>NC_083316.1:46416234-47022646 GCF_963455315.2 Globicephala melas | reverse complement strand
AGCCTCAACATTTTAATTAGTAATAGTGACATAAATTACATCCGTTTTATTTCAGTTCTTAAGTTTTAATTTTCCTTAGGTGTATTCAATTGACATAAAACACCCATGCAGGGGTTCCCTCAGCTTAATTAAGGTTAATTTTTCTGGCACGTGAAATCAGATGCATTCTGCGGCTGAGACACAGTGTATTGGGCTATTGCCTGCATATGAGAAAACCAGCAATGTGCTTTTTACTCGGTGCTACCACTAGTATTTATCATGGCTGTTTATCTTAATGAATTCAGCTTTTTCCTGTTGTGACGTGCTCCTCTTTATACCCTAATACCTATTTGATTTTAAGCTTACTTTGTAGTATTAGGTTTTAGTTTATTAATTTCTGTATAGTTCTGGGGAAGTGTTCCCTTGAAGATACCCTTTCATACCTACCTTGCAATTAATACCACTTGGAACATTCCTTCTAATGGTTTCTAAATTTGAATCTTAGCAAAATAGAATTAGAGGTTCTGTTTTCAGAGAACATTTGTGTATGGGATGTCTTTCCATTCCTGATCTAATGTTAGGGTGGTGAGGCTGAGATCAACATTGTCTATTTCATATTTTTTTTGTCTTCAAAATGTATGTTCAGTTATCAAAGTAATACAAGTTTCTTAAAGCTTCTCTCTCTCTCTCTTTTTCTTTTTTTGGTGAAATAAAGACAAGCTGAAGGAAAAAAAAAAAAGAACAAATACCCTAAAGTTCCATGAAGGTCATTGCATTGGAAATTGAATTTTGAGCAACTGAACTTAACATTGTCTCATGAGAATTTTCATCTCTACTGTATATGTAACTATTTCATCAAGGAATGTGTAATAGGTCACTTAGGCTGTTTCTAATTTTCTTGCTACTAATACTAATGCTGTGTGGAATACTTTTGTGTAGAAAACATTTCCATATTTAAGTTTTTTTTTTTTAAGAAATTGGAATTCCAGAGGTAGATTTACTGGCTCAAGGGGTATATTTTATTTAGTATTACAATGAAGGAAGCACGTACATATTTCTTAATATTCTGCCTGGCTTTTCTTCTGTGTGGGGGGCATCAGATGAGAAGTTGGGAGGAGAAACACTGAAAAAGGAGGAAGGAATGATAAGAATTGTTGCAGTTTTGCTACCCAGGTCTTGTTTGCTAATTGAAAACGATTTGTTGGGAGAAGGGGAGACTGTTTGAACCAGTCTGTCCCACACCTATGTTTTTCCTGTTGGTCCTGATGGCCAGGAGACAATACCAAGACTTCTGAGGTTTCACTGAGACAAGTCAAATTAACAAACACTTCAGGGTGTACTATGTACTTTGTAGGACACTTGGGTACCTCGCTCAGCAAAATAGGTGGGCAGTGGTCTGGGAACTGCCCACTTAATTTGAAAGGCAGTTACTAATCTCGTGACTGATTGTGATTACTCCAAAATTGATGGAAAACAACTAAGGAGGGAACTTTGGTCTTTTGGTCTTCTTTCCTCCGTTCCACTTGTTCCCTGTATGGAAACTGAACTACTCCTTGGGCACAGAATTATTCCCTGGGGTCTATCCATTCTTGAGTTCCCTAGGAAATGATAGTGGATTAAATAAGTGAAAATACAACTTCTTGTGTGTGTGTGTGTGTGTGTGTGTGTGTGTGTGTGTGTATGAAGGGGAATGAAAGAAGATTTCTGTTGTTAAAAAGTAGCTTTCATACTTGTGAAGGTTGAGAACCATCTCTCCATTCTGTGGGCAGATGAGGAGAAGTAGGAGGAAGAAATGGTACTTTGTGGATCTCACAGCTCTTGGGGTTGTGAGATCACACACATGTGTGAATTCTGCTCCAAACTGGTGCAGTTGGCTTGTTTGCAGTAGGTTTCATTTTAGGTCATCAAGGTGGGCTGATGCTACCAGGCTAGCGGCCGGCTTCAGGAGTACACCTAGCTCTCTGGATTTGTACTTTCTCATTGATTTTGGTGTCTGAGCATTACCCTTTCTTTCTTTCTAAATCGTGTGTGCACTTAAACATTTACAAATATTTTACCCAGAATATTTTGCTGCTTTTCACCAAAAGAAGTACTATCGATATTGCTGTAAGAGAACAGGAGTCCTTTCCAATATGGCTGGCAATAAAATATGCAATCCATTCTCTATACACCAGTCAGGGTGATCTTTTTTTTTTTTTTGCGGTACGTGGGCCTCCCACCGCTGTGGCCTCCCCCGCTGCGGAGCACAGGCTCCGGACGCGCAGGCTCAGCGGCCATGGCTCACGGGCCCAGCCGCTCTGCGGCATATGGGATCCTCCCGGACCGGGGCACGAACCTGCGTCCCCTGCATCGGCAGGCGGACTCCCAACCACTGCGCCACCAGGGGAGCCCAGGGTGATCTTTTAAGATATAAATCAGACCATGTCAGTCCCCTGATTAGAACCTTCATGGCCTGTCATTGCTCTTAGATTAAAAGCAAACCTTATCATCATCTACAAATGTCTGCATGATCTGGCTCCTACTGTTCTCATCTCTTAGTCTCTCCTTCTGCTGCTTATTGACTTCCAACCACACTGGCCTTCTCTCTGTTTCTTGAGCTAGCCAAACTCATTCCTGCTGGGGGCCTTTGAGCTAGCCGTTCCCTCTGACTGGCTCTTGGCATCATGCCGGCAATTGGACATGCCGGCTCTTGGCATCATTTAGGTCACAGTTCAACTGTCCTCTGAAGGAAGAACTTTGCCGACCACCCTACTGAAAGTAGCATGCTTTGCCCTCACCTAGTCACTACCCCATTACTCTGTTTGTCTGCCTGAAATAATTTTGTTTGTCTATTTGTTCACATGTTTACACTTCAGAATATTAGCTCTGTGGAAGCAGGGATCTCCTTTTAGTTCATTGCTTCAAGTCCAGGACAAGAAGAGTGCCAAGAAGTGTATGTTTGTGGAATGAATTAATGAATTAAATAGTCTACATCATGTCATTCCTGAAGTTGGTAGAATACCATTATTGAAATTTTATTGATAAGGGAAACTGGGATATAGAAAAATCGGAGGGATACTTAACTAGCATTAAAAAAACAATGCTTTATTAGTACTCATTAAAATCATGGGATGTTAGAACACCAGCACACAAAAGCGTGTTTGTCTCTTTTAGCTCAGACTCTTCTATTTTACAGATGTGAAAACTAAGACCCTGAGATTCTGGGAGTGGCTCAGTTCTCACAGTTAGTAGCAGAGGGGGGGCAGCCATACACCTCCTGATCTCTACCTCGTGAATGTTGCTTAATATCTCACCATGAGTCATGGCTACCGCCCAACGGATTGGGCACAGCACTGAATATTAGGATAGCAATTTGCCCTAGATTTGGCAAAACCATGGGAGATGGATTGAACAAATCTTCCTATCATTTCTTAAAGAGGTGGTAAATCAGGATACTTTAAGAACTTTAGAGAACAGCATCTGAACACTTTCCTAAAATTCTGCAAGGTGAATATAGAGAGAAAATTGTAGCTTTCCTTTCTGCCTATTGCTTTCCGAATGTCAATAGACTAATTTCTTCAGCCTGCGTTAGAATGTCATAAACAGGATCCACATCTACTCACGTAGTCTGTACTGTCTGAGTCACTGAGCACCAAGGAGGATATTCTAGGTGAATTTCCCTTTGAAAGGGCAGTAGAAATAAGACAGATAAAAAAGATGGTTCATCATTACTATGATCTTGATGAAAATGTGAAAATTCATCCTGGCAAATTCAAAAATGTATTACAAACTCATGCATTTTGCATATGTATTCTTTATTTCTTTGCACTTGTAAGATTTTAAAACCTGGAAGAAAAGGAAAAGTGAGAAAAAAAATAGTCTTAAATTTAAAGTTCTTAATTAAACTAATAGGTTTGCATTTTACTCAATGACTATAAGCTTGATTTTTTATATATATATAAAGAAAACAGGTTTGTTAGGAGACAATGAATGTACTTCAGAAGTACTTCAGTGATTTTTATTAACATAGAAATTCGGATTATTCTGGAAACCAGTTTGGTAGTATGTTTCAAGATTTTGAACATATTTACTCCCTTGGCTCAATAATAGAACTTTTAGTAATTTATCCTGTCTTAAGAATCTAGCCTAGACAGTGGTCTCTCACCATCTTATTCTACAACTCATCATTCACCTCCACAGACCCCCAAAGGGGCTATTGCCCACACTCTATACTAGAGGTCTTTTCTGATTTCTTATCCAAGTTTACCAGTCTCTAGGGTAAGATAAACCAATCTATGCTAAGGTATGCTTGATCATACAGCTGCTTTTCCAAAGAGCAGTTGCATTCAAATAGGGTAGTCCAGATAGCATATGCTTTTTTCAAAAGGAATTTGTGGGACAATGTTCATAAAAATGACCAGAGGAGATGAGATTGTGTCTTTTGGCCCACCTATGGTGGGGCAGGACCTGAAGGTGCTGGGCAAAAAAAAAAAAAAAAAAAAAATCTAGCCTAGAGAAAAATCTAAAACTCAGTCATTTTTGCAAAAAGATGTTCATAACAATACTGCTTATAATAAAAAAAAGTTGGACATTACCTAGTATTCAAATATAGGTACAGTTTGTGGCAGGCCCATTTGATGTATTTTATGCAACTATTTAACAAATTAAATATTTAAAAGTTTTTAAGTGATAAAGGAACACAAAGCTATATATAGTATATAATCTCAACTATGTTTAAAAAAACATACAAAAGACTGAAAGGAAAGAAGCTAAACTATCAATTGAATTTATCTGTGGTTTTGAATAATAATTTTAATTTTTTCTTTGTATTTTCACTTTTTCTACTATATGCCTATAATAACAATCAGAAAATCAAGTGACTTCTTAGCAAAAGAATACAGTGAATGACTATTTGCAGATGACATGATACTATGCATAGAGAATCCTAAAGATGCCACCAGAAAACTACTAGAGCTAATCAATGAATTGGGTAAAGTTGCAGGATACAAAATTAATGCATAGAAATTTCTTGCATTCCTATACACTAATGATGAAAAATCTGAAAGAGAAATTAAGGAAACACTCCCATTTACCATTGCAACAAAATGAATAAAATACCTAGGAATAAACCTACTTTGGGAGACAAAAGGCCTGTATGCAGAAAACTATAAGACGCTGATGAAAGAAATTAAAGACGATACCAACAGGTGGAGAGATATACCATGTTCTTGAATTGGAAGAAGCAATATTGTGAAAATGACTATACTACCCAAAGCAATCTACTGATTCAATGCAATCCCTATCAAATTACCAATGGCATTTTTTACGGAACTAGAACAAAAAATCTTAAAATTTGTACGGAGACACAAAAGACCCTGAATAGCCAAAGCAGTCTTGAGGGGAAAAAACGGAGCTGGAGGAATCAGACTCCCTGACTTCAGACTACACTACAAAGCTACAGTAATCAAGACAATATGGTACTGGCACAAAAACAGAAACATAGATCAACGGAACAAGATAGAAAGCCCAGAGATAAACCCACGCACCTATGGTCAACTAATCTATGACAAAGGAGGCAAGGGTATACAATGGAGAAAAGACAGTCTCTTCAATAAGTGGTGCTGGGAAAACTGGACAGCTACATGTAAAAGAATGAAATTAGAACACTCCCTAACACCAAACACAAAAATAAACTCAAAATGGATTAAAGACCTAAATGTAAAACCAGACACTATAAAACTCTTAGAGGAAAACATAGGAAGAACACTCTTTGACATAAATCACAGCAAGATCTTTTTTGATCTACCTCCTACAGTAATGGAAATAAAAACAAAAATAAACAAGTGGGACCTTATGAAACTTCAAAGCTTTTGCAAAGCATAGGAAACCGTAAACGAGACGCAAAGACAACCCTCAGAATGGGAGAAAATATTTGCAAACGAATCAATGGACAAAGGATTAATCTCCAAAATATATAAACAGCTCATGCAGCTCAATATTAAAGAAACAAACAACCCAATCCAATAATGGGCAGAAGACCTAAATAGACATTTCTCCAAAGAAGACATACAGATGGCCAAGAGGCACATGAAAAGCTGCTCAACATCACTAATTATTAGAGGAATGCAAATCAAAACTACAATGAGGTATCACCTCACACCAGTTAGAATGGGCATCATCAGAAAATCTACAAACAACAAATGCTGGAGAGGGTGTGGAGAAAAGGGAACCCTCTTGCACTGTTGGTGGGAATGTAAATTGATACAGCCACTATGGAGAACAGTATGGAGGTGCCTTAAAAAACTATGAATAGAATTTCCATATGATCCAGCAATCCCACTACTGGGCATATACCCAGAGAAAACCATAATTCAAAAAGACACATGCACCCCAATGTTCATTGCAGCACTATTTACAATAGCCAGGTCATGGAAGCAACCTAAATGCCCATCAACAGACGAATGGATAAAGAAGATTTGGTACATACATACAATGGAATATTACTCAGCCATAAAAAGGAACGAAATGGGGTCATTTGTTGAGATGTGGATGGATCTAGAGACTGTCATATACAGAGTGAAGTAAGTCAGAAAGAGAAAAACAAATATCGTATATTAACGCATGTATGTGGAACCTTGAAAAATGGTACAGATGAACCGGTTTGCAGGGCAGAAATTGAGACACTGATGTAGAGAACAAACGTATGGACACCAAGGGGGTAAAGCTGTGGGGGTGTGGTGGTGGTGGTGTGATGAATTGGGTGATTGGGTTTGACATGTGTACACTGATGTGTATAAAGTTGATGACTAATAAGGACCTGCTGTATAAAAAAATAAGTAAAATAAAATTCTAAAATTCAAAAAAAAGGAATGCAGTGAATGAAATATTTAAAACTGTAGTTGGAATTAAATAAACTTTTTTACAGAAGAATACATATATCCTTATATAATTTATATATATAATTTTTTTCTCATCTAAATAGCTCCTCTTAAACAGAAAATCTTTGGCCAGAAATTACGACAGGTTAAAATTGAATAATTAATATTTATGTGTGTTTAAACTATTTATCTCTTGTGTTGCTTTTGCCATAAAACTGAGTTAGTTGATGGAAGCTGGAACAAATCGTGCATAAAGACTTCATTAGATAAGTTAGAGGATAGACTGCAAAGAGAAATGTTTTTTAGAAAGAGTACTTGCTGGAGAATCAGGACTTTGTGGGTTCTTTACTGTGGTCACGTAAATATCTTTGCCTAATTTACCATTGTTACAACCTTTTGCCCCATAAGAGATTGGTACCTGGTTCAGGAAGGTTGTGATATATTCACTTTGTAACAGTAAATTTAAGATGACCAGGAAAAATCAAGAATCAAAACTAGTGAGTGGAGAACTCTATTGTTAATGACTTAAGTATAAACTTAGACCCCCAAGCAAAGCTCACGGCTCAAAGCAACCCCCGGCCATGTTCTCTTTAGGAAGACTGGCAGCAAGATAGTAGGTATGTGACGGATCACTGTTCATGAAGTAGAGGTAGAAAGGAGTCTCTTCATATACTTCTAACCTTTATACTTTTATACTGTTTCATTAAGAAATGACAATATAATGCAGCAGCCAGGAGCATTGGCTTCAGAATCATTGGACCCAATGATCACCAGTTTCTAACATGTAATCTTAGCCAAACCACCTCTTGATTTTTTTATTTGTAAGATGAGAATAGTAATGGTCCAAAAAAGAAAAAAAATCATCTTAAGTGTCTGAACCAGAGGGAATTTAATTGATTATGTAGGTGAGGGAGGAGCTGAGAAGCCAAGTGGGGTCACTAAACAACCCACAGGTTAGTGATAGCAGAGAGCATCTATGAACCCTAGTCTGGAGGGCAATCTGTTGCAGATGGTGTTACTGACGTCCAGGGGTTGAGGTCACCTGGAGGAAGCTGCAATTATGGTGACACTGGAGGCATGGAGGGGACCTCTTCACTGCTGGCAACTCTGCCTGAGGCACAGAGAGAGGCAAGAAGTACCCTGGCTTTCCCACCCTCCGCTCCTATAGCCAAACACAACTAGAAGCCAGTGCACAGGGAACCTGCATCACCCCTCTGTGATACAGAGCAGAGTGTAGGGCAGAGAAGGGCAAGGAGTAGCCCTAAAACGGGCACAATCCCCTACCTCAGAGAGTGCTTGTGAAGGTTACATGAGGTGTGGTGTCTGCAGCATTTAGAAGTGCACCTGGCATATATATGCCCAATAAACACTACTATTATCATCATCCTCAATGCCATTTGCAGAGTGACAACATCTCTTTGTGAAGATATTTTATATACTGGATGCCAGGCGGTTATTTCTGGGATAGTTTCCTCTCTTCTGGGCTCCGCCATGGCCAGTTTTCTAGTCATTTCAGCATTTTCAGTGTCCCGTCAGGCAGAGGTGTTCCACGTGACTCCCTCAGTCTCCTGTTCTAATCTGCCCTGTGCTGGGTTCAGGCAGAGTGACCAAACCTTACTCACAGACAACCAGAACTGAGCCGTAGTCAGTTCCAAAGAACCTGAGCCATGCTGAGAACATGCTAAGTATTCATAATAACCCTATGGAGAGATCCTTGCAAATTAACTTTAAAAATGAATGATTTTGTCATATATTCTATCTAACCCCTTTGGCTTGAGTTTAGCTGTTGCCCTGCAAAACTGAAGGAAGACGTATTTATTATTTCCTTTTGGTGTTTGCCATACCTTGACTTTAAAATTAACGAATTTAAGGGAGTCAGTAGTTTGACAAGATGCCTTAACAGGCCCACCAGGAAGAATCATAGCTGCTTCCTTG
The DNA here is from genome assembly GCF_963455315.2 of Globicephala melas. Lineage (NCBI taxonomy): Eukaryota > Metazoa > Chordata > Mammalia > Artiodactyla > Delphinidae > Globicephala > Globicephala melas. Next base: position 47,013,875 of record NC_083316.1, on the reverse strand, counting down.
AAGCATAGATACAAAATTTAAAAAAATCCATCTGGGTAAATCTTGAGGCTTAGTCAAAGTGTCCTCTTGAGTTGCTTTACATTTGAGAACACACTGTTTATTGTAGCACTTTGCTAAGTCCTGGGAATTTCTCTCCTGAGAGATTTTTATCAGTATGAAAAAGAGTGGCTTTTCTAGGTTTTAAAGTATTGTTAGGCTTTTTCGCATTGGCTTTCCAATTATACTAATTCTCAGAAAGAACATTTATTGATCTCAAGGAGTTAAGGGTTGTTTGGTTTTCTCCAGTGCTCTATCCTTCATGTTTAAGACTAGGTCTCAAATAAGTGATAATAAAGTATAACGACAGCTACCAGTTTTTGAGTACTTTCTCCATGTCACTAATTGCTCACTTTGGGCTCATTCTGTCATTTTAATGTGGTGTTAAGACTTAAAACTTCCTCATGAGACAGATGTCTATTTTAAAGATTGAGAAACTGAGGCTTAGAAATTACAAATCTTCCCCAAATTCACACTGCCACGCTGCCAGATTCACACTCTTAATCACTATGTGGTAATGTTAGCACATTAATGTGAGTGTGAAACAATAAAGCAGAAATAGACAGGGAAAAGAGTTAATGCAAAACACAGTGCTTGAGGACCTCAAAATTATGGATTACTAAAATGCCAAAGCAAGAAATGAGCTTAAAGAACAGCTAGTTTAGCTTCCCCTTTTTATCACTAAGAAATCTAATCTCCAGCAAAAGAAAGGAGCCTTTTGATAATGAGGAAGACTGACCCCCAAGTATCAAGTCTCACATATTTCCTCTGTCTTCCAGGAACACAGAGTTATGACCATAACCCACGCTGTTTACAAGCAGAAATGAACATGACATTCGTCCTTTACTGTGTTCCAAAGAAGCCAACATCTTCTTATGGGTTGAAAATGTATTGATTGCATTTGCTTTGTTTGCTAGGCTCAGGAAAACAGGTATCTAAGGGAGAAGTTAAGACATGGGGGACCCACAAGTGGCTGCCTGTTGCTCTTTTCTGCTTCTGAATTCACACTGATCAAATGTTGATGTGAGGTGAAAAGCTGATCTGTGTTTGGTTGGAGAGTTATCTGCAACATACCATATATTCCCTGCATTTTTCAAGCTAGTGCCAGTTCTGAGTTGCACGCGTCTTCATCTGGTGCTACCCTTTTTTAGCTTAGCTTTGGCCTTGGCTCTCTTCACTTTCTTTAAAAGAGAGGGTGCTCTTTTAGAGGCAAGGCAATTGCAACTCACTGATTTTGCTTGGTAAATGCTCTGTGTATGCGATTCTTCTCTCCATTTTAAGTATTAACACGGTGGCAAGGATGGAAAGTGCTGTGTTTCGAGTCTTTAAATATCCTTGACTTTTGGATCTCCTAAGGATCTTTCAGGAATTGTAACCGTGATGCCCATATTTGAGTCACAACACCCGGGTGGGTTACTGACGGAGGTGAGGCAGAGGGTGGAAGAAGTGTGTGTGTGATGAGAACCCTGAACCTGGAGGAAGTCACAGCGACAGGAGCTCTTCCTTACTCTTCCAGCTCCCCCTTGGGCACAGAACACCCTTCAGAGTCCAGCTGTAGTCACTTCCGGGAAAGTGAATGACCACGGTCACTGTGGTGCGGCTGGAAAGCAGAAGGGCAGCAGGAGGGGCCCTGTGCTAGAGACAGGAGGCCTGGATGCATGCCCAGCTCTGGAATATGCCCTGAGTAAACTGAGTAAAGCCCAGTTTACTCTCCTGTAATACGATAGGAATTCAATGATCTTCGTGGCTCTAGAATTTTATTTTTAGTGTTCTTTAAAGCATGATCGTAAGTTCAGCAGAAAAAAAAGTCATTTCCATTCAGAAAAGTTTCAAGATGTTGCTCTGACTCACTAGTTGGTCAATCATCATGAAATGGGAGCCCGATTTCCCCTCAGTTTTGCATTTCTTTCGACCAGCCTGGTGCTTTCTGGTGTACTTGTGAGGATAAAAGAGCTCTGTAGAGAGTACTCTCACATTTACTTATTAATTGGCTGATAAAAGTAGTACGGGATTAAAAACTCATGGAAGTGCATAATACTGGAAAAAATTCTATTCTATACGGAAGAACAAAGGATGGTGTTTGTGTGTTTATACCCCTTTCTGAGGACAAATCCTTGTCCATATTATTATCATGTGTTTTTGTACATAATTGGGTGTTCCAACTCTTCTCTGAACTTGGTAACTTTTCATTATACTTCTTATCTGGAATGATCAGAAAACCCCACTTAAATAGTCACCTTCTTCTGAAGACTTTATTTGGTCAGAGCCTGAACTTGGCTACAAATGAGGCTATCTTTGAGATGCTTGTTTGCTTTTTTTTTTTCTTTTAAATGATGTAACTGCTTAATGAAAGCACATAATGGGGCTGTGTTCTGTTCTCTTCCTCCCCAATAACTCAGTCAGGAAATAAGCCTATTAGGATTTCCTGGAGAGGTGGGTGGATTAAAGCTTCCCTATAAGCAGGGATTCCCTGAGCATAGCACTGTCTGGCTTTCTTCGGAGAGCTCACTGGCAGCCTTAGTGACGCTCGGTGCCAGCTCTTAGCCCATTCCAAAGCCACATGCACATTGATATAATCTTTGGTGGTTTGGGCTGGTTTATTATCTGTTCTACTGAGGTTTAGTTCAAGGCCTTTAGGGCAGGGATCTCCTGTGAGCTGAAATAAAAAGGTCTGATTTGGAAGAGATTTGATCCTGCCAAGTGGAAGCGGCACATTTCCAAGCACACATGCTGAGTTGCCTCGGAACACATCCACACAGAACACAGACGTGCCTTAGGCAGCTCGCTGTGGAGGGCCTGTGCTGAGCACAAGCGGGGACTGAAAGCCAGAGGCCTACCGTGAAATACCAAACTTCAAAAAGCACCTACCAAGTTAGAAAGAAATGAGCCAAAGACACACAAAGAATATTATTCAGCCTAAATGTGACATCCTATATGTGAGATGGTACAAGACCCACAGAACTGGAGGAGAGATTTTTTTCCCAGATGGAGGAATCAGGGTTAGAAATCTCAGCTAAGCCAAATTAGAGAGGTTCTGGATCCTAACGATGCTAAGGGGAGTTGACTTTGACAGGTGTCCTTTCTTTGACTGCCCAGATTCAACCCCCTTCCAAGTTTGGGCAGTTGTCTGTAATGTACAACCTTGGAGGAAGGCTGTTCTTACCTCTCTCTGCCTCTGGCAACAAGATGCTAGGTATAGTCATGTGGCCCCAGCTCGACCAGTCAGGTTCTCCTGCTGGGACTGCCTCTGGAGCAAGTGGGTCAATGTCAGGGGACTATTAGAATTGATTCATTGCGTCTGTGGGGATGTCCATTGGTTTTCAGTGGCAGCAGTAGCAGTATCCTAGTCATTATTCCCGCTACAGGATGGTTCTTGTGATTCTTACTTCTTGGCATACAAAGCGCCCTGGGTTTTTTGTGTGCACCCACTTTCTATATATGGTGCTTTAGCCTCACTGATTCTGTGAACCAGCATATCCTTCCAGCAGACTTGCTTTTTCTGCTTCAGCGAGCCAGTCCATTTCTGTTACAATAAGCAAGAATTCTGACAGCACCTGAATGACAAGGGCTTTCATCATTTGTACTGACCCACCTGTTCAGCTTACCTTCTCCTTCTTTTCTCTGGGCACTTGCTCTCCTATATCTAATTGCATAACTCCCAACTTTGAAGGCTGAACTCAAGCATTTTGAACTTTTCCTGAGTTATCAAAGAGAGTTTTGTGCTTGCTGTTCCTCCATTTAGTGCATCTTGTAATGATCTGTTATACATTTTTTACACTGTATGTCTTTTAAAAAAAAATTTCATGTCTCTTTGGCCACTAGATAGTGAGTGATTTTTTTCGTAGGGACTCTATTCTCATTTTTGTACTCTCAGAGCCTGGTACAGATCTAGTTAGTATTAGATGCTTGTCACATGAATGAACAAATCTGTTTGCAGAGAGGGATGGGATATTGGAATTGTGGATTTAAAAAGACTTAAAAATTGGAATAACATTTACTCTGCTGATACCTAGGATGGAATAAAGTGACATATAAAATGTGTGTGAGGTCCATCTGAGATTGAGTAGCATACATTTGTTTTCTACTTTTTAAAGTCAGGTTTATTTAGGTGTTATTTACTTCACTCTTTTTATTATATAATCCTATAAATTTGGACAAATGCAGTCATGTTAACACAACCAGAATCAAGATATTAGAACTGTTTGACCACCCCCCAAATTCCCTTGTGCCCCTTTGTAGCTAACATTTTCTTCCCATTCCCGGCTCCATCTATGAATTTATATTTTAAGCAGTTAGTACAGTTCCACAACTTTCCAGAACAAGGTTTTATTCCCTTGGAAGGAGAAAATAATTGGATAGTAGATCTTTACCCAGGTATAGAGTTACCAGAATTAACAAATTAAAATAGCACATACTTGGACTAAAAATTGTTCCTTTTTATATGAAGTTCTAATTTCACTGGGCATTCTGTATTTTATCTGGAAAGCCTCTCTTGGATGGATAATGGCCACTGTGGGAACTGTTAAAGTTGAGGTTAAGGGTGAAATTAGCAGACAGAGGAGGAAATAAAGGGAGGGATAATGGAAGGAAAAAAGGTCATGGTTCATCAACAACATCAACCCACCATTAAGAGACTTCAGGTCAACCCAAAAGGTGATGAGAGAATGAGACGTACTTACTTGTGTATGAATGATATATGCAAGACTGCTTTGGAAACCAAGGATCTTGGTGTTCCAGTTTGTAAACCAACGTAAGATTTTATCAAGGCAGCTTGACAAGCTGTGTTGTGGAGGAGTACAACTCAGGAAGCCATTACGCTCTCTGAAATAGGTGAACTGTGTTCTCTGGAACGGGAAGAGTATACGTGATAGTTCTATCTTTAACAAAATAAACTCTTCCTGAGTTATCAAAGGGAGTTTAGTGCTTGCTATTTCTCAGGATGACTATGTCACAAAAACATACTTATAGTAAAATATTCTCACGATTCAAGTTGATAATAATTAAAATGACTAGTCTCTGTTTATGTTTCCATTATTGGAACAGGAGGGCTTGCAAACAAAGACAAAGAAAGATGTTTTCAAGTAGGTTCTTCTTACTCTACATTAAAGAATAAACTATTTTAAAAGACTTTTGGCAAGTCCATTGTTTATACTACCGATGAGTCTTACCTTTCTGTTTTAAAGCAAGCTTGGCAGGATAGTTACTTGGAAACAAGTTGTTGGTGTTTGGTCTGAGTGGTAGCACCTCGTGTCTGTACTTCTTCTTCATTCTTTTCCTTGCTCTCAAAGCTAAGCTGTCCTGCGGGGCCACCTCCAACCTCAGAGCCCTGCCTGAGTGCCTATACTGCTAAATGGGTAATAGTTGAAAATGATTTAATGTGGTAATGCTATTAGTTAATGATCTACAAATAGCACCTTTGTCTCCTGGGTTTAAAGAAGATGGGAATTATGAGGGGCATAAAAAAAGAGGTGATTTGGGATAGGAATCTTTGATTTCTCATTGCATAAAGGTGACTATCTCTTCTACTCCTCACAGAACAGGCCCGGAAGGCTGGGACCATAACTGTCCTTGGAGGTCATCTTGTTTAGTGGTTTTCAAACTTTTATTTGGTTATAAATGGAATCTACTTTTAAAGTTATATGAACTGTACAAATCTAAAGTAGGCAAAAGCAGAATTGCTCCGATAGAAATGGGTATGGGGTCCACAGTTCCATTAATTCCTCCTTTTTTCCCTCTCTGCTTATTTGAAAAGTGTCAGAGTCACTAAGGACTGAAGCAGGGAAAATCACACACATGTTTGCAAGAGACCTAGGTCCCTCTTCTTCAGAGTTCTTTCCATCACCGCCCCCCCTTCATTTGGTTCAGCAATTCTCTCTGGGGCAGTGACATGGGCACACTGGGCATGTGCCTCCTAAACAGGAATCCACATGGGACAGAGATCAGGACTCCACAAATAGGGACCAAGAGGACATGTCTTGTGTAAGCTGGGTGGCAGGGCTTGGCATAGAGTCAGGGCAGGAGATGACTCAGAAATCTTGATGCCTAAAGACATTGCCCTGTGTCTGTTGACATACCTGTAATAAACATTGCCTAATGTCTGTAATGTGATTTACAATAACTATCTTATCCACTCTTCCACAACCTGAGAAGATGAGTGAGTTGATGTTATTAGCTTGTAAAACTGGAAGATGATAACTATTAGGGGGGTCCACTGGGAGCTGGGCAAGGGAAGGTTGTTATCAGGTTAGAAGCAGTTATGAATAGGGCACTATTCTTAGTCAACTGCGATTGGATATGAGATATCAGAATTTGCCTTTTCATGATGGATACAGGATATGTTTATATATAACCAAGTCTTCAGGAAGATAAAATTGGCAAGATGTTTAGACAACAGAAAAGTTCAAAGTGATCTTGCCACTAGATCATACTTGGGGAAGAAAAAGCACATAGACAAATTCTTATTGGGAAGGAATGACTGCATATAGTTATGGCAGCAAAGGCTGTGTGTTGGTTGATGATATGAGTGTGAGTCAGTGACTCGATACCATTGATGGGACAGGAAGGGCAACATAGAACAGTCAGGAGAGAAGTTTATCTGGCCTTGACATTGGCCCATTCTGTATTTCCACATGTTCTCTCTTTTCTCTCCTCCCCTTCCTTCTTAGCTTCTCCATCATAAGTTATTGGTTCTAGCTCGACAATTCATATCATGATCTTGCCTACTTCAATTTCTTTGATAGAAAAGCTCTTCACCTTCACTCTCTTTATAACAGAGGTTCTTTACCTGGAGGGTGAAGATAAAATTCAGGACATCAATGAAACTAAATGGGTAAAATTATATCATTATTGTTGTCAATATGTTACTGAAATTTAACCTTTTCAATTACCAATATAGACCATAAACCTCAGGAGTATTAGCAGTACCCTGTCTGTGGCTTCATTCACAGAGATCAGAGTATTCTCATGTCATATTATAGTTACAGATAGCTATAGAATTTGTGCTCATCATTATGGTGAAATTCTGGTAGTTTATTTGGCCAGCTGCTAGATCTTATAATTTAATGTGTTAATAAAGAAGCATATATATTATTCTTTCACAAAATAAAAAAAAATATTTTAAATATATAGTCAGTTCTGCTGTACTGCAACATGCATGTTCTTAAAAACCACCCTGCCAGGGGCTTCCCTTGTGGCACAGTGGTTGGGAGCCTGCCTGCCGATGCAGGAGACGCGGGTTCGTGCCCCGGTCCGGGAGGATCCCACATGCCGCGGAGCGGCTGGGCCCGTGGTCCATGGCCGCTGGGCCTGCGCGTCTGGAGCCTGTGCTCCACAACGGGAGGGGCCACAACAGTGAGGGGCCCGCGTACCGCAAAAAAAAAAAAAAAAAAAATTCACCCTGCCATGCAGAGTCACACCATAAAAACCATAGAGTTCATGGGAAACGTGGGGTTCAGGGCATAACACTCAAAAATCTTATCAATTACACTGTAAAGAAATATAGGAACCTAATAAAAATGGTAGCCCAGTCATACACAGTTATGTTCAAGAAATATGGTACCTCACCTTGAAAAAGACGTGCGTGTGCTTGTAGAAGTAGATGAGGCTTGTGTGTTATTGTGAAGTGGGGTTAATTAAACTCAATGGAAAGTTGTCACACCAGGTGTGGCTGGGTGCAGCTGACAACTCTCTTGGTGCATTGAGGAAGCTGGTGGAAGTTTGGGGCAGGCGAGTCTGGGTTTTGCGTACTCCTCTGTCATTAGGTTTGGTGGGTACCAATTTTGCATTCGCCTAGTGTTTCCTGTGGAGGAAATGGTGCATAAGCAAACATGAATCTGTGTTATGCCCAGACTGTTCCCTAATGTATCAATTGCACTGGAACAAACTCATGTTCTCCAAACAGCAGTTTAGCGAAAATGGCAATCATTGATTTCTTCTGTGATCCAAGTATTTTATTTAAAATATTTTGCAATACGGTGAGGTCTTAGATTCCAGGATTGCAAAGGGTCCATTGAGCAAAAAAGGTCAGAAACCCCTGCTCCAACAGACCCTTTTCCTTCACCCAGCTCAAATACCTGTAACTCCTTTACGGAGCCCCTTCCATCCCCTGTATCGCTCCCCTCCCCCTCCCCCTCCCTTCCCCCATCTATTGTATAATCGTTTCTACCTCCTTAGTGCTTACTGGCATTATTTAAACCACAGAGAACTTAATTACAGTCTGTTTTGTATTGTTATTTTGTGTCCTTTCCCTCCATAACTGTATTTTAATCTTAAAGATAGAGACCATATGCTTTCTCTTTTCATTCATTTTAGTGTTTTAGAAATTTATTGTGTCAGTTTTCATTGAATGAATTACCAAAATAACATTATTCAGCCTAGGAAGGTAAAGGAAAGCAGAAACTGTAATAATTAGTGGTTCAGTATTGTTAATTGTTAATGAGAGCAGAATGGGAGTGGGCAGAGCACCCTTGTCTTCTAAGCACTCAGGATAGAAGCAAACCGATGAAAGGACAGTGTTTATTGTGCTAAGAATACACTGTATGAGGCATTCATGGCAAGAATTCTAACTGCTTAGAGGTGCTCCTGGGAGAGACTGTGGGGCTCTTGCCCTGAAATCCTTTTCATCTAGAGTAGAATCTCCTTCCTTTGTTTGGTTGAAAACTCTGCCACGTTTAAAGGTAGCAGAGATAGAGTAGATGCTTTTGGCATTTTAGGTCTTTAAATAATACTTTGCTGAAGCCCCACATTAGTAAGTCAGCCGCAGGGTTGGAACCCATATTTGGAACATTCTGAGCCTCCACGTAGGCTTGTTCAGTGTCCTTATGTTAGGCTGACAAGGTTTGGAGCTAAAACTAAGAAGGAAGCCAACACTGCAGCAGAAGCCTCTTCCAGACCCACTGTGCTAGTTTTGAACCAAGGCATTTTCTGTCCGCAGCCATATGCAGTGTGAACGGGCCACAGATGTATGTCAAATGAGTGGGTGAAATAACGTTTGGTGGGAAATGATGACAGTTTTATGGCATTAGTCCTTGGAGCCCCAGGTGCACTTATTCATCCTTCATGTATTTTAAGCTTTCAGCCTTGGGGTTATTTCAGCAGGTTAGCATTTGTATTTTCAAGATGAGCCCTGCAGTGAATCAGCGAGGAGAACGAGTCATCCATGCAACTGGGAGAGGAGAAGAGAGATTCCTTATTGAGAGATCAATGCGATTGCGATGATGCAACCAAGGAGACGGTCACAGCTTTCTGTCTTCCCATTTGAGCATCCAGTTCGCTGACCTTACCGCCCTGGTCTGGAGCCAACCGTGGCTTGGGCAGATTGTACCATGCTCTGTATACAGCCCTAGAACACCAGGACCCTGTACCTAGTGGACCCTGACACAGACCATGAGTTATAATTTATGAGCTCAGAGTATCCCGCCCCCGACTTTTGTGTTGGGGATTTTTACTCTTCTCTTTCTGCCTAGTTAATGAATCATATGTCTCCTTGACAGTGAGGATCCTTTTGTTTAAGTGAGTCAGGGCTATATCTATATATAGCCACTGAATTGGCTGTTTAAAAATTTGCTGTTGTTATTCATTTGAATAAATATATTTTGGACAATTATTTGGCTATAAAGAGCCTTTGGATGATACCGATTTTTTCTTGTAATTTTCCTGGTATTATTTCTCAGACTTAGCCTTAGGTTTCTGAAACTTTTCCCACCTTTAAAATTATACTAAATATTATACAAGGTTGTTATGCAAAGCATGAGTAGCAGTAGCTGAAATATTTATTTAAGTCCACACACTGACTAACAGCAATCCTAGTGAATACAGTTTAGGGAAGAATGCATTTTTTTTAATCCAAAGAATATTATGGGATATACAGAACAATGAGCAAGCATGTCAAGACCTTGGACTTGTTAGAGATTCAGAGTGAGTTTCAAACAAGAAAAGGAAAGAAAACAAGCAGCATTCCTATAAAATAGCTATAGGAGTAAGGTTGCTCAGGGAGGAAGATTGTTTAAAAAACACGACTGGTGAAATAATCTGGTGGAAAGACCGTCTCTTGAAAATTCTTTTATTCCTGTAGCATTTATTTCCAAATTGTACTGGGCTTAGACTTGGGCAAGAGAGTCCCCTGCCTGACCCAGCTTGTTAGAGGACTCCTTTTCTGATCACACCATTCCCCACTGAGTAAAGATTCTGCTGGGCCAAGGAATCATGTCCTTCCCTTTTATAGACCATGGTCAGGGCATCTGAATGCTGGCATTTCCTGCTCAAATGGCCCTAAGCTAAGACCCATGTCTGTCCTCCAGAGGGCAGGTTGAATTTCATACAAGCGTTGGCCAAAGGCAGCTGTTTGCAGGGGCAGGGAATATGAATGGCTGCCAGACCACAGTGTCCATACGTGTGCTTGTAAATTCCAGTGAAGAAAGGAGTCGGTGCAGAGGGAAACAAGATGGGCTAGAGCCTGGGGGATGGGGGGGTCCAGCTCTTGCTGAACCACTACCTTCTCGTGCAGAACCTTCCCTAGGTGCTTTGCACACACTATCTCATTCAATCCTGCAAAACGCTTCAGGGTAGTGTTTTATCCTCACATTATGGGTATGAGGTTGTGGGGAGTTAAGGGACTAACCCAAGGCCACTGAATTATTAAGAAGTTGAACCAGGATTTAAACCTCATGTGATAAGGTTCCAAAGTGCATGTTTGTTTCCACTTTGTTAGGTTGCCTGTTAACAACACCTTTGCTTTTACACTTTCCTCGTTCTTCCCAGACCTTGGCACATAATGATATGCAATAAATGTTTGTTGAGTAACTAAGATAGTAGAACAAAATATTCGTTCACCTTTACTATTAATGGGATACAGAGTATAATTATGGTGTAGATGAGAAATTCCAGGTAAAATGTGCTGAAGGAGACATTTCACTCCTGATCTATCTCTGCTGTTAACTGTGTTGACCTTACCTAGACGCTGTGGCTGTACTGAGCTTAATGACCTTGCTTACCTTTCCACTAGTCGGCTCAGTAACTTGCTGCAGAATTTCTGGCTAGCATGGACTCAAATGGCCAGAAAGAACTTTTATTAGAAAATAGTAACACCATGTATGTTGTAGTCCTTTTCTTTCTTTCCTTACAGTGACACAAAACTCTGGGTATTAAGGTGATGCAAGAGAGGTTGTCAGAATGCCTGCCCCTCATAGATCCATTGGTGTGGTCCCTCTGTTGGTAGATCCCCATTCTTGGCTTTCCTGTGCCGTGGTTATTCCCCGGCGCAGCTGCTCCTGCTGCTACATCCTGGAACATTCAGCTGTGCTGGCCCTCGGCTTTGTCTTTCCTTGTGCTCCCTTCCCACTTCTCTGAGATGCCAAGACCATTCTCTGCTATTGGCAGAAAGCCCTGGACCACTTTCCTAACTCCTGCTCTGGACTAGTTTTGGTATTTTCCCCATTTGTTCCCATCTGTACACTTAATTATTTTGGCTGATTTATCTGTATGCCTTGCTAGACTATAGCCCCATTTGAGGGCAGGTTTTGTGTCTCTCTTATTTATCATTGAATTGCCACATCTAACACAATACTAGGCACATGGGAAGTACTGAATACATTTTTGTAGAATGACTGAACTGCCATCATAATTGAGTCATTACATATTTTTTCAAAGAAGTTCTAGCATTAGGTATCAGATCAAGGATTTCTTTCATGGAAAGCTTATAGTCTCCTCTAGAGCATAATTGCATCTACTTGCTTGGAAGACTCACCTCGAGTGTGGTCACCAGGTACCCCCAAAGTGACTCGCTACTTCTAGGACCCTCCCCTTTCTCTCAAGAGACAGCCAAACTAATTCTTCTCAGAAAGAGTGATTAAAACCTCATCAAACCTCAGAAAAGTTCTATTTACTTATCCAGGTGCTGACAACAGAATCCCCATTGTATCCCCTCCTGACTCCATTTATTCAGTCACTGTGAAGAGGGTTAAATCACCCATGTCTCTCAGTGACTAGGGCTAGATAGCCTGCTGGGTGAACTGTTTTCTAAAACCATAACTCTGAATCCTAACACTCACTCGGCAGGATTTAACTTTTGTGCAATAAAGCTAGTGACCATTGCTTGAGTTTGGAGAAAGGATTCTTTCATCATAATGCTCATAATCATCATTATTTTAACTTTTGCTTTCATATTTTAAAAATTGTATTTATATAAGCTATTCTATTATATTTCACAGGAATATAGAAAAATATGGAAATCATGTGTTCAATATGATGAATTTTCATATAGTGACCACATCCATGTAGCTTCCAACCATATTATGAGCACCCCAGAGATCTCCCTCAAACTTCCTTCCATTTCTATCCCCCAAATGGGAATGTTGTCTGACAAATTTTTTTAATTTTTATTTTATATTATTTTATTTTTTTACACAGGTATGCAATAGATTGAAACACATAAAAACTGAAAACTGTTCAAATATTTTTCTTAAAATCACAAGAAATTAAATAGTGAAGTACAAACTGGGGAATACTCCAAATATAGCAGATGAATATATATTACCCTTACATTATTTTTTTTTCACACACACACATGTATTTTATTTTTACAGGAGATAAATAAACTGACACCAAGCATTGTAAATGGATGACCACAACAAAAGCAACAATGATTGCAATTACCAAACATGAAACCCACTCATACTATGTCATAATATTGACATTCAGTCCAGTGATCCTCCACTGTAACAGCTCCTTTACTTTGCAGTGAAAATTGATTTGTATAGTTTGTGCCTCTGAGTCCTTGTGGGATTTTTTTTTTAATTCAAACAGAAAGTCACAGAAATTATAATCATCCTCATCAGTTCACTCAGTCCCATGTAATTAATTTTTTTTCATCTTGATCTTTTGTTAGCACTTTTATGAATTCATCAGTTTTCCATTAGAGTTCTGAAAATGCTTATTCATTCAGTTCAGCAGTATACTCAGTTACCAGAAACCTGTACTTGTCAGTCTTTTCCATGAATTCCTTGAAGGTGAAACCTTTTTATAGGAACATTTTCGCAAAAGCATCAGAGTACACCCAGAACTGTCTGTAAATGACAAAAGACTTAAAAATGACCATGGTTAAAGATTTGCTGAAAGTTCATAATAATACAATTGACAAGGAAATTTAGTTATTTCTGAGATATACATTTTAAAGTAATAACTGGAATTATGACTTACAACATTATACCAGAACATATAAGATTTTTAGAAGTTTCATGTAATGTCTGAAACATTTATATTAACATATTTCCATACAAATAACCCAAAGAAAGTTTAGTATTAGTTGTTTTTTTGTTTGTTTGTTTGTTTTTTATACTGTAGGTTCTTATTAGTCATCAATTTCATACACATCAGTGTATACATGTCAATACCAATCGCCCAATTCAGCACACCATCATCCCCACCCCACCACGGTTTTCCCCCCTTGATGTCCATACGTTTGTTCTCTACAACTGTGTCTCAACTTCTGCCCTGCAAACTGGTTCATCTGTACCATTTTTCAAGGTTCCACATACATGCGTTAATATACGATATTTGTTTTTCTCTTTCTGACTTACTTCACTCTGTATATGACAGTCTCTAGATCCATCCACATCTCAACAAATGACCCCATTTCGTTCCTTTTTATGGCTGAGTAATATTCCATTGTATATATGTACCAAATCTTTATCCATTCGTCTGTTGATGGGCATTTAGGTTGCTTCCATGACCTGGCTATTGTAAATAGTGCTGCAATGAACATTGGGGTGTATGTGTCTTTTTGAATTATGGTTTTCTCTGGGTATATGCCCAGTAGTGGGATTGCTGGATCATATGGAAATTCTATTCGTAGTTTTTTAAGGCACCTCCATACTGTTCTCCATAGTGGCTGTATCAATTTACATTCCCACCAACAGTGCAAGAGGGTTCCCTTTTCTCCACACCCTCTCCAGCATTTGTTGTTTGTAGATTTTCTGATGATGCCCATTCTAACTGGTGTGAGGTGATACCTCATTGTAGTTTTGATTTGCATTCCTCTAATAATTAGTGATGTTGAGCAGCTTTTTATGTGCCTCTTGGCCATCTGTATGTCTTCTTTGGAGAAATGTCTATTTAGGTCTTCTGCCCATTATTGGATTGGGTTGTTTCTTTAATATTGAGCTGCATGAGCTGTTTATATATTTTGGAGATTAATCCTTTGTCCATTGATTCGTTTGCAAATATTTTCTCCCATTCTGAGGGTTGTCTTTGCGTCTCGTTTACGGTTTCCTATGCTTTGCAAAAGCTTTGAAGTTTCATAAGGTCCCACTTGTTTATTTTTGTTTTTATTTCCATTACTGTAGGAGGTAGATCAAAAAAGATCTTGCTGTGATTTATGTCAAAGAGTGTTCTTCCTATGTTTTCCTCTAAGAGTTTTATAGTGTCTGGTCTTACATTTTGGTCTCTAATCCATTTTGAGTTTATTTTTGTGTATGCAGTTAGGGAGTGTTCTAATTTCATTCTTTTACATGTAGCTGTCCAGTTTTCCCAGCACCACTTATTGAAGAGACTGTCATTTCTCCATTATATATCCTTGCCTCCTTTGTCATACATTAGTTGACTGTAGGTGCGTGGGTTTATCTCTGGGCTTTCTATCTTGTTCCGTTGATCTATGTTTCTGTTTTTGTGCCAGTACCATATTGTCTTGATTACTGTAGCTTTGTAGTGTAGTCTGAAGTCAGGGAGTCTGATTCCTCCAGCTCCGTTTTTTCCCCTCAAGACTGCTTTGGCTATTCGAGGTCTTTTGTGTCTCCATACAAATTTTAAGATGATTTGTTCTAGTTCTGTAAAAAATGTCATTGGTAATTTCATACGGATTGCATTGAATCTGTATATTGCTTTGGGTAGTAGAGTCATTTTCACAATATTGATTCTTCCAGTCCAAGAACTTGATATATCTCTCCATCTGTTGGTATCATCTTTGATTTCTTTCATCAGTGTCTTATAGTTTTCTGCATACAGGCCTTTTGTCTCCCTAGGTAGGTTTATTCCTAGGTATTTTATTCTTTTTGTTGCAGTGGTAAATGGGAGTGTCTCCATAATTTCTCTTTCAGATTTTTCATCATTAGTGTATAGGAATGCAAGAGATTTATGTGCATTAATTTTGTATCCTGCAACTTTACCCAATTCATTGATTAGCTCTAGTAGTTTTCTTGTGGCATTTTTAGGATTTTCTATGTATAGTATCATGTCATCTGCAAACAGTGAGAGTTGTACTTCTTCTTTTCCAATTTGTATTCCTTTTATTTCTTTTTCTTCTCTGATTGCCATGGCTAGGACTTCCAAACCTATCTTGAATAATAGTGGTGAGAGTGGACATCCTTGTCTCGTTCCGGATCTTAGAGGAAATGCTTTCAGTTTTTCACCATTGAGAAATATGTTTGCTGTGGGTTTGTCGTATATGGCCTTTATTATGTTGAGGTAGGTTCCTTCTCTGCCCACTTTCTGGAGAGTTTTTGTCCTAAATGGGTGTTGAATTTTGTCAAAAGCTTTTTCTGCATCTATTGAGATGATCATATGGTTTTTATTCTTCAATTTGTTAATATGGTGTATCACATTGATTGATTTGTGTATGTTGAAGAATCCTTGCATCCCTGGGATAAATCCCACTTGATGATGGTGTATGATCCTTTTTATGTGTTGTTGGATTCTGTTTGCCAGTATTCTGTTGAGGATTTGTGCATCTATATTCATGAGTGATATTGGTCTGTAATTTTCTTTTTTTGCAGTATCTTTCTCTGGTTTTGGTATCAGGGTGATGGTGGCCTTGGAGAATGAGTTTGGGAGTGTTCCTTCCTCTGCAATTTTTTGGAAGAGTTTGAGAAGGATGAGTGTTGTTTCTTCTCTAAATGTTTGATAAAATTTACCTGTGAAGCCATCTGGTCCTGGACTTTTGTTTGTTGGAAGATTTTTAATCACACTTTCAATTTCATTACTTGTGATTTGTCTGTTCATATATTCTGTTTCTTCCTGGTTCAGTCTTGGAAGGTTATACCTTTGTAAGAATTTGTCCATTTCTTCCAGGTTGTCCATTTTATTGGCATAGAGTTGCTTGTCGTAGTCTCTTAGGATGCTTTGTATTTCTGCGTTGTCTGTTGTAACTTCTCCTTTTTCATTTCTAACTTTATTGATTTGAGTCCTCTCCCTGTTTTTCTTGATGAGTCTGGCTAACGGTTTATCAATTTTGTTTATGTCCTCAAAGAACCAGCTTTTAGTTTTATTGATCTTTGCTATTGTTTTCTTTGTTTCTATTTCATTTATTTCTGCTCTGATCTTTATGATTTCTTTCCTTCTGCTAACTTTGGGTTTTCTTTGTTCTTCTTTCTCTAGTTCCTTTAGGTGTAAGTTTAGATTGTTTACTTGAGATTTTTCTTGTTTCTTGAGGTAGGCTTGTATAGCTATAAACTTCCCTCTTAGAACTGCTTTTGCTGCATCCCATAGGTTTTGGGTCGTCGTGTTTCCATTGTCATTTGTCTGTAGGTATTTTTTGATTTCCTCTTTGATTTCTTCAGTGATCTCTTGGTTATTTAGTGATATATTGTTTAGCCTCCATGTGTTTGTGTTTTTTTCCCTGTAATTCATTTCTAATCTCATAGCATTGTGGTCAAAAAAGATGCTTGATATGATTTCAGTTTTCTTAAATTTACTGAGGGTTGATTTGTGACCCAGTATGTGATCTATCCTGGAGGATGTTCCATGCGCACTTGAGAAGAAAGTGATCTGCTGTTTTTGGATGGAATGTCCTATAAATATCAATTAAATCTATCTGGTCTATTGTGTCATTTAAAGCTTCTGTTTCCTTATTTATTTTCATTTTGGATGATCTGTCCATTGGTGTAAGTGAGGTGTTAAAGTCCCCCACTATTATTGTGTTGCTGTCAATTTCCTCTTTTATAGCTGTTAGCAGTTGCCTTATGTATTGAGGTGCTCCTATGTTGGGTGCATATATATTTATAATTGTTATATCTTTTTCTTGGATTGCTCCCCTGATCATTGTGTAGAGTCCTTCCTTGTCTCTTGTAACATTCTTTATTTCAAAGTCTATTTCATCTGATATGAGTATTACTCCTTCAGCTTTCTTTTGACTTCCATTTGCATGGAATATCTTTTTCCATCCCCTCACTTTCAGTCTGTATGTGTCCGTAGGTCTGTAGTGGGTCTCTTGTATACAGCATATATATGGGTCTTGTTTTTGTATCCATTCAGCAAGCCTGTGTCTTTTGGTTGGAGCATTTAATAAATTCACATTTAAGGTAATTATCAATATGTATATTCCTGTGACCATTTTCTTAATTGTTTTGGGTTTGTTTTTGTAGGTCCTTTTCTTCTCTTGTGTTTCCCATTTAGAGAAGTTCCTTTAGCATTTGTTGTAGAGCTGGTTTGGTGGTTCTGAATTCTCTTAGCTTTTGCTTGTCCATAAAGCTTTTGATTTCTCTATTGAATCTGAATGAGATCTATGCCTGGTAGAGTAATCTTGGGTGTAGGTTCTTCTCTTTTATCACTTTATGTATATCATGCCACTCCCTTCTGGTTTGTAGCGTTTCTGCTGAGAAATCAGCTTTTAACCTTATGGGAGTTCCCTTGTATGTTATTTGTCATTTTTCCCTTGCTGCTTTCAACAATTTTTCTGTGTCTTTAATTTTTGCCAATTTGATTACTATGTGTCTTGGCGTGTTTCTCCTTGGGTTTATCCTGCATGGGACTCTCTGCGCTTCCTGGAGTTGGGTGACTATTTCCTTTCCCATGTTAGGGAACTTTTCGACTATAATCTCTTCAGATATTCTCTCGGGTCCTTTCTCTCTCTCTTCTCCTTCTGGGACACGTATAATGCAAATGTTGTTTCGTTTAATGTTGTCCCAGAGGTCTCTTAGGCTGTCTTCATTTCTTTTCATTCTTTCTTCTGTATTGTCTTCCGCAGCAATGAATTCCACCATTCTGTGTTCCAGGTCACTTATCCATTCTTCTGCCTCAGTTATTCTGCTACTGATTCCTTCTAGTGTAGTTTTCATTTCAGTTATTGTATTGTTTATCTCTGTTTGTTTGTTCTTTAATTCTTCTAGGTATTTTTTAAACATTTCTTGCATCTTTTCGATCTTCGCCTCCATTCTTTTTCCGAGGCCCTGGATCATCTTCACTATCATTATTCTGAATTCTTTTTCTGGAAGGTTGCCTATCTCCACTTCATTAAGTTGTTTTTCTGGGGTTTTATCTTGTCCCTTCACCTGGTACATAGCCCTCTGCCTTTTCATCTTGTCTATCTTTCTGTGAACGTGGTTTTTGTTCCACAGGCTGCAGGATTGTAGTTCTTCCTGCTTCTGCTGTCTGCCCTCTGGTGGATGAGGCTATCTAAGAGGCTTGTGTGGGTTTCCTGATGGGAGGGACTGGCAGTGGGTAGAGCTGGGTGTTGCTCTGGTGGGCAGAGCTCAGTAAAACTTTAATCCGCTTGACTGCTGATGGATGGGGCTGGGTTCCCTCCCTGTTGGTTGTTTGGCTTGAGGCAACCCAACACCAGAGCCTACCTCGGCTCTTTGGTGGGGCTAATGGCAGACTCTGGGAGGGCTCACGCCAAGGAGTACTTCCCAGAACTTCTGCTGCCAGTGTTCTTGTCTCCACGGTGAGCCACAGCCACCCCCCACCTCTGCAGGAGACCCTCCAACACTAGCAGGTAGGTCTGGTTCAGTCTCCCCTGGGGTCACTGCTCCTTCTCCTGGGTCCCGATGCACACACTGCTTTGTGTGTACCCTCCAAGAGTGGAGTCTCTATTTCTCCCAGTCCTTGCAATCAAATCCCGCTAGCCTTCAAAGTCTGATTCTCTAGGAATTCCTCCTCCCATTTCCAGACCCCCAGTTTGGGAAGCCTGACGTGGGGCTTAGAACCTTCGCTCCAGTGGGTGGACTTCTGAGGTATAAGTGTTCTCCAGTCTGTGAGTCACCCACCCAGCAGTGATGTGATTTGATTTTGCTGTGATTACACCCCTCCTACTGTCTCATTGTGGCTTCTCCTTTGTCTTTGGATGTGGGGTATCTTTTTTGGTGAGTTCCAGTGTCTTCCTGTCGATGATTGTCCAGCAGCTAGTTGTGATTCTGGTGTTCTTGCCAGAGGGAGTGAGAGCACATCCGTCTACTCTGCCATCTTGGTGCCTCCCTCTGTCTGACGAATTTTTAAACTTTGACAAATGGAGTTATTCATTATACATTCTGTTATGACTGACAATTAAGTCACCATTGTTTTTGTGACTATACTGCTGTATATAACAGTAGCTTGTTGCTTTTCGTTGCTGTATAGTATTCCACTATATGTTTTATATACCACAGTTTATGTATCCATTCTTCTGTTGATGGAGATTTGAGTTATTTACAGCTTGGGGCAATTACAAATAATGCTGCTATATACTTTTTATTTGGCTCACATGTACACAGTTTTGGGGGCATATACCAGGGAATGGAAGAGCTGAGACAAAGATATGCATATATTCAGATTTAGTGGATTCTATCAAGTGGTTTTTTCAGTGTAGGATTTATAAATGAAGGATAAAGAAGACATTATCGGGGTTTCCCTGGTGGAACAGTGGTTAAGAATCTGCCTGCGAGTGCTGGGTACATGGGTTCGATCCCTGGGCCAGGAAGATCTCAACATGCTGTGAAGCAACTAAGCCCGTGTGCCACAACTACTGAGCCTGTGCTCTAGAGCCTGCTAGCCACAACTACTGAGGCCGCATGCCGCAACTACTGAAGCCTGTGCACCCAGAGCCTGTGCTCTGCAACAAGAGAAACTACTGCAGTGAGAGCCCTGCGCACTGCAACATAGAAGAGCCCCCACTCACCTCAGCTAGAGAAAGCCCACACACAGCAACGAAGACCCAACGCAGCCATAAATAAATAAGTTAATCAATTAATTAAAAAAGAAGACCTGATAACTCTTAAGACTTCCCAGGGAGATAGGAAACTTCTGGAAAAGAACTATCTAAGAAACAGTTGTTTGGGCTATATGTTTTGGTTTAATGTTAATGCAGTCTAAGCTTGAACAACTTTAAATATGACCTAAGCCTGTAAGGTAAAGATAGAAGCCGAAGTTATAAAGATACAGTATAGCTGATGGCAAAATAACCTAATAGCTATTAGTGGGTAAGAAATACCTATGGGGCTTCCCTGGTGGCGCGGTGGTTGAGAATCCGCCTGCTGATGCAGGGGACACGGGTTCGTGCCCCAGTCCGGGAGGATCCCACATGCCGCGGAGCGGCTGGGCCCGTGAGCCATGGCCGCTGAGCCTATGCGTCCAGAGCCTGTGCTCGGCAACGGGAGAGGCCACAGCAGTGAGAGGCCCGCATAACGCTAAAAAAAAATGAAATAAAATAAAATAAATACCTATGAGTTATTTAATCAGTTAAAGCTTCATTTATGAGAAAACAGCTCTGGGAAGACTTCTTGTTTAAGAAAATCACAATAATAAATATTAGTACTAAATGGGATGATAATGAAATATTATAAAGTTAAAAAAATTATGTACAAGATGAAATGTGTTAGGCTGAAATGGGGTCATGTGATTGATATTTCTCCTTATTTAATTATTTAAATTTTCTGATGGTCTCGGAGAGCAATTTCTGAATTTAGCTGGCCAGTTTTTAGGAAAGCATATAGTAAAACCTAAATTGCTGAATTAAAGTTTTCAGTGTTATCTCTGAGTTTAGGCAAGTCTTTCCTCTTATCTTCACGTTTACCTTTAACGGAGAGCCAGGGGCATTTATCAGAATGGTTAAATAAGAAATAACATCAACATCAAATGCTGGCAAGTATGCAGAAACACTGAGTTACTCATGTGTGGCTACTGGGACTGTAAAATGGTAGAGCCACTCTGGAAAAGAGTTTGGTTCTTTCTTTGAAAACTAAACATGTAACTACTAAAGCATGCAGCAAATGCACTTCTGGGCATTTATCCCAGAGATATGAAGATTTCTAGTTCACACAAATACTTGTACGTGAAGGGTGATAGCAGCTTTATTTGTAATAGCCTAACAACTGGAAACAACCCAGATATCTTTTGATGAGCGAATGGTTAAACACACTGTGGTACATCCATACCATGGAATATTACTCAGCAATAAAAAGGAATGAATTATCAAAATACACAACAGCCTAGATGAATCTCCAGAGAATTAAACTGAGTGAAAAAAATCCAATTTTAAAGGATTACATACTATATGACTCAATTTATATTTGTTGAAATGACAAAATTATGAAATGGAAGACAGATGAGTGGAGATTAGTAGCTGGCAGGTGTTAAGGGAGAGAGCTGGGTGTGGCTATGAAAGAGTAACCTGGGAGATCCTTTTGGTGATGAACTGTTTTGTATCTTGACTTAGTGTTAGTATTCTGATAGTGATTTTGTTACCTCTGGGGAAAACTAGGTGAAGGATCAACTGGATCTGTATGATTCCTTTGAACTCCATGTGAATCTACAATTATCTCAAAAATTAATTAAGGAGAAAGAGAGTCAGGAAGTGCTCTACCCCGTTTCTCTTAGGTCAGTTCTTTTCATAATTACCCATTCATGTCGCACCTGTTATAGACTGTTCCAGAGGAAAGCCATTGCTCCCTGCCTCCCATTAGAGAAAACATTAATCATTGAAACAGTCATCTATCAAAGGTTCTGGTATTCTTTGTTCATGCCAAATTTCAAGGAGCCATTAGTTCATATTCTTTGGCCTGCAGAGATACCTACATATCAGGTAGGAATCTTAGGTCTTTAGAAGAAATATATCTGAACTGCAGCTAAATAAATGGACAGAAGGCTAAGGTGATTTTCTTCCCCATAATTACTTTTCTTCTGGCCCCAAAGAACCTGTCTGACCAGTCATTAAAGTCTAAGAAGTTTGCCCATTGTTCAGTTCCTATTCGACTTAGATTGTCCAGGGATCAGCTTAGGGAATGGTAAAGGTAATGTAAGGAATCTTCGTGGGAATAAAATGATTGGGACTTTTTGTCTGTTTGCTTTTAAGGCTTAGAATATAATATTCACTGCCTAGTTGCTTTTTGTAATGCTATAACTGATATATCCTGGGGAGCCTCACTATGTTTTTTCAGTTTTTTTCTGGCCCATAGGTTATCATCTCTGTGGGTTTTCTACTTTAAGCTGTCTCTTTTAGTATGTGTAAATAAGTTATATTTCTGCACACAAACCTAGAATATTATTACTTTCCTTGTAATTGCTTCTGCAGATTTGCCTTAATGGCAATTTTTGAAACTCAAGTGGTTTTTAAATGATAGCTAATCCTTATACATTATTTTGGAGTCAAGTAGGAAAGATAGGGAATTACTGAGTTTGAGTGTTGGGTATACCCAAGGAAGGTATATAATCTTAAGGAAACTTTTAGATTTGATTGTTAAGAGGGTTGGTATGAATTCCTATAGGCCCTCTGCAGAGCCTTTTTTTTTTTTTTTTTTTTTTGCGTACGCGGGCCTCTCACTGCTGTGGCCTCTCCCGTCGCGAAGCACAGGCTCCGGACGCGCAGGCTCAGCGGCCATGGCCCACGGGCCCAGCCGCTCCGCGGCATATGGGATCCTCCTGGACCGGGGCACGAACCCGCGTCCCCCGCATCGGCAGGCGGTCTCTCAACCACTGCGCCACCAGGGAAGCCCCTGCAGAGCCATTTTTTACCTTCAAATCTCAGCTGGGTTGTTACATCAAAGTATTATATCTCGGAAGGCTGTGACTTAAGCTAGGTGGGATGTTAGTTTCAGTTAACTTCCTTGGGAAAAGGCCACTTACCTGATGGCATTCCAGGTTGTCTCAGGGAGCCCTGCTGACTGTCTTGGTTTAGAGCATAAATCCCAATGTTCATTCTGTACGCCACATTGTTCTTTGACAGGGATGCTGGCACGTAGAGCTATGTGAAGGGACCATGATGTATACTCCCTCTGTGTGCAGAGTCTCAGAGGTGGTTCAAAGCAGTGTACCTTGTTTATTTGTTTGAAAATAATAATCTCCATGAGTATACCTTAGGTGTACCCTGAGGTATTAGAATTGCAAAACTAGGTTTCATAAGAATTATCTCACTTTATTCTCACAGTAACCATATGAGGTTGGGTATTATCACTCTCATTTTATAGAGGCTTAGTGAAACTAAGTAGTTTGTCTGTAATCACACAATTAGTAAGCCAGAATTTGGGTTTATAGATCTAATTGCACAGCCTACACGTTGAACCCAGCATCTTTGAGTCTGGGTCAACATTTCTTCCATCGTTTTAACAGACATGTTTTGAGTATATTTTAGGCACTGTGCTGGGTCCTGCGGATACAAAAATTAATGAACATAGTTCCTACAGTAGAGGTACTCCCACTATATTATGATAGATACTAGGTACATTGTAAAAAATGTTACAATATGAAGGTAATAACCCGTTGCAATAGAAAATTGGAACAAACACCATGAAAGTCAGGTACACGATACTACTAGAGAGAATAATAGGAGAGTTTGTAACTAGGCATTAACCAGGTAAATGATGGGGTGGTGAAGAAAAAAAGCTCCTTTAGCAGGTCAGGTCATTGAAATTCCAGGGGCTGAAGGGAAGGCCAGAGTGACCTCCGGGGAGAGGTGGAGGGAGAGAGCCCATTGGGGTAAGATTCTAGATGAGGTCTGAAAGACAGTCAAAGGCCAGACTAAGCAAGGCCTTCAGGTCCTAGTAAATATCTTTAATCTTAAGGGCAAAGGAGAGTCACTGAAAATATGTGAGTGATAAAGTTAGATTCGTGATTTAAACAGCTCCTTTCAGCTCAATGCAGACAGGATTGTCAGGCAGCCAAGGTGTACCTGGGGAAGACCAGTAGAAAATTGTAGAAGTTACAAGGCTAGATATGATAGAGCTTGGATTAAAGTGGTAGCTTGAAGATGAAGAGCAGGGGATGGGTTTCAGAAGTAGTTAGGAGGTGAAATGGGTGAAAATCAGTGATAGATTGAATATAGGGTCAGGAGAAGAAAAGTAAGTTGGATAGTTGGTGGCATCATTCAGTGAGATAGAGACACTGCAAGCAGGTGAGATTTGGGAGGCAGATTTCAAGTTCAATTCTGAACATGCTGGGTTTGGGGTGACTTTGAGACAAGCAGAAACTACAAGTTAACATTTCAATCTATATTTCTGGAGCCTAGAGGAGAGGCCTGGACTAGAATATACCTTGTGTATCATAAGTATGGAGGTGGTCAATGACATCATGATCATGGGTGCCATTGCCTAGAGAGCTACTAGGGAGTGACAAAAAAAAAGCAGAGCCTAGAACCAAGCCTTGAAGAACTTCATTTCATGGCTGTTTGAAGGAAGATCAACTTACAAAGGTTGTAGAAGAATATCACAAAAGATAGGAAGGAAACTACTAGTGTCATGAAAACAAAGGGAAGATATGCTTTGATGAAGATGGAGTGACCAGCAGAGTCAAGTAATGTGAGTTTGAAAAAGTCCTTTGGAGTTATTGGCATGGAAGTCACTGGTGATCTTAGTAAGAGCTGTTTTTTTTGTGGAAGGATGAGGAAAAAAGACAGATCGGAGCAGGGTGAAGAGTGAGTGAGGGTTGTGAAATTGGATACAGTCAAAAAAGATAAGTCTTATGAGAAGAGAACAGCAAATAGAACATGTAGGATTTGGGAAAGGTTATTTATATAAGATGGGAGAGACTTGAGTGTGTTTAAAAGTCAATGGTAAATATTTAATGAATAGGAAGCTGGCCGCTATTTGGGAGAGAAAAAGGATCATGAATAGTGTTGGCTCATGAGATGGGGAATAGACAGGAAAAGATTTGCAGAGATGTCCATGTTTGCGTGCTTGGTATGAAGAGGATGAGGGAGTTCCCCTCCTAGGAATTCTATTTTCCTGTAAAGCAAAAGGCAGTATCTTTGTCTGTGAGGGAGCAGGAAGGAGAGGTGGAGGTGTGAGGAGAGCTGAGAGAATTTGATATATGGTAATTGTGGAAAAGAGTGGGTGTGAGCTGGCTTGAGAAAAGTAGTGGAATTCCTGGTCACTGTTAAGGGCCCGTTCTCCAGAAGCTTGGGGATATTCATTTTCTTATGCTGTTATATAAACACTCCATGGTGTATCCATGTTTTATGAAAAATCCAAGTTAACGTCTGTATTGTATAAGTAAGAGGAAAGAATTTGACAAAGGTGGGAAGGATTTTTTTTTTAAGTGATTGATTTTCAGACTGTTTGGAGAGACTGGAAGGAGAATACTCATTTGAACATAAAAATGTAAATTTTAAAAGATCTCTGAATGTGTATATACTTATTAAGTGAACTGGCTGAGGGGAAATTTTCCTTTTTCACATGAGGAAAATTTACCAATTTATTTTGTTTAAACACTGAGGCCTGGGCTGAGTTAAACATTAGAGATTATTTTAAAAGGATATCAGGGTTTGCATAAAATGGTGCACTAAGTTTGCTGGGTTTTCATTTTTGCTGTTGATCCATTGATGTTAGGCCTCTGCAATTTTCCTACCCACTCAAGAAGACGAACAGATGCTTCTACGAATGTGAAACTAGCTCAGCAAATGGCGCCTCCTTTTCTAAATGTTTGTTTTTTGGCTGAGGAAGACAAGGGACAAACACCTGGAGATTAGAAATGTGTCTCTCATCACTAGAAATGCTTATTTTAATGTGTTGGCCTCAGTTGGCTAACGGCAACTGCCTAAGTGAGAAATTTCATTTCCTATGTATAGAGTGTGCTACCAGGTATCTTGGTGGGAGCACAGGAGCACATACAAAAGGATTTTGTTTTTCCTCTTGAAGAACTTTTTGTTTGGCCGGGGAGGGATTGTATTCATACAAAATTTATAAAAGAAACCTTTAGTAACTTCACAAACGCAGGTGTTTAAGGAGATGGGCGAAGGCTCAGAGTAAGAGAAGGAGCTCATAAAGGAAGGTTCAGGAATAAGAAGGATATCAGAGATCTAGCCTGAGTAAGGCTCAGATCTATCGACCGCTCCTCATACACTCTCAGGAGAATGTGGAGAATCACACTGCAAGCGTTAGATTGGGAAATATACAGGCTTCCCTTGGAGATATCGTGGGTTTGGTTCCAGACCACGGCAATAAAGTGAGTATCGCAATAAAGTGAGCCACACACATTTGTTTGTTTCTCAGTGCATAGAAAAGTTATATTTACATTTTCTAATAAGTGTATTAAGCGTGTGATAGCATTATGTCTAAAAAAACCCAATGTATACATCTTAATTAAAAAATACTTCATGGCTAAGAATCGCTAACCGTCATCTGAGCCTTCAGTGAGTCATAGTTTTCTGGCTGGTGGGGGGTCTTGCCTCAGTGTTGATGGCTGCTGACTGGTCAGGGTGGTGGTTGCTGAAGGCTGGGTGGCAGTGGCACTTTCTCAAAATACGACAACAGTGAAGTTTGCCCCAATGATCGACTCTTCCCTTCATGAACGTTTTCTCTGTAGCATGCAGTACTGTTTGATAGCATTTTACCCTTTAGAGTCAATCCTCTCAAACCCTGCTGCTGCTTTAGCAGCCAAATTTATTTAATACTGTAAATCCTTTGTTGTAATTTCAATAGTCTTCACCAGGAGTAGATTCCATCTCAAGAAACTACTTTCTTTGCTGATCCATAAGAAGCGATTCCTCGTCCGTTGAAGTTTTATCCGGAGATTGTAGTAATTCAGTCACATCTTCAGGCTCCACTTCTAATTCTAGTTCTCTTGCTGTTTCCACCACATCTGCAGTTACTTCCTCCACTGAAGTCTTGAACCCATCCAAGTCATCCATAAGGTTGGAATCAGCTTCTTCCAAACTTCTGTTAATGTTGATATTTTGACCTCTTCCCATGAATCACGAATGTTCTTAATGGCATCTAGAATGGTAAATCTTTTCCAGAAGGCTTTCTATTTAATTTGTACATATTCATCAGAGGAATCACTATCTATGGCAGTTACAGCCTCACAAAATGGTTATCTTAAATAAGACCTGAAAATCAAAGTTTCTCCTTGGTCCTTGGGCTGCAGAATCGATGTTGTGTTAGCAGGCATGAAAACAACATTAATCTTGTTGTACATCTCCATCAGAGCTCTTGGGTGACTAGGTGCTCAGTCACTGAGCAGTAATCTTTTACTTTTTTTTTTTTTTCGGTACGCGGGCCTCTCACTGTTGTGGCCTCTCCCGTTGCGGAGCACAGGCTCCAGACGTGCAGGCTCAGCGGCCATGGCTCACGGGCCCAGCCGCTCCGCAGCAAGTGGGATCTTTCCAGACCGGGGCACGAACCCACGTCCCCTGCATCGGCAGGCGGACTCTCAACCACTGCGCCACCAGGGAAGCCTGAGCAGTAATTTTTTGAAAGGAGTGGGTAATATTTTTCTGAGCAGTGGGTCTCAACAGTAGGCTTAAAACATTCAGTAAACCATGTTCTAAGTAGATGTGCTGTCATCCAGGTTTTGCAGTTCCATTTATACAGCACAGAGTAGATTTAGTGTAATTCTAAAGGGCCCTAGGATTTTCGGAAAGGGAAATGAGCATTGGCTTCAACTTAAAGTCACCAGCTCTATTAGCCCCTGACAAGAGAGTCAGCTTCTCCTTTGTAGCTTTGAAGCCAGGTGTTGGCTTCTCCCCTCTAGCTATGAAAGTCCTAGGTGGCATCTTCTTCTAATATAAGGCTGTTTCATCTCCATTAAAAATCTGTTGTTCAGTGTAGCCACCTTCATTAATGATCTTGGGTAGATCTTGGTAACTTTCTGCAGCTTCTGCATCAGCACTTGCTGCTTCACCTGGCACATTTGTTATGACGATGGCTTCTTTCCTTAAACCTCACGAGCCAATCTCTGCTAGCTTGAAACTTCTGCAGCTTCCTCACCTCTCTCAGCCTTCATAGAATTAAAGAGTCAGGGCCTTGCTCTGGATTAGGCTTTGGTTTAAGGTAATGCTGTGGCTGATTTGGTTTTCTATCCAGACCACTAAAACTTTCTCCATATCAGCAATAAGTCTGTTTCACTTTCCTATTATCTGCGTGTTCACTGGAGTAGCACTTTTAATTTCCTTCAAGAACTTTTCCTTTGCATTCACAGCTTGGTTAACTGTTGGCTCAGAATCTCCAGCTTTTAGCCTGTCTTGGCTTTCCACATGCCTTCCTCACTGAGCTTAATCATTTCTAGCTTTTGATTTAAAGAGAAAGATGTGCGACTCTTTCTTTCACTTGAACCCTTAGAGACCGCTGTAGGGTTATTAATTAGCCTAAATTCAATCTTGTGTCTCAGGGAATAGGGAGGCCTGGGGAGAAGGAGAGAGACAGGGGGACGGCCGGTCAGTGGAGTCAGAATGCACACAACATTTATATTAGATTAAGTTCACCATCTTATATGGGTGTGGTTCATGGCGCCCCAAAACCATTACAAGAGTAACACCAAAGATCACTGATCACTAATCACTGTAACAAGTATAATAATAATGCAGAAGTTTGAAATATTATGAGAATTTCCAAAAGGTGACATAGAGACATGAAGTGAGCAAATGCCCTTGGAAAAATGGTACCGATAGGCCAGGGTTGCCACAAACCTTCAATTTGAAAAAACTCAATATCTGCAAAGCAAAATAAAATGAGGTATGCCTATAGTTCAGCTGTGTGCCTGGGAAGATGTGGGTTTGTTTAGCATCTAGCCAGTCTGTGCTACATGCCCATTGGAGCATCACAGAAGAAATTTACTCCCTCTCCCTCAGTCATGGGCTCTTCAGACTCTAAGCCCTCTGTCCCCCAGGTTAGCCTCCTGATCAGTTCCACCAGGAATCATTCCTATGTGATCATTCCCAAAACTTCCACCACCCTGGCCATCATTTTTAGCGAACATTTTTGGTTTTTATTTTTCTTCTTGAAATGAGGTGTTCACAATGTAATTCTCTGGATGGGATCCAAAAAAGGCTGCTAAAGTGGGATTATTGTTTTGTTTGATTTAATAACTGTAAGGTCAAAGAGAGGGCCAATGTTGGGAAGACTTCCCATTGAGAGGCAGATAATGGAAATCCACAAAGAAGAGCATTTGAAGGATGAAGGGGGTCTCCAGGATGCCATTCCAATAGGGCAGCTGAATCAAGCATTAGTGGTTATAGATTATTCTTACCTACTTCTCAAGGAAGAAAAAAAGCACACACACTCACAAATCAACCAGTTCATTTCTATAAACCTTAATGTAAACTCAAGGAGAAGAAAGAAGTGCTCTCAAATAATATTACATTTGTGTTAGATTTTGGATTTAAATAGAAAAAAAAAACAACACCGTATTTAAAATCTTTTTAGGGGTTTCCCTGGTGGTGCAGTGGTTAAGAATCCACCTGCCAATGCAGGGGACACGGGTTTGAGCCCTGATCCAGGAAGATCCCACATGCCACAGAGCAACTAAGCCCGTGTGCCACAACTACTGAGCCTGCTTTCTAGAGCCCACAAGCCACAACTACTGAAGCCCGTGTGCCACAACTACTGAAGCCCGCACGCCTAGAGCCCATGCTCCACAACAAGAGAAGCCACCGCAATGAGAAGCCCGAGCACCACAACGAAGAGTAGCCCCTATTTGCCGCAACTAGAGAAAAGCCCGCGCACAGCAACGAAGACCCAATGCAGCCAAAAAAAAAAAACTTTTTATCATGATGTTAACCAGTCCACCAGTCTTACCTAGTGACCAAAGTGTTGTATTCAATAATCTAGCCAGTAATCAACATGGTTGTAGGATATATAACGAGTTAGCATTGCTTTGTGGGACTAAAAGTTGTCGCCTTACATTTTCACCTCCATTAGATGTGGCACCATCGATGTCTTACATTTCAACATATCCCAGTGGCCTGAGAGTCCTGGATATCTTCATCTAGTAACCCTATGAAGACAGAAAGAATGTATCTTTTCTTTTGCAATAGCTGTGCTTTCACTGTTCTCTGCTGAGAAATATTATAACCCCAAGCAAGTGTGCATTCTTATCGGAGTAAAGAATTGATTGAAAATAATTTATCTATTTCTAAATTTCAAGAAGAAGAGAGAAAGCCCATGGATCTTTCTCTGCATCTAATCTACCAATGTGCTTACCTATTTCAAATGTTTTTTCCTAAATTGATTTGTAACGTCAAGGTTTCAGACTACAGGTTTTCGTTTGTTCAATTGTTTATGGCTAGACTCGTGAACAGTGACTACCACACTTCTATTCTTCTATAAATGTGGTGCTCTTGGGTGTTGCCGTTGTAGGAAACTGAATTCATTGTAATTAGAATTCAAATTTAATTTCCTACTACAATTCCTGTCTCTTCTTGTCCCCAGGTTGTCTCTCAGGGGGAAGATGCTGAAGGAGGGCAAAAACAACATTTATCAATTTGTGTATTAGTGGCTTTTCTGCGGATTCTCCCCAAATAAGATTTAAGTGATATTAACGGATTCTCACCAAGCACTTTAGAATAAACAAAACAGTGAGTATCTAGGCAGAAAGCCATGTACTTTCAGATCTCAATATGTTTATAAGACATGAAGACAGAAACAACATAAATAGCTATTCTACTTGGTTGTCATCTGCCAAGTTACTATTTTTCAGAGAAGAGTTTAACCATAGCTACATCACTGAGAGGAAGAATGGTAGAATATTGAGGGCTAATGTTGATAATGGTGGGGTAGGTTTGTTACCTAGAAAATAAGATTGAGAGTCAAGGGGAATTTTCAATTTTGAATCCCTCAGCTCTGTCACAGGGCATTTGTTTTGCTGTCTGAATGCTCTTTGGGCATCTGGGAGAAAAATGGTTAAAAAGAATACAGATGCAGTTTTCTTCTTTGGCTCTTTCCATAGTACCATAATTATGAACCATGCTGAGTTATGGTGTAACATTCATTGGAGAGTATCCTAAACTGCACTTTGAACACATTTTGCATCTGTGGCATCTTTTAGAAACACAAGCCGTTGTGGGGTTTCTGGCTTTTCTTTTTATATGATGGGTTGATAATCTTATAACGGCATTAGTTTTGTGACCAATTACCAAAGATTTGTTATTATTATTATTTTTTTAAAAATTGGACTATTGTTAAATGTCTACAGCAAGGTTAAAACCAGCTCCAGATGAGTGTGGGATAGAATAGTTTAGAAACTTCCTCTCCTGGATATTTGGTACTGCAGAATTCAACAAGGAATATTGGACACTTCTCAAAATAAAATTAATTTAAATTCAGTTTCACAAAATGTTATATTATAGAACAAATTGAAAAAAAGAAGGTTAGTTGGAAAGTCAAACATGATAGAGTTTGGAAATTACTGGACTTTTGGATTTAAAAGTATTTCTCATATGTTGAGGCAGAATTTATATTCTCTTTTTCTCTATAGCATTTTATGAGATTAAATATTCCTTCTCTTCTACATAAATAGAATAGAAACATCTCTATTTTTTAAGTGTCGTGAAAACAAGAAATGACATCTGAACAAAAAGATTTCTTTATCGATTTCTCCTTGCTATATTATTTTGGTTAATTTTGGGGGGTATGATCTGTGGGGACATTGTGATTATTCTCTTTTCTAAGCTAGTGTGATGCTGGGACAGTGGCAAATGAGGGATGAGGAGGAAGGAAAAGGATGGAAGTGAAGACAGGGTTGATGCACATATGTGGTCCCAGGGGCATGGTCGATGAGCTGCTTGATTTCAAATGGTTGGTCTGGCTGAATTTGGAGGCTAGCCTCTGGAACTTTGCCTCTCCCCTTGTGACTTGAATACTTGCAGGACACGTACATGCCATTTTTCTTCATAATGTTGTGATTCACCTAAACCTTCTTCAGTGATTTGAAATGTCACATTTTCTTACAGTAAAATTTTATACTATAAATATTTAGCATATTTATCTTCGGCAGCTAATCTTTTTCTTTCAATCCTTTATCTTTCTTGTCTGGAGCTAATATATATTCATTGCTATAGTTTCTAATATGCTTTATTGTCTAGAATGGCTTATCTTCCATTATAGCTTTTTCCTTTGATATTTTAAGGAAAAGAATTACTATGAAAAATAATTCTGCCTCTGTCTTATTGTTTTAAGTATTTAGAACTCTTATTTAGTTTTGACTTTTTTCTTAATTGGATTTTATATAAATATTTTACTTATGTTTTCATTCTAATAAAAGTAAGATATCTTTAAAAAAAATCATTGTCAGGTTTGGTATCAGGTTTATAATATTTAGGTAAAATGGGTATGGTAGCCTTTCATGTTTATCTATGTTGTGAGATGTAGCGTAATTTTAAAATAATTTGCTTCTTAAATAATCTGTACCTTTTTCCTTTTTTTAAAGATAGATTTTCCAAAAGCTTTTAATGCTATATATGTGTTCTATTATATTTTGGTTGCTATTTCTTTCTAGATCACTTTTGTTAATTTATATTTTCTTACATTATTGTCTGCATCAGGATTATCATGTTAATCAAAATGGGGTCGTATATACTGTTCTTTTATGATATTTTCAATCTTATTTGGCTTTATCTACCTTGTAATTTTCAATGAAATTTGAATTTTTTCTTTCTTGCTTAGCTTTGGTTTTACTTACTTCATTGCTCTTTTTAAAAAAAAATATTGAGGTAATATTGGTTTATAACATTATAGACGTTTCATGTGCACAGCATTATATTTCTACTTCTATATACACTACAGTGGGTTCACCAATAAAAATTTAGTTTCCATCCATCGCTGTACAATTGATCTCCTTTACCCATTTTATGCTCCTCCCCCTACCCCTTACCCTCTGGTAACTACCACTCTGTTCTCTGTATTTAAGTGTTTATTTTTATTTGTTCATTTATTTATTTTGTTTGTTTGGTTTTTACATTCCACATACAAATGAAATCATACAGTATTTGTCTTTCTCTGTCTGACTTATTTCACTTAGCATAGTACCCTCAAGGTCTATCCATGTCACAAATGGCAAGATTTCCTCTTTTTAATGGCTGAGTCATATTGCATTTTGTGTGTGTGTGTATATATACACACATGTATATGTGTGTTATATATTATTATGTATGTATATATATTATATATATTATATAGTATATAATATATAAACACACACATATACACACACACACACCACATCTTCTTTACCCATTCATCCATTCAGGGCACTTATGTTGCTTCCATATCTTGGCTATTGTAAATAATACTGTGATGAACATAGCAATGCAGATGCCTTTTTGAATTAATGTTTTCATATTTTTTGGATAAATACCCAGAAGTGGAATTCCTGGATCATATGGTAATTCTCTTATTAATTTTTTGAGGACTCCCCATACTGTTTTCCATAGTGGCTGCACCAACTTACATTCCCACCAAGAGTGCATGAGGTTTCCTTTTTTCTCCACATCTTAGCCAACACTTGTTATTTCTTGCCTTTTTGATAATAGCTATTCTAACAGGTGTGAAGAGATATCTCGTGATTTTGATTTGCATTTCCATAATAATTAGTGATGTTGAACACCTTTTCATGTGCCTGTTGGCCATCTGTATGTCTTCTTTGGAAAAAATGTCTACTCAACTCCTTTGCCCATTTTTTAATCAGGTTGCTTTTTTTTTGTTATTGGCTTGTATGAATCCTTTATATATCTTGGATATTAATCTATATCAGATAAATGATTTATAGATATCTTCTCCCATTGGATAGGTTGTGTTTTCATTTTGTTGATAGTTTCCTTTGTTGTGCAAAATCTTTTTAGTTTGATGTAGTGCCATTTGTTTATTTTTGCTTTTGTTTCTCTTTCCTAAGGAGACATATCTAGTAAGGTATTGCTAAAACTGATGTCAAAGAGCATATGGCCTATGTTTTTTCCTAGGATTATGGTTTCAGGTCTTACATTCAAGTCATTAATCCATTTTGAATTGATTTTTGTGTATGGTGAGAGATAGTTTTGTAGTTTCATTTTCTTGCATGTGGCTGTTGTTTTTCCAACATCATTTATTGAAGAGACTATCCTTTCTCCATCATATGTTCTTTGCTCCTTTGTCATAAATTAATTGTTTATATATGTGTGGGTTTATTTTTGGGCTCTCAATTCTGTTCCTTTGATCTATATATCTGTTTTTCTGCCAGTATCTTGCTGTTTTGATTACTGTGCCTTTGTGATATAGTTTGAAATCAGGGAGTGTGCTACCTCCAGCTTTATTTTTTCCCTCAGGATTGCTTTAGCTATTTGGGGTCTTTTATGGTTCCATATAAATTTTAGAATTTTTTGGTTCTATTTCTGTGAAAAATGTTCTTTGGATTTTGGTCAAGATTGCACTGAATCTGGGCTTCCCTGGTGGCGCAGTGGTTGAGGGTCTGCCTGCTGATGCAGGGGACACGGGTTTGTGCCCCGGTCCGGGAAGATCCCACATGCTGCGGGGCGGCTGGGCCCGTGAGCCATGCCGCTGAGCCTGCGTATCTGGAGCCTGTGCTCCGCAACGGGAGAGGCCGCGGCAGTGAGAGGCCCGCGTACTGCAAAAAAACAAAAACAAAAACAAACAAACAAACAAAAAGATTGCACTAAATCTGTAGGTTGTTTAAGGTAATATGGACATTTTAACAATGTTAATTCTTCCAATCCATGAGCACGAGATATCTTTCTATTTATTTTTGTCTTCTTCAGTTCTTCCAACAATGTCTTGCAGATTTCAGATTACAGGTCTTTCACCTCCTTGGTTAAATTTATTTCTAGGTATTTTACTCTCTTTGTTATGATTGTAAATGAGATTGTTTTCTTACTATCTCTTTCTGCTAGCTCATTGTTAGTGTATAGAAATACAACAGATTTTTGTATATTGATTTTATCCCCCACAACTTTACTGTGTTTATTATTTCTAATAGTTTTTTGGTGGAGTCTGTAGAGTTTTCTATATATAAAATGATATCATCCACAAATAGTGACAGTTTTACTTCTTCCTTTTCAATTTGGATGCCTTTTATTTCTTTTTCCTTCCTAATTGCTCTGGCCAGGACTTCTAATACTATGTTGATAAGAATGGCAGTAGTGGGTATCCTTGCCTTTTTCCTGATTTTAGAGGAATAGCTTTTGGTGTTCATCATTGAGTATGATATTAGCTGTGGGTTTGTCATATATGGCCTTTATTATACTGAGGCCTGTTTCTGCTGTACCCATTTTATTGAAAGTTTATTATAAATGGGTGTTGAATTTTGTCAAATACTTTTTCTGCATCTGTTGAGATGATCTGATGGTTTTTATCTCATTGCCCTTTTTTCTTCTTTTATTTTTATTAATTCATTTTTCTAATTTTCCTTAGGGTTATTTTATTGATCCTTTTCTATCTTATTTAATGAATATCTGGTTCTGTGTTTATTTTTATTGATTCATTACTGCTATTTTTCTTAGGGTTATTTTATTGAACTTTATTGATCTCCTCTAGTTTATTGAGTTGAATATCTTGTTCTTTGATTTTCATTCATTTAAAAAAAAAATGACTCCAAATATCATGATTTTTTCCCCATTGAGTACAGCTTTTATCACAATCATCAGCTTTTATATAAGATTTTCTAATTGTTCCTAATGTTAAAATAATTTGTAATTGAAATTTTCATTTTTTCTTTAGTCTGTGCCATTTAGGAATGCTTTATTTTAAAATTTGCCTTTTATGTGTTTTTATTTTAAGGTTATCTTCTGATACTAATTTCTGTTATGTTTTTGTGTATCTGATTCACATACTTGTGCATTCTGTGAGCAAATAGATGGTCTACTTAATTTCTATATTTTATAACTCTGGGATATTTTTATCTACCCCTAATATATAAACTTTTTTTCTTTTTTCAGCTTTATTGAAGTATAATTGACAAAATCCTAATATATTTAATTGTACATTGTGATGATTTTATATATGTATATGTTGTGAAAGGATTCTCATAATCGGGTTAATTAACACATCCATCACATATTTACCCCTTCTGCGCGTGTGTGTGTGAGAATGCTTAAGATCTACTCTCTTAGCTAACCTTAATTATAGAATACAGTATGGTCAACTATTGTCACCATGCTATACGTTAGATCCTTGAACCTTGTTCATCTTATAAATGAAAATTTGTACCCTTTTACCAACTTTTCCCTATGTTTCCACCCCTCAGTCCCTGGCAACTAATATTCTACTTTCTGTTTCTATGAGTTTAAGTTTTTAATAAAGATTCCACATATAAGTGATACCATGCAGTATTTATATTCCTTTGTCTAGCTTATTTCACCTAGCATAATGCCCCCCATGTTGTCACAAATAGCAGGATTTCCTTTTTCTTAAGGCTGAAAAATATTCCTCTGTGTGTGTGTGTGTGTTTGTGTATCACATTTTCTTTATCCATTTGTTGATGGACACTTAAGTTGTTTTCAAACCTTGGTTATCATGAATAATACTGCAATAACATGGTACAGATATATTTTGAAGATAATGATTTCATTTCCTTTGGATATATACTCAGAAGTGGGATTTCTGGATCATTTTGTAGTTCATTTTAAATTTTTTGAGGAACCTCCATACTGTTTTCCATAGTGTCTGTACCAGTTTACATTCCCATCAACAGTGCACAACTGTTCCCTCTTTGCATTTTCACCAGCGTTTGTTATCACTAATTTTTCTTTTAAATAGTAGACACTTTAACAAATTTAAGGTGTTATCTCATTGTGATTTTGATTTGAATTTCCCTGATGATTAGTAACGTGAATGTACCTGTTGGCCACTTGTATGTCTTCTTTGGAAAAAATGTATATTTAAGTCCTCTGCCCATTTTTTAATTGGGTTATTATTATTATTTTTTGCTATTGAGTTATATGAGATCTTTATATATTTTAGATATTAACCCCTTATCAGATATAAGGATTACAAATATTTTCTCCCTTTCCATATGTTTCCTTTTCATTTTGTCAATGGTGTCTTTTGCTGTGCTGAAGTTTTTTAGTTTGATGTAGTCTCACTTCTTGATTTTTGCTTTTGCTACTTGTGCTTTTGCTGTTGTATCCAAAACAATCATTGCCAAAATCAGTGTTAAGGAGAATTTTCCCTAATTTTTTTCTAGGAATTTTATAGCTTCAGGTACTACTTTAAAGTCTTTAATCCATTTTGAGTTGATTTTTGTGAATGGGATAAGATAGTGGTAAAGTTTCATTCTTTTGTGTGTTCCTGTTTTCCCAGCACCATTTATTAAAGAGACAGTCCTTTCCTCATTGTGTGTTCTTGGCTCCCTTATCAAATATTAGTTAATATGCATGGGTTTATTTATCAGTTTTCAATTCTTTTCCATTGGTCTTTGTACCTGTTTTTATGTTAGTACCATACTACTTTGATTAGTATAGCTTTGTAATGTAAGTTGAAATCAGGAAGCGTGATGCTTCCAGCTTTGTTCTTGTTTCTCAGAATTGCTGTAGCTATTTGGGGCCTTTTGTGGTTTCATACACATTTTTTCTCTTTTTTTAAGCAGTACCATTAGTATTTTGATAGAGATTTCAGTAAATCTATAGGTGACTGTAACATTGACATTTTAACAGAAATACTTTGCTTGAATTTTCAAATTATTTTTTCACTTCAATTTCCTTCATCATTGTTTTATAGTTTTCAGTATATAGATCTTTCACCTCACTGATTAACTTTATTCCTAAGTATATTATTGTTTTTGATGCTATTTTAAATGGGACTGTGTTATTTTATTTCTTTCTTCATTAGTTCATTATTAGTGTATACAATCACAACTTATTTTTGTATGTTGTTTGTATTCTGAAATTTTGCTGAATTTGTCAGTGCTAATAGTTTTTCGTGGAGTTTTTAGGATTTTCTATATATAAGATTATGTCATCTGAAAACAGAAATTTTTACTTCTTCCTTTCCAATTTGAATGCCTTTTGTTTATTTTTTTCTTCCCTAATGGCTCTGACTAGGACTTTAGTACATTGAAGAATAGAAGTAGTGGAAGTGGGCACCCTTGTTTTGTTCCTGATCTTAGAGGAAACACTTTCCACCTTTCAACATTCAGTATCATGTTAGCTGTGAGCTTGTTATATATGAGCTTTATTATGTTGAGGTATATTCCTTCTATATCCATTCTGTTCAGAGTTTTTATTATGAAAGTCTGTTGAATTTTTCTACATCTATTGAGATGATTATATGATTTTTATCCTTCATTTTGTTAATGTGTATCACACTGATTTGCAGATGTTGAACTATCTTTGCACCACTGGAATAAATCCCACTTGATCATGGTGTATGATCTTTTTAATATGCTACTGAATCTGGTTTGTTGGTATTTTAAGAATTTTTATATCAGATTCATTAGGATTATGGCCTGTAATTTTATTTTCTTATAGTGTTCTTATTTGGTATTCTTATTTGGTATTAGGGTAATGCTTGCCTAGTAAAATGAGTTTGGGAATGTTTTCTCCTCTTCAATTTTTTGGGAGAGTTTGAGAAGGATTGGAATTAATTCCTCTTTAAATATGTGGTAGAATTCATCAATAAAACCATATGGTCCTGGATTTTTCTTTGTTGAGAGGTTTTGATTACTAATTTATCTTCATTCATTATTTTCTCTTCTGGTTTTCTATTTCTTCATGACTTAGTTTTGGTAGGTTTTGTGTTTCTAGGAATTTATATGTTTCTTCTAGGGTATACAATTTGTTGGTGTATAATTGTTCATGGTAGTTTCTTATGATTCTTTGTATCTGTGGTATCAGTTATAATGTCCCCGCTTTCATTTCTGATTTTATATATTTGAACATTATCTCTTTTTCTCTTAGTCCAGCTAAATGTTTGTCAATTTTGTTTGTCTTTTAGAAAACCACCTCTTAGTTTTGTTGATATTTTATATTGTTTTTCTGGTCTCTATTCATTTGTTTCTTTTCTGATCTTTTTTATGTCTTCCACTGACTTTGGGTTAGTTTGTTGTTCTTTTTCCGATTCCTTGAGTTGTAAAGTTATGTTGTTTGAGAACATTCTTATTTCTTAATGTAGGCCTTTATTGCTATAAGCTTCTCAGAACTGCTTTTGCTGTATCCCATATGTTTTGGTATGTTGTGTTTTCATTTTCTTTTGTTTGGAGATATTTTTTGATTTCCCTTTTGATTTCTTCTTTGATTCATTGGTTACATAGGCATGTGTCATTTAACTTCCACATATTTGTGATCTTTTCAGTTTTTCTTCTGTTATTGATTTTTAGCTTTATACCATTGTGGCTGGAAATGATACTTGGTATGATTTAATCCTCTTATATTTGCTAAGTCTTATTTTGTGACTTAACATATAATCTATCCTGGAGAATGTTCCATGTGTGCTTAATAAAAATGTGTATTCTCTCTACCTCTATACTTTATTTACTGCTAATAACCCTTATAATACTTTTTCAGACTTAAAACAAATAAAACCTTGCAATATATAGGATGGTCATTTACTTTCAGTTTACTAAAACCATTTTTGGTTGGTATTTCAATGTATATAACCTCTATTCTAGTCACAATTTGAAAATTAAATTGTAGAATTGTGGAAATGATTTTATATTTACTTTATTTTCGAAGCTATGTGAAACTTCTCAGAGGTAGAGGAGAAAGGAATCTTACAGGTCCATCATTGTAATGGGAAGCCATCTTAAAAATAGATATATGTGTGACTGCTGGGGAGAGGAACTGGACTTTAAATTGCCTGGTAAAACCTAATCAGCTTCTAAAATTTGGAGGGAAATTTCCCCCTTCAGATGTAATTATAGGAAAGTATATTGAGATTTGCATTTCAGATCCTGGAGGGATGCACATACTCTGTTTTTGTTTGTTTGTACTTTAAATTCATAAAAAACATGGTAACCAAACATCAGACAGTCTTGTAAATCTTGTCTGAAATGTGACTATTATTCCTAGGCAGCAAAGAGTTATGACTCATTGAGAAATCTAGACTATATATTGTGACAATTATTGTATCAATATAACTTCTTAGGAAGTGTATCCTGTGAGCCAGGATAATAAATCACAACTGAGACCCCAGGGGAAAAAAAAAAGAATGTGTATTCTGCTGCTGTTGGATGGAATGTTTTGTATATGTCTGTTGGGTCCATTTGACCTATAGTGTTTTTCCAGTCTGCTGTTTCCTTATAGATTTTCTGTCTGGATGATCTATCCGTTGTTGAAAGTGGGATATTGAAACCCTAGGCTGTTATTGTGTTATTGTCTATTTCTCCCTTCAGATCTGTTAGATTTGCTTAACACGTTTAGATGCTCCAATGTTGGGTGCATATAGATTTACAGTTGCTACATTCTCTTAATGAATCACCCCCTTTATCATTATGTGATGACCTTCTTTGTCTCTTATAACAGTTTTTGACTTAAAGTTTCTTTTTTCTGATATAAGTATAGTTACCCCCACTTTATTTGGTTTCCTTTTGCATGGAATAACTTTTTCACTTTGAGCCTTTCTGTCCTTTCACTTTGAGCTTTTCTGTCCTTTCACTTTTGTTCTTGAAACTGAAATTAGTCTCTAATAGGCAGCATACAGTTAGGTCTTATTTTTCTTTTTAATCTATTCAGCTATTCAGTGCCTTTTGATTAGAGAATTTAATTCATTTACATTTGAAGTAATTATTGATAGGCAAGGACCTACTAATGCCATTATTAATAGTTTTCTGGATGTTTTATAGTTTCCTGTATCTTTCTTCCTCTCTTGCTGTTTTCCTTTGTGAATTGTTGATTTTCTGAAGTTCTATGTTTGATTCCCTTCTTTTTTAATTTTATGTATCTACTGTAGGTAATTGCTTTGTGCTTTATGAGGTGTACATAAAACATCTTATAGATATAACAGCCTGTCTTAAACTGATAACTACTTAACTTTGATTGCATATAAAAACTCAACACTTTTGCTCTCCACACCTATATTTTATGTTTTTGATGTCTCAGCTTACCTCATTTTATTCTGTATATCCATAAACAAATTATTTTAACAATACCTATTTTTAATACTTACGTCCTTAAACCTTTATACTAGAGTTAAGTAATTAATACAGCACTATATTACAGTATTAAGGTTTCTGAACTTGACTATATACTGTTAACCCTTAAACAACATAGGTTTGAACTGTATGGGTCAATTTACACATGGATATTTTTCAATAGTAAATACTACAGTACTCTATGGTTCATGATTCATTGAATCTGCCAGTGCAGAGAAATGTCAGATAAAACGGCTGATTATAAGTTATATGTGGACTACCCACCCCACCATCATTCGAGGGTCAACTGTACTTACTTTTATCATTGTGTTTTATATTTTCATAAGCTGTCTTGTTACTTAATAGCATTTTAAAATTTTAGCTTGAAGAACTCCTTTAAGCATTTCTTGTAAGGCAGATCTAGCAGTAAAGAATTCTCTCAACTTTTGTTTGTTTGGGTGAGTTTTTATCTGTCCTTTATTTCTGAAGGGCATCTTTGCTGGGTAAAGCACTCTTGGTTGGCAGTTTTATCTTTCAGCAATTTGAATATATTATCCCACTTTTTCCTGGCCTGCTGAGAAATCTGCTGGTAGCCTTATAGGAGTCCCTTATATATGAGAACATTTTTTCTCTTACTGCTTTAAATTTTTTTTCTTTCTCTTTGATTTTAGGCAGTTTTATTGTAATATTTCTTGAAGAAGATTGTTTTGAATTGAAATTTTGGGGAGACTTATGAGCTTAATGAACTTGGATGTCCAAATAACTTCCCAGTTTTGAGAAGCTCTCAACCTTTGTTTCTTTAAAGAAGCTTTGTGCCTCTTTCTGTTCTGCTGGGACTCTCATAACACATACATTGATTCTCTTAATGGCATTTTGTGGATCATATAGGCTTTCTTTTTTTTTTGTATTTTATTTATTTATTTTTTAAAACAACTTTATTGGAGTATAATTGCTTTACAATGGTGTGTTAGTTTCTGCTGTATAACAAAGTGAATCAGCTATACATATACATGTATCCCCATATCTCCTCCCTCTTGCATCTCCCTCCCACCCTCCCTATTCCACCCCTGTAGGTGGACACCAAGCACTGAGCTAATCTCCCTGTACTATGTGGCTGCTTCCCACTAGCTATCTATTTTACATTTGGTAGCGTATATATGTCCATGCCACTCTCTTACTTCGTCCCATCTTACGCTTACCACTTCCCATGTCAAGTCCGTTCTCTACATTGTGTCTTTATTCCTGTCCTGCCCCTAGGTTTTTCAGAACCATGTTTCTTTTTTTAGATTCCATATATATGTGTTAGAATACGGGATTTGTTTTTCTCTTTCTGACTTACTTCACTCAGTATGACAGACTCTAGGTCCATCTACCTCATTACAAATAACTCAATTTCGTTTCTTTTTATGGCTGAGTAATACTCCATTGTATATATGTACC
This sequence comes from Globicephala melas, assembly GCF_963455315.2. Classification (NCBI taxonomy): domain Eukaryota; kingdom Metazoa; phylum Chordata; class Mammalia; order Artiodactyla; family Delphinidae; genus Globicephala; species Globicephala melas. The sequence continues at coordinate 46,971,464 of NC_083316.1, read as the reverse complement.
ACATCTTCTTTATCCATTCATCTGTTGATGGATACTTCACTTTTTTTCATCCTCTTTTCTTTCTTTTTTTTTTTTTTTGTTTTTGACTGGATAATTTCAAATGATCTGTCTTCTACCTCACAGATTCTGCTGTTGTTACTGTCTTTTTTTTTTTTCTTCATTTCATTCATTGTATTATTTAGCTCCAGAATTTGTTTGGTTCTTTTTATGATTTACATATCTCTGTTAAACTTCTAATTTTGTGTGTGTATTATTTTCCTGATTCTGTGTTCAATTATCTTTCTGTGTTTTCTTGTAGCTCCCTGAGCTTCTTTAAAACAACTATTTTTAATTCTTTATTAGGCAAATTGCAGATCTGTATTTCTTTGGGGTCAGTTTCTGAAAACTTATTGTGTTCCTTTGATGGTGTCATATTTTCTTGATTTTTCATGTTCCTTGAAGTCTGGTATTGCTGTCTTTTCATTTGAAGAAGCAGTTACCTCCTCCAGTCTTTACTGACTGGCTTCAGCAGAGAAATTCTTCCCTTCAGCCCTGGTAGGAATTCTGAGGTTTTCTCAGATCTTTTCTATGGATGTGCCTTCTCCAAATTTCTTGTTCCCTCTTATGAGGAAATTCTAAGGTTGCATGCTTCTCCCAATTCTGCAAAATGAGGCCATGTGCTGACAGCTTCCTATTTGCTTTGTTTATGTTGGTGCTGAATGCTCAGGTTTGTGTATTTTCTCAGAATCCTGCCGTCAGGCTAGCTTTCTACCATGCTAAGCAGCTGTCTGTAAAGGCTCACTCTCACCACCCTTAACCTAGGGACACACACATTAAGCTGGTCTTGGGATGGAGTGTTTGGGTTGGGTTTGTGGAGCACTGGGGGTCTGGTGGGTCAGTTGGGAGAATTTGCAGGCAAGGTGTTCCCGGCAGCTTATGGCAGTTTCCTGATGGAGTTTGTGAAGCGGTTAGTAGGATCTATGTTCCTCTGATACATTCCAATCTGAGACTGTACTCATTCCAATCTCCCAGCTGCCCACTGCCCCCGAGTAGTGCAGTTCATATCTGATTATTCTGAATGGGGTGAGAAAGGGGTCACTTCGGCAGTATCCTGTGTAGTTGGGGAAAGAAGGTGCTCACTCACACATTCTCACTTTCCCCTGTGGGAGAAATCATGGCTGAGAAGGTCTCTCTTGACACTGAGGTGTGCTCAGTGATCGTTGGGAGATGGGTGATGTGGGTAAACTGAAACTGTTTCACTTATCGTCTTCAATGCGTCCAATCTCAATTTTTTCTCTTTTTGCTCCAGCTCTTTGCTGGAACTTCCCCAGTGAAATCCTGGACTTCCACAAGAGCTCTCTCATTCCTGGGTTACTGTCAAAATTGTTGTTCTTTTGCGGGAGGATGATAGAAAACTCTTATTCAGCCTTGTTGATGATGTCACCAAAACTAGCATATTTTAAATTTCTTTTGTAGGTAAGGATTTTTAATCTTGCTTGACATGTTACAGATTTTCTTCTTTATTCACTAGTTTAAAAAATGGTAATGTTTAGGTCTTTACTCATTTATTTTAAAGTTAGATATGAAAGATAAAAGGATATTAAAAAAGAAAGATTACAAATAAACTAAAAATAGACTAGACAAATAAATTGATACTGAAGGTGGTGATTTTAAACATTTTTAACTGTTCTATAAGATATCATAGGGAGAAAGAAAAAGGAAACTATAATTGAGAAGAAGTGGAAAATAGAGACTTTACTCTAAAGTAGGTCTTTACTCATTTATTTTTTTCCTGGATGCATGAGACTCCTCTTTCTGAGTTTAGGAAAGTTTTCTTTAAGTATATATATATATATATATTTAAACATCTTTATTGGAATATAATTGCTTTACAATGGTGTGTTAGTTTCTGCTTTATAACAAAGTGAATCAGCTATACATATACATATATCCTCATATCTCCTCCCTCTTGCATCTCCCTCCCACCCACTTTCCTTTTCTCACCCCTCTAGGTGGTGACAAAGCACCAAGCTGATCTCCCTGTGCTATGCAGCTGCTTCCCACTAGCTATCTATTTTACCTTTGGTAGTGTATATGTGTCCATGCCACTCTCTCACTTGGTCCCAGCTTACCCTTCCCCCTCCCCGTGTCCTCAAGTCCATTCTCTAACAGGTCTGTGTCTTTATTCCTGTCCTGCTCCTAAGTTCTTCATGACCTTTTTTTTTTTTTGATTCCACATATATGTGTTAGCGTATGGTATTTGTTTTTCTCTTTCTGACTTACTTCACTCTGTATGATAGACTCTAGGTCCATCCACCTCCCTACAAATGACTCAATTTCGTTTTTTTTTAATGGCTGAGTAATATTCCATTGTATATATGTGCCACTTCTTTATCCATTCATCTGTTGATGGACACTTTGGTTGCTTCCATTTCCTGGCTGTTGTAAATAGAGCTGCAATGAACATTGTGGTACATGACTCTTTTTGAATTATGGTTTTCTCAGGGTATATGCCCAGTAGTGGGATTGCTGGGTCGTATGGTAGTTCTATTTGTAGTTTTTGAAGGAACCTCCATACTGTTCTCCATAGTGGCTGTATCAATTTATATTCCCACCAATAGTGCAAGAGGGTTCCCTTTTCTCCACACCCTTTCCAGCATTTATTGTTTGTAGATTTTTTGATGATGGCCATTCTGACTGGTGTGAGGTGATACCTCATTGTAGTTTTGAGTTGCATTTCTCTAATGATTAATGATGTTGAGCATTCTTTCATGTGTTTATTGGCAATCTGTACGTTTTCTTTGGAGAAATGTCTATTTAGGTTTTCTGCCCGTTTTTGGATTGGGTTGTTTGGTTTTTTGATATTGAGCTGCATGACCCATCTCCTAGAGTAATGGAAATAAAAACAAAAATAAACAAATGGGACCTAATGAAACTTAAAAGCTTTTGCACAGCAAAGGACACCATAAACAAGATGAAAAGACAACCGTCAGAATGGGAGAAAATATTTGCAAATGAAACAACTGACAAAGGATTTAAGTATATTTTTGATTATTGTTTCTGTTCCGTTTCTCCGGGCTCTCCTCCAGAAAACACTGATTAACTGTATGTTAATGCTACTCTTTATTTTTTCATCCCTTCTCTATCATATTTTCCTTTTTCTTTTTACCTATGAGATCATACAGAACAGTTAAATAATGCTTAAAACCACCACCTTCAGTATCAATTAATTCTTCTACTCTGTTTTCAATTTCTTTGTAAGCTTTCTTTTTTAATTTTTATTTATTTATTTATTATTATTTTTTTGCGGTACGTGGGCCTCTCACTCTTGTGGCCTCTCCCGTTGTGGAGCACAGGCTCCGGGCGCGCAGGCCCAGTGGCCATGTCTCAGGGGCCCAGCCGCTCCACGGCACGTAGGATCTTCCCAGACCGGGGCACGAACCCATGTCCCCTGCATCGGCAGGCGGGCTCTCAACCACTGTGCTACCAGGGAAGCCCTGTAATCTTTCTTTTTTAAAATAATCCTTTCTCTTTTCATGTTACCCTTTTGCCTTTTTAATCTGCCTGGGATCCTCTTGATTTCATCCAGTTTCCTTTTCATAGAGGCCATATTTCTTTGTTCAAAATGAAGATGACAAATTGTTTTCTGAAATTTTCTTTTGGATTCTGTAGTTAGAAAATTTTCAGGAGTTTTCTCTGAAGTTTCAGAACACACTTCTCTTTCCCTTGTTATATGCTTAGTTTTTTTTTCTATTTGATTTTAAGTAATGCCACAAGAATACACAGTTTGAGTGGATTTTCCTTGTTCCAGCTCCTTTTCTACATTTTCTACAGTAATGGTGATGCAAACTTCAATGTTAAGTTTATAGTTTAATGGACATTGTTTCTGTTTCAATTAGCATTCCCTGACTGTTTTTATTTAAGATACCTCCCCTCAGTTGTAATTTGGTCTTCTTTCAACTCCCATAGCCTGATTCTTTGTTACTCTAAGGAGAAATTTTACATGATATCTGTAATTCCCCCCAAATCAGGGTTATTTTTCTGTGCCCCATTCACCTGTCCTTTCTACCTCATCCACCAAAGGTTTTACCTATGCAGACTCATCTTTTTAGAACATGTACTGCAGACCTCTCCTCCCTACTTTCTGTTCTTTTTTTTTTCTCTTAAAGATGGTAGAATGGTGAGAGAAAAAATATTTGCCTCACAGAATAATTCCTAAAGCTGAGAACTCTGGGTGCTTCTCTTCTCATAAAGAAAAGAAGGATGTAGTTTTAGTTTTCTATGTCTATGAGCCTGGTGATCAGAAGTGAAAATTCGATATGCCATGGTATTACTAAATTCCCTTTAGGGTTTTCAAAGCTAGAATCTATCTATTCCTTCTAGATTATGGAATTGGTTGTCTGTTAGTTTGGTTTTAAAAGGTGTCTTCAGTGGTTTTAGTGATAAGCTGAGAAGATCAGCATTGAAGTGTGTTAGCCAGAAGCTATTTGAACCTGAACCTCCTATCAGGAAGCTGAGAGAAAAAAACGGAATTTTACTTTTATTTAAATGTTGTATGCTAATAATTAAATTTTTAAATCTTTGTCTCTACTTGGAATTAAGACACAATTCTGGTGTAATATTAAAATATAAATTCAAAAATAGTGTCTATTCTTCCTTTCCTTTTTTGATGTAAGAATACCTCAAAAGAGTAAGAGAGAGCCCTAAAAGTTCAATAATGACTGTTAAAATGTAACAGAATTGCATTGGGTTTGAATCTACTGTAATATATTTCAAATATGTTTCATCTATTATATTTTTCTAATCGTGATAGATGATACAACTGGAGAACAAGAATTTCCTTTATGCCATTGACTTGCAAAGGTCACACTAGTAAAAAATGAAGGGTCAGATAATCTGCACAAATCAGCCTCATTTTTATATACATCAACAGGAAAACATAATTGAGTTGCATGTGTTAAAGAAATGAAACCATTCAACAAATTGTTCTTAATAGAGGGAAAAATGATAGGGAGTTAAAATTGACATGAAAAACACAGGAAAATGTTGAAGGGTTGGAGTGGGAGGAAAAATGGTGGAGGTTAGTGAATGTCTGTTTGAGTGTGCAGTTGCATTTTCAAAACAGTGACCTAATTATGTATCTAGATGTAGTCATTGTTCTTTCATAGTTATGATTTATGTATTCTCTATATGTAATTTTCAGTTGTGTATTTTTTTCAAAATCAAGTTTCAGAGGAATAAATTTGTTTAAAATTATTTTAGAAATGTGTTTATACCTCATTTTGAAACAAATAGAAAGATTTTTCCTCTTCTAAATGCTTATGAAGGTAGATAACTTCTCTGATCTTTTAGGTAAATACATTTATGTTAGTTGAATGGCAGGCACTCATAAACAGTCATAAACAGGCAGTCATAAACAGGAGACATTAAGGAAAATTAACACACTTGGTGCAAATGAATTTTCTGTACCTGGTCAGTTAATTGAGATTCTGCCTATAATCTGCTTTTATTTTACTGGTAGATGTTTATTGATTTGAAGAGAGATAAAAATAATTGTCAGACAACATATAAACCATGGCCGAATAAAGAATTCATAGTTTTTACTCAAATAGAAAGATTATCTGGAATGCAAGTACGAAAAGAACTTGATACTCTAGGAATACATTATTTTGAACGTACATTTGAACTAGCTGAATATCCTACTCTAGAGCTAAGTGCACTGGCAGTATGTTAATCACATCTATAAAAATGAGTCATTTACAACTGGAGTGGGCTTCACACTTGGAGCATCTTGAAGATGTTTTTTCTTTGGATATGTCAAATTAAGCTTGTGTTGAAGCTATATTGTGTTAAAATTTTCACAATAAAATATTGGCATTTCCTGTATAAGTGGCATAGAATAGAAATTCCCTCCTATAAATAAAAATGCTTTGGCTTATAAGAAGGTGAACCTACTGATCTTTGGTTATAGAATAATACCAGAAATTTTATTATAAAGAGTATTTCAGTAATTGGAACCCTATTTTTATTATGTAATTGGAGGTACAATCTCATGGAAAGTAACTTCTCCAGGAGATTGAGTAGTTAAAAACATCATTTTGGTGATGAAGTTGAGATGATGACCAGACTTATAATGTATTTGCACACTGTAATACACTTCTAGACACATTAATTTCCATCTAACTGCTTATTTTTCTTTCACGTTTTAAGTTCCATAATACTTTTCCCCCATCTATGTTAACCAGTTCTATTCATAGTGAATCTTAGAAAACTCTCTAATGATTCTTATTTCTCCATGCTTGTAGCTTTCATTACTTTATTTTAAAAATGTTTAATGTAATTTAATTTTATTGAAGTATAGTTGATTTATAATATATTATTTTCAGGTTAATAGCATAGTGATTCAGTATTTTTGTAGATTATACTCTAAGTTATTACAAGAAAATGGTTATAATTCTCTGTGCTATACAATATATCCTTGTTGCTTGTCTATTTTATACATAGTAGTTTGTATCTGTTAATCCCATACCCCTAATTTGTCCCTGCCCCTCTTCCCTCTCCCCTTTGGTAACCACAAGTTTGTTTTCTACATCTGTGAGTATTTTTATGTTTTGCATATACATTCACTTGTATTCTTTTTTAGATTCCACATATAGATGATATCAGAGTATTCGTCTTTCTCTGTCTGACTTATTTCACTAAGCATAATATTCTCTAGGTTCATCCATGTTGATATATATATCTATACATCTATCTACCACATCTTCTGTAGATTCAAATTAATTTTAATCTTCATCTCAGCATGCTTTTATATCATAGGAATTGACAAACACTCTAAAATTTATATGTAAAAGCAAAGAATCTAGAGTAATCCAATTTTGAAAAATATTGAAAAAGAACAGTTCTACTTGACTCTAGACTTCCTATAAAAATACAGTAATCAAGATGGTAAAATTTTAGCATGAGGAGATTTTAGCATAAGGATAGAGAAATAAAGAGAACAGAATAAAGTCCAGAAATAGGCTCATGTTTATATAGTAAATGATTTTTTCAAGATAACAAAGCAATTAAATGGGGGAGTGGAGAGTCTTATTAACAAATGGTGTTGGAACAACTTGATTTCCATATGGAAAAAAATAATTCTCTACTACTTCACATGAGAAACAAAAATTAATACATAATGGATCACAGACATAAAGTAAAAACTAAAACTCCAACACCGCTAGAAGAAAATATGGAATAATGTTTTTCAAGTTCGTGGTTGTGATGGACTGGATGTTTGAGTCCTCCCAAAATTCGTATATTAAAGTATAACTCCCAATGTGATGATATTAGGAGATGGGGCCTTTGGGAAGTGATTAGGTCATGAGGGTGGAGCCCTCATAAATGGAATTAATGCCCTTCTAAGGGACTGAAGAGACCAGAATTCTCCCTTTCTGCCATGTAAGGACACAGCAAGAGATGGCTGCTTGTGAAAGAGGAAGCAGGACCTTACCAGACACTGAATCTTCTGATACCTTAATTTTGGACTTCCCAGATTACAGAACTGTGAGAAATATATTTATGTTGTTTATAAGCTACCCAGTCTATGGTATTTTGTTATAGCAGCCTGAACTAAGACTGTAGTTGGCCAATATTTCTTTATAAGATGTAGAAAATAATATCCATAAAAACTGATAAATTAGACTGCTCATCAGAAGACATAATTAAGTACATGAGTATACAAGCCAGTAATGGGATGAAAATATTTGTAAAACTTATCTGACAACGGACTTGAACAAGTATCATATAAAGAACTTTATACTCAATAAGGAAAATACAAATCTTAATAAACATGGGCAAAATACTTCAATGGACACTTTACAAAGGTACATGTATGAATGGCTGGTGAACACAGTAAATTCTGTTCAATATTTTTAGTCTTCAGGGAAATGCATTTACAACCACAATGTGATACTACAACACACCCACTAGGATCACAATTTAAAACTAATGACATCACCAAATATTGGTGAGAATTGGAGTCACTGAACTCTCATACATTGCTGATAGGAATATTAAATGTTATAAGTACTTTGGAAAAGGGTTTTGCAATAAAAAAAAATAAAGTTGCATAAACCTACCCTTTGGCCCAGTAATTCTACTGTGGTTATTTATCTAGAAGAAATACAAATTAATATACACATGAAGACTTGTTTAGAATGTTCATAGCAGCTCTATTCACAATGTCCTCAAACCAGAGACAACTCACGTATTTATCAACAGGAGAATGAATAAACAAACGTTGGTATAGTTATACAATGGAATACTGCTCATCAATAAAAATGAGTGAACTACTGATCTATGCAACAACATGAATGACTGTCACAAACATAATGCTGAGCAAAAGAACCAAAATGAAAAGAATACCTTATATATAATTCCATTTATAGGACATTCTAGAACAAAACTAATGCAGGTTAAAAAAAAAGAATGATAATTATCTCTATGAAGGAAGATTAAGTAGAAAGAGACATGGGAGAACTTTCTAGGGTGATGGAAATGTTTTATATCATCATAAAGGTATGTGTTGCATGGGTGTATCTATTTGCCAAAATTGTACTATTAGGATTTATGTATTTTCCTCAATTAAATTTACCTGAACATTTAGAAATGTCAGTACTAGTAGTTGCACAGGATAGAAAAATACTTCTAATTTTATAAAGTATATTCTTGTTGGCTTTGATTCAAATTTGCCTTATAAATATATACATATATATATTTTTTATTTTCGGAGTTTGCAGCAGAGAAAGGTTTATTGCAGGGCCATGCAAGGAGATTGGTGGCTCATGCCTTAAAAACCTTGAACTCCCTGAAAGCTTTCAGCAAAGCCCTTTTTTTTTAAACATCTTTATTGGAGTATAATTGCTTTACAATGGTATGTTAGTTTCTGCTTTTTAACAAAGTGAATCAGCTATACATATACATATATCCCCATATTTCCTCCCTCATGCCTCTCCCTCCCACCCTCCCTATCTCACCCCTCTAGGTGGTCACAAAGCACCAAGCTGATCTCCCTGTGCTATGCAACTGCTTCCCACTAGCTATCTATTTTACGTTTGGTAGTGTATATGTGTCCATGCCCCTCTCTCACTTCGTCCCAGCTTACACTTCCCCCTCCCTGTGTCCTCGAGTCCATTCTCTACGGCTGCATATTTATTCCTGTCCTTCCCCTAGGTTCTGCAGAACCATTTTTTTTTCGATTCCATATATATGTGTTAGCATATGGTATTTGTTTTCCTCTTTCTGACTTACTTCACTCTATATGACAGACTCTAGGTCCATCCACCTCACTACAAATAATTCAATTTCGTTTTTTTATGGCTGAGTAATATTCCATTGTATATATGTGCCACATCTTCTTTATCCATTCATCTGTTGATGGACACTTTGGTTGCTTCCATTTCCTGGCTGTTGTAAATAGAGCTGCAATGAACATTGTGGTACATGACTCTTTTTGAATTATGGTTTTCTCAGGGTATATGCCCAGTAGTGGGATTGCTGGGTCGTATGGTAGTTCTATTTTTAGTTTTTGAAGGAACCTCCATACTGTTCTCCATAGTGGTATCAATTTTACATTCCTACAAACAGTACAAGAGGGTTCCCTTCTCTCCACACCCTCTCCAGCATTTACTATTTATTGTTTGTAGATTTTTTGATGATGGCCATTCTGACTGGTGTGAGGTGATACCTCATTGTAGTTTTGAGTTGCATTTCTCTAATGATTAATGATGTTGAGCATTCTTTCATGTGTTTGTTGGCAATCTGTGTTCTTTGGAGATATGTCCATTTACGTCTTCTGCCCATTTTTCGATTGGGTTGTTAGTTTTTTTGATATTGAGCTGAATGAGCTGCTTATAAAGTTTGGAGATTAATCCTTTGTCAGTTGCTTCATTTGCAAATATTTTCTCCCATTCTGAGGGTTGTCTTTTCATCTTGTTTATGGTTTCCTTTGCTGTGCAAAAGCTTTAACTTTTATTAGATCCCATTTGTTTATTTTTATTTCCATTTCTCTAGGAGGTGGGTCAAAAAGGATCTTGCTGTGATTTATGTCATAGAGTGTTCTGCCTGTGTTTTCCTCTAAGAGTTTTATAGTGTCAGGCCTTATATTTAGGTCTTTAATTGATTTTGAGTTTATTTTTGTGTATGGTTTTGGGGAGTGTTCTAATTTCATCCTTTTACATGTAGCTGTGCAGTTTTCCCAGCACCACTTATTGAAGAGGCTGTCTTTTCTCCATTGTATACTCTTGCCTCCTTTATTGAAAATATATGTGCATGGGTTTATCTCTGGGCTTTCTATCCTGTTCCATTTATCTATATTTCTGTTTTTGTGCCAGTACCATACTGTCTTGATTACTGTAGCTTTGTAGTATAGTCTGAAGTCCAGAAGCCTGATTCCTCCAGCTCTGTTTTTCTTTCTCAAGATTGCTTTGGCTATTTGGGGTCTTTTGTGTTTCCATACAAATTGTGAAATTTTTTGTTCTAGTTCTGTGAAAAATGCCAGTGGGAGTTTGATAGGCATTGCATTGAATCTGTACATTGCTTTGGGTAGTATAGTCATTTTCACAATGTTGATTCTTCCAATCCAAGAACATGACATATCTCTCCATCTGTTTGTATCATCTTTAATTTCTTTCATCAGTGTCTTATAATTTTCTGCATACAGGTTTTTGTCTCCTTAGGTAGGTTTATTCCTACATTTTCTATTCTTTTTGTTGCAGTGGTAAATGGGAGTGTTTCCTTAATTTCTTTTTCAGATTTTTCATCATTAGTGTATAGGAATGCAAGAGATTTCTGTATCCTGCTACTTTACCAAATTCATTGATTAGGTTTAGTAGTTTTCTGGTAGCATCTTTAGGATTCTCTATGTATAGCATCATGTCATCTGCAACCCGTGACAGCTTTACTTCTTCTTTTCCGATTTGGATTCCTTTTATTTCTCTTTCTTCTCTGATTGCTGTGGCTAAAACTTCCAAAACTACATTGAATGATATTGGTGAGAGTGGACAACCTTGTCTTGTTTCTGATCTTAGAGAAAATTTTTCAGTTTTTCACCATTGAAAATGATGTTGGCTGTGGGTTTGTCATATATGACCTTTCTTATGTTGAGGTAAGTTCCCTCTATGCCTACTTTCTTGGGGGGGGTGGTTATCATAAATGGGTGTTGAATTTTGTTGAAAGCTTTTTCTGCATCTATTGAGATGATTATATGGTTTTTCTCCTTCAGTTTGTTAATACGGTTTATCACATTGATTGATTTGCGTATATTGAAGAATCCTTGTATTCCTGTGATAAACCCCACTTGATCATGGTGTATGATCCTTTTAATGTGCTGTTGGAGTCTGTTTGCTAGTATTTTGTTGAGGATTTTTGCATCAAAAACTGAAAGTATTCACTCCTACATATATTCTTTATAAATATATTTAGGAGTGAATAAATTTCAGCTTTTGAGAACTTAGATGAACCTTTAAATAATGATGAAAATGTGACAGCATTTTATAATACCTATTTGCCTAAGAACCAAAATTATGTAATATTTTTCATAATTCAGGGCATATTTATTAATGTGCCTATTGTTTACTTATTGGTCAGTTTTTTAAAAAATTAATTAATTGATTAATTTGGCAACGTTGGGTCTTAGTTGTGGCACTTGGGATATTTGTTTTGGCATGTGGCATCTTTTTTGCAGCTGTGGGCTCCAGAGCGCGTGGGCTCAGTAGTTGCGGCATGCAACCTGTCTAATTATGGCACACGGGCTCTCTAGTTGTGGTGCATGGGCTTAGTTGCCCTGCGGCCTGTAGGATCTTAGTTCCCCAACCAGGGATCAAAGCTGCGCCCCTGCATAGAAGGCGGATTCTTAACCACTTGACCACAAGGGAAATCCACTTTTTTTTTTTTTTAAATCAAGTAGAAACAGTCATCTGGCTCTGAGTTTACCTTTCACATGTTTAAAACAGTTGTCCAGGGTGAATATAAAAATAAGGAAATGCAGGTAGCATCGAAGAATGAAAAATAACTTGTAAATGTGATAAATTAAAATTCTGCAGATTACAGTATTTCTGGACAACTATAGATTTTGGGGAGAAATTATTTTAATGGACTAAAAAATCTTTTTTTTTTAAGATTTTTATTTTATTTATTTATTTTTGGCTGTGTTGGGTGTTTGTTGCTGCATGCAGGGTTTCTCTAGTTTTTTTTTTTTTTTTTTGTGGTACGTGGGCCTCTCACTTTCGTGGCCTCTCCCTTTTGTGGAGCACAGGCTCTGAACGCGCAGGCTCAGTGGCCATGGCTCACGGGCCCAGCCGCTCTGCAGCATGTGCGATCCTTCCGGACTGGGGCAAGAACCCATGTTCCCTGCATTGGCAGGCGGACTCTCAACCACTGCGCCACCAGGGAAGCCCGGGTTTCTCTAGTTTTGACAAGTGGGGGCTACTCTTCGTTTTGGTGCACAGGCTTCTCATTGCAGTGGCTTCTCTTGTTGTGGAGCATGGGCTCTAGGTGCACAGGCTTCAGTAGTTGTGGCTCTCAGACTATAGTGCGTAGGCTCAGTAGTTGTGGCACGCGGACTTAGCTGCTCCATGGCATGTGGGATCTTCCTGGGTCAGGGCTCGAACCTGTGTCCCCGGCATTGGCAGGCAGAATCTTAACCACTGTGCCATCAAGGAAGCCCAAAAATCTTTCTTTAGATCCATTTTGATAGTAGTACTCAGAGTTATTTTTCCAAAGTTGGAAATTTCCTTAGAAAGGAGATAGAATCAAATATCACTTAATTAAAGTAATATTTTTGAATCTTAATAATTCTCCAGCATGTTGACATCATTAATTTTCTCCTTGGAGAATTCTTCTTTTGTTGTCTTGTATTTGGATTTAATTGTTATTACCTTTTATAAAGCATCACATAAACCCATTGTCATACGATTGCACAATAAAAATGAGTATGGATATTCCATTTCTGTCTGCTTAATATTTCAAGAAAAAGTGTTTTAAGTAAACTGGTAGTCAACACTCAGGAATCTTTTTAATAACTCTTCAATGCAGATAGCTTAGGAAATATTTCATCAGTTTTTCTGATAAGAAAAGAAAAAGGAATTTGTACACTTACAAATGAACAGGACCAAGAGAAAGACATAATAACTGGCAAAATGATACCCCAAATAATCAGGAAACTTTAGAGTTCCTCAATATACATCAGCAAAGAAGGACCTATTATCATTTTGGGCTATACCATAATAGGAGACACTTCAAAATTATTCATATGTTGCAATGACAGTGTAACATGATTATGGAAACTAGTTGTAGAATTGAGAGAAATTAAAGGCTTTCCACTTTTATTGGCATTGATAAATAATATCAATAAATTCATTGATAATAACTAGTCTTAGAAATATCTTTTGCTGGGCAGGGGGATAGAAGCTATTCATCTAACTGGGCACATGTTTCCATTTTAGAAATAAGATATTTTGCATATATTTTTCTTTGTAATTAAATCTAAAAAACCATAGAATTGGGGAAAATAGCCTTATTAACCCTTGAGAAAAAAAAGGTTATGAGTGTTTTATAGAATTAAGTTAAATATTCACTAAAATTGTATTTGTTTGGAAGAACTATAGGATCCTTATAAACTCTTGGCAAGAAGTGTGTTCTATGTTGTTTCAAATATATACTGCTTTGTCTTAAGGTTTACAAGTTAATCAATAAAGATTCTTGGCATATTTAAATAAAAAAGAATGATTTGTATTTAGCATGCCAAATGTATCTCAGTTATAAGTATTATTTGATACCCTGAAAATGTCTTTCAGCTTTGTTTAAATGACTAGTTTGCATATAGTGAAGACAGGCTTTACTCAGCCATGCCTAGACTCTGCCAGGATTCTTATAATCCTCAGTTACTGTAAACCAAATTTATTTAGTCCAAAATGATATTTATTTCTTAATGCACAGCATTATTGGAAAACAGAGAAAGTTTTATTCCATTAATTATGTGTTTTTCTCATTAAAAGATAATACGTGTTTCTTTTAGAGGTAGTTATCTTAGCATGTAATTTTCTATATGTATGTGTGGGAGTGGACAAAAATACACACACACACACACACACACACACACACACACACACAGAGCCATTGAGTTTGACATCATACCTAATGTAAAATGTTGAATCCTGCTTTTCTAATGAGCAATTTATCATAAATATTTTCCTGTGTAACTAAAAACTGTATAATATGTGTGTATAATATAAATATATCATGATTTACTTAAAGATTCTTTCATTGTTGGACTTTCCCTTATATAATATACAATATTTTAAGGGGACATCTGTGTGCGTATTTTTTATCTGCATTTTGGTTTATTTACTTAGAATAGATTCCCAGCTGTGGGACTTCCCGATCAAAAACTCTTTCCGAATTGCTTTCTGAAAAGACATTTTCACTGTATTCTATCAGAGATATGTAAGTATGCCTGTTTCATTGTCCACTTGCCAGTGTTACAATTTTTTTTTTTTTTTTTTTTTTGCGGTACGCGGGCCTCTCACTGCTGTGGCCTCTCCCATTGCGGAGCACAGGCTCCAGAGGCTCAGGCTCAGTGGCCATGGCTCACGGGCCCAGCCGCTCTGCGGCATGTGGGATCTTCCCAGACCGGGGCACGAACCCGTGCCCCCTGCATCGGCAGGCAGACTCTCAACCACTGCACCACCAGGGAAGCCCCAGACTTACAATTTTTATTTTTGTTATTTACAGGTAGAATGTCATTGTTTTAGTTTGCATTTCTTAGATGACTAATGAGGTTGCAATGTAAAAATCTGTCTTCCATATATTTGTTTTTTAGGATTTTAAGTTTTTCTTCATGATTTCTACATTATCTCTTTCTTTCATAAGGATTTTATTCTTGTCCAGCATGTTGTAACAGATATTTTTATGTTTAGGCATTCACCTTTTAATTATGTTTTTGACTTTTAATTCAGAGAAGTGATTTTCTTTTAATGTTGTCAAACAATATCTTTTGATCTTGATGACTTTGTGCAAAGAATGCTATGGGAAAATGGAATCTTACACTTACATTACCTGAATAGTAGATATCATTAGTAGTTTGATATTTAATCTGTGGCATTTAGTTAGCTTTTTTTTTTGGAATATCATGACTTTAAAACTTCAGCTAAAGGAAGGCAGATGGTTAACTTGTTTTCCACTTCCCTGAAAATATACAAGATAGGAACCAATATTATCAGCCTCTCATGGAGGTTGGCCATGTCAAGATGTTGAGTCAGTGTCCAGCTCATTGCTCATTAAAGATGCTGCTCTTTGGACCAGCAGGAGACCCAGCAACAATATCTTAATAATTTCTGATGCTACCTCACATCCTTTCAGGACAGTGCAGAACATTTTTTCTTTAGAAAATATTCAGGCCTCTTTCCTTCTGTTATAGTACTTACCATTTGTCTACTTGTATTATTGGGCTGTACTTTATTTTTGTAGCAATGAATTCATAGAGGAAAGAACATTTTAAAAAATCATTATGCATTTGCTTTACGTGTCTGCATACTGTCCCATTAGTTATTTCATATGAATATCTAGCTTTTTTCAAATATGGATTATATTAATAATTCAAATAATATTAACTAATATTAATAAACAAGCCATTAATAATTCTCAACTCTTCCACAGTCATTTCTTCTTAGGTGTATCATTTCTTAGTTTTCACCAATCATTAATTTCTGTTTTTCCTTCTTCATTTTTTTGTCTCCCTGAGATCTTCAGAATGTGAATCAATATTTTGTTATGATGTATAATCTTCTGCTTCTCATATGAGTCTCTCTTTGGTGCCTCGTGCCTTCTGTTATGCTCTTATTGCTATTGGTCTTCTATTGTTTTAATTTCACTTTCTCCCACTCATCTCCACCATCGGCCACTGTCAGATGAAATGACTGGCCATGTGAAATAAGCCTATGCTCTATATGTATGTATACATTTTACTAAAGCCACTAGTAGACATCACTCCTACTCACACATGAGACTGGCCAATACTAATCTCTTTGTAATTCAGCAATCCTTTCTAAACATATCTGGAGATATGTTTCTTCCACATCAGTAAATTACTATACCAAATGATCTCCATCTTTCCCCAAAGAACTCAGAGTTTTGCTACATTAACCCACTCAATCTAACAGTTCAGGAAAATCAATTCCGTGACATGAAATGAAAAGATATACTGCCAAAATTGTGGTGTCTCTAAAGTGACATTTTTTTGACCAGACTGGAAACCCTTATCTGGCACAATTTTAGCTGGGGTTTCCTGATTCCTTCACTAGGCCATAAAATTTTTTGTCAAATCTAAATAGCTACACATTTAATTATGATTCCAAAAGTTTGCATTTTTGGATGAAACTGACTTTTTCTCTTGTCATGCTCTAGCCATAATCGTTTCATTGTCTAGTGTTAATTTGCATTTTAATTGACCTTTAAACATTTAACCAGACGATAGTCCAATAGGACATTCTATAACCATCTCAGTAATTGGTAGTCAAGAGTTACTTTTTATCGCTATTTTAGGAGTAGGGAAGTCTGCATACAGGGGTGGGGAAAGAGCTTTAACCTTCAAAGCAGGCTCTTTACTTTGGGGCTGTGGTGAGAAAAACGGAACAGAAATTAGAAGTTAGGAATGGAGAAATTAGAAGAGACAGATGGTGAGAGATTATAATGATTTCTAGGATCACCCAAATTGTCTGAGGTTTATGCCAGAAATTTTTTTATCAGGGCAACATGTCATGCTTATTTTGAGTTCCCACAGACACATTTAATGCAATTATACTGGACCTTCCATTCTGTTGTTTTCTTTGGGTTTTCAAGGAGTTTAGAAGCAGCCTACATTGGACTTTGTCAGTGTTTCCAGCAACTGACAAATTTGAACGTTATAAATGTTTTAACGTTTATAACGTTATAAACCATTTTCTTTTATACTACTCTGGGGAAAGACATAAAAGTAAGATGACTGATCCTTAGATTATCTGCGTTTAGAACACCTTTATTTTAGTTACAAAAACATAGTGATGGTGTCTTCATTGGAGACGGGGAAGATTTTAGTGGGCACAGCAGCTGTTGATTCAAATATAATTATACACGTTCCCTCTCTGTTTTCTCTTAGGTGAATAAACAGCTTTAGTTTATTATGAAAATTAGCAATCTCTAAGATTCATCTGTAGAATGAATTCTCAAATACAAGGTACATACACGACATAATCTGGTGAATGTGAAATGCTCCGGTGAGATATCCGTATCCCACTGTGATCTTCAGCGTTCCTTTTGCAATTATGGCCACAGTGTCAAGAATAAAACCAATTTACCTGTGATTGAAAGTAACAAAAATTCTTTATGTTCTCTGGAGAAAATATGAATGATTCCTTTTAAATGAGAGACTTCGAAATGAGAGCACATAAAATACCAGCTATCGTCTGCTCAGCATGACTCAGACTTTTTAAAATGAATTTTTCTGAGTGTTGTTTTGAATTCTCTGACAACTTGAGATTTGTCTGTGAAACAAAGTACCCAGTTGCATACAAGAT
This sequence comes from Globicephala melas, assembly GCF_963455315.2. Classification (NCBI taxonomy): domain Eukaryota; kingdom Metazoa; phylum Chordata; class Mammalia; order Artiodactyla; family Delphinidae; genus Globicephala; species Globicephala melas. Next base: position 46,953,891 of record NC_083316.1, on the reverse strand, counting down.
TCCTTATAGTTAGAAAACTTCTTTTGCATATGTTTTACCAATCAACAATTTTTAGCTTAGTCTCTCCTATGTGCTCAGCAACGTGCATTTAATGCACTCATTTTATTTTTGTTTTGTTTTATTTTCCTATATGTAAAGATATGAAGGGCCAACTAAAGAGACTTGAAACTTTTGGAGGAGGGGGCAGCACATTTGCATTTTTAATCCAGGAATCTCCTACCCAAGGGTTGAAGAAAACTCATGTATGTGTAGCAGAGTTTTGGAGGTCAAAGGTAGAAGCTGCTTGCCATTTTGGGGTAAATGATCACTTAACCTCTTATTCTATTTCATGTAAGGTAAGACATAGATGAAGGGACATCAATGTATCCCACCTGTGATATTATCCAGGCAGAAGATGAATTAGAGGAAAACAGTGGCTGGAGGTTTGAAAGGAAATAATGCATGGAGTCGTTAGTGTCAGGACAGTCTTGTGTGTCAATAGCCCTTGAGCAAACACAGCAGTGTTAGAGCAGGCAAAAGGCTGCAGAGGTCAAGAAGACCCCTGTTACGCTGGAGTCTCTCAATCATGTCTAGAAATATCATCTCACTTAATTAAAATTTTATATAGCTTCAGGCTCAGTATTGTTGCTAAATAGGTTCTTGTTAAGCCAGTAAATTGATGCTCTCTTAGGGCGCTGAAGGCATAAAAATGAGGTGTTTAGATCCCTCCCTCTAGGAGGTTACACAGAAAAGCAGTCACAAATAGCGGTAATCACACAAACTGTTGAGAGTGGGTGGAAAATGAGAGCGACAGAGAACCATTGATTTAATGCAGCCTTTTAAAACCATTTTAGGAGTCTGAGGGGTATAGATTACAGAAAAATCCAGGGAAAGGGTAAAAAATTCTGCTTAGGGTTGGAAAAAGAGGCAAGATTAAATATTGCTGTAAGGAAGAAGTAGCATTTGACCTGGGTAGGAATTTTATATTCAGAAATGTGAATGTGTGTGTATAGAAAAAAGGGATAGTGGCCCATTCCGGATTGAGGGAATTTAGTTTATTAAATTTTCCATTTTATATTTATTGATTGCCTCCTAGGTACTAGACCCTAAACTAAGTGCTAGGAACACAGGATAAATAAGAAATTTAGTTCTTGTCTTTGAAGAGCTGCCCACAGTTGGAGAAGCATATGTGTACAGAAGCATTGTTGTCAGGTGTGCGCTGGAGGCCGGCCCTTGGTGCCCTAAGGCCTGAAGGGGGCACCTGTCCTACACAGCAATACCAGGGTGGGCAGGGCTCATTCTCCAGGTTCCCTCAGCCCCACTGACAGCTGGGTGAGCTCCACCATCCAGCAGAGAGCGCATTTTGTCTTTGTAGCCCTCCTTGCGTTCTGCTTTGTACTAAAGTTATTCATTTATTTATCTTCCCTCTAGACCTTAAGTTTGTGGCGGCCACAAATCATTTTTGTGTTCCTTTGTGGTACCTAGAACCGTGCCTTGCACACACAGTGGGCATTAAAGGGTTTGGGGATGTAATTAGGTTTTATATTTGTTGGAAAATAAAACGTATCTGGTAAAAGGCATGCCTATGAGAAAAGGTGTCCTTTTCCTACATGTGGTCAGCCTCACTGACCCAGCCTTTCACAATTTTTACAGCTGAGGCTAGTGTCTTGAAGCTACCTTTGGCCCTTGATACTATTTTTTGAACTATGAGGACTTTGGAGGCATTTTAAAGTTTTCTTCTCTTTATGGCTAAGCTTTTTCTTATTAAGGGGGAGAAACTTGAACATCCACAGGCCATTCTGCTCATTTGTTTTAAAAAATGTTCTTGTTAAAAAGTCACCTTTTGCCCCAATTTCACATTCAATTTAAGTTCATCCCTACCTACAAGACACTAAGGCAATATTCTCAGATTGTTTAGGAGACTTCTTATTTTTCTCAGCTGTAAACTCAATTACCTTTCAGATGATTTTATAGCTGACAGTAAATGGTCCATGAAGTGTCTGAATAAAAATGAGGGCAAACATTTCATGCTTAAATAGCTGTAATGGTAGTCAGTGTAATGGACTGGAGTTTTAGAAATAAGCAGGGCCGAATCACTTGGTGGCCATATGATATCATGCTATGGTTTCTACAAAGATATCATTTGCAGGTGTTTGTACCTACATCTTACCATAGATGGTAATTTATGATGTTTTATTTTATGTAAACAAGTGTCTGTATATATTTGGAGTATGAATGTCTATGGAACTCATATATTAAAATAAAAGAGCTATGACCGTTTCATCGATGCCATAAATGGTCTTTGAAAATATTGCTTTTTCCTTTGGAAAACTATTACTTAAATATCTACAATGGCTTGTCACACTCATGGAAATAGTATAACCCTGTAAGCTTCTTTCAGAGTGTGTATAAATCTCCTTTGTCTCTATGGAAACAGACTAATTCTACTAGTTCTTAAATAGTTCCTTATGGCACTGCTAAGAATTATCATGTTTTCTGGATTGTTGTGACACAGATTGACTACAGCCATATCTGAACTCATGTGAAGGGAATGAGCTAGTATCAAATGGGCATCTTGTTTACCTAAAGTTTTCTGACCAAAATGTCTTCATTGGAACTAGCTATTTCTTCAAAACTCTATATTTGATTGAGAGACACTGAAATCACTCTGTCCCGTTTACATGTGCACTATGCAATGTTTCAAAATGCTTTTCAAATCTTGGAATCTGCTGATTGCATTGATATAATTTTATAATTATGCAAACCTGTCATGTGGTCTGCCGGCCTTTATTTATATCAGTAAGTGCTGTTCACTTGTCAAAAGTTTGTACAAATAGACCTGAAAGGAACTTTCAGGGTCATTTTTATTGCAACTCATTGTTGATGACATTGAGATGTTGTGGGCACCATGTCACTCTGTGAACTTGTATGAAGTGAACTGGGGCTGGTCAAGCAGTATCTCTTTGTTTTCACCTTAGTAGTGTTGTATCACATAAGCTTTTGCTTCCACAGAAGCAATGGAGTTGAAGTCTTCCTCTGCTGCTCCTCCTTTGCTGTCTTGATTTTCTGAAATTTAATTTTCTTATTCTTAAATGCCAGGTGAAATTCATTGTTTCCTTCTCTGTAATTTTTGGTTATATCTGTGTATTTTGATTAAGGTAGTTTTCTAGTTGTAGAGGGAAGCTTGAGGCATGTTCTTTTTTTTTCTCTTCTTTTCTAAATAAGTAGGCCTTTACAAAAGTCTCAAGCTTAATAAGCAACAACAGAATCCCTCTTATCCCATCTCCCAGCTAAGTGGACTAACTGACGTTCTCTATTTCCTCCAGAAAGTTTAAACACTAATGCCTATGACATTCTAGAAGGCTGTTCTTCCCTACTCCTGTGTACTTCAGGTGCCCCTTGTGGTGATGTATGTCACCAAGAGTCCCAAATCTGTACATGACAGTTGTACTTGCTATTTTATTATATAATGTAATTAATTGTTCTGTAAATGAATATAACATCTACAAGTGAAGAGAAATGTTTATATGAAAACTAAAATAGACTGCTAGTCAATTTGCTAAAGCAAAATTCTTGTTGAATTAGAATTAGGTGTGGCTGAGACAATCATAAAAGATGGGAAAATGTGAGTGGCTAAGAATCATGGAATGATTCTTCAGATTTTTTCTCGTGTCTTTAATTTCCTCACTTTATTCTAAAGAAACAAAACTTGAAAGCATAGATGATGCATATGAAAATGCTTTATGTAAAATGTAGAAATCTAACTAGCAGATCTGTACATAAAGCAAAGGTCTTGGCCTCACATCAAAAGAATAGCAAACTATGTGCATTTAAATGTTATTATGAAGAATGTTTAGGTATTATTTTTAAAGATTCTTAACTTTAATATATTTATTTGACAAACTGGCCATCTACCTATTCTGAATATGTCAGATAGGAAGGCTAACAAGAGGATAAATTGAAAGCCACCAACTGCTCTCTCCTTTACTATGGGGAGGAAAGGTGAGTGAAGTGTTCTAGAGTCTCATGACTCTGGGTGTCCTAATGGTGGAGAAGCATCTTCAAGTAAACCTGTCTGGTTTGGCCCCAGAAGACTGCTATTCCACCAGTTGGTCTCCTCTGGTGCAAGAGCAATGGCATAGATGGGGAGGATGTCATTGCCTTGGGTTATCTTGTAGAAGTGCAACTAAGGCCTCCTTTGTATGACACAGCTCATGCCAAAGTGAACCATCAGTCATTCTAAACCTTCAGCTAAAAGCAAATCACACACTCATTTTTCATATACTGCATTTTTATCTTAATTCAAACTTTAATATTATAATTAAGGCCTATATACATTGACTATTTTAGGGAACAGTCTGGTGACCAAAGAAAGTATCCCTGAAAAGTACCATTTCTTAGGAGTTCTCAGCTCTAGGTAGGAGATTGTCTCAAGGACCTCTTACCCAGATGATAACTTTATTATTGAGAGATCTTATAATAAACATAAATAAAATTTTATCACCAACTAATTTTTAACTTCCATGAGGTCAGATAATAGTCATATTAATAGCTTCCTATACTGCCTAGCATAGCACCTGAACCAAAGTAAGTTTTGAATAGAGGTAGAAATAATGATAAAGTTCCCACACTGAGATATTCTGTACTTTAGCATGATCATTTTAATGGAAATTTGTCTCCTATGACAAATTGCAGTTTTACCATATCGCTTTGTTGGACCTTGTCTCATATTTCCATTCATTGTCCTAGTTCTTATAGATAGTACTATTTTTAATATTGAGAGGTGACTATACTGTATTCATTCAGCTGATTGTTTCTCAGAACTGGCTGAATATGAGACAGATTTTTTTTTTCCAATAGTGAGCTTGACTCAGTACATGGGAAATTCATGTAGTCCTGGCCTACCTTTTCCTTTTCTGCAGATGGTCACTCATAGACCTTTGAATGCCTCCCTCAAATATAACAGCAGCCCAGAGGTGAATTATTCAGACAGTGTGGCCACCCTGGGAGACCTGGTATATTTTGCAGGCCCTGCTGTGATACAGACCAATCAACCCAAGTCTTTTATGTCTTCTTTCCATATTGTAACTCCCATGAGGTAAAGTGTTAAGCTACATTAAGCCTCAAAAAAGAAATTTGAGTTCATGATGTGTAACTTCTCAGTAATGAGAAGTTTAGTATAATCTGCTTCTTGAACTTGCTATCTGATATTTGAAAAAAAAATGTTACCAGTTTTCTCATTTCTATTTAAATATTTAAGACTAAAAAGTTTTTAGAAGAGCACTTAGTACCTCTCACAAAACTTCATAAGTGGCTTTGATTGTATTCAGAATTATATCACCTGATCAGGAGCAGACAACTCATGAAACCAAGAACATAAACATAATTTACAACACTTATAAAAGTATAGTTTGAATTTTAACGGATGAGTAAAAACTGAAGTTGAAATTTTTGCAGAGTCAAATATCTCCTACGTATTAACCAAAATTTATAGAAAAATATCTATAACTAAAATAGGAAGAACGATGGGCAGGACTCCTAATAAAAGAGGGGGAGAATTTGTTAGGAAGTATCCACCCGTGTAGGTATCAGTAAACATATGGGTGTGAGATGTAGACAATGTTAGAAAACATGGTAATATAGTACACATTATTCATAGTTACAGTCAGAAATATGTTATCCCTGTCACAAATTGATAGAATAAGTAGACAGAAGATCAGTAGATAGATTTGAAAAACACAGTCAATTAACTTGACCTATTGACATTTTTAGAGCACTCCACCCAACAACAGCAGAATATACATTCTTTTCAAATGCTCACAGAACATTTGCCAAGATAAATTATATTTTGGGCCATAAAAATAAGTCTCAATATGTTTAAAGGTATTGCAGAGTATGTTCTCTAACCACAATGAAATTAAATGAAAAATCAGTAATGAAACATGTCTGGAAAGCCCCCAAATATCTGGACACCAAATAACATACTTCTGAATAATACCTGGGTAGTGGGTTGATCTGTGGTTTCCAAAATGATATGTCTATGTTGTAATCACTGGAACCTGTGAATACGACCTTCTTTGCAGATGTGATTCAGTTAAGGATTTTCAGATGAGATAATCTTGGATTATCCATATGGGTCTGAAGTCCAATGAGAGGTATCTTTATATAAGAAAGAAAAGGAGAGCACACAGACACAGAGGAGAAGGCCACATGAAGATAGAGGCAGAGATTGGGGTTATAGAGCCATAAGCCACATAACACATGGAGCCAACAGAAGCTGGAAGAGGCAAGGAATGAAATCTCCTCTAGAGCTGTTAGAGGAAGTGTGACCTTGCTAACACTCTAATTTTGGACTCCTAGCCTCCAGAATTGTGAGAAAATAAATTTTTGTTGATTTAAGATACACAGTTTGTGATAATTTATTGAGGTAACCATAGGAAACTAATACACTGTGGGTCAAAAATAAATGTAAAGGGAAAGTAGAAGGTATTTCACATGAAATGAAAGTGTACATACAACATATCAGAATTTGTTGGATGCTCGTGAAGCAGTATTTAAGGAAAAATCTATAGCAGTAGGTGCCTATATTAGAAAAAAGAAAGGTCCCAAAACAATGACCTCAGCTTCTATCTTAAGAAACTATAGGGCTTCCCTGGTGGCACAGTGGTTGAGAATCCGCCTGCTGATGCAGGGGACACAGGTTCGTGCCTGGGTCCAGGAAGATCCCACATGCCGCAGAGCGGCTGGGCCCGTGAGCTGTGGCTGCTGAGCCTGTGCATCTGGAGCCTGTGCTCCACAACGGGAGAGGCCACAACAGTGAGAGGCCCGCGTACAGCAAAACAAAAAAACAAACAAACAAACAAAAAAGAAATTATAAAATAGTCAATGAAAACCAAAATAAAGAAAAGAAAGGAAATAATAAAGATCAAGACAGAAATCAAGAGCATAGAAAACAGAAAAACAATGGGGAAATCAATGAAAACAAAAATTGATTCTTTGAGAAGATCAATAGTATTGATGAACCTAGCTAGGATGGATCAGGGAATAAAAGAGAAGAGACAAATTACCAGTATCAGGGATGAGAAAGGTGACATCACTACAGATTCAACAGTTATTGAAAGGAGAATAAGGAGATAGTAAAGGATAATGAAGAAGTCAGTTGTTTCTCGGCTGTTCTTCCCTATCCTCAGCCTTCAGAGAGCTCCTGCCTTTCTCTCAGGAAAGGCCTCTGTGTCTCTGGGTCAGGGCCACAGCCTCCCTCTGTGATGAGGTTTTGTGGGATCTAATCCATCACATCAGTCCACTTACAGTGTTGAACAGTTTTACAAGTTAAGCTACTTTCTCCTTACCCCTATCAAGAGCATATTTGCTCTTCTTCCCACTAAACCCGGGGTGAAAGCAGTAGTGAGTTTCTTCTTTGCTGGGAAGGATTCCTTCCTTCCTGGAATTTAATTCATTTAGCTTTCTTTGTATTCCTAGTTCTCTGGGAGTTAAACAAACAAGCAAACATGGTTGGGGAACTTATTTGGCTTGTTCTTGTTGTAAAGTTAGGAGGGATCGGCTGCCATAAAAAAAAATAACAGGCTGTGCAGCTTAAACCACAGAAATTCTAGAGGCTAGAAGTTCAAGGTCAAGGTATGGTTTCTTTTGAGGCCCCTCTCCTTGGCTTGCAGATGGCCACCTTCTCACTGTGTCCTCACATGGTTGTCACTTTGTTTCCTAACCTCCTCTTCTTATAAGGGCACCAGTCATATTAGATTAGGCCCCACACTAACAACCCAGTTTCAACTTTGAATTACCTCTTCAAAGGCACTGTCTCCAAATACAGTCACATTCTGAGGGACTGGAGATTAGGGAGGGCGTCAACATATGAATTTTGTGGGTCACAATTTAGCCTATAACATTCTACATTATCTGGTCCTTCATTCCTTCCCTGACCTCATATCCTACTACTCTAACCACTAAATCTGTCAGCCCACACCAGCCTTGCTGCTAATCTTAGAATATGACAGGCATGTTCCCATTCAATGGCATTTTCTCTGGCTGTAAGTCCACCTGCGGTAGATTACCCCTCAAGATTTTCCACTTGGCTTATTATGTCATCTCCCTCAAGTCTTTGCACAAATCTTACCTTCTCTTTGAGATCTATTCCAACTGTCTTATTTAAAATTGCAGTCCTATTTTAACTGCACTATTTATTCTTCACAGTACTTGTCACCTTCTAGCCTAATATACAGTTTAGTTATTTAATAAGTGTGTTATCTTACCCTTAGCCCACTAGCATATGAGCTCCATGAGGGCAGGGATTTTTACTTGTTTTATTCATTGATGTCATAATATCCCAGTGCCTGTCACATATTAGGCATTCTATAGTGATTCAGTAGTGAATAAATCATGATTGTCTGCATGTGGTTTCCAGATCAGAGCTTCTCATTATTTCTATGAGATGCTGCTTTTTTGTTGTTTTTTGAGATGCTGCTTTTTATTTAATTCCATTTCATTTCATTTTATTCATTTTCTCTTTTCCCTAGCACCTTGTTATGAAAATTGGCAAACATACTGCAAAGTTGAAGGAATTTTACACTACACAAATATGTACCTACCACCAATTGTACCATTCACATTTTACTAGACTTTATTACATACAGGTAACCCTCCATTGACTAATCCATTTTATTTTTGTGCATTCAGAGTAAATGATAGACTTAAGTATTCTTTCCCCTGCATACTTCAGCATGCACATTTTTAACTAGAATTCATTATTCACGGTCTTTTTCTTTTTTATATAAAACTTACAATGAAATGCCATGCTTGTAAGTGAACATTTGCTGAGCTTTGACAAATGTATACATTTTTGTAACTCATACCCTTATCAAGATACTGAGCATTTCCATCACTCCAGAAAGTTCCCTCATGCTCCTTCCCAATCAACCCTCACTACCATTCAGAGGCAACCACTGAGGACCCTGCCTAGGGATACTGGAGTCTAAGGCAAAAGGAAAAAAAATTTGTAACAGTTAATTTTTTTCCAGAACATTAAAGCAGGTAAAAAACTATCAAAAAATTGAAAAGTATTATAGGTGTATTAAAACTCAAAATATTTTAAGTTTAAATATTTTACTTATACAAAAACCAATTGATAATTTTACTTTCCTGGTGTTTTTTTTTTCCCTGTACGTGGGCCTCCCACTGCCGCGGCCTCTCCCACCATGGAGCACAGGCTCCGGACGCGCAGGCTCAGCGGCCATGGCCCACAGGCCCAGCCCCTCCGCGGCACGTGGGATCCTCCCGGACTGGGGCACGAACCCGCATCCCCTGCATCAGCAAGCGGACTCCCAACCACTGCGCCACCAGGGAAGCCCACTTTCCTGGTTTTAATGGAAACAAACTCATCAATAAGATTTCCAAAATGTACTACTTATATGAGATGCTACTTTAAAGAAAAAGAATGATTCCACTGTTGTTGAAAACTTGGAGTCTCCATATTGGACCAAATTAAATAAGTTACCACAGGACTTCCAACCAGTAATATGTTAATGCAATGTTCAATCTCTATTGGCAAAGTGAAGATCAAGTGCAGCAAATCCCAGCTGTTTTTTTTTTATTTTTAAAAATTTATTTTATTTTATTTTTTTTTTTGCGGTACGCGGGCCTCTCACTGCTGTGGCCTCTCCCGTTGCGGAGCACAGGCTCCAGACGCGCAGGCTCAGCGGCTATGGCTCACGGGCCCAGCTGCTCCGCGGCATGTGGGATCTTCCCGGACCGGGGCACGAACCCGCGTCCCCTGCATCAGCAGGCGGACTCTCAACCACTGCGCCACCAGGGAAGCCCCCCAGCTGTTTTTTACCATGTAATTCTTTTTCCTGAATCACCGTGCGTGACTAATGTTTTTTAACACTCATTTTTTAGGTTTCTCCCTTTTCCATCCTTTTAAGAGATTCATTGCTATGTCACATGAATTTCAATTAATTTAGATTCTTCACTGCAAGAATGATGATGATTTCTTTGTTTCATATGCTGAAGAATATTGTTTGAAACAATGTTATTTCTATTACAATATAATCTCTTTTCTTTTCTTTTTACTTTTTCTATTACTTTTCCTTTTCTTTTGCTTATCTTTTCTGAGTTTTGGTTGTGTTAAACCTGTCCTGAATGAGATTCATTCTCCTTGAAAATTAATTCTTCTTCCACTCATAGATTTTTATTATGAGGAATAGTTCTTGCTGAAGCTTTCTCAACATTCAGAGTTGGTGTTTTGTGGGTGATGGTGCAGGGTTGGTATGCATACATAGTGAGTGGAGGAAAGCCATATCTTTGAAGTGTGTGTTCTTGAGTCTGAATGAGGATAGAATAAGGATATAAGGGGAGACTGGGTTGGAGTAAAGTAAAATAAATAGAGAGGAAGTAGAATAAGTGTAGAAATGACTGAAAAATATATGTTTTTTAAAAAGCTAGAGCAGAAAGGAAACGGAAAAGTGGAGAAAAGACTTTAAAGAGAAAAAAATAAAAAGAAGATGAATAGAACTAACATTTGTTGAGTACCAACCATGTCCCAGACTTTGTGCTAGTTGGGTCATTTAACATATATAAATCCTTCCAATAACCCTCTGAATCAGGCATTATCATCAATAATTTACATATGCACAAACTGGTCAATTAAGTAATTTCATGCTTCCCAAACTTTCCTGATTTTATTATGCACAGAAGTGATATTCATATTTGAAAGGCACTTGAGATTAATCATAGACCACTAACTTAAGGCATTTTGTGGCTCTGTATCCCCCAACTATTTTGAGGGTTCACAGGATCAACACCTCTGCAAGTTATATTCTCAGTCCAATTAGTTGACAGGATATAAAGTAAACTATCCAAGGTCACATACTTGGGAAATGACAAAGCTAAAGTTTCAATTTAAGACTCTTTGTTTTCATAGTCCACCATTTTTTTAATAGCCCTAACACTATAAAGATGAAAAATGCATGACCCTGCCCTTGAGGAACGTACAGCCTAGTGGGAAAAGATAGATAGTAGAAAAACAGCTATATCTAGATCTCAAGTTATTAGGAAAAATGAAGAGAAAAGCATTATTCAGTTTCATTTTCAGGAATGAATAGGAGTTTGCAGGTGGGATATAAAGGGAAGAGGGAGAAGGCATTCTAGGCAGAGGGAAACAGATGCACAAAGGCATTGAGCTGCGGGAGATGTTAGGAAACCACTTGATCTGGCTGCATTCCTGAGCAGGAAGGGAAGCGAAGGGAGTAGAAGTTGAGGCTGGATGAAGGACTGGGTCAGGTGGGAGCAAGGGTGGGGTTGGTAGCTCTATTACAGAAATGACAGTGGAGAGAAACAGGAGTGACAAAGTCAAAGTATTTTTGATATAGAGTCAGTATGCTTAGTGACTTTTTAGGAATGGTGAATAAAGGATGACTGTGATTTCTGTCTTGGTTTCCTTAGAGGCTAATGGTTCATTAGAGAGACACTGAAATAGGGAAATCTGGAGGAAGAGCAGGTTTCAACAAGAACAAGAAGTTTGATATTGGACTTGGTGATTTTGAGGTACTTTGTAGTATGTTTAGGGAAGATTGGTGTCTGGTAGACGGTGGAAGTCTGAGTAGTCACAGAGTAGGGTGAGTAGGGGTAGAATTAGTTCTACCCTTCCTGGCATGTATCTCTTTATCAAAAAAAATATTTCTTTCTAAACTACATTAATGGTGCTGCCTATGAACTTAAGCAAGTGCCTTGAAGTAGGTAAAAATTCTCGTAACTGGCAAAATGATCCCCATGTTAAGTTTAATGATGATGGTCAGTTTCTTCTTCAACACTGACCTCCAAGCCTTGGAGAATTGTGGCCTAATAATTATACAGATAGACTTCTGTTATCTCCAGAAGCTCTTATTTTAGGTAATATACATATTTTTAGCTAACAACATTAATAATTAACATTTATAGAGCCCTTAAGGTGAGCCAGGCACTTGCTATACATTATTTATATTTATCAATTCATTCAGTTCTCACAATAATGCTATTTAGTGAGGAGAGGTTACGTAGCTTCCCCAGGCCTGTGATGCATCCGGATCTCAGGTGTTGCTAAGATTCCAGCAGTTTCTGACATTTGGTCATGTAAGCCTGAGGCCATAAGCTATTGCTCTCCCTGCCTCAGTATATCTAGAACTTTATTTTGCACTTGTTCCTGATTTGCTTCTTGAAAACTTCTTCACCCTCTTATTATATTTTAGCCATTGTTAGTGACTTGGTAATGTTTTCAGGTAATTTCTGTTCTCCAAGGGTTACCTGTTCTTCACATTCATTAGTTCATTCATCATGTTAAAGAATGGAGAGTTCTGCTTCCAGGAAAATGGAGTACACATGCTTTCCCCTATTCCTCCTGTTATGTATAACTAAAATAAGACATACTTATTATATAAAATAATAATACATATATATTATATGTGTATGGATGTATGTATATATAAAATAAGAATACTCTGAAAGGTGGAGTTAAGAAGGTAGAAGGCAGTCTGATTAGGGACCTTGGGACCCAAAGAACAACATGGTAGTAAGTTGGTAAGTTCCCTGGGGTTTTCTTTTTGCCTCATGTATCCCAGACTTAGAACTGAAGAAGTTGGTGACCCAGAGATGACAGTGGGTACAGATAAAAAATATCCTCAACAAAAACCTGCTCTCTCTTGCCAAAGGACCAGGAAAGAGACACCCTAGCATGACAGAAAACTTTTAGACAATAACTGCCCTAACTCTAGGCAGACAGTGGAGAAAAAACTATGGACCCACCCACCTTCATGCCAACAAAGTCCAAGTGGGAAGCCTAGATTTTCATCTTTGTGAGGCTTTAATGTGGTACCCTGAAGCCCCACTGGGATAATGTCAGAAAAGATCATGTAGGGGATATCTTCACTTTGGTATGCCTGCCCTCCCCTCTGTGCCAGTGGAGACCACATGGGAAGTGTGGCCTTCCAAACCCACCTGGAGATAATAAGGTCTTCCTCCCTCTTCCCACTGGGCTGGTGTGACATTCTTAAATGAAAACAAAGGAATTTGCCACCAGCAGATCAACCCTAAAAGAATAGCTAAAGAAAGTCTCTAGACATAAAGGAAATAATGGAAACTTGGAACATCAGGAAGGAAAAAAGAACATGATGAGCAGGGAATTCCTGGCAGTCCAGTGGTTAGGACTCTGTGCTTTTGCTGCTGAGGGCATGGGTTCGATCCCTGGTCAGGGAACTAAGATCCTGCAAGCCGTGTGGTGTGGCCAAGAAAAAAAAGAACATGATAAACAAAAATATATATAAATAAAATAGACTTCCCTTCTCCACTTGAGTTTTCTAAATTATGTTTGTTCATTGACAAAATTTATAACACTTTCTGATGTGGTTCTAAACATATGTAGAAGAGATATTTAGGACAATTATAAATGCAGGAGGGTAAAGAGATGTTAAGGGAGGTGAGATTCCTATAATTCATTTGCACTGGTAAAATGACACCACCAGTAGACTGTGATAAGTTATGTATATATAATGGAATACCTAGGGTAACTACTGAAAAAGCTGTACAAAGAGATACACTCAAAACCACTATAGATAAATTAAAATGGAATTCTAAAAAATGTTTAAGTCACCCACAAGAAGATAGGATATAGAAAACAGAGAAATGAAAACCAAAACAAACCAAACAGAAAACAAAAGATAAAATGACAGACTTAAGCCCTAGCATATTTTTGTTACATTATATGTAAATGATCCAAATGCATCAATTAAGAGATTGTCATTATGAAATAAAAAAATATTAGTTATATGCTGTCTATGAGAGAAACTCACTTCAAATATAGTGATATAGGTTTGTTGAAAATAATAGGGTATGGGACTTCCCTCGTGGTCCAGTGGTTAAGAATCCGCCTTCCAATGCAGGGGACACAGGTTCAATCCCTGGTTAGGGAACTAGGATCCCACATGCCATGGGGCAACTAAGCCCACCTGCCACAACTATAGAGCCCTCGTGCTGCTAACTATAGAGCCCATGCGCTCTGGAGCCCGCATGACACAGCTAGAGAGCCCGCGTGCCACAACTAGAGAGAAGCTCAAGTGCCACAACGAAGAGCTCACGTGCTGCAAGGAAAGATCCTGCATGTTGTAGTGAAGGTCCCATGTGCTACAACTCAGACCTGATGCAGCCAAAAAAAAGAGAAAAGGCTAAAAAATATAGATCAGGTAAACATTAATCAAAGAAAAGCAGAGTGATTATATTAATATCAGAGCAAAGAAAATTACCAGAGACAGAGAGGGTCTTTATGTATTAATAGTAAAACGGTCACTTCATCAAGAAGACATTTGTTCCTAAATATGTATAAAGCAAATGACAGAGCTGAAAATATGGAAGCAAAACCTGATAAAACTGAAACAAGAAATAGATAAACCCACAATTATAGTTGAAAGTTCCAATACCTTTCTTGCACCAATTGATAGAACAACTAGTTAGGAAATCATCCAAGATATGGAAGAGCTCAACAACATCATCAACCAATAGGATCTTAATATTTAGAGAATATTCCACCCCCAAACAGTAAAATACAAATTTTTTCAAATATCTACAGAACTTATATCAATATAGATCATATCTGAAGACATAATAAAAACTTCAACCAATTTAAAAATAATAGAAATTATACAGGTGTGCCTCTCTGACCAGAATGGAATTAAACTAGAAAAGAATAACAGAAGGACAACAGGAAAATCTCTAAACTCTTGGAAACCAAACAATACACCTTTGATCCATGGGTCAAAGAGGAAATCTCAAGGAAAATTTAAAAAAAATACATTGAACTGAATAAAAGTAAAAATGCAACATATTTATGGGACACAGCTAAAGCAGTTCTGAGAGGGAAATTTATAGCACTAAAATGTATGCATTAGAAAAGAGAAAATGTCTTAAATCATACTCTAAACTTCCACTTTAAGAACCTAGAGAAAGAAGGTAAAAAATAAACCTAAAGCAAACAGATGAACAGAAATAATTGGTTTTGCAGGCTGATTGGAGAAAAATGATTTATTCAGAATTGCTTCTATTAAAAAATATGATGGGGGCTTCCCTGGTGGCGCAGTGGTTGGGAGTCCGCCTGCCGATGCAGGGGACACGGGTTCATGCCCTGGTCCGGGAGGATCCCACATGCCGCAGAGTGGCTGGGCCCGTGAGCCATGGCCGCTGAGCCTACGCGTCCGGAGCCTGTGCTCCGCAACGGGAGGAGGCCACAACAGTGAGAGGCCCGCGTAGAGCAAAAAAAAAAAAAAAAAAAATATGATGAAAAGAAACATATTCTGGCCTTCAAAATGCCATTTCCCAATTAAATAAGAATCATCAGAAAATGAAATTGATTGTTATGGTGATGATTAAGTTAATGATTACTTTTGGTGACCTTTTTTTCCAACAGTAACCAAATATGTTTGTGGAAGTGAGTCACTAAGGATGAAGCAGCATTTTTATTTCTCCTGTGATTAATCAAAATTCATTTTATATTAAAGAATATTTTAGTCATGAGTTTGAGCTAGTGTTGAGAGGATAGCTAAACTGTTCTCATGTTCATTTCCTTCTTTGTGTAATCAGGAGCAGAAAAATATCTTTACCAGTTGTTCTCAACATTGACTGTAAATTAGAATCATTTAGAGAGCTTTAAAATATACTGATACCTGGATTCCACCTAGGGAGATTCTGATTTAATTAGTCTATAGCAGAAGTTCTCAAAATATGGTCTCAGACCTGCAGCAGTAGCAGCAGCATTTGGGAACTTGATAGAAATGCAAATTCACAAACCCCACTCCTGATTTAGCAGTCTGTGTTTTAACAAGCCCTTCCAGTGATTCAGAGGTAATGTTTCTCAAACTGCATATACATCTCCTGGGGAATCTTATACGAATATAGATTTTGATTCATGGTCTGATATGGGGTCTGAGATTATTATTAACAAACTCCCATGGGAGCCTAATGATACTGGTAGTTGATCACAATTTGAATAACAAGGGACTATAGGACATCTGGATATTTGCATTTCTAAAAATTTCCCAAGTTGGATTGCAGCGAAGTTGAGAACAACCAGTCTAGATAACTCTACCTGAGACCTCCAATGACCCATGAAACTTAAATAATCCTTTCCTAGGTGTTTTTTTTTTTTTTGTACCCGAGTTTGTGGAGTCATTGAAGAGCACATACCTCTTATTCTCTTTAAAGTGATGGTCACTGACTTTAGTTTCTCCTCAGATGCCTAAGAAGCCCAGTTTGTGTTGGTTTTATCCCTTATTTTTTAGAATCAATGTTGAACACCCTGATTTCTATCTCCATCTTATACCACTATACCCCCACCATCAACATTTGCCTAACACACCATCTTTCAAGGTTCTCCTCTTCATTACCAGTTAAAAATTAGCAAATGGGATAAACTAATCATTCCAGTGTATTGTGAGAGGTTAAAACCTCTCCCCTCTAAGGTAACATGGGTCTTAAAACCATCTTATGAGACCAATGTCTTTAGAGCATCTCTTCTCATTTTACACATTCTAACTGGGCATGCTTACCTCGTATTCTGATGTTATCAAGATATACCCATGGACCTAGAGTCTGTCATATAGAGTGAAGTAAGTCAGAAAGAGAAAAACAAATACCATATGCTAACACATATATATGGAATCTAAAAAAAAAAAAGGTCATGAAGAACCTAGGGGCAAGATGGGAATAAAGACACAGACCTACGAGAATGGACTTGAGGATATGGGGAGGGGGAAGGGTAAGCTGGGACAAAGTGAGAGAGTGACATGGACACATATGCACTACCAAACGTAAAATAGATAGCTAGTGGGAAGCAGCCGCATAGCACAGGGAGATCAGCTCAGTGCTTTGTGACCACCTAGAGGGGTGGGATAGGGAGGATGGGAGGGAGGGAGACGCAAGAGGGAAGAGATATGGGAACATATGTACATGTATAACTGATTCACTTTGTTATAAAGCAGAAACTATCACACCATTGTAAAGTAATTATACTCCAATAAAGATGTTAAAAAAAAAAAAGATATACCCATGTGCTGATAACTTCAACTCTACGTGGCCAGGTCAGATCTAGTGGACATGTTTCCTTAGATTTCTCAAAGTTGCCTCAAACTCAGCATGCCCAATATAGAACTCATCTTCTCCACTACATCTCCATCTCTCCCTGTATTCCCTAACTCAGTGATAAGTAACGAACTGGGGAGTCATCTTGGACCCTTTCCCCTTTTTTCCACTCCAAATAGAACTTATTGTCAGAGTTTGTGGATTCTACTATTCTTGAATCCATGTACTTTTTAACCATTATGACTGCCACTACTCTGGTCCAGGTCTTCATCATCTTTTAAATTGCAGTGTCCTATCTTATGTCTCTCCCTTGAGGCTGGCCTTATTTTATCCATTTTCCATATAGCATCCAGAGTGTTATTATTCTTGCCACTTCTCATCTTTAAAATGCTTCAGTGATTCTCCATTTTTCTCAGAATTAAGTCTAAACCCCTTAATATGACTTGAAAATCATTAATGATTTGGTGCTTTTCATGCTTTTTCTGCAGTTCTCTCTACCTTGAACTAGATGCATTTTTCCACATGCACCATCTCTATACGTTCCAAGCCTCTGAGTAGGTGATGCCTCTACTTAGAGTGTCTTTCCATTCTTCCAAGTGGCTCACCGTTACTCTCCTTTTTGCTAAGATAATACCTCTGAACAGATTCTTTCCTCAATCCCACCTCTCTCAAGGCTGAGAAACATACCCTTTTATTATCCTTGGTGTTACAATTATCATGCTGAACTTCACTCCCCTCTTTACCAACAGTTCCTCAACAGTTCCTTAAAAGTAGGACTTGTGTCATTCACCCCTGTGTCCTTAGCATCAAACTCAATGTCTATTTTAGAGCCTCTGTGCAATAAATGTTAATAAACAAAATTCCCAGTAGTATGAAGAAAGGAGCTTGTCTTGGCAAATCAGTGAGAGAGAGGTAGGTGGAACTGTTAGAAAGACACAAGTCACATTATAGGTGGCAGCTTTTCTGTTCATTACAGCTCTCAGCTTCTTATAGCAGGGTATCTGGAAAAAGTGTACCTAAGATAAGTGGAGAAGGAGTAGTCTCATTAGGCTGAATGACATATTTTGTCTTCCAAGATATCATAATAAAGTTTTTGTGGCCTCTCCCGTTGTGGAGCACAGGCTCCGGACGCGCAGGCTCAGCGGCCATGGCTCACCGGCCCAGCCGCTCTGCGGCATGTGGGATCTTCCCGGACTGGGGCACGAACCTGCATCCCCTGCATCGGCAGGCAGACTCTCAACTACTGCGCCACCAGGGAAGCCCCATAATAAAGTATTTTTTAAAAGACTTTACAACTAAATTGTTTATTTACTTGCAGCAGCTTTTTTTTTTTTTTTTTCCTAGGCTCCATTTGCTTCCAGAACCACATGGGGGATTCTGGTTTAACTGATGATAATTCCATATTCTGAGTTCTTACTATTTTTTTCTACTTCACTTTCTGGGTTGTATGTAGTAAATTGCCCAATATACTCCTCATCAGCAGTAGGTCAGAGAAGAATGAAACTCCTTCAGGTTATGGAGTTGGCACTCTTCTTTGGTGAAGGATGAACCCATGCCATTCTAAAAGATCTGCACATCTGTGGGGTCTCTTTTTACAGGGAGCTGCACTTCCAAACTTTGAAGGAGATGCCGTGTTTAAAAGATTGCAGTTCATTTCCTACATGCATATTTGACTAGGGAAATTTTGTAACATAAACCAAAGTTTAGGAAATAAACAGCAAATGAAGAAGCATATGGATTGGCCACAAACACTCTGGTTCAGCATCTCCAGGGCTTTACATCTGTGTTCCATCAGAATTCTGCATCCAAGAGGCCATGTGGGTTTCTCAACATCTCCTGATTCCTGTTTCATCAGGTCATCTGCTTTAGCAATCTGCAGAGCACAGTTTTGATGCTGATGCATGTCTAGGGTTGATGGTCCCTTTCTAGACCACGTTGCAGTGCAAATTAATGTCAGTTTGGGAACTAGATTTACTTATTCCTGCTTCTGTGCCTTTCCTTATGCACTTTCACCCAGGAATTGCCCTCGAATACATCTCTTCATTCTACATCTTCTCTGCTTATCTAAATCTTATTTTTCAGGGTTCAGTTCATTTTATTTTCCCCTGCAATTAGCGCATAGATCATGGTCTCTAGGTGCTTTGCCATACTGTGTGCCATTCTCTTAAATTATTTCATGTTCTTTTACTTTATACGTAAAAGTATGGCCTGGTGTAACTTATAACTCATTTTGAGGCCATTCAGGTGCCGTGCTTCATTTGAAATGACACTTCGAGCTGTTCGTATCACATTTCCCATGGTCTTATCTGAAAACCAGGTTAGCACAGGCAAGACTTGGGGCTATCAGAACATTCTCCTAGTATTTTCTCTGACTTTTAGAATTATTATATAGGGCTTTTTCTTTTGTGGGGATTAGGCCACTCTGGCTGTCATGTAACTAGTCAATTTTCCTGTCACCCAGTATGGGACAGTAAAAGAAAGAATTAGAAGGTGAAATTGGAGGATTAGAAGTTAGAAGAAACTGGTTAATTTCTTTGTCCCTTTAATTCCCAGTTATGAGAAAGGAATTGGATCAATTACATTTTACTGAGCTTGATCTCAGTGTTTTGTAGCTTAATACCATCAGCACCTAGTACCAGTGCCCAGCACATGAAAAAGTCTTTCAATAAATACTTGTGGTAGAGATTTATCACACTAGGGAGGGTGGCCATAAAAGATAAAAGTAACCTCATACTAAAATGGAAATAACATTAATAGCTTCCCTGCCAATTGGTCACTACATCTTTGATTGTCTTTGGTATTTCAGAATCGGTAAAAATGGTGTTTTCAAAGAATCTTATGAGAAATGCATGTATATTCTTGTTTGGCAAGCTAAAGTTTTGGGCAAGAATATAGTCCAGTAATAAAGAATGATGTAGAAATTTTTATATGGTAAATATTTAAGTAGAAGATGGCATTTTAAACCTAAGTCCAGAGTTACTATTTCAGACCTGACGTGGTGACCTGAAAGATAAGCAGAGACGCCATTGAGAAAATCTCTACTTGTCATTCCTAATGGCTTCACTGTGTCGTGAGAAAGCCAGAAAAATCTTCACTGAATTAGACTCCTAGGTGACCTTCTCCTAGAAATAGAGCTCTGAGCCAGTGACATGTGGTGGCATTTTATATGCTAGTGACCTTAATTTCTGGATTCTCCCCCCTAGCAATTAGCTGATTTAACTGAAACATATTGATTAAAAGAATCTATAAAATGAAAAAGTAAAACAAAATAATAAAGTTGAAAAATATGTTATAATTTTTAAAATCTGGTTATATAGTCATGATTATGAAATATTATTCTGATCTGAATGAAGCAAACTGTTCAGCTTCTATGCTTTAAATGATGTTTCTTACTAATACCTAATTACTTGAATTTGAACATTCAAGAGCTAAGAGGTGAACTAAGTGAGTTCTCTTGGCTCGTACTTCCCAGTTTATACTGTATAAATTGGTGTCCTAAAGTATGTCACTTTTTAAAGTTTTTTTTTTCTTAAGATTAAAAAGAAGTCGCTCAATAATTATATCTTTCAAATTGCAGTGACCTTCTGGAGATATGACTACCATTTGCCTCTTTCCAAACTGGCTTCTCAGCCTAGCTTCCTTGTCTTTGTTAATGGTATATTTGATCTCCCAGTCATGAAGGCTAGAAACCTCAGCCTGAACTTGGACTCTCCTCTCTCTCTGTGAACCATCAACTCATGGTGATTTCCACTTGGCGTGTGTTCTACATCTGGACCTTGTGTCCTGTTTCACTATTCCCTCCTCAGTTCAGGTTCTCAAATAACAGCCTTCTACCTTATCATTAAGCCTTTATTCTCTCCCACTTCAACTCATCTCCTGTAACATCATAAGACAAATATCGATTTTGCTATTTTCTTGCTCAAAAACTCTTAGTAGCTCCCCATTTCCTCCAAAAGTATAATAAGCACAGTTTGACTGAGGAATGTCCACAGCAGCATTATCGATAATGGCAAAACATTAGACTCAACATAGATGTTCAACAATGGGCAAATTGTTAAACAAAATATAATTAAAAGCTTATGATGAAATATTATTCGACCTAAAGGTGCTGTTTTTGAGGAATTTTTTTGAAGAATTTTTAATGTATGAAAATGTGCAGTGGAGTAGAGTGTAACTTGAATATACCATCCTAAAAAATATTCCTGTGTATGTAGATGTCACCAGTGGTTATCTCTGGATGACCCAGTTATGGGGAATTTTTCTTTTTGGCTACATTTAAAAGTTTTTCTACAGTGAATGTGTATTTTTATACATGTTTTATTTTATTATTTTTTATTTTTTAAAATTTTATTTTATGTTGGAATGTAGTTGATTTACAATGTGTTAGTTTTAGGTGTCCAGCAAAGTGATTCAATTATGCATATACATATATTCGTTCTTTTTCAAATTCTTTTCCCATTTAGCTTATTACAGAATATTGAGTAGGGTTCCCTGTGCTATACAGTAGATCCTTGTTCATTATATATTTTATGTATAGTAGTGTGTATATATTAATCCCCAAATCCTAATTTATTCCCCCCTGCTCCTTTCCCCTTTGTTAACCGTAAGTTTGTTTTCTAAGTCTGTGAGTTTCACAATCAGAAATATTTGCTCCAACAATGGGAATCTGGAGGGGAACTTGTGACTTAGTTTAGTTGTTCTTAATGTATTTTTGGACTACAGGACTCTTTGAGGATCTGATAAATGATATGGAACTTTTCTCTGAAAAATGAACATCTGCCCATAGACAAAAACTATGGTGTATAATTTTGGCAGAATTTTAGACCGCAGATTCAGAGCCTTGTAACAGAATGATGCTCTTATTTAAGAGATAATGAAGAACCCAGGAGATTTGCCTCCTCTCTCATAGGGGATTGGAGGAAAAGTCAGGACTAGATCTTGGGTTTCTAACTTCTGCCCTGAGACTTGGGATCACATGCAAACGTCCCTCCAGTTCTGTGATACTGTGGATGCTCTGTAAGTTGTTAAGCCTGTGAGGAACCAGACCACACCTGAAGAGGTTACCCTTTACCTCCGTGGAGGGGCCCCATCCGTGGTTGCAACTGCTGTTGTTCATGGGAGTGTTTTCCCTACTCCTCCTCCCTATGAAGACAAGGTTTCCTTCGAGAGATGCAGAGGAACAGCTTCTAAGTCATTGATAACTCCTAGATGTAAGCAAGTGTAATGTATGTCTGAGAGCACTGCATTTGATATCTCTTACTTTCTTAAACATTCCCCCCATACTTTATTATTTTATCGTGTGCAGGGGTGATAGGGACTTTTGCTCTGAGAATGATCTCTTCTGTTACGTGGCAGTTTCCTTTATATAATCTTGGTCATGATGATGCTGGCAGGGCAGGACGGAGGACTTTGTGCTTGGATCACTCATTGGGCTTGACGCCACAGGAGTTCCCTGCCTGGTGCCGGAATGGCCTGCACAGTGCAGGGCTAGAAAAACCTCCCTTTCCCTGGCGGTGGGTGATTCTGTCTTCTCACAGCCTTATGTTAGGCAGTAAGTGAGGAAAAAACACCACCACCAAGAGCAACACACACACTAGAGCCAGCCTTTCAGTGGGGAATGAAGGAGAGGTGCCCTTACTTTTCAGAAAGCCCTGCAAGGCCCTCATCAATCTTGCCACAGACCGCAGATTTTACAGATAAAGGAAGAGTGTTTTCTTTGGTGCAATAAAGCTGCAAACACAGATCTTCAAACAGCTGTCTGATAATTTTTTTCAAGTTGTTAAGCCCTCCACAATCTAATCTCTGCAAAGGGCTTTGAGTCAAAATGGAGGGAATCCGTGCATTGAACAGAGGACTTGTGTAGAAGGTAAGGAAAGGAGTATTTTTGAGTACTTCCAAGTACTGGGCGAGATTCATTCATGGATATCATAACGTCATTCACAGATGTTATAACGTTGACTGCCTAGGAAAAGCTGCAGGGTGGCTGGTGTTATCCTTATTTTTATGGGTGAGGAAACTGAGGCCACAGGGTTACTGTTTTGCCCACAGACACACAGCATGAGACTAAGCTGGGTGTGTCTGCTTCTAACTCAAGCTCTTTCTCCGGTATAATAAATAGCTCCTGTGGTGGCATATTGTTTTGGAGTGTTCTAATTCTTTTATGTGCATGTATACTTTATATATTTTAATTTATGCACTATAATCCCATTAATAAAAATTGGAAAATACAGAAAGATATAAACACACATAAGTGCACACATGAAATAGTTCTGTCCTAACCCCAAGCACATAGAACCTGATATATAGCAACTGGCCCCGATAAAGGTTTCCTCTCTTCTCTTTGCCTCTTTGTTAATATAGTGTTGTATTTTTTTCAAGTCCTTTCCCCTCAAGCATATTTCTAACATAATTAGAATCAAAATATATGTTCAGTTTTAACTTAATTTTTTCCGTACTGCTTCATTCTATCACCTAATTTAGTGCTCTTTTTAAGGTTGTCATTTTAATAACACCTGTGTGGTGAAAGGAGACACAAAAAGAGTAAAGCAGTCCCTGGGTGGTCTGGGCAGAAACCATAGGTGGTCACAGTGACAGCTGTATGCTTTGGTCTGATTGAAAGGAAACTGGTTGGGACGTTATCATTTGGTCTGTATCACAGGAGAACAAAGGTATGGTTTTTGGCTTAGCGTGGAATACAGGAGACAGTGTATCTGCTGACTTTCTACTTCCACTTCCTCCATAGCTCTAAGGAGGCAGTCAGATGGGTGTGACTTTCAGATGTCTTCCTTCTATCTGCTTACTAATGAACTATTTCTGTTTATTGAGTTAAGTTGTATATCCAGCTAGAATTGGGCCCGGGTCAGAAAGTGAGGACTGATGCTCACGGGATGTACACCCATGTGTGGACAGTGTCAGAGTTCCAGAAGCAGACGTCTGGAGGTTGCTCAGTCTCCTGCCCCTCCCACATTATCCACGAGCATCCTTCCATGCCTGTGCCGCCCAGGGGTGAGTCTGCACCAGTGCGGGGATGCTGACGACAATGTCGGGTGCAGAGGAAGGAAAGGGAGCAAGTTAGAAAGACACCAGTTGGCATTTTTCCATTTGGAAGCTGACCTTTTTCTTCTACAAAACGTTTATATAGACTCTTGACCTGAGGGATTTCCTTCTTTATGAAGTCCCATGAAAATGTACTCTGATTCTACTTTCTATGTCTCTCAAGGGTCTGCTTTCACAGGCTTTCCAATAGCCTGCTGTGGGGAAACAAACTACACTCTTTGCAGGAGATTTAACATCTCTATAAACACTTTCTCTCTTGTTCCCTTACACTCACTGTTATGAAGATTGTGTTTAGGGCAGGAACCTATCCTCCCGTTTGAGTGACCACAGTGGGCTCAGTCTTGTACACATCTGCCTGTTCTTCCTGTTGCATCTGGCTTCCTGCTTCCTGCTTTCTGTTGCTTCTCAGCAAGTCCTGTTTAGCAAAGCACACTTCTTCCTCTGTCTGCGTACGGCTGCTTCTACCAAGCTGTCTGCTTTCTCGAGAGGAGAGGGACCGATGATCTCTGCACCTCTGTAACTTCAGTTCTATTCCTGCGAACTTATGTTCTCTCACATAAGTGGGGCTTTCTGTCTTTATTAACTTGTATTAAATACAATTGTCACAGAGGCTGCTTCGGAGAGCTCCTTGCACACATCTTACCCGCCCAGCCCTCAGCTTGGGAAGGCAATGTGGTATCCCAGAAAGGATGCAGCCTATTTTTGTTTTTTGAGGAGCAGGCTATTAGTGCTGGACCTGAGACACAGATGGGTGACCCCCAGGACCCTTTGTATACCCACGCTATTTGCCATGTACAGAGACGGAGGAATGGAAGAGAAAACAGAGTTTTTCTGACTCTAGGTTCCCACCAACTAAGGCTTTCTGATTGAATTGTAAGTGATCTCAGGGTTGGCCTTTGGACTGTTTTATGTGCTCCCATTGATTCAAAAGGTTCATAAGATTCAAGATCATGTGCGGCCTTGACCTCCAGTAAAAGTGCAAGGGCCTCACATGGCCCAATTGCAGGTTCCCCTCCCCACTGTGCTTCCCAGCCAAACAATGCTCCTAATCACATGGACCAAACGCAGGGCTCACTTCACCTTGAGTGGTGGCCTTTAGTTCCCTGCCAGCCCAGGGAATTATTCAAACAAGTCAGTCATACCCCCCACCCCCCGTGGCAACTAGGGGTCACCTCATCCTCTTGTTACTATAAAACCCACTTCCTATGGCCTTCGCTTGTTCACTCTGTTCCTGAGTGACCCCGTGTGTCCCTGAGTGGCATGCAGTGTCTTCCCCTGGGCTGTGAGTATCTATGACTACTAAACTGCTGTAGGTCTCAGCCATCCCATATTGTGTGTCATGTTTTCAACCATCTTTACGGCCCTATGGTAGGAATCCTTCCCTCACCAATGAGGTAAAGAAGAGGTGATCAAAATTCAGCACACCCAATTTTTCTGTTCTTAGCACGTGTCAAGTATAGTTCCACTTTCCATTTATGTGTCCTCTCTCCTGTAAACTGCACAGAGCAGGAAACATGCCTGTAATTTTCATGACTATATCTTTGGTGTCTAGCACAGTGATGTCTGGCACATACTAAGCACTCAATAAATATTTATTGGATAAATGAATGAGTGAATTCTAAGGGCCCTTTCTGGGTAAGGATTACAGTATATGTTCTCTCTTTCCAGCTATAAAATTTTATTATTCCACAATGGGGGATGGAGTAAAGTGTGTGAGCAGAGCTCATAGTTGCCTTCTAGCTTCTTCCAACCTCAGAAATATCCCAGAAAAGCCAAGGGAAGAATGGATCATGAAGACATAATCCACATCCCCTGTTCACAGCTTACTGTCAGCGTGATGTTCTTTTGTTGAGGCAGACTTTGCCAAATGTTGCTGAATTGGGCAACCAACTATATTTCATACCTTCTGAGACATCCTGGTCTATTTGCCTAATGAAATTGCAAAGAGTTTAGTGCCCGTCTCTCTCAATTTTGTTTTGCCTGGCTATTTTCTCCAGCTCTAATTTGTGGAGAGAGCTGCTGCCAGCCACAGAGAGAGGACGGGGTGGGGTGGAGAGCCTCCATGCCACTGTTTTTGTGATTTCTTTAGCTATCACTAGGCCAAGGTACCATCGTATTCTGTATGTACTGAGATCAAATTAATCAGCAGCCACTTATCTGAGCCATGATGATGGAATCATGTCAGGGAGAATTTGGTCTATGCAAAACTTAGGGAGCTCTATCTGTGATTTCCTTTTCATTATTTTCATGAAGACTTGAGCTTGAGGGGAATCTGAGTATCTTTTAGATCATTGGGTCTTATCGTTTAAGGCTTGACATTTTGTGTCTTCCCACTTCTAAAATTTTTCCTTACCCACGCCTCCAATCTAAGTCTCACTATTTAAGCAATTAAACTCATACCTGACCTTCTCTGGGGAGCCATTCCTGCATTTATCTCTGTGTGTCCTTTTCAGAGCTCCCTAACATTTTTTAGTTTTATTATTTTTCGCATGTAGTATTACATGACGTGTTCATTTTTGCTTTTTGTTTTTTTTCATTTTTGCTTTTTGAAGCCAAGGACTTTGAGGCATTTTCTTTTCTCTCCAGAGTGCCCTGTCCAGTGCTGTGTTCATAATAGGCTTTGTCAACAACTGCTGCTTGATTGTTTGATAGTAGGAACCAAGTGGGTATGCCTCCACGAGGATGAGTGTCATTTATTAGGAGATCAGACAACAAAACTGGTGTCAGTTTGTCTGAGTTACACTGAATGGATTCACAAGGCATCCTGAGCTCTGTGGGTTAAAGCAGAGGAGACACCATGATGAATTTTACGACAAGAGCAAGTTGACCAGGCAGTTGCCCAGATGTTGCTAGACTCTGCTTTAACTGTTTTGCAGGGCTCGTGTTAACTGTGTCTCCTACCTGGAGACGGTGACTCTAGAGAGATATGACATTCTTGTCATTTGTTCTTTGCCTGGATTTACAATTTGCTCTCTGCAGCATCACTTCTCCCACCTATGAGAACAGCCGGGCCCAGTTGGAGCAATGGATTCAAATTTATACAGGGCATTGGATTCAAATTTATACAGGGCATGTGGTCACTGTCACCTCACGTGACAAGAAGCAAAGGAAAAGAGGAGCGGAAAGAATGAGCCAAGTCATTATCTTAGAGTGTCTTGATTTCCAGTAAGACAGTAGAATTTAAGGGAATTTCCCTGCCGGTTACCCTAAGACATCCGCTGTAGCATCCTTAGCGGGACTCTTTGTCAGATGATTGGTCCTGAACCTCATTAACAGAGGCTTTGTTGCTTCACAGGAGGTGGGTTTAGCGCAGGTGGGCATTAGCACAGAGGTTTGTTTGATCAAACCCACCTCAGCAACTGATACTAATTGGCTCAGAAAGTCTCAGGAGAAGTTGTCAATTGCAAAGACGGAGTTTTTGTTTATAATTTGTAGTGATTTCTCCTCTACTGCTTTTCCTCCATCCCATCCAAACTGCCTCTCCTTCTTGCACAAATAACAATGGTCATCCCGAAGTACAAGAAATTAGGGAGTCGAGGCACATCTTACTTGATTCCAGCTGCCTTTTTGCTCCACTTTCCATTCTCCCCAGGGTTATCTTTCAGAAGGAGATGTGACCTTCTCCTCTCCCCCACCCTTTCCCCTCATCACTACTGTTAGTGTGAACCGACGCCCTAGCATGTGGCAGGAATTTTTGCCAAGGTTTAGCTGACAAAACTAGAAAGTATTGTTGAAAAATACATACACAGTGTCAGTGTATTTTAGAAGGTTCCTATAATGGGACCTTCATTCTATTCTGCTGAATACTGGAGATGGTCTTAGTGTCTCATTGTATACTTTTGTTAAATCATTCTATTTTAAGATTAAATCACAGGGTAAGGAAACCCTCCTCTGTCGACAGGATATTAGATGTGAAAAAAGAGAAGCTTTCCATGGTTCACGGACTCTTCTGTTAAGAAGATAATGATCATAATAGCTACCATTTAATAGGCGCTTAGACATGAGGAACTACCATGATCCCAACTTTACAGGAAGAAATTGAGGGGCAGAGGTTCAGGTCCCAAAGCATGCGTCAGTGTCAGATTTGAACTTGGGTTTCCCCAGCTCCAAAGCCCACACTATTAACCACTATGCTGTGCTGCTCTTTTGCTGTATTTTTGTCCAGTCTTTAGCCCCACTTACAAAGCATTTAAATCGGTTATCAGACTGAAGAACACTGTTCTTCCCAGTGTTTGAGGAACCAGCTCAGGCATAGTTGGCTGTCCATTCTACAATTGTGTTATATCATGTAGTGTGTTTAGGGCCATAGTGCAATCAATATTATTGCTAAATCCAGGTGATAATGAGCTTTCTGCGTAATGATGGCAGATCCAATGGACCTTAGCATGTTTATCTTTCCCTCTCTGTCTTAACACTGAGATGGAATGTTGATAAGGAGACTAGAGACACTTGGGGATAAGTTCTCTGTGCCTGAACTACACAGACTGCACTGAAGTTCTGTCAGTCACCTAGTTATAGGACATGATTAGCACCAAGAGGACACAGGGGAACTTCAGTTCTTCTGGTGAATATGATGTAGGATGCAGGGTTGGGGGAATTCAAAAGAGTAACAAACTGCAGAAACACTGTTTAAATCTGTTTCATGTACGCTTGGAGCCCAGGAAATTGTCAATTCCTTTCTTCTTATTATGCACTCAGGAGGTTTTTCTTTTAGATAGGGTTTATAGGGCTATACTATAATCTTGACCAATGCAAATTGATTTTTAAAAAAATCATTAAAATCTTTAAACTTCAGACGTTATCTTTAGGTTGTAAGTGCTAAACTCAGTCTACCTCCTTGTTTCATGATAAGCAAAATTCATCTAGAGACCATCAGTGCTAATTAATTTGGATACACCATAATCATACATATTCTTTTTTTAAATGGAGGGATTTTAGTGTTGCAGTTGTTTATATTTTGTTTTAATTTAAAGTTAAATTGAATAGAAAGGTAGTTAATTTAGTTACATGTTGAAACTCCTCTAAAGCCGCCTCAGAATTATTTGTTTTTAGCAGTGGATTCTAAAAACAGATGTAGGAGAGGATGTGTGGGAGAAAGGGAATTGGTTCAAACCTTCATGGTTTCTGATTTGGAGTAGAAAAATTGGTTCTGAAAAGTCTAAGTTTGGAACATTCATTAGAGCAACTCTTCTCCAATGTAGCTGGGTCAGTGAATTACCCCCAACATTCGGGTTGTTTCTATTTGATCAAGAAATGGGATACAAAAATGAACAGATAATCCAAATCGTATTTTAGCCATACTTTTTACCTTTTTCTATTCTATCTTATGTTCAAAGAAGTAAATCTATCTAGGAAGGAATTCAATCTAATAATGTGTTTCCAGTCTTCTTTCACTTTCGTGTTTCCCCATAGGGTAGACAGAGATGCCAGTAAACAAGAAAATGATCAAAAGGTGAGGCCGAGAAGTCGAATGTGAGGCAAGTCTCTGGATAGCACACAGACAGCATAGCCAGCCTCTGACTCACAGGCTGCCTTGAAAGGTTGACAATGACTCTGCAGTTTTATCAAGTCCATCTATTTTCTTGAGGCAGGACTGTTTTTATACCTTTCCCAGTAGATGATAATCTATCTTATTTTTTTAATGAAACTTCCAGTGTAGAGGACACCAGCTCCCTTAGGAACTCATTGTGCAGTTAGATGGTTTTCAGCGAAGGATCCTGTTATG
This sequence comes from Globicephala melas, assembly GCF_963455315.2. Taxonomy (NCBI): domain Eukaryota; kingdom Metazoa; phylum Chordata; class Mammalia; order Artiodactyla; family Delphinidae; genus Globicephala; species Globicephala melas. Next base: position 46,924,022 of record NC_083316.1, on the reverse strand, counting down.
GTTGATTTTTGTTCTTCATCTCCTCTGCTGGGATGACCAACTTTATAGAAACAGAGTTGCATCCACGTACCATCATTGTCTGTAGTTCCAGAACAGATTGACAGAGGACAACAGATTGACCTACCCTAGAGAACAACTACTCCAATCCCTTCACTGTGACTAGTTTAAGTCTTCTCTCCTCTAGATTGAGAATACAGGCTTTTCTAGTTTAAATTCAGGTTGTAGTGTTATGTTCACTTAGATCTTCACATTTTTTGCCAACTCTGTGCATTGCTAGAATTTCCCTGCTCTGTGCTAAAATCGTGCTGGTTCTGTTAATCAATATCCAAAATATGTTATTTTTAAAACATGTGACATTGGTGTATATGATCTATAGGACCGTAGGATTAGCACTGGTATGACTTGGCGTCCTGGGATCCAACTCTGTTTCTGCCATAGCTACTTTGGGTGTGTGATTTACTAAGTGTCTCTGAGCCTCAACTTATCATCATTTAAGGTGTGGGCAGATTAGAGCAGCTTTTCCCTGTGGGTTTTCCATGAGATGTTAACAGACACAAGATGAAAAATGGTTCCATTTATAAAACAGGCGGTGGTGATGGTGGTGGTGGTAGGATGCGCAAGATGAAATTAATCGAAACAGATTTCTTTACTGAAAGGTTTGAGCCTTAAAAAAAAAAAAAAGTACATCGTAAATCCTCAGATCTTCAAGAGAAGTTTCCCAAAGTTATCCAGCTATGGTTCCTTTTTTTCCCTTTAATCTGACCTTAATGCCACCCACTCTTGACCAGGCCTGTGGCATGTCTGGCCATTTCTTTTTCTTATTGAACTGTGTGAATGCTTCATTCCATAAGAAAGCGTGCTGGTTACTGCAGGTGTAAGCACACACTACTGCTAGCTGATGCCTAGGCAAGGGTACGAAGCAGCGTGTTGCTGCCATCAGCGTGGGCAGCCAGAGCAGGCTGTTTTGTGGGCTGTTTTGTAATACAGTTACTAAATGGTCCCCTCTTTCTGTTAGTTCAGCATTACAAAAGCCAGGCCTGGCTAGTGATGTGTATGTGACAGGCTTCATTTCCCCCTTTGTCTCAGCTATTATTGGAAAGGTCCAGAAATTGCCGGTCAATTCTGCTGCCCTTGGAGGTCTGAAGTGTTGCAACTACTCAATAGGGTTTGCTCTTCATGTGAACAAATTGCCCACAGCTTGTGTGACTCCTTGAGAATAATGAGAATCAACCTCATTTTAGGAGAGGGGACAGATTGTGTCTGTATTTGGCAACCCACATCCCTCTGCTGCTGGGATTGCTTAAGATACTCCATGGAGATTGACGGAGAAATGTCCATTTTGTCTGAGGAGCTGCTGCGTTCTGTCAGCATCTGCTGGAAGTAATGCTTTCTCTAACGTAGCTTCACTCCCCAAACCACTGGACGTGACGGAAGTTAATGTAAGTTTCCTGCAGTCTATTTCAGTCCCTTGTCATTTTATCAGGGAGCTAAATGCTAAATGCCTTCAGACACATCATAAGCTAAGGATGCCATTTAAAACAAGACAGAAACTTTAAAAGCTGTATGAAGCATGCAGGTTGTAATTTTAAGATAAATACTAATGTTTTGTCTTGCCCGAAAAACTCAGAATTAGTTTGGGAATTGCTAGGGCCACAAAAATTGTCCTGTAGCAAAGAAAGCAGAAGGTCCTTAAAAGTAAAGGTTTTGTGCAGAACCGCAAAGAATAGGTGGAAATGATTTGAGAATAGTCTTTCCTGAATACTATTTTTATCATTTTTTTTCCCTCTGAAGATTGTATAATGCCGCATAGTTGCATGTAGGATTAAATCCAGATTCTCCTTGGCCATCTTTTCTGTGTGAATTTTAGACTCTATAGTATTGTTAAGCAATTTAAAACTCAACTTTCCTGTTTCCACCCCAATGTGTGTTTTCCCCAAGAAGAAAGCCCACTCCTTTCCCTGTCAATGTGGGCGCTACTTCTTCAGAGATCTGCCTCCTCGTCTTCTTTCCATTCTGTCTTGTCCACACTGTGTCAGCTCACATGTTCAAAATGTGTCGCTTTATCAGTCCTCTTGGTTATGGGTGTGTATTATTATTTCCTTGAGGGGAGAGCCAGTTATATTTCTTTTATACTTCCCAATGTGTTGACTAGAAAGTTTTTCATGTAATATGTATCCAGCAAATGTAGTTATCTGACTAGCTTTTATTCTAAAACATTCATGAGATTCAAATTGTGAGCACATTTCTGGATGGTTGGGGGACACGTGTTTAGGGTTACTGATTTCATATTTTAAATAAAACCATAATTTAAGCATTTGTGAAATAAAGTAGATTCTGATTTTTGTCTGTCCCTTAATCTTTAAATAAGTGGTTTTAGAAACCTTTAAAAAAAAAAGTTTTCAAATCTCTGATGAGGCCATGTTAAAGATATTTAAACTATAAAAGTAATGGGCCAGCTGATGCTGAAGTTTGAGATAACATCCTTGATTGTGTTGATTATGTGATTTTGGAACTCTACACGTAGAGTTGATTCTAGCAGCAGTTTAGAATAGAGAGTATTCCTTTGGCTAATTGGAGTGACAATCTGGTGGCATTAATTTTCTGGAGGTTCCATAAGGTAGGCTTGGTAAAGATGCATGGAAGAACTGCTCTGATGTTTAATCACTAAAATTAAATTCTGAGATTCCAAATGTAATACTGAAATCATGAGCTTTTCCTTTGACATACATGGGTCTAGACAGATGATGAGTTTGTTAAACATCAGGATTATAATTCAAAATGACACCATCAATTTAGAGAAATGTAAAAAGTTGTACAGAAGCAATGTCTGAGGATTCATTTGCTGAGGTTAGGTTGGAAAATACATTGTCTAATACAGGCTACTTTTTGGACCCAGGAGTAAATCATGGCCAAAAGCAAGCCTATTCTTGAGAACTTGATGACAGCGTTGATAAAGAGAAATTAATTGTGAATTTAAATTACTTAATACTTATAACAACCTCCTGTGTTATAATTATGTTCATTTATAAATGAGGAAATTGAGGCTCATAGAAAAGTGAGTTGCCCAAGTCATACAGTTAGTAAGCAACAGAGTTAGGATTGGAGCCAACTTCTCATTGACTCCTAAGATACTGGAATGAGGTACTGGAATGTTTTTCGGGAAATAGAAAATTAGTCATGGATAGTTATCATGAGATATAAAAGAGAGATTCCTTGTGGATGCCGAGTTGTTCCAATTGGTTACTGTTGGTAAAGGTGAAATATGTGTTCTTTCTAATCTCAGCTGATGTGGTTGACATGGTCTGATATGAAGAGTGATCGCTAAACTTGCAGAAAGGAATATGACATTGTTCTGAGGAAACAAAGTTAAAATCAGGTAGTCCTCTCCTTTTAGGAAGTGTTGGGACCATGCTATTACTTTGCAGTAGATTTTCTATGAGTGAGACAATGCCCATTAATCAACACTCTCATTGTATATTAATAGCTATACTAATTGAGCATTTGCTATATGCCAGCTACTACATTAAATGCTTAATGTATGTTTTTTCATTTAATCTCTTCAGTGGCCCTACGATGTAGATACCATTAATATTCCCATTTCACAGACCAGGAGCCTGAGGCACAAAAGATTAAATGACTTTTCTGAGACCTCACGTCTCATTACTGACTGAATCAGATTATGTCTAAACATCATGATGACATAGTCTATGTTATTAATTACCTCCTGCTTCTTGCACTGTAAGCACTCTACTAAATTTCACAGATGATTTTGCACTGGGCTTACCTAGATGATTTTGAAGCCCCGATCAAGTTATAGCTGCAAGATTATATTAAAGGACACCAGAGAAACTCCGTGTATTGTTACTAATGACTACTATTTTTGGTTTAGTTGGAAGGACAGGTAAATTCTGGCAGCAGAGATGCTCTGGGAATCACTTCCTTTATCTGTAAAATGGAATCAAGGGATTTCCCTGGTGGTCCAGTGGTAAAGAATCTGCCTTCCAATGCAGGGGACTCAGGTTCAGTCCCTGGTGGTGGAACTAAGATCCCACATGCTGCGGGGCAACTAAGCCCACGCGCCGCAACTACTGAGCTCGCGTGCCTCAACTAGAGAGCCTGTGTGTCACAAACTACAAGCCCACGTGCTCTGGAGCCCACACACCACAACTACAGAGCCCACGCACGCTGGAGCCCGCACACCACAACCAGAGAAGCGAAAACCCGCAGACCACAAATAGAGAGAAGCCTGTGCCACAGCGAAAGATCCTGCATGCCTCAACGAAGACCCTGCGTGCCGCAAGTAATACCCGATGCAGTCAAAAAAAGAAAAAAAAGAAATGGAATCAATAATGCTTCACCTGCCTAAAGACAGGAGCTGGACACGAAAACATCTTTGACTGAGTATCCACAGAGTATACATATGTGTGAGTCAGTACGACCCAGGCCTCTTAATGGTATAATGAAGGCATAATGGGAAGAAATCTTTTCTTGCCTCTTAGTGTAATATTGACATTTCTGGTTGAACCCTTGACTCTGGTTATCAAGGGATCTTAGACCAAGAACAAAGGGATCAAATTTTGTCTCCCACATAGCAATGCTCTCCTTTGAGAAATATCAGCCTTTACTTTGACAAGAGTATGTTACTTTTTGCTTATCAACCCTGGCTAAAATACAATTTTAGAGGAGTGTAGAAAGAAGAGCTGTATCTAAGATATACTCTTCCAAGAATTGAGGTTGATTGATGTTTCTTTTCAGAAGCATGAAATACTCTGAAGGTGTAACATGTTGATGGCTTTGTTGAATTAGCGGTTTATCACACCACATAGTTCTGTGAGTAATTTATCATTGAGTCACGTTCCTTTTTACTCTGTCCCATTATTACAGGTTAATCAGGGACATGTAGCTTCTGAAATATTGACAGACATGTTTTGAATTATTATTTTGGAAACCATGAAGACATTCGGTTCCTTTTGCTTTAATACCCCTGACTTCAGTACTAACTGCAGGCATGTTAGATGTGAGCCTCTGTAAAGAAAAGTGAATAATATTAATTAAGACAGTGTGACTTTTCTCCTCACAATAAATTCTTTTGATGGAATGGTAATAACAATGTTTTCAGTAAAACACTACCTGAGATTTTTCTTACTTTCTCATAGGATAGCTCTTTACTGTAAAATTAAGATGGCCTCTCAACTCTGAAGCACCTTCAATTTATCAAAAAGGGCCAACCTAATGTTCCAAAGCAGATTCAATCCTTTTAATGCATTCTCATTTTAGGGCCAAGAGAAGTGCCTTGTTCTGCAGGAAAACATTTCTTGGCTAACTATTATTTTAAATGCTTGCAGGAGACCACAGAGTAAGAGAGAAGAGACAACAACAACCCCTAGCATGCCTGGGGGATCATTTGTTCCTTCATATTTGTGGAACCCTGTGTCAAGAGAGGAAACATCTAAAAATAAAATGCATTTACTCAGAATCTCTGGGGCAAGGTGCAAAAAGTCTGTTCTATAGGAGCCCAGATTAAAAATTACATTGTTGAAACTTGCAGAGCAAATGTTATGAGCAGAACCATGGGTGCTTTCTGGTTAAATTTGTGCCATCTGATTAGTTCCAATAAATTGGCTTCCAGTACTAATGCTTTTGGCCTTTTAGTTGCTGGTGACCCATTTGCTGGTGAGTTGTTTCTTCATAGTCCAGTAATTATTGGCTTTTCAAAGCAGTGACTTAATCCACCAGTGTGTACAGTCACCAAAATTCTATCTAGTCTATTCATCACTCTAGTCAAGTTCCAAGTGGTAGGAGTCAAAATCTTACTCTAGTTCACATATATATTTTTATAGCTTTTCTCCTAAAATGTGGCATGGAATGGAAAATAGAGCCCAGGAGTGGTATAAATACCATTTAAAATTTATTGATGGAGAGGATCCATGAGGAGGAAAAGGGGCCAGCCAGAGGAATTAGGTACACTACTGGGTGTACTACTTTTCTTCCAGTTGGTTCTTGCTCTCTTAGATACTGCTCCAATTTTCCACTCTTTCCATAGGAGTCAAATCTTAAAACTGAAAAATTGAAAGTTGTAGCATCCTGAATTTTTACGTCTCATTATCAGTCCAGACCCCTGCCATTACCACCCCCATACTTTCACAGGTCTTTCAACTGTCTCCAAAACCCAGTGACTAGTTTACCATACATTTCCAAGGCTCTCCTTCTTTTAGTAGAACTTCAGCTATTTTGAAACCTCATTAGAAAGAATCTAAGTCAACAAGCTGGAATGGGTCTGTAGCTGACGGTTGACCAAAAAAAAAAAAGTATTGAAAAGGTAAGCTGTGTATTTGAGAGTATCGATTTTGCAAATTGGAGTGGGATTTTTTTTTTTTTAATTTATTTTTGGCTGCGTTGGGTCTTGATGGCTGCACGCAGGCTTTCTCTAGTTGCGACGAGCGGGGGCTACTCCTTATTGCGGTGTGCGGGCTTCTCACTGCGGTGGCTTATCTTGTTGCGGAGCACAGGCTCTAGGCGCGTGGGCTTCAGTAGTTGTGGCTCGCAAGCTCAGTAGTTGTGGCTCTTGGGCTCCAGAGCACAGGCTCAGTAGTTGTGGAGCACGGGATTAGTTGCTCCACGGCATGTGGGATCTTCCTGGACCAGGGCTTGAACCCGTGTCCCCTGCATGGGCAGGCGGATTCTCAACCACTGTGCCACCAGGGAAGCCCTGGAGTGGGATTTTTTTAAAAAAGAAGTTATTTATATGTGAGAAATGTATCTTTCTTTGTTTAAAAGTTATGTTCACGCCATATTCTTCATCCCCCCCCCAAAATTTTTAGTTTTGGTATTCATCTAATCTCAAAATTTGAAAATAATCAAAGTTACTAGATTGAGGAGGCCCAGGAATACAGGGTCACTTCTGTATAAATCTTTGCTTCTTTGAGCCAAGCCAGACTGAGACTATTGCCTGCTTGGTGACACTCCTAGCCTGCCTCTAGAGATGCTTATCCTTACTGCTCAGGGACTGGGGCCCTGACACAGGTCCATTAGAAGAGCATGCTTTTATGTGCGATGAACTTTCAAACTAAAATTTTTTTCCTCAGTATTGTTGTTATATTATTTGTGCAGTATTAGGAAAAGTGAACAATAATTTATAAGGGAAAAATATCCATGCTTTGAAAAACTCTTAAAATGGACTCCAATTTTCAGCAGAATCAGTGTGTCTGATGATCAAATCACTGCCTACAGAAAAGGAAGGTTAGTGGGGTCAGAGAGTATATGTAGAGGCACTGTAAGAAACCTTGAAATTTTAGCAGAAGAGGATTTTCAGTAACAAAATTCAAGGAAAGGTCTTTCAGTGGACTTTTTAATACTTATTTCAAATTTCTTTTACATTATCTGGCATCTCAAGTGCTTTTGGTAGCAGATTGAATTCAGGCTGTAATTTTCATCCTTGGTAGTCTTAAGTAACATCACTTCAGATCTAGCTTAATTTTGTTCAAACATTAAGATGTGTAGTTTCTACTTTATTTACAAGTAGAGGAGGGACCAGGGTGATGAATACATTTTGATTTCTGATTCTGTATCATAGTGCAAATGAAGATTTTTTTTTAAAAGAAAAGCTATGTCTAGTTGTATCTTTGCAAAATGCCTTTTCAGAAAATAAGTTTTGAATATTCACTTTAATACTATTACTTGTGACCCTACCTAGGCTCTGTGCTGTTAAATCTTAGGTGTGTGAGTCTTACAGCTGAGTAGTAATTTTAGTGACATTTTAATGTCAGATCCTCTCCTTAGTAGGCTGTTTGCATATTGCATGCAAGCTATATATTAGGATTTTTTTTTTAACTTAAGATATGTTGGTAAATGATTTTGACATGACTTGTTCTGTTGGACTAACTGTATTTTATAAACATTATTATGCTTTACTCTTGAATGACATATGACACTGAGAGACAGAAACTGGGTTTCTGTCCTGCCATGGCGGCTTGGTATTGATCTTGTTCAGCTAGTTGCTTATTACTTCGCCCTAAATGTTGAATAGACTGCATGGAGCCCTATGTGGGTATGAGGGGGAAATGGGGCCAGAAGTTGCATTAACATACCATTAAGCTGTGGTCAGCTTCTCCCTAAAGGGCTGTAAGCCTCTTAAGACAACTTCCTTTTTAGGGAGTTATAAAGCATAGAAACTTCAGAGGAAGGGGCCCAGCTGCAGGCATAGGGTTAGGAGTTTTCTTGCTCAGAGGAGTGACTTAGCATCAGAGTGGGCCATGAATGGCTCTTTCCTGCTGTGGCTCAGGCCGAGTCCACCCATCAGTTACAGCCTCTGGGAAGAGACAGACACTCGGTGGTGACCTTTGGAGGCATATGTTCATTCTCTGGTGATGCTCCTTGCAGAGTGAAAGCCAGCTCCTCCTTGATCAGGTATGGTGCCATTGTCTTGAGAGTGATCAGAGATAAGAGTGGTGATGCAGATGTGTTAGGCTATGGTACATGCAAATGTAGATTTTGGGGGGTGCTGAATTTAGAATGATCTAGAAATGTCTTGTTGGAATTAGCAGGCAGGCAAGATGATTTTGATACCAGGATCACCAAAGTCAGGATATGAGAGCTTGACCATATACTTGTTGGGATAAAACATTGATGAGACAAATACGTTTTAAAAAAGAAAGATTAGAAGAGTCATGAAAGAATTGTGACTAGCCAGCCTCTCGTCACTATCTCCTTTGCTCCACTCAAGTCTAAGTTACAATGGTCTCGCCCCTGGGCTAGTGCAATAGCCTCCTCACTAAGTTCTCTATGGCCATCCTGCCCCCTGGAGGCTGGCCTCCACACCGCTGAAAATACAAGTCTGGTTTTGCCACTCTGCTGTCCAAACTTTCCAAGGGCTTCACATCTCACTAGCAGGGAGATAGTAAGTTTTTACTGTGGCTGACATGGCATTACAGGGTCTGCCCCTGGCCCCCTCTCTGCTCTCATCTCACACTGTTCTTATTCTCATTTATTCCACTTGGGTCCCTCTGCTTTCCTTGATGTTCGTTGAATATGCCATCCACCCTTCCTTCTCAGAACCTTTCCACATGCATATTCCTCTCATTGGAGTGTTCTTCCTCCAGATATCCATATCACTCACTTCTTCATTTCATTCCCATCTCTGTTCAAAAAACACGTTCTGAGAGAGAATTTGTAGCCATGGTATCTAAAATAGCACACTCACACCCACCCCATCACTCCCAATCAAATTACCCTGGCTGCTTCTTCTTCATAACACTTATCATCACTTGTCATACTCTATTAAGTCAAATGATATGAAATTACCTTTTTTATGGGTCAGGAACAATCAAATATTGGCCATTCGCTACGGTTCAAACTAAAATATATTTGTTAATTTATCATTTTCATTTCAACCTAAAATACATTTATTAATTTGTTTATTATTTTTATTCTTTCCCCAGCACTAAGATTTAAACTCTGTGAGACCAGGGGTTAGATTTGTTTTGGGCAAATTCCCCAGTGTCTAAAATATAGCAGGCTCTTAGAAAAGCTATATTGAATGCATGGAAAGAAAGAAGAAAAGCTGATGAAATTTGTTGATAGTGAACAAAGAAAACTTATATGGAAAGTGATCTGTGCTTAGACAGTGTAGAAAAATATGATTGGAAGAACTTCTGAGAGAGTCCAGAAAAATTTAAGGACTTATTTGGATCCACGTGAAGTACAGTGTAAAGTTTCTATTTAATTGGAGTTCTGTGCTACGTATGGACATTCATTATATATTTTTTAATATAGTTTCCTGAAACTGGGACTAAGGGATAAAACAGTCTTAGATAAAACACTTTTGAGCTTAAAAAGTTTCACAATTGGTAAGTTACAATGATTCATAGCTTGCCAATTGTGATATCATTGATTCTTATTAGAAAGAAGTTATTTTTTACTTTCAGTTCTAGAAACATGGCTGATAACTTTAGTATTGTGCCTTATGCAAACATGTAGAAATACTAGATTAAATAAACTGTTTCATGTATATCTGATCTTGAAAGGAAATAAAGGTATCACTGTGAGTCAGAAATAAAGATAGAATTGAAAACCTCAGGGATAAACATGTGAATGATGCTGTGGTCACTCTTGGGAGGATGTAATTAGTCTCCTTAAACCAAGGGCTTATGTTTTAACAACTATGTGGAAATATGAAATGAAAAATTGCGACTCTGTGGGTTGAAACGGATCTTCAGCGCAAAGTTGTTTTGAATAGGAGGCTCTAGAAAAAAAAATCCACCATCAGCACAGAAGAAACAAGAAAGATGTGTCTTAGAAAATAATATTTTCTCCAACCACATATCACTGTGGATTTATGGCTCATTTGGATTTGGGATTTGAATCTGTACTCCTTGTATAATATGGAAAAGAACCACAACTTGAGAAATTAACCCAGAAGACTCTAGGCCACTGATAACTCTTAAACATCTGGCAAAACCATTTGCAAGCTTCTTGGGAAGGAGATTACCATTAAACCAAAGCTTCATAGGATTCCTACAGATAAATTCCTTCTAAAGATTAAATTATAACCTAAAATTATAAAACATAAGAAAAAAGGCCCCCAATGAATAAGAGTTATAAAACATAACAATGAGCAGGATTAAAATTTAATACCTTCTAATGATGGAAATATCCAATAGAATAGTATAAAATAAGAATATTAAAAATGATTAAAATGTAAAAACAAATTACAAATAAGAAAAGTTAGGTTTGCAAGAAATAAAAAATTATCAAATGTGTTAAACAACAAATTAGATATAACTTAAGAGAGACTCAATCAACTTTAATGTAATTTAAAGAAATCAACCAGAATGCATTAAGGAGAAAAAGAAAATATGAGAGAAAAGTTAAGAGACACGTTGGAGAGAAAGAGAAAATTCACTGTTTAATAGGCATTCTAGAAGGAGAGAATAGGGAGAATTGGGAAGAGACAATATCTGATTGCCAGGAAATTAAATTAAGAATTTAAGCAAAAAACAACAAAAAAATCCCAGACAGATTTGAAAATTAATAAATACACTTCTAAACAACACATGAGTCAAAGCAAAAACATAATAAAAATTAGAAAATATTTAAAACTGAATGTTAATGCAAGGCTGTGGAGAAGATGCTGTTGTGCACTGTTGGTGATAAAGTGGAACAGCCACTGTGGAAAATAGCATGGAGGTTTCTCAGAAAACTAAAAATAGAACTACCATATGACCCAGCGATTCCACTCCTGGGTATATATCTGAAAAAATGAAAACACTAATTCAAAAAGATACATGCACCCCAGTGTTCATAGCAGCATTGTTTACAATTGCCAAGATATGGAAGCAAACTAAATGTCCAGCAACAGATGAATGGATAAGTAAGATGAATAATTAACTAGAGGGTTCATGGGGGAAAAAATTGTTCCACAATTAACTAGAGGGTTCATGGGGGAAAAATTATCTGAGTCAAAGAACTCTGGGAAGTTTCAGTATACTTGTAACTAATAATATTGTAGAAAATACCTTTAAGTAAATGCAGAATCTGCATTTTGCGAAGGTCCCAGACTAAAGGCAATGTGGTATCCTGAAACAGAAAAAGGATATTAATGGAGAAATTGATGAAATCCTAAGAATATCTACAGTTTAGTTAATAACATTATATTCATGTTAATTTACATTGCAAAGATAGTACAGAGGATTCTCCTATACACTTTACCCAGCTTCCCCTAATATTAACATATTACATAACCATGATACCTTGCCCAAATTGAGAATCTATAAATTTAAAATTATTCCAGAATGAAAATCTTATCAACAAATATCCCAGGTAGTCAGATGATTCATTTTTACGTTAAATTTTGAGAAGCACCACCAGGATACTCTTTAAAAGTGCAGTTTCTTTGGTTTTACCCCAGACATCATAAATAAGAACTTGTGGGTTGGAGATGGGATTCTGAACTTTAAAAAATCTCTTCTGGTGGTTGTTATGCACACTAAAATGTGAGATGCTAGTTTAGAGCTTTCTTTAAGGAGTTACCTTTCTTTGAAAAATGTAATGGAACTTGTTAGGCTGTGGTCCATAAATGCCAGTCTATAGCCTGATATAGAGCTATTATAAAATTTTCACCAGCCTGTGGCACAATGAGGAAAAATAGACTAACGATCTACTTCTGAAATAGCAGCATGAGTAGCCCTATGGACTGGCTCCTCACTGAAATAACCATAACTAGAGAAAATTATTTTAAAAACCTAACCACTTAAGTCTCTGGAAATTGTCCCAGGGACATACAGCAAATGGAGAAACATTTAAAGAAAATCTACTAAGTTGAGGCTAAAACAGCCAGAGTTTCTAGCATTTAAGCCATGACCTACTACCTCTCCCTCTGTCCCCACCAGCTCATCATAATAGAACCTACATTCCAGGTGGTTGTAGTAGAAAACATGGAACTTCCTCTCCCCGAAGCTTCCAGTCTAGGGCTACAATATCTACCATGGAGGGGCAGGCCACCAGCATTTCTAATCCTTATCCCCAGTTCTATGTTGTAGAACTCTTCCAGGCAAGACTTAAAAATCTAGGGCTTCCATCCCCATCTTATAGGGTAAAATTTGATCATAAGCATGGTAGGCCAAGGATAATGGGCTCCAATCACCCTCATCTCAGCTTGCTCACAGGACAGAGGTTCCCAGAAGAGGTAAGTCTAGAAGACCAGAGGCTATCGTCCCTGGGTAACACCTGTTTTACAAGCAGAGTCTACTCTGAGAGAAACAGGCCACTATTCCCTCCCCAGATCCAGAGCAGTGGTGCAGAGATCTTTTCCCAGATCTTCTCCCCCTGCTCTCTCCAGGGGGAGAGCAGGCTATAAGACAGAGAACCTCATAGTTCTCCCCAAAGGAACTGACTTTATCTGGATCAGAATGTGAAAACATTTAAGTCTTAGACTACTGTTGAGAAAAATGGAGATTTTGGTACTAAACAATTAAGAAGAGGCTGCTAGCTCCATGATAACAAAAAGGTAAATTATAGGCCAGCTAGAAGTCTAACAGATAGTACCAGAGGAAGAGACAGCTAAGAAGAGTCCTTCTGGGGTTGTAACAAGCCTCAAAAACCCCAGAAGTGTCCCAAATTGAATTGAATTAAATTGTGGAACAGTTTATCTCCCAGGGAATTGTTGAAAACAATAGAGAAATCAGCCAGCAATTAACAGAAGCTAATAGTCCTGTGTTTTACTAACAGAGGCACACAGCTTAACTGAGATCAGGGAAAGAGGCAGTCAAGAAGAGCCATGCTAAAACCACTGTCATCTTGGGGTGATTGTGAGCATGTTCAAGGCTGTGCCCTCTGAAGAGTGACATCAGATGTTGCAAACTGCAGGGCAAATAGACTTCACTGAAATAAGCCAGTTAAATCACTAAATAATTAAGCAAAAACAATGACAAGCCCCACAGTGTGGGAAACAGTATCCAGAGTTGCTGAAGTATATTGTTGAAAATGTCCAATTTCAACAACAAAAAATTATAAGGCATGCAAAGAAGCAGGAAAGTGGGATTCATACACAGGAAAAAAAAAAAGGAGGCAAGAGAAATTGCATTTGAGAAGACCAAGATCTCATATTTAGCAGAGAAAGATGTCAAAACAACTATTATAAATATGTTCAAAGAATTAAAGGATAGAAAAAAACAAAAACACTAATTCGAAAAGATACAGGCACCTCAGTGTTCATAGCAGCATTGTTTACAATTGCCAAGATATAGAAGCAACCTAAGTGTCTATCAACAAATGAATGGATAAATACACACACACACACACACACACACACAATGGAATACTACTCAGCCATAAAAAAGAATGAATTTTTGCCATTTGCAGCAACATAGGTGGACTTGGAGAACATTATGCTAAATGAAATAAGTCAGACAGAGAAAGGCAAATACTGTGTGTGTGTGTGTGTGTGTGTGTGTGTGTGTGTGTAGCCATGGCCTCCCTCTGCTGTTCTTCAAGACTATATAGCTACATCTTATATGTATGAGGTTACATTAGTATAACCACAGGTTACACTCGTGGTTACCTGTGGTAGGGGGAGGGGCAAGATAGGAGTAGGGGATTAAGAGGTACAAACTATTAAGTATATAATAAAATATAATGACATATTGTACAACACAGGGAATATAGCCAATATTTTATAATAATTATAAATGGAGTATAACCTTTAAAAATTGTGAATCACTGTATTGTGCACCTGTAACTTATATAATACTGTACAGCACTATACTTCAATTAAAAAAGAATTAAAGGATTATCATAATTTAAAAAGTAAAGGAAGATAGGAGGACAATATTTCATCAAATGAAGAATGTCAGTAAAAAAATAGAAATTGTAAAAAAGAACCAAAGAGAAATTCCAGAGTTGAAAGTTAAAATAACCTAAATGAAAAATTTACTAGAGGGGTTCAACAGAAGATATGACCTGTCAGTAGAAAGAATTAATAAAGATATATTGATAAATATTATATAATATAAATAACAGAAAAGTAATGAAGAAAAATAAACAGAACCTCAAAGAAATGTGAGACACCATTACATACAGCAATATATGCATAATTGGAGTATCAGAAAGTAGAAGAATGGTCCAGAAAAAGTATTTGAAGACCACAATAATTTGTTCCTTGAGAAATTACCTTTTCTTCTGAGTCTAACCTTCCTATTTTACATTGTTAAAATTTCCCTTTGTGGGAAAAAAAAAAAAAAAGGAAATGTTACTTCTAGTAGATGGTAATTATTTTGTAAGGCCTTTAATTTGCAAAATAAAATGTTGGCACTCTATTGATCTCAAAATTTTTTTAACATAAAAATTTTATTGTTCCATAAAATCCTAAATTGTGGAACCACTGGTTTACGAACTATGTCTATTCAGTGGCCCTTGGAACCTGACAGTGTTAAGAAAAATAATAATCATTAAAGTTTTAACATGAGAAGGGTATTATAGATCTTCAAATGCCTAGCAAAAATACTTACTACAAAGTAAACTTAATGAATATGTGTCGGAATGAATGACAATTGGATCACAAGTATGTGATTTACTCTTGGCATGTGTGTGTGTGTGTGTGTGTGTGTGTGTGTGTGTGTGTGTGTGTAGCCATGGCCTCCTTCTGCTGTTCTTCAAGACTATATAGCTACATCTCATATGTATGAGGTTACGTGTTTCTTGATAGTCTTATTCCCATGACATTTTCCTTTGAGCTATTTATATGCATGCTGAGTTTTCAGTTGAGTTTCAGAAATCCTCTCCACTAAGTATTAAGGAAAAATTGGAACTATCCCCTCCTCCAGTTTTCAGTAATGTTTTCTATTAGTGGTATGGCTGGTGCTGCATTTGCATGTGTTCACTGTTTTCATTAAATTTTCACATTTCTTCTTCTCAGTCTCTGAAAACCTTTTCAATAATTTTATTTGTTCTTCCTCACTGTCTGCAGAGGCACTCTTAATTTCTTGGTGAGAAACTGAAAAATATATTAGCTCCATGGAGGTTTCACTTTACCATTTCTCTTCCATGGGCTGAGTCTAAGCCTTCTTCATGTGTTGTGAACAGGTAGTACCGTGCTGACTGCTATGAAAATGCTTGGTAATAATTATACTCCCTGGACCTTTGTGGGATAACCTGCTTTACCCAATTTAGCACACAGGTGGTTGGGAAACATCTGCAGTCTTTCTTGTCGGAAACATGTCTGTAGGAGGAAGCGCTGGCTCTGAGACACCACCTCATCTCTGTTGGTGTTTCAAGAGCACGCCTTTGATGGGGCTTCCCGAATTTGGATTTACCAGCACATGAGGCTAAACACTAGAACTGCAGTATTTTGGACCATGATGCGCAACCAAGGTAAAACATCAGTGCCAGGAAATTATTGCTGATCCACCTGGTAACCCAGGAAGAATTGATCAGAGACTTAAAAGATTTAAAGTTGTAAGAAAGGAGGATTATTCCTTGGTTCAAAAGGCTGAGTACTCAAAAGGCAAGACCTGCCTGCACTCCTGTCAGCCACTAAATTATTGTCTTAGGAGAACAGAACCATAATGATAGCCAGAGTATTGCTTAATATCTGCTGCTATTTTAAAGTATTTCCCACAGCATTTCATTGTGTCTTAATGTTACTAAACTTTATATTGCATTTGCTTAAAACTGCTTTAATTGAAGCCATTTAAATTTGCATATCCTACTGAGCCATTTTGTATACAAAGCATTAAAATGCGAAAGTGTTTCTTTTTGAAAGATAGCAAAGATAGAACAGTTGGTTATAGATTCTATTTGTGAAAAACCAGCCTTGAACAGGGCTAACAAGAGAGTGATTAAAGGGAGTGTATTAAACAATTGCCTAAGGGAGTCGCCCTTCCCTTGTACTGCATCAGCTCACAGTGGGACGTCTCTCACCTTTGCTGTTAGTGGAACTCATTTTTGGCACGTAATCACTTAAACTATTATGGATATCTTGAGTTATGAATATCTCTTCTCCACAGCTGAACTGCCATCTTGATTTTACGCTGGCCCTCATAGTACCAGGGACAGAGGTGGCAATGTTGTAGGGGCTCGAGACAGAAGGATTTGGGGTCATCATTCTTAGAGGTCCCGGCTGGTCTCACAGAAGAGAATGGTTTACTAGGACTATTATGGTCTCATTTGAATTATTTACTGAGACCCTTTAGGGTGTGTATTTTTTCCATACAATTTTTTGTTACTTTATCTCTTAGATATGTTACCATGTATTCTTTTAGGCATGGATTTTGTTGGAGATACTGGTGTCAATTGATACTAACCCAAATTAAATGGATCAGATAATTGAGAAGCCCAGGGGGTAGGTAGGTCTGGACCTAGGACTCCAGAGATATCATCGGGACCATTTCTCTATCACACAGCTCAGTTTTTCTCTGTTCTGGCATCATTCAAGCAGACTCCACACACATAACCTTGCCACCAAGTTATATACTTCCCACAAGGTTTACGTCCTATTGCTTCAGCAACATCACTGGAATGACAGCTTCTCTGTACTGATAGTTTTTTTTTTTTGACACACACACACTGTATTTTATTTTTACAAGAGATAAATAAACTGACACCAAGCATTGTAAATGCATGACCACAACAAAAGCAACAATGATTGCAATTACCAAACACGAAACCCACTCATACTATGTCATAATATTGACATTCAGTCCAGGAATCCTATACTGTAACAGCTCCTTTACTTTGCAGTGAAAATTGATTTGTATATTTTTTGCCTCTGAGTCCTTGTGGGATTTTTTTTTTTATTAAAACAGAAAGTCACAAAAATTATAATCATCCTCATCAGTTCACTCAGTCCCATGTAATTAATTTTTTTTCATCTTGATCTTTTGTTAGCACTTGTATGAATTCATCAGTTTTCCATTAGAGTTCTGAAAATGCTTATTCATTCAGTTCAGCAGTATAGTCAGTTACTAGAAACCTGTACTTGTCAGAGTCTTTTCCATGAATTCCTTGAAGATGAAACCCTTTTATAGGAACATTTTTGCAAAAGCATCAGAGTACACCCAGAACTGTCTGTAAATGACAAAAGACTTAAAAATGAACACGGTTATAGATTTGATGAAAGTTCATAATAATGCAATTGACAGGAAATTTAGTTATTTCTGAGATATACATTTTAAAGTAATAACTAGAATTATGACTTATAACATTACACCAGAACATATAAGATTTTTAGAAATTTCATGTAATGTCTGAAATATTTATATTAACGTATTTCCATACAAATAACCCAAAGAAAGTTTAGTATTGTTTATTTGTTTGTTTTTTTATACTGCAAGTTCTTATTAGTCATCAGTTTCATACACATCAGTGTAGACATGTCAATCCCAATCGCCCAATTCAGCACACCACCATCCCCACCCCACCGTGGTTTTCCCCCCTTGGTGTCAACTTGGTCTCAACTTCTGCCCTGAAAACTGGTTCATCTGTACCATTTTTCTAGGTTCCACATACATGCATTAATATACGATATTTGTTTTGCTCTTTCTGACTTACTTCACTCTGTATGACAGTCATTAGGTCCACCCATATCTCAGCAAATGACTCAATTTCGTTCTTTTTTATGGCTGAATAATATTCCATTGTATATATGTACCACAACTTCTTTATCCATTCATCTATCGATGGGCATTTAGGTTGCTTCCATGACCTGGCTATTGTAAGTAGTGCTGCAATGAACATTGGGGTGAATGTGTCTTTCTGAATTATGGTTTTCTCTGGGTATGTGAACAGTAGTGGGATGGCTGGATCATATGGTAATTCTATTTTTGGTTAGTTTTTTTTTTTAACATCTTTATTGGAGTGTAATTGCTTTACAATTGTGTGTTAGTTTCTGCTTTATAACAAAATGAATGAGTTATACATATACATATGTTACCATATCTCTTCCCTCTTGCATCTCCCTCCCTTGCACCCTCCCTAGCCCACCCCTCTAGGTGGTCACAAAGCACCAAGCTGATCTCCCTGTGCTATGTGGCTGCTTCCCACTAGCTATCTATTTTATGTTTGGTAGTGTATATATGTCAATGCCACTCTCTTGCTTTGTCACAGCTTACCCTTCTCCCTCCTCATATCCTGAAGTCCATTCTCTAGTAGGTCTGTGTCTTTATTCCTGTCTTACCCCTAGGTTCTTCATGACATTTTTTTTTCTTAAATTCCATATGTATGTGTAAGCATATGGTATTTGTTTTTCTCTTTCTGACTTACTTCACTCTGTATGACAGACTCTAGGTCCATCCACCTCACTACAAATAACTCAATTTCGTTTCTTTTTATGGCTGAGTAATATTCCATTGTATATATGTGCCATATCTTCTTTATCCATTCATCCAATGATGGACACTTAGGTTATTTCCATCTCCGGGCTATTGTAAATAGAGCTGCAATGAACATTTTGGTACGTGACTCTTTTTGAATTATGGTTTTCTCAGGGTATATGCCCAGTAGTGGGATTGCTGGGTCATATGGTACTCCTATTTTTAGTTTTTTAAGGACCTCCATACTGTTCTCCATAGTGGCTGTATCAATTTACATTCCCACTCACAGTGCAAGAGGGTTCCCTTTCCTCCACACACTCTCCAGCATTTGTTATTTGTAGATTTTCTGATGATGCCCATTCTGACTGGTGTGAGGTGATACCTCATTGTAGTTTTGATTTGCATTTCTCTAATAATTAGTGATGTTGAGCAGTTTTTCATGTGCTTCTTGGCCATCTGTATGTCTTCTTTGGCGAAATGTCTATTTAGGTCTTCTGCCCAGTTTTGGATTGGGTTGTTTGTTTCTTTAATATTGAGCTGCATGGGCTGCTTATATATTTTGGAGATTAATCCTTTCTCCGTTGATTCATTTGCAAATATTTTCTCCATTCTGAGGGTTGTCTTTTTGTCTTGTTTGTGGTTTCCTTTGCTGTTCATAAGCTTTGAAGTTTCATTATGTCCCATTTCTTTATTTTTGTTTTTATTTCCATTACTGTAGGTGATGGATCAGAAAAGATCTTGCTGTGATTTATGTCAAAGAATGTTCTTCCTATGTTTTCCTCTTAAGAGTTTTATAGTGTCCGGCCTTACATTTAGGTCTCTAATTCATTTTGAGTTTATTTTTGTGTTAGGGAGTGTTCTAATTTCATTATTTTACATGTAGCTGTCCAGTTTTCCCAGCACCACTTATTGAAGAGGCTGTCTTTTCTCCATTGTGTATTTTTGTCTCCTTTGTCATAGATTAGTTCACCATAGGTGCGTGGGTTTGTCTCTGGGCTTCCTATCCTGTTCCATATCTATATTTCTGTTTTTGTGCCAGTGCCATATTGTCTTGATTACTGTAGCTTTGTAGTGTAGTCTGAAGTCAGGGAGTGTGATTCCTCCAGCACTGTTTTTTTCCCTCAAGACTGCTTTGGGTATTCGAGGTCTTTTGTGTCTCCATATAAATATTAAGTTTTTTTGTTCTACTTCTGTAAAAAATGCCATTGGTAATTTGATAGGGATTGCATTGAATCTGTAGATTGCTTTGAGTAGTATAGTCAGTTTCAAAATATTGATTCTTCCAATCCAAGAAGTTGGTATATCTCTCCATCTGTTGGTATCATCTTTAATTTTGTTCATCAGTGTCTTATACTTTTCTGCATATAGGTTTTTTGTCTCCCTAGGTAGCTTTATTCCTAGGTATTTTATTTGTTTTGTTGCAATCATAAATGGAAGTGTTTCCATAATTTCTCTTTCAGATTTTTCATCTTTAGTGTATAGGAATGCAAGAGATTTCTGTGCATTAATTTTGTATCCTGCAACTTTACCCAATTCATTGATTAGCTCTAGTAGTTTTCTGGTGGCATCTTTAGGATTCTCTATATATAGTATCATGTCATCTGCAAGCAGTGACAGTTTTACTTCTTCTTTTCCAATTTGGCTTCCTTTTATTTCTTTTTCCTCTCTGATTGCCATGGCTAGGACTTCCAAAACTATGTTGAATAATAGTGGTGAGAGTGGACATCCTTGTCTCGTTCCTGATCTTAGAGGAAATGCTTTCAGTTTTTCACCATTGAGAATGATGTTTGCTGTGGGTTTGTTGTATACGGCCTTTATTATGTTGAGGTAGGTTCCCTCTCTGCCCACTTTCTGGAGAGTTTTTTTCATAAATAGGTGTTGAATTTTGTCAAATGCTTTTTCTGCATTTATTGAGATGATCACACGGTTTTTATTCTTCAATTTGTTATTATGGTGTATCATATTGATTTGTGTATATTGAAGAATCCTTGCATTCCTGGGATAAAACCCACTTGATCATGGTGTATTATCCTTTTAATGTGTTGTTGGATTCTATTTGCTAGTATTTTGTTGAGGATTTTTGCATCTATATTCATCAGTGATATTGGTCTGTAATTTTCTTTTTTTGTAGTATCTTTGTCTGGTTTTGGTATCAGGGTGATGGTGGCCTCATAGAATGATTTTGGGAGTGTTCCCTCCTCTCCAACTTTTTGGAAGAGTTTGAGAAGGATGGGTGTTAGCTCTTCTCTAAATGTTTGATAGAATTCACCTGTGAAGCCATCTGGTCCTGGACATTTGTTTGTTGGAGGATTTTTTAATCACACTTTCAATTTCATTACTTGTGATGGTCTGTTCTTATTTCCTGTTTCTTCCTGGTTCAGTCTTGGAAGATTATACCTTTCTAAGAATTTGTCCATTTCTTCCAGATTGTCCATTTTATTGCCATAGAGTTGCTTGTAGTAGTCTCTTCAGAACTTTGTATTTCTGGGGTGTCTGTTGTAACTTCTCCTTTTTCATTTCTAATTTTATTGATTTGAGTCCTCTCCCTCTTTTTCTTGATGAGTCTGGCTAATGGTTTATCAATTTTCTTTATCTTCTCAAAGAACCAGCTTTTAGTTTTATTGATCTTTGCTGTTTTCTTTGTTTTTATTTCATTTATTTCTTCTCTGATCTTTATGATTTCTTTCCTTCTGCTAACTTTGGGGTTTGTTTGTTCTTCTTTCTCTAGTTCCTTTAGGTGTAAGGTTAGATTGTTTACTTGAGATTTTTCTTGTTTCTTGAGGTAGGGTTGTATAGCTATAAACTTCCCTCTTCGAACTGCTTTTGTTGCATCCCTTAGGTTTTTGATCATTGGATTTTCATTGTCATTTGTCTGTAGGTATTTTTTCATTTCCTCTTTGATTTCTTCAGCGATCTCTTGGTTATCTATTAACGTAATGTTTAGTAACGTATAGTTTAGTGTTTGTGTTTTTCACGTTTTTTTCCCTGTAATTCATTTCTAATCTCATAGCGTTGTGGTCAGAAAAGATGCTTGATATGATTTCAATTTTCTTAAACTTACTGAGGGTTGATTTGTGACCCAAGATGTGATCTGTCCTGGAGAATGTTCCATGCGCACTTGAGAAGAAAGTGTAATCTGCTGTTTTTGGATGGAATGTCCTATAAATATCAATTAAATCTATCTGGTCTATTGTGTCATTTAAAGCTTGTGTTTCCTTATTTATTTTCATTTTGGATGATCTGTCCATTGGTGTAAGTGAGGTGTTAAAGTCCCCCACTATTATTGTGTTACTGTCGATTTCCTCTTTTATAGCTGTTAGCAGTTGCCTTATGTATTGAGGTCTCCTATGTTGGGTGCATATATATTTATAATTGTTATATCTTCTTCTTGGATTGATCCCTTGATCATTATGTAGTGTGCTTCCTTTTCTCTTGTAACATTCTTTATTTTAAAGTCTATTTTATCTGATATGAGTATTGCTACTTCATCTTTCTTTTGATTTCCATTTGCATGGAATATCTATTTCCATCCGCTCACTTTCAGTCTGTATGTGTCTCTAGGTCTGAAGTGGGTCTCCTGTAGACAGCATATATATGGGTGTTGTTTTTGTATCTATTCAGCAAGCCTGTGTCTTTTGGTTGGAGCATTTAATCCATTCATGTTTAAGGTAATTATCGATATATATGTTCCTATGACCATTTTCTTAATTGTTTTGGGTTTGTTTTTGTAGGTGCTTTTCTTCTTTTATGCTTCCCACTTAGAGAAGTTCCTTTAGCATTTGTTGTAGAGCTGGTTTGGTTGTGCTGAATTCTCTTAGCGTTTGCTTGTCTGTAAAGCTTTTGATTTCTCCATCGACTCTGAATGAGATCATTGCTGGGTAGAGCAATCTTGGATGTAGGTTCTTCCCTTTTTTCACTTTAAGTATATCATGCCACTCCCTTTTGGCTTGTAGATTTTCTGCTGGGAAGTCAGCTGTTAACCTTATGGGAATTCCCTTGTATGTTATTTGTTGTTTTTCCCTTGCTGCTTTCCATAATTTTTCTTTGTCTTTAATTTTTGCCAATTTGATTACTATGTGTTTCAGCATGTTTCTCCTTGGGTTTATCCTGTATGGGACTCCCTGCGCTTCCTGGACTTGGGTGGCTATTTCCCTTCCCATGTTAGGGAAGTTTTCGACTATAATCTCTTCAAATATTTTCTCTGATCCTTTCTCTCTCTCTTCTCCTCTGGGACCCCTATAATGTGAATGTTGTTGCATTTAATGTTTTCCTGCAAGTCTCTTAGGCTGTCTTCATTTCTTTTCATTCTTTTATCTTTATTCTGTTCTGCAGCAGTGAATTCCCCCATTCTGTCTTCCAGGTCACTTATCCGTTCTTCTGCCTCAGTTATTCTGCTATTGATTCCTTCTAGTGTAGTTTTCATTTCAGTTATTGTATTGCTCATCTCTGTTTGTTTGTTCTTTAATTCTTCTACGTGTTTGTTAAACATTTCTTGCATCTTCTTGATTTTTGCCTCCATTCTTTTTCTGGGGTCCTGGATCATATTCACTATCATTATTCTGAATTCTTTTTCTGGAAGGTTGCCTATCTCCACTTCATTTAGTTGTTTTTCTGGGGTTTTATCTTGTCCCTTCACCTGGTACATAGCCCTCTGCCTTTTCATCTTGTCTATCTTTCTGTGAACGTGGTTTTTGTTCCACAGGCTGCAGGCTTGTAGTTATTCTTGCTTCTGCTGTCTTTTCTCTGATGGATGAGGCTATCTAAGAATCTTGTGCAAGTTTCCTGATGGGAGGGACTGGTGGTGGGTAGAGCTGGGTGTTGCTCTGGTGGGCAGAGCTCAGTAACACTTTAATCTGCTTGACTGCTGATGGGTGGTGCTGGGTTCCCTCCCTGTTGGTTGTTTGGCCTGAGGCAACCCAACTCTGGAGCCTTCCCTGGCTCTTTGGTGGGGCTAATGGCAGACTCTGGGAGGGCTCACGCCAAGGAGCATATCCCAGAACTTCTGCTGCCAGTTTCCTTGTCCCCACGGTGAGCCACAGCCACCCCCGCCTCTGCAGGAGACCCTCCAACACTAGCAGGTAGGTCTGGTTCAGTCTCCCCTGGGGTTACTGCTCCTTCCCCTGGGTTGCGATGCGCACACTACTTTGTGTGCGGCCTCTGAGAGTGGAGTCTCTGTTTCTCCCAGTCCTGTCGAAGGCCTGCAATCAAATCCCACTAGGCTTCAAAGTCTGATACTCTAGCAATTCCTCCTCCCGTTTCCGGACCCCCAGGTTGGGAAGCCTGACATGGGGCTCAGAATCTTCACTCCAGTTGGGGGACTTCTGTGGTATAAGTGTTCTCCAGTCTGTGAGTCACCCACCCACCAGTTATGGGATTTGATTTTACTGTGATTGCGCCCCTACTACCGTCTCATTGTGGCTTCTCCTTTGTCTTTGGATGTGGGATATCTTTTTTGGTGAGTTCCAGTGTCTTCCTGTCGATGTTTGTCCAGCAGCTAGTTGTGATTCTGGTGTTTTTACAAGAGGGAGTGAGAGCACATCCTTTTACTCTGCCATCTTGGTTCGTCTCTCCTCTTCACCTTTTCTTTCAGGAAATCTTCCCATAAAGCCTTGTACTGATAGTTTTAATAAAAGTCTCAGGATTGAATCTCACTGGACTCAGTTAGGTCACACAACCATTACTGAACCAATCGCTGTGACCAGGGGAGGGTCATATACCAAGACTGCCTGAAATGGGGAGTGTGGTTTCCCCAAGTTAAATCATGATGTCACTTTTGGAAAATGGGGGAATACAGTTCCACCCCCTCAAAAGAAAAATAGTTTGAATTTGTGCCTGCCTTTATGAACTCTTCCCAATAATATCTGCTTTCCTTTTTTACTTGAACATACCTTCTCTTTCCTATATAACCAACTCTGCCTTTCAGCATCCCCCAAGTCATCACTGCATACTCCATGAAAACAGGTGGGAGTAATGAGAAACCATTGAAAAGAACAACCTTAAACCCTGTTTATGACAGAAACTAGGGTTTCATCTGACACTTTCCAGAGCCTGTGCGAAAGCCTACTTACTTCTGATGGATGATGTTTACCATGCTATTGCTTTCGAAGCCTCAGTTAGTTCACTTTAGGCTGCCAAGTGAGATTTTGGGAAGCTCCTCAAGGAAGGTTTTATAAATTTAATACAGGTGGAGACCTTTTCTTGTGCTAACATACTCATTTAGTTTAACATTTTCTTCTTCACTGTTGACCCAAAGTTCTCCTCTTTAGTCAAAAGTCATTAGAGTCAAAGGTCAAGGAATACTTTTGTAATATTGAAAGAAGTTCCTGACTGCTCTTGTTCTTACATCAGCTGGAATTGAAATCAGTGGTTCACATTGTTCTTTTTGCCAAAACAAGAGTAAATTATATCTGTGGTCAGAGTGCCTCTTCTAATGGCAAAGAAAGGCCTAGAATGATTCACCTACTCAGTATATGAGTGGTTTTCAAGGAATGAGAAAACAGCAGTAGAACAAATTTCCCCATTATGTGGTCCCATTTTTAACCAGATAGCAGTATTCAGCAATAGGGCTAGTTTCTTCTTCAGAACCTCTCTTCTGGTATCTGTACTGAATGATGTTTCAAAATATTGATAGTTAAAAACTCATTTGAAAATGGGTAAAGCTCTCAAGAAGTTTTTAAGTATTTCCAGATTCACATTTTAGTATTTTACTTTAAAATAGTTGTGGTTTTTTTGGTTAGTTTTAGGCCTTTCATAATTTGTCATTAATTTAAAACAAGTCTACAATAAGCACGAAATCTAAATTGTAGCCAGTACAGCATCCCATGATGCTTATTGCCCTGACTATTCTGATGTGTTCTTTTTTGAAGAGCTTGGGTGTTACATGGTCAGCACTATGCAAACAATTAATGTAATAGAGTGAAAATGTCCCTTCAGCAGAAATAGCTCCTTCTGGGAGGAGGGTAGCCTGCCTCTAGATTGAAGAAGAGTTAGGTAAGACCATTTCTGTCCAAAATGATTGGGCTGAATTCCAGATTCTCCTAATGAAACTTTGCTGAATAACTGCTATGTTTGCAGCTGTGGAAGTATTCAATATCAAGTGTTGATCGTTGCCACTTGATCAGCTACTTTAAAACTATCATTCTAGAAGCTAAACCCTAGTGATTGTTCAAAGAAGTTGATTGTATAGGAATTTACTTTTGATGACAGTGATGGGTTGTAATCTGGGGTGAGAGCATTTTTTAGTTGTTATGACTTTTGTTGAAGGAGATCTCTTTGAGAGTATGGGTTTTTCCATTGGCCTTTGGTAAATAATGGTATCTTTCAGGACTTAGAAGATAGGGATAGTGATACTTTTATTTTCTCAACTTCCCTGAAATATTCTGAAAACATCAGTTCAAGATCTAAATGTTTTTCTTTTCAGCTGTTATGGTAAAATACTTTTATTTTATCAATCTTTTTAAAAAATTAATTAATTTATTTTTTGCTGCATTGGGTTTTCGTTGCTGCTCAGGGACTTTCTCTAGTTGCGGCAAGCGGGGGCTACTCTTCATTGCAGTGTGCGAGCTTCTCATTGTGGCGGCTTCTCTTTTTGCAGAGCACGGACTCTAGGCACGCAGGCTTCAGTAGTTGTGGCACGCGGGCTCTAGAGCGCAGGCTCAGTAGTTGTGATGCACGGGCTTAGTTGCTCTGCGGCATGTGGGATCTTCCCAGATCAGGGCTCGAAACTGCGTCCCCTGTGTTGACAGGTGGATTCTTAACCACTGCACCACCAGGGAAGTCCTATTTTATTAATCCTTAAAAACTTTACAATCAAGCAACTTTAAAGGCTTCATCTCAGGAGAAAACACTGTGACTGACAAAAATGATACTTCATTTTGAAAAGTAAATTTGTTAACCTTGTGAGAGAAATGATTTGATTTTGTGGTTTTCATTTCTGAATGCAATTGACACATCACAAACTTAAAAAAAATAATACTAGATCAACATTGGTATTACAAGAAGACTAAAGTTCTGAAATGATTATATCCAAGATGCTAGAATGTGTATTATTTATGAGTGGTGAGTGGCATATACTTCTACTATTTAATTATAATTCTTTGATGTCTTGAAATTCTCAATTTAGGATTGTTTCTTTCTTATTTTAAGCAGAAAAAGTAAAATACTGATATAAAAAATCCAAATATATCAGTAAACTTGTATGAAAATTCTTTTAAATCGATAACCTAATTATTCTTAGTTCTTAGCTATTTCATTATAACTGCATTCAAACTACTCTAGAATGTAATGGCTTAAAAATAACCAGTTTTACTATTTTTCCTGATTCTCATACCTGGGCCGGCTCAGGAGGCAGTTATTTCCCTGGTGGTCCCTTATGTGGCTGTCTTCAGCTGGTGGGCCAACAGTGGGCTGGGGCCAGGTTCAGCTGGGATGCTGAGATGACCGGGCTTCCATTACTCCATGTAGTTTCAGGGCCTGTCTCCCTTTTTACATGGTCTTTCAAAGTGATTCTTTAGTAGCAGAACTTCTTACACAGCAGCTCAGGGTACCCAAGAGTGCAGGAGTAAAAGTTTCTAGGCCTTCTTAACCCTTAGACACGGAACTGGCACGGCATCACTTTCACAGCATTCTTTTGGTTAGGGAAAGTCACAGGGCCATCCCAGGTTCAAGGGGAGAGGATAACATGAGGGTGTACTACCTGGAAGCATGGTTTATTGGGGGCCACCAAAGGCACAGTCTCCTGCATTAGCGTTTATTGATGCATTCAAATGACGTGCGGTATTTCTATATTTGTTATAAAGTACAGGGTGCCGTGAGGATATGTAAATATTAGGGAAGGGAAGTCGGGATAATTTTCCCTGAGGAAGAGTGCTTGAATTAAGAATTAAAGAATGAGGGGAGTAGAGTAGTGAAGTAATGGGCAAGGGAAGAGACGCATTCCAGGAGGTGACCCTGAAGTAGAAGAAAACATGCATTGAGGGGAGTGGGGTATTTGAGGAAATGAAAGTAGACAATGTGACTATAATACAAAAGCTAGGGCAAGAGTGATGTGAAGTGGGGCTGAAATGGAAAACGGGAGCCAGAGCACATATGGGCTTGTCAGCCATGATAAGACTTTGTGAGAGCAATAGCATACCACTGAAGGATTTAAGGGATTAGGTGGGGATTGTGGCAAAAATGCAGGTTGACAATTTGTAAAAATAAATCTAGTCTCTGTGTGGAGAATTAATTTAAGATGACAAGAGTGAATGTAGAAAGATGGGTTTGGAGGTTATGACAGGAGTCTAGGTGAGACAGGATGATGGAGAGATTGGAGATTAAGTGTGAGTATAAGATGTTTAGTAGGCAAACCAGACCATACCTAGTTTGCTATGGTATGGGGGGAAAAATGGAGAAGAAAAAGTGAACAATGTCTCCTGGGTTTCTTGTTTGCAGAACTACATGAATGGTGGTACTGTTTATCTATAGCTATGTCTACGTCATCTAGGTATGTATGTGTGTATATACATACCTATATCTGTTTGTCTGTCTATCTCTACAGGAAATCAGGTGCTAGTGTGGGAAGGGGGAGAGGCAATCAAGAACTGGGATTTGTATATATTTAATTTGAGATGCTTTTAAGAAATTCAAGGAGAGACCTCGAATTAGTTCCAGGAGTTTGGATCTCAGAGAAGTCCAGTATGGGTATTAAATTTGTGATTGATTGCTGATAACAGAACCTGTGAGCACAAATTAGATCACTTTGGAGAGACAATAGATTCAAAAGAGATGGGGACAACAGACTGAGACTTGAGGAACTGAACTTTTTAAAGCCTGCCTCGAAGAACTTGAACAGGCAGACTGAGAATGTGGGGAAATCCAGAAGAGTGTGATGTCACAGATGCCAAAGAGAGAGAGTTTTAAAGAAGAAGGGATTGAATAGCAATGTTAAATGCTGCAGAAGGGTCAAATAAGAGGAGGAATAATAAATGCCCATTGCATTTACTGATGAAGAGAAGGTCCTGGTAGCTTTCCAAAACTGTTTAAGTAGAGATGGTGAGGCAAGCTGTATTGAGATAGATTGATGAGTGAGAAAACAGTGAGGAAAGAAAGACAGGTAATGAATATGACTCTTAAAGGAGATTTGGTTATGAGTGAGAGAGAAATAAAAGATGATTGTATGGTCATATGCAGTTTTGGAGGGATCGGAGATAAGAGATAAGGGGTAAAATAGAGACTATGGGAGCATGGCGGGAAGAGTTAGTTTTAGGAGGACATACACTTTCTCTTTAATAATTGACTTACTAGTAAGCACTCAATTCAAAAGGAGCTACCCTTTCCAAGTTATATTTTTAAATTATTTTTTCATGTTTTTATTTCCTAAAGAGCAGGAATAAAGGTAATAAATGATACTTATAATTGTCAAGAACTGTGAAGGATCTTAGTTTTACTGACTTGTTAGCTAAGATGTTAGCCACTTTCAGGAATGCTGTCATAAGACAAAGACAAAGGACTTCATTACTCACAGCGCTACAAGCAATGCAAGCTTTATGTTTGTGTCAGTTACCCTTTTCCCCAAGTTCTATGGAGGCAAATGAAGCAGCCAAGTTGGATGTTGCACACATAGTGGGTTTGCATCACAGCTGCGGAACTCTGAGCTTAGGGAACCTGAATATTTTATAATAGGCTACAGCAAACCTGACCAACCTTTGTCCTGGAGGGATACATTATACTTATTATACTGGTATACTGGACAATAAACAAACCTTCCCTCTGTTCCATAGGAAAACACTATTCCTCTCTGTCTTCTTTTTTTTTTAGCAATATGTTTTTTTAATTTTATTGAAGTATAGCTGATTTACAGTTGTGTTAATTTCTGCTGTACAGCAAAGTGATTCAGTTATACATATAAATATATTCTTTTTCATTTTTATTCTTTTCCATTATGGTTTATCACAAGATATTGTATATAGTTCCCTGTGCTATGCAGTAGGACCTTGTTGTTAATCCATCCTATATATATTAGTTTGCATCTGCTAATCTCAAACTCCCAATATTTCCCTCCCCTTCCCTCCTGCCCCTTGGTAACCACAAGATTGTTCTTTATATCTGTGAGTCTTTTTCTGTTTTGTAGACGTGTTCATTTGTGTCATATTTTAGATTCCACATATAAGTGATATCATATGGTATTTGTTTTTCTCTTTCTGACTTACTTCACTTCATATGATAATCTCTAGTTGCTCCATGTTGCTGCAAATGACATTATTTCATTATTTTTTATGGCTGAGAAATATTCCATTGTATATATATACCACATCTTCTTTATCCATTCATCTGTTGATGGACATTTAGGTTGTTTCCATGTCTTGGCTATTGTAAATAGTGCTGCTATGAATATAGGGGTGCATAGGGTATCTTTTCAAATTATAGTTTTGTCTGGGTATATGCCCAGGGGTGGGATTGCTGGATCATATGGCAACTCTATTTTTACCTTTTTTGTGGAACCTCCATACTGTTTTCCATAATGGCTGCACCAACTTACACTCCCACCAAGAGTGTAAGAGGATTCCCTTTTCTCCATGCCCTCTCCAACATTTATTATTTGTAGACTTTTTAAT
Organism: Globicephala melas; assembly: GCF_963455315.2. Taxonomy (NCBI): domain Eukaryota; kingdom Metazoa; phylum Chordata; class Mammalia; order Artiodactyla; family Delphinidae; genus Globicephala; species Globicephala melas. The sequence goes on along the minus strand of NC_083316.1, from coordinate 46,893,625 downwards.
GATGGCTATTCTGACCAGTGTGGGGTGGTACCTCAGTGTAGTTTTGATTTGCATTTCTCTAATAATTAGCAATGATGAGCATCTTCTCATGTGCATATTGGACATCTGTATGTCTTCTTTGGAGAAATGTCTGTTTAGGTCTTCTGCCCATTTTTGATTGGGTTGTTTGCTTTTTGTTATTGAGTTGTATGATCTGTTTGTATATTTTGGAAATTAATCCCTTGTCGGTCGCATCATTTGCAAATATTGTCTCCCAGTCCATAGGTTGTCTTTTTGTTTTGTTTATGGTTTCCTTTGCTGTGCAAAGGTTTATAAGTTTGGTTAGGTCCCATTTGTTTATTTTTGCTTTTGTTTCCATTGCTGTGGGAGGCTGACCTAAGAAAACATTGGCATGATTTATGTCAGAGAATGTTTTGCCTATGTTCTCTTCTAGGAGTTTTATGGTGTCATGTCTTATATTTAAGTCTTTAAGCCATTTTGAGTTTATTTTTATGGCGTGATTTCATTGATTTACATGTGGCTGTCCAACTTTTCCAGCACCACTTGCTGAAAAGACTGTCTTCCCCATTGAATATTCTTGCCTCCTTTCTTGAAGATTAATTAATTGTCCATAGGTGTGTGGGTTTATTGCTGGGCTCTCTATTCTGTTCCATTGGTCCATATGTCTATTTTTGTGCCAATACAATGCTGTTTTGATTATTGTAGCTTTGTAGTATTGTTTGAAGTCTGGGAGGGTTATGCCTCCTGCTTTGTTCATTTTCCTAAGGATTGCTTTGGCAATTCTGGGTCTTTTATGGTTCCATATAAATTTTAGGATTATTTGTTCTAGTTCTGTGAAAAATGTCATGGGTAATTGGATAGTATCCCTCTCTACTAAGACTGTTTGCTACACAAACATTCTTGAAAAGATAGTTCTGAGCCTAAGTTTTCAGAGTCTTTGCTAAAAAGGTGTGCAGAAACTTGAGAGACTTATGGAGAATTGCCTCCCAACAATATTAGTTAGCATTTTTGGGCATTACCTGTGTTCCAGGCACTAATTTACATTTATTTTCTACTCCAACATTCACAACAGCCCTTTGAAGAACTTTATTAGTTGACTTGGGCTGTAGTAATAACAAAATATCATGGACAGTATATCTCAAACAACAGAAATTTATTTCTCACAGATCTGGAGGCTGTAAATCTAATTTCAAGGTGTTGGTAGAATTGCTTTCTATTGAGACCTCTCCTGCTGACTTGTAGATGGCTGCCTTTTCACTGTGTTCTCACATAGGCTTTCTTCTGTGTGCCTGTCTTCCTGGTGTCTCTTTCTCTTCTTATAAGGATTTCAGTCCTACTAGATTAGAACCCTATTCTTAGAACCTCATTTACCCTTAATTACCTGTTTAAAGGTCCTGTCTTCAAATACAGACACCATGGGAATAATGCTTCAATATAAGAGTTTTAGGAGGACACGATTCAGTCCATAACAGGTACTAAATGCTGTACATTACTTACTGTAACTATTTTACAGGTAAGAAAACCGAGGCTTAGAGAAGTTGAGAAACTTTAACAAGGTCACACAAATCAAAGTGATAGAATGGGATTTGAACTGATCTCCTGTCTGACATCCCACTCTCCTATATAGTTAGAATTGAATATACTGTATTTTTTGGTGTTTCAGGGGAAAGGGTGATTTCTTAGCTTTTGGAACAGAATCACAAGTCTTGTGAAAGAACGTTATAGTATGAGCCACAGTTTATTAGCCAGGTTGACTGACTGACTTCCTTCCTGCCTCTTTTTCCCTTTCCCTCCTTCCTACCACACAATCATTTATTCAGATGTTCAATATATGTTTATTGAATTCTACTATGGCCAGTTACTGTCTAGGTGCTAGGGATCCATCAATAAACAAAATAGACTCCCTGACTTAATGAAAGGTACACCCTTGGTATTGTGTGAAAGAGTTTTCACTATCCCCCTTCACCTACTCCCTGTTCTTTAATATTTATATTTTCTGTACAACTGGAAGAGAATGGGAACCATATATTAAGCATATCCACTTATATTATCTCATTTAATAACTGACGTATGGCCTATTAGCACAGATTGGCGACTGTCCCATTTAAAATCTTTAATTCTGATTATGGAAACGTATTTTCCTGTGGTTGATCAGAGAAACTTTGACCGCAAGCTCAAGTGCTTAGGTGTAATGATGTGTTTATGAATAATGCTACATGTATATGTATATCAACGTATATCTATATATTTGTATGTTTTTACCTCCTTGTGTCAAAAACTAGATGGTCAGTCCCAAGAATGATTAGAAGTTATTGTAATACAGATGGCCATCTTGGTTCCAGTCTTGGTTGGTGAGGCTGGAATTAATCAGCTTAACACAGTATAAAAGTCCAAGTATACAGGAAGAATGTCGTGGGATTGAGAGTGTCAGATAGCATTGATGATAAATACAGTTTGGGGGAAAATGAAAACAGAACCAAAAATCAGTACCACTCCTAAAGTTATGTTCAGGTTTTGGGAAGCCCATCAGCCTTATATCTTCTGATTCCAGCCTGCCAGAATTTCTTCTAGCTAGTGGTATCTGTATAGGTTTTGCCTATATATGATTTTCTTTGCAGCATAAAAAAAGATTATTTAAAGTGTATTTAAAAGAAAGAAGGTTTTTCTCAACTGAAAAATTAATTGGCTGCATTTCAAGGTACCTTTCTATATTTATAAAACTATTTGGAGTCAAGGCACAGTGCATTCAGGCTAACATATTTTGTGAAGGTTGATTCCAACTGGGCCTTTCCTTTGAGTTTTCTGGGGTACCATATTTATTTGAGCAGCTGTGAGTTGGGATGCATGATTCACTGCTACTTTATTCTTATAGCTCTCCTCTCTTGAAGTCTAATACTTTGTTTTTATAGTCCACAACTGGGGATTAGCAAGTTAATCTTCGCTGTCACCAGATGTGACAGGGATATAAAGAAAGAGATTTCTTGGGCTTCCCTGGTGGCGCGGTGGTTGAGAGTCCGCCTGCTGATGCAGGGGACACGGGTTCGTGCCCCGGTCCGGGAAGATCCCACATGCCGCGGAGCGGCTGGGCCCGTGAGCCATGGCCACTGAGCCTGCGCGTCCAGAGCCTGTGCTCCGCAACAGGAGAGGCCACAACAGTGAGAGGCCCGCATACCGCAAAAAAAAATAAATAAAGAGATTTCTTAGCATAGTCACTATAAGAACTCTTTTCCTGTCAATAAAAATCAAAGTAATAATAGTCAATCCATAGGTTATTATTTTTTCTTTTCAAAAAATATTCACCTGCTTTGAGTTATTAAAAATATTTTGAAGTTTGTATTCAAACAAGTAAAACCTACATTTAGGCTATTTTAACTTTATATATTCTATTGTAGTTTAAATTTACTGTTGTTAAACTGTTTTTTAAGCTGTTTTCAACCTTCACATCCAAATAACTGGTTCATTAAAATTCCTGATTGGTATGTTGCAAGACACTTGGCAAATAAATGTTGAAAGTAGAACCTCACTCAACATACATGACTATAGCCAAAATTTGGTATAATAAAAATAAAGTTTTGTCAGAAAGTAGTTAACAACTATAGAATTATACAGTAAGTCCCCTACGTATGAATGAGTTCCATTTCAAGAGTGTGTACGTAAGCCCAATTTTGTTCGTAAGTCCAACAAAGTTAGCCTAGGTACCCAACTAACACAATCGTCTATACAGTACTGTACTGTAATAGGTTTATAATACTTTTCACACAAATAATACATAAAAACAAACAAACACAGAAAATAAAACATTTTTAATCTTACAGTACAGTACCTTGAAAAGTACGGTAGTACAGTAAAACAGCTGGCATACGGGGGCTGGCACTGAGTGAACAGGCAAGAAGATTTACTGACTGGAGGAGGGAGAGAAGGATGGTAGAGCTGAAGGATCATCAGCAGTAGGAGACAGAGGGCAAGCTGCAGTTTCACTCATGCCTGACATTAATGGTATGCATGTTCGCATCTTTGAAAGTTCGCAACTTGAAGGTTTGTATGTAGGGCACTTACTGATTTTGTTGCAGTTTTAAAGCAAACATTGAAGAGTCAATAGCACAGTGATTAAGAGCATGAACTCTAAAGCCAGATTACCTAGATTAGACTACCCCTTTAACTGTATGACCTCCGGCAAATTGCTTAATCTCTCTGTGCCCCAGTTCCTTCATCTGTAAAATGGAAATAATAATCTGACCTATCTTATAGGGTTTTTATTGTATTTAAATAAAGTAATATGTGTGAAGCAATTTGGACAGTGTTAGGTACAACTTAAATAAAAGGTAGCTTTTAATTACTGTTATTATGAAGTACAGCTCCAAAGAGTGCCCTTGTTAGAATTCAATGTAGTGAGGAGTTGGGTTCTCAGATTTGCAGGCCTAGTGATTCACTTTTATCATGGCTCCCAGATTTAATCAGCTCAAGTCTCTGAGAGAAGGAATTGAACAAACTCATGAGTGACTAATGGAACAGCCAGAAGCCCCATTTATAAAAGTGACAAAAATTATTCTGAAGTAATTAATGAGGTGATTTTTTCCTCATGCAATCCCTTTTACCTATAATTCTGTTTGCCTCTTCAATCTAGATCTTGGTCTCCATGACTCAGAGAAGGGAGGCTTCAGTAGACCACAGAGAAAAAAAGTTTTTAAATAGTCTTTGAAGTTTGAATTTTCAAGCCCTATCATAAATACCAGGCAAGTAAGAAAATTCATTCAGTCAAGCCCTGGTTTGTCCTGGTTGTTGGATAAATATAAAGATTCTCTTGCCTTGGGTAGAAAAATGAGCTAGGGAAGATGGAAATGGAGTTATTCCCTGAAAAGAAGTTCTCTGCTCTGCAGCCTACTCCAAAACTGAACCCTGAGGAGGTGGTGATACAAGTCCAAGAGCAGTGAGGAGCTGTGACTTGTTTCACAAGTGGGATTTCCTCATATGCTGGGATGGTATTATACCAGTTGAGTAGGTATGATAATATAGCATGACGTGATGTGGTGTGTCAAGGTCACTAGAGTTTGAGTTAAACTGCTTGAGTTTCTTATGATCCCCAGAGCAGTTTGGAAAAATCTTGCCATTTTCCTCCCGAACCCAAATTAAAAGTGGCCACAAATTTTTTGCTACTTCCCATTAAGAAACAAAGACTAATTCCCTTCTTGAATGTGGGCTAATCTAGTGGCTTGGTTGACAAATGGAACATACTAGAAGTGAGCTTCTGTGAGTTTTATTTATTTCATCCTTATTGGAGTATAATTGCTTTACAATGTTGTGTTGTTTCTGCTGTACAAAAAAGTGAATCAGCTATATGTATACATATATCCCCATATCCCCTCCCTCCTGCATCTCCCTCCCACCCTCCCTATCCCACCTCACTAGGTCATCACAAAGCATCAAGCTGATCTCCCTGTGCTATGCAGCAGCTTCTACTAGCCATCCATTTTTCATTTGGTAGTGTATATATGTTGATGCCACTCTATCACCTCGTCCCAACATATGCTTCCCCCCGTGTCCTCAGGTCTGTTCTCTATATCCGCGTCTATTCCTGCCCTGTCACTAGGTTCATGAGTACTGTTTTTTTAGATTCCATATATATGTGTTAGCATACGGTATTTGTTTTTCTCTTTCTGACTTTGTATGACAGACTCTAGTTCCATCCACCTCACTACACATAACCCAATTTTGTTTATTTTTATGGCTGAGTAATACTCCATTGTATATATGTGTCACATCTTTATCCATTCATCTGTCGATGCACATTTAAGTTGCTTCCATATCCTGGCTACTGTAAATAGTACTGCAATGAACACTGTGGTACATGTATCTTTTTGAATTATGGTTTTCTCAGGGTATATGCCCAGTAGTGGGATTGCTGGGTCATATGGTACTTGTATTTTTAGTTTTTAAAGGAACCTCCATACTATTGTTCTCCATAGTGGTTGTATCAATTTACATTCCCACCAACAGTGCAGGATGGTTCCCTTTTCTCCACACCCTCTCCAGCATTTATTATTTCTAGATTTTTTGATGTTGGCCATTCTGACAAGTGTGAGATGATACCTCAATGTGGTTTTGATTTTCATTTCTCTAATAATTAGTGATGTTGATCATCTTTTCATCTGTGTGTTGGCAGTCTGTATATCTTCTTTGGAGAGATGTCTATTTAGGTCTTCCACCCATTCTTAGAATCGGTTGTTTGGTTTATTTTGATATTGAGCTGCATGAGCTGCTTGTAAATTTTGGAGATTAATCCTTTGCCAGTTGCTTCATTTACAAATATTTTCTCCCATTCTGAGGGTTATCTTTTTGTCTTGTTTATGGTTTCCTTTGCTGTGCAAAAGCTTTTAAGTTTCATTAGGTCCTATTTGTATATTTTTGTTTTTCTTTCCATTATTCTATGAGGTGGGTCAAAAAGGATCTTGCTGTGATTTATGTAATAAAGTGTTCTGCCTATGTTTTCCTCTAAGAGTTTTATAGTGTCTGACCTTACATTTAGGTCTTTAAACCATTCTGAGTTTATTTTTGTGTACGGTGTTAGGAAGTGTTCTAATTTCATTCTTTTACATGTAGCTGTCCAGTTTTCCCAGCACCACTTATGGAAGAGGTTGTCTTTTCTCCATTGTATATTCTTGCCTCCTTTGTCAAAGAAAAGTTGACCATATGTGCATGGGTTTATCTCTGTGCTCTCTGTCCTTTTCCACTGATCTATATTTCTGTTTTTGTGCCAGTACCATACTGTCTTGATTACAGTAGCTTTGTAGTATAGTCTAAAGTCCAGGAGCCTGATTCCTCCAGCTCCATTTTTCTTAAGATTGCTTTGGCTATTCGGGGTCTACTGTGTTTCTGTACAAGCTGTGAAATTTTTTGTTCTAGTTTTGTGAAAAATTCCATTGCTAGTTTGATAAGGGTTGCATTGAATCTGTAGATTACTTTGGGTATTATAGTCATTTTCACAATGTTGATTCTTCCAATCCAAGAACATGGTGTATCTGTCCATCTGTTTGTATCATCTTTGATTTCTTTCATCAGTGTCTTATAGTTTTCTGCAGACAGGTCTTTTGTTTCCGTAGGTAGGTTTATTCCTAGGTATTTTATTCTTTTTGTTGCAGTGGTAAATGGGAGTGTTTCCTTAGTTTCTCCTTCTGATTTTTCATTGTTAGTGTATAGGAATGCAAGAGATTTCTGTGCATTAATATTGTATCCTGCAACTTTACCAAATTCATTGATTAGCTCTAGTGGTTTTTGGTGGCATCTTTAGGATTTTCTATGTATAATATTATGTCATCTGCAAACAGTGACAGTTTTCTTCTTTTCCAGTTTGGATTCCTTTTATTTCTTTTCCTTCTCTGATTGCCATGGCTAGGACTTCCAAAACTATGTTGAATAATATTGGTGAGAGTGGACATCCTTGTCTCGTTCCTGATCTTAGAGGAAATGCTTTCAGTTTTTCACCATTGCGAATGATGTTGGCTGTGGATTTGTCATATATGGATTTTATTATGTTGAGATAGGTTCCCTCTGTGCCCACTTTCTGTAGATTTTTTATCATAAATGGGTGTTGAATATTGTCAGAAGGTTTTTCTGCATCTATTGAGATTATCATATGGCTTTTATTCTTCAGTTTGTTAATATGGTGTATCACATTGGTTGATTTGCATATATTGAAGAATCTTTGCATTCCTGGGCTAATCCCCACTTGATCATGGTGTATGATCTTTTTAATGTGCTGTTGGATTCTGTTTGCTAGTATTTTGTTGAGGATTTTTGCATCTATGTTCATCAGTGAAATGGCCTGTAATTTTCTTTTTTTGTGACACTTTGTTTGGTTTTGGCATCAGGGTGATGGTGGCCTCGTAGCATGCGTTTGGGAGTGTTCCTCCTTCTGCTATATTTTGAAAGAGTTTGAGAAGGAAAAATGTTAGCTCTTCTCTAAGTATTTGATAGAATTCGCCTGAGAAGCCATCTTGTCCTGGGCTTTTGTTTGTTGGAAGATTTTTAATCACAGTTTCAATTTCAGTGCTTGTGATTGGTCTGTTTATATTTTCTATTTCTTCCTGGTTCAGTCTTGGAAGTTTGCACTTTTCTTAGAATTTGTCCATTTCTTCCAGGTTGTCCATTTTATTGGCATATAGTTGCTTATAGTAATCTCTCATGATTCTTTTTTATTACTGTGGTGTCAGTTGTTACTTCTTTTTCGTTTCTAATTATTGATTTGAGTCTTCTCCCTTTTTTTCCTGATGAGTCTGGCTAATGGTTTATCAATTTTGTTTATCTTCTCAAAGAACCAGCTTTTAGTTTTATTGATCTTTGCTATTGTTTCCTTCATTTCTTTTTCATTTATTTCTGATTGATCTTTATGATTTCTTTCCTTATGCTAAGTTTTGGGTATTTTTATTCTTCTTTCTCTAATTGCTTTAGGTGTAAGGTTAGGTTGTTTATTTGAGATTTTTCTTGTTTCTTGAGGTAGGATTGTATTGCTATAAACTTCCTTCTTAGAACTGCTTTTGCTGCATCCCATAGGTTTTGGGTCATCGTGTTTTCATTGTCATTTGTTTCTAGGTACTTTTTGATTTCCTCTTTTATTTCTTCAGTGATCTCTTGGTTGTTTAGAAGTATATTGTTTAGCCTCCATGTGTTTGTATTTTTTACAGTTTTTTCCCTGTAATTGATATCTAGTCTCATAGCATTGTGTTTGGAAAAGATGCTTGATATGATTTCAGTTTTCTTAAATTTACTGAGGCTTGATTTGTGACCTAAGATGTGATCTATCATGGAGAATGTTCCGTGTGCACTTTGAGAAGAAAGTGTATTCTCTTGTTTCTGGATGGAATGTCCTATAAATATCAATTAAGTCCATCTCATCTAATGTGTCATTTAAAGCTTATTTTTCCTTATTTATTTTCTGTTTGGGTGATCCGTCCATTGGTTTAAGTGGGGTGTTAAGGTCCCCTAGTACTATTTTTGTGTTACTGTCCGTTTCCTCTTTTATGGCTGTTAACATTTGCCTTATGTATTGAAGTGCTCCTGTGTTGGGTGCATTGATATTTACAGTTGTTACATCTTCTTCTTGGATTGATCCCTTGATCATTATGTAGTGTCCTTTCTTGTCTCTTGTAATAATCTTTATTTTAAAGTCTATTTTATCTGATATGAGTATTGCTATTCCAGCTTTCTTTTGATTTTCATTTGCATGGAATATCTTTTTCCATCCCCTCATTTTCAATCTGTATGTATCCCTAGGTTGAAGTGGGTCTCTTGTAGATAGCATATATATGGGTCTTGGTTTTTTTTTTTAATTTTATTTATTTATGTTTGGTTGTGTCAGGTCTTAGTTGTGGCTGGTGGACTCCTTAGTTGCAGCCAGTGGGCTCCTTAGTTGTGGCATGCAAACTCTCAGTTGCAGCATGCATGTGGGATCTAGTTCCCTGACCAGGGATTGAACTGCATCCCCTGCCTTAGGAGGCGAATTCTTAACCACTCTGCCACCAGGGAAGTCCCTCAGGTCTTGTCTTTGTATCCATTCAGCCAGTCTGTCTTTTGGTTGGGGCATTTAATCCATTTACATTTAAGATAATTATTGATATGTATGCTCCTATTACCATTTTCTCAATTGTTTTGGGTTTGCTTTTGTAGGTCTTTTCCTTCTCTTGTGTTTCCTGCCTAGAGAAGTTCCTTTAGCATTTGTTGTAAAGCTGGTTTGGTGGTGCTGAATCCTCTTAGCTTTTGCTTATCTGTAAAGCTTTTGTTTTCTCCATAGAATCTGAATGAGATCCTTGCTAGTGTAGTGTAGGTAGTGTAATCTTGGTTGTAGGTTTTCCCCTTTCGTTATTTTAAATATATCTTGCCACTCCCTTCTGGCCTGCAGAGTTGCTGCTGAAAGATCAGCTGTTAACCTTATGGGGATTCCCTTGTATGTTATTTGCTGCTTTTCCTTTGCTGCTTTTAATATTTTTTCTTTGTGTTTAATTTTTGTTAGTTTGATTAATATGTGTCTTGGCATGTTTCTCCTTAGGTTTATCCTGTATGGGACTCTCTGCATTCCTGGACTTGATTATTTCCTTTCCCATGTTGGGGAAGTTTTCAAGTATAATCTCTTCAAAAATTTTCTCAGAACGTTTCTTTTTTTCTTCTTTTTCTGAGATGTCTAGAATTTAAAGGTTGGTGTGCTTAATGTTGTCCCAGAGGTCTCTGAGACTGTCCTCCATTCTTTTCCTTCTTTTTTCTTTATTCTGCTCTGTGACAGTTATTTCTGCCATTCTATCTTCCAGCCCACTTATCCATTCTTCTGCCTCAATTATTCTGCTATTGATTTCTTCTAGAGTATTTTTAATTTCAGTTATTGTGTCGTTCATTACTGTTTGTTTGCTCTTTAGTTCTTCTAGGTCCTTGTTAAATGTTTCTTATGTTTTCTCTACTCTAATTCTGAGATTTTGAATCATCTTTACTATCATTACTCTGAATTATTTTTCAGGTAGTTTGCCTATTTCCTCTTGATTTATTTGTTCTTGTGGGTTTTTATCTTGCTCATTTGTCTGCAAGATATTTTTCTGTTTTCTCATTTTGTCTAATTTGCAGTGTTTGAGGTCTCCTTTCCCTAGGCTGCAGGGTCTTAGTTCCTCTTGCTTCTGTTCTCTGCCCCCAGTGGTGAGGTTTGTCCAATGGCTTGCTTGGGCTTCCTGATGGGAGGGACTGGTGCCTGTGTACTTGTGGGTGGAGCTGAGTCTTTTCCCTCTGATGAGCAGGGCTGTGTCAGGTGGTGTCTTTTGGGCTGTCTGTGAGCTTAGTATGACTTTAGGTAGTCTATTTGCTGATGGATGGGTTTGTGTTCCTGTCTTGTTTGTTATTTGGTGTGAGGCATCCAGCGCTGTGAGCTGCTGGCAGTTGGGTGGAGCTGGGTCTTGAATTCAGATACAGGCATCTGTGAGAACTCTCAGTGATTAATCTTCCCTGGGGCCAGGAATTCTCTAGTGTCCAGCTTCCTGAACTCAGTGCTCCCACCGCAGAGCCTCAGGCCTGACTTCCAGTCGAGGAACCAAGATCCCCAAGTCACTCATCCGGGCAATAAAGAAGATTAAAAAGACTAATAGAATCCCAGGCAAATGGTAAAAAGTAAAATCAAACAAACAAAAACAGAAACAAGGAAACGCTCACACACACACAAAGGAAACAAAAACAGAACCAAGTAAATCAAAAAGCAAGAGAACTACCAAACAAAAGAACCGAAGAATGAAATCAAACAATTAAAAAGAAAACTGACAAAAACACAAAACCAAAAAACAAAACCAAAGCAGAGTGCCAACTGAAGAATGAAGCAAAGAAACAAAGCAAACTGACTAAAGTGATTTTAAAAAAAAGAAAAAGAGAAAGGGGAAAGGAGACAGAACAACAGAAAAGCAACGTAAAGATAGAAATATTGAAAAAATAAAATAGAAAATATATTAAAGAAAAAAGAAAGACAAACAAAACCCCAGAGAAATGGTAAAAACAAAATTAAACAAAAACATCAACAAGGAAACACACACACACACACACACACACACACACACACACACAAAAGAAACAAACACAGAACCAAATAAAATGAAAAGAAAAGAACAACCAGACAAATAGAAGAACCCAAAAACCAAAATCGATTAGGATCAAAACTAACAAAAACACAAAACCTAAAAACAAAACCAAAGCAGTGTGCCAACTGAAGAATAAAGCAAGGAAACAGAGCAAACTAATAAAAATGATTTTAAAAAAAATAATAAAATTAAAAAGGGATAAAACACAGGACAACAGAAAAGCAAAATAGAAACGGAAATATAAAAAATAATAATAAATATATTAAAGAAAAAGAAGAATAAGGGAAAAAGAACACAGAACAACAGAAAATGAAAGTAAAAATAGAAGTATATTAAAAAAATAAAATTATATTATAGAACACGAAGGTCCCAAAAGACTAAAAAAAAAAAAAAATAGTAAAACAACAACAAAAAACAAAAAAAGAAAGAAAGAAAAAATACAAGGACCAACAACAGAATGAATCAAAACATAGTAAAATTAATAGTAATAATGATATTTCCCTGGGGTCTCAGCTGAAAGTGTCCTTGCATGCACCATGAGCCACAGCCCACCTCCACCTCCCTAAGAGGCTCTCCTCTGCCTCTAGGCTGGTCTCTGGACCTGCTGTGAGCCCTGTGGGGACCACTCAGGCTCTGATCTGGCCCAATTCCTGCATGTGCTTGTCCCCAAAGTCCACAGCTCCCAGAGCTGGAATGATTTCATTTATGGGAACACTCATTGTCTACTCAGATATTCCATAGATGCAGGGTCTACCTAGCTGATTGTGGGGATTTAACCTGCAGCTTGTACAGCTGATGGAAAGATTTTCGATCTTCTTCCTAGTCGCTCCAGCCCTGGGGTTCAGCTTTGGTTTTATCCCCACCTCTGCATGTGGTTCCCCCCAGGAGTCTGGTCCTGAGGCTGCCTTGGAGCTCTTGGGTGTGCCCCAGTGAGGACAGGGCACAAAGGTGGTATGAGTGCTTGGATCGTGGGAGCTCTTGTGGCGCCAAATGCCTTCTGTGAGGTTTTTTTTTTTTTTTTTTTTTGCGGTACGCAGGCCTCTCACTGTTGTGGCCTCTCCCATTGCAGAGCACAGGCTCCGGATGCGCAGGCTCAGCGGCCATGGCTCATGGGCCCAGCCACTCCACGGCATGTGGGATCTTCCCGGACTGGGGCACAAACCCATGTCCCCTGCATCGGCAGGCAGACTCTCAACCACTGCGCCACCAGGGAAGACCCTTCTGTGAGTTTTAGGACCGGGTAATAGGAAGTTTTGCAGCTTTCACTTGGATCTCTTAGAATTTTCCCTCAGGGGAAAGCCAGTTGTATGAAGTCTGGTCATCTTTCTGGAAAGCCTATTTAGAGAAGTCTTGAGACTACTTGGATAGGGAAAGCAGCCCAGCTAAGCCCAGTCTGCCATCTCTTTCCACCAAGGAAACAGGCGTGTGAGTGAAACTATCTTGGACTTCCAGCCTGTCCAGACACCAGCTGTACAGCACCAAATGATCCTAGGGGAGGCAGAAGAAACAACCTGCCCAGCCCTTGAAGATCTGACCCACATGTCATAAACATAATAAAATGATTATTGTTGTAAGCCATTAAGTTTTGGGTGGTTTGCTCCATCACAGTAGATAACCGGTACATACCTCTTCATATGCCCTTAGAATTACATAGAAGCAGGTGGATGAATCGTCTAACTTTGACCTGAAGAAGCCTTTTGGATTTACAGGCTGACCTGTGTGGAGATGATAATGCAGTCCCTACCTTCAAAAGACCTCATGAGGTGGGACTTTTATTCCTCAGTATTGACAGAAAAAAACCATTCATTTACTCATTTGCAGTGAACATTAGCAGGGACAAAGGTTGAGCAAGAAGCAAACATTTAGGGGCTTCCCTGGTGGCGCAGTGGTTGAGAGTCCTCCTGCCGATGCAGGGGACATGGGTTCATGCCCCGGTCCGGGAAGATCCCACATGCCGCGGAGCGGCTGGGCCCGTGAGCCATGGCCGCTGAGCCTGCACGTCTGGAGCCTGTGCTCCGCAATGGGAGAGGCCACAATAGTGAGAGGCCCGCGTACCGCAAAAAAACAAACAAACAAACAAACATTTATATGTTCACAATTGGGTTTTTAGAATTATAAATCATAGTGGCCCTGCCTGCCACCCATTCTCCAAGTCTTAAATAAACACACATAGGGGAACCTTGATATCACTGGGAAAATCCTCATATGACAGAGGAAACCATGATTTGACTGAAAAATATCTTGAAGTGACTAAGTTGGTTATTTGCCACTAGGAAAAATAGGGTTTAAGATAGGATTTAAGTCATCATAGAAAAATGAAACCAGTTTTTTTTTTTTTAGCACAACTGCAACTTGTGAAATCAATATCTGTCATATTAATTAAATATGTGAAACACTACCGGCAAGCCCGTTAGAATATGCTCATTATCTGATTAGCACATCTCTTCCTGCGTCCATTTATTCTTTACAGTGGGAACTGTTTCTTTAGTTGCAATCAGAACACTCGGGTCTGCTCCAGTGTATAGTCTTGCTGAGAAGCTAAATTAGTCATCAGGCTATTTGGTTATCATGGGTCTGAACAAAGGTAAAAGGAGAAGTTCTATTATTTAGGCCATGGTGACACAACTGATGCCCCACGTCTTTCCCACAATAGAGGACACCTCTTTAGTGATTAGAATTCTCATGCTGTCCTCTGACCCCCAGTCAGCATTGTTCTTTTCTATACATACTAAATAAATTATAGAAAATTCTGGCTCCCTGGTTGCATTGTATCTCCTTCTAATGAGACCATTCCACCAGTAATGGCAAGTTTAATCTACAGATATGTTTATACTGTTAATTAGGTCATGCTTATGTACTGCCTGTTTCTGGCTTTGTAACATAATGTCTCTTAAGGGTTGTTTCTTCAGATAGCAAATTTAATTTATCATGTGTCGATTTTACTAATTTAACTTATGTCTCCCTGTTGCCTCAATGTTCTGCCTAAGAGGGTCACTCTATTTCCATCTAATCCTGTAAGACTTTCAGTGCAATGCCAGGTGCACTGAGCAAGAAAAATCTCAATAAATAAGAAAGGAGAAGTGTGACACATTTTTCTCTTAGGAAATTAAAGGAAGGGAAGCTTTTAAAATCACATTATAAATTTCTACTACCTAGTAATTGAGCTATACAATTATCTTGTACAATTTACAACTCCTTTGTTTGAAACAGCTCTGGGTTATCTCTGTTCCTAAGTTTTGATGGGAAAAACCTGCTCATTTGTTCACTAATGAACAAATTAGTGTTTAGAACCACACCCCTGATTGGAACCAAGCTCCATGGTAGATGCCTCTCTGGTCTTGTGAAAGGAGCATAAACAATATATAAAATGCTTTTTTTCTTTTTCTTTTCTTTTGTATCTATAAAAATAAACTTATTGTGATAATCATTTCATGATGTTCACTAAACTTAGTGTGATAATCATTTCATGATGTATGTAAGTCAAATCATTATGCTATATACCTCAAACTTATATGGTACCCTATGTCAATCATATCTCAATGAAATTGGAAGAAAAAAAACCAATACATAAAATATAAGGCACACAGTAAAGCATATGAAATGCTCGATGTAATTTGATATGAGTGAAATCTAAATTAAAACCCCGATGAAATGCCACTGCATACCTACTAAAATGGCTAAAACAAATAAGACTGATGATACCAAATATTGGCAAAGATATGGAACAACTGTAACTCTGCAAGTGTAAAATGGCACAGCCACTTTGAAAAACTCTCGGTATCCCTTAAAAAATTAAATATAGATTTATCTTATGATCCAAAAATTCCACTTCTAGATTGTATCCGTTATCTATTTCACAAATAACCACAACTTAATGACTTAAACAACAATAAACACTTATCATCTCATACAGTTTCTGAGGGTCAGGAATTCAGAGTGGGCTTAGTTGGGTGGTTTGCCTCAGGGTCTCTCATGAGGTTTCAGTTAATACAGCCAGAACCACAGTCACCTGAAGGCTGGACGGGGCTGGAGGCTCTGTTTCGAATGTGGCATATGACTCACATGACTGACAAGTTGAGGATGGTGGCTGGCAAGCGACTTCAGTTCCTTACCCCTTGGATCCCACCGTATTGCTGCTTGAGTGTCCTCCTGGAAGCTGGTGTCCTTCCAGAGTGCATGATCTGAGATCAAGGAGACAGCTTGTATGACCTAGTCTTAAAAGTGGTACTCCATACATTTTTGCAATATCTTATTGATTGCATAGAGTAGCCCTATTCGGTGGGTGGTGTAAATGTGTGTAGGTGGGGTGTGACCACACAAGAGGTTGGATACGAGGAAGCAAGGATCATTGGGTACCATCTTGGAGGCCGTCTGCCATGTAGGTATTTATCCCAGAGAAATAAAAACAAACATCCACAAAAACATTATACAAGAATGTTCGTAGGAGTTTATTTACAATATTCAAAGTGGAAGCAGCCCAGATGTTCGTCAGCAGGAGTCTGGATAAACAAGCTGGTGTATTCACACTGGATTCGACTCAGCAATAGAAAGGAACCAGCTACTGATAAATGCAAAAATATTAATAAATCGCAAAAATATTATTCTAAGTAAGAGAGGAAAAAGTCCATAATGTATAATTCCATTTATATGCAATTCTAGAATAGGCAAAACTTGCCTAGGGTGATATAAATCAGATCAGTGGTTGCTTCTCACAGGGTGGGAGGTAGATTGACTAGGGATGGCTATAAAAAAGCTTTCTGGGTAATGAAACCCTTCTGACAAATTTGTAAAAAGCAATTCAGCAACACACTTATGTTCTGAAGATTTCACTGTTGATAAATGATACCTCAATAAAAAATACAAGGTGTAATCCAAGGGTCACAAGAGATATAAACAAAAGATATGTTAAAATTGATGAGAGAAATTAATACAGAATGGGGAAATATTAACAGGGAAAGTATTAATTTTTTAATAAGTCAAAACAGTCATTGTAGGTAATTTTAATGATATTATTTTTGTATTAATAGTCCCATCATTTGGAATAATTGTTGATTTATTTCTTTTTTGGTCTATTTTCCAATCTTTCATACATTTTTGAAAGTAGATAATAATGTTTCATATATGAGATTTTATAAACTGATTATATGTATGTATCGTTGATTGGTGACAGTATAAATAGTTCCCCAGACTATTAAAAATTCTTTTAAAGTATCATTTTCAATTGTTATATTTCATTGTAGGACTATGACTTGGTTTATGTAACTGTTTTGTTAGTGATGGACATTTAGGATACAACCTAAACGGAGTTGTACATAAAGGTTTTTCACCTAAGTGAAATTATTGTCTATATCTACCAGTAATGTATAAAAGGACATTTCACCATACTTTGGTTGGGTGCTAAGTATTTTGAACACTTTGATCATGTGTTTCTTAACCCTTGTAATTGAGAAAATGGCAGTTGAATTGAACCTTGAAGAACGAATAGCGTTTTAAATGTCAATTGGATTTCAAAAGGCAAAGATGGGGAAGGATTTTTTCTGCAGTGTTCATGGCATGGCAAGCAAAGCCTCGCAATGTCAAACTCATGGAATTGCAAGTAGTTTAATAAAAAAGCTTAGAGCAGTGGTTCTCAATCTTGGCTGCACAAGAGTATCACCTAAGGGTGAATTTAAAAAACCCAATGTTGACCAATAAACCCAGAACATCTGGGTGTAGAGCTCAGGCATCAGTAGGTCTAAAAACCTCCCAGGTGATCCCAATGTGTAAGCAAAATTGAAAACCACTGGTGTAGAGTGAGGCAGAAGGGGATAGGATGTAATTAGAGATGAAACTGAAAAGATGGAGAGCAGATGTAGCAAGGCATCATGCTCTAAGACAAAGTGTGGACTTTCTAGGCAATTTAGCAAATGATATCTGTGTTCTTCACTCATCACCTTGGAGTCCTTTACCTTTCACATATACCCATGTAGTATTACTCCCAGCAAACCTCTATCACATGTATCTCCTTGTGGACAAGCTGCTGTCAGGCTGCTTGAGCTCCTCCCTCCCCTTGCCAAGATGTGGAAATGCCTGGGAATTTTCACTTCACATCCCCAGAGCACAGTCCTTAAGCACTGATTGATGGTGATGGTATGTAAATAATTCTGCTTCCTCCCCCCTGATCAGGACAATTCTGAGGTGTGATTTTTCCACAAACTTCTTTCCATTCAGGAGAGGGTGAACTTGTGGCAGAACGTAAACCTACACACTGCTTCCTTCATAAAGAAAGAGTTCTTTGAAAGCAATGTCAGCTGAAATAAACAGTGGGCTTAGTGACTTACCTGCAAGCACCTTATCTCATCATACACCAGTAATGCATGGTTCTTAGACCCCAGGGATCTACAAACACACTTTGAGTGGCCTGACTTCCACTGTCTCCAGAGGGCCTTGCATTTGTGAAGCAGTGTTACCCTCTGTGGATATGCTTTTATCTTGCAGCCTTGCCTGACCTCCTTCCTTTCCCTGTTCCTCTTCCTGCTTCCTTGATTTTCCACTCTTACTAATAGCTGACTCTCATATGACACTTAGTGTCAGCATTTGCCTCCAGGGAACTCGATTAAGGTAAGCAATGAGGATTGTATTGGAAGATCATTCTGAAAATGATTTAGAAAAATGGATGAATGTAGGTAGGAAGTAAGATTGAAGACTATCGCAATATCCCATCAACCAGGGAACTGAGGAGTCATCCTCCTCCATGACTTACATTTTTAAAATATCCTTTCTTTGCCATTTCCAGAGCCCCTGCTTTAGTTTAGACTCTCATTATTTTTGAGGTGTAGAATCACTGGTCTGTATTTCATGATGTGAACTTAAGGACCGTGCCAATGTATCAATGGAGAAGGACTAGAAATGGTAAGTTCCTTACACTTTGCAAACTAAAATTTCCCTTGTGAAATCTATTTATTTTTTCATTTAGACTTTAGAGCTCACAGATTCTAAATTACATTTGTAAAGAAACTTAGGTGTACCTTGACTCGGGCAAGTAATTAAAGCTCTCTGGCCTCAGTTTTCTCACTTCTTGGATGAGGAAGAAGAATTAAATTATTCCTAAAGCTCCTTCCAGTTCTGAAATGTTATATTCAACAGCAGCCACTAGATTACATCAGTGAAACAAGCATAGATCAGGTTATTCCAGTAGCACTTGTCACTTCTCAAAACAAATTGACAAAAATCATACACTTATTGTAAGAACAATTCTCCGGGAAGCTAACCTTTGCTCATTTTTCTCAATGATTTGTTTACTGTCTTTAACTTTGCTTTGGAAATGGGTAACCATCTAATTGGGTTGATAAGGTCAGCACGCAGGAGGTTTGGAAAGAGATTGGATATTATTTGTGAGCGTGTATATTTACCTAGACATGCTTTTTGTCATGTTTATTGTACTTTAATGATTAGCTAGAAATAATAAGACTGCTGTATATGCTAGTTTACTAATGCTCTGCCATTTATGGATTATTCTAAGGTAATTTGAAAATACAGAGAAAATGTTATTTGAGCGTGCTTTTGGAAGAGGTAGATATATTTGTACAATTAAATAGTAATTTAATAACACAGTATTCCTCAAAACAGAGTTCACCAGTATATGTAGTTCATAAGGAGGACTTATAAGGCTGGATGAGATGAGTTTTATTTTCCCCTATTTCTAAGGAGAGTATAAATTCAACTTAGGGGGATTTTGTGGCTCAAGAAAGGTGATTTAACAATGTGTAAATTTTTTCTGCTCCTCAGTTTATCACGTCTTGTCCCCACACAACTCTGAAATATACTCAGATATTTCCTAAACTCTTTTGTGTTTCACCACTTAGCCAGGCAAAGATGTGAGCTTCACAGTTGTATCACACAGACCCTCCATTAGAAATGATCTCAATTCTATTCCCTTTTGGGCTCCTGTGTTCTGGAATCTTTGAGGAATGCTTTTAAAATTATAAAACATGGAGAATTAGGATATGTTTGTAGCATTTTCTCAGTATATTCTTTTCCCCCCTCCCCTTAGATGAGGTATAGTGCACAGACAGGAAAGTATATAACTCTTACATACACAATTCAGTGAAATTTTTCATATGTATATACTTGTGTAGCTCCTGCCTGGACTAAGATATAAAGCAAGATTTAAAAAAAAATTCCCTCTTGTTTCTTTCCAGTTAGTTTTCCTCCATTCAGAGGTTACCACTGCTGTCAAACCCAAGTTCTTGTACCCAATGCACAGTGAGGCCAAATAAAAAATGTTGGAATTTGGAGCAGAGAAGGGTTTATTGCAAGGGCCAAGCAAGGAGAATGGGCAGCTCATGCTCAAAAAGCCCAAACTCCTCAGGAAACAGTTTTTAAAAGCAAATTTGGGGGGAGAGCCACAGGATGTGTGTGTGTGTGTGTGTGTGTGTGTGTGTGTGTGTGAGACTTTCTTCTGAGTGGCTGGTGGTGAGGTAATGGGGTGGTGCTCCAGGAACCTCAGTCATCAGCTTTCTGGTACCTGTAGAAAAACTCAGAGATATGTATCAAATTGTTATGTATATCCTTTGAGGAGGACCCAGGACCTTGCCCCATGGCTACACTGTTATTTTTTTGACTGCCTTTCCTTTGTTTCTGCATTCCCTCACTCTGCTAATTAGTAACTGCCTGAAACTGCACTTTGGTACTCAGGGAAGGTCTAGGAGGGTGAAATCTTTTTCCTACAAATGAGAAAAAGGGGACACAGAAAGGCTTTTGTACTCGGGAGGGCCCCACAGGGTCCCTCTTGGTTTCATCACCATTCTTAGTTCTCTCACCACAGCTTGGTTTGCCTGTTTTTTTTATTGCTGTGTAGTATTCTACTGATATTATTCTCATCTTGATGGGTATTTATTTTATTTTCATTTTTCCAGTTTATGAATGTCTGCTGTGATTTCTGATGGACATATGTACTCATTCTTTTTTTGGTAGATATGGCTGGAATTAGGATTGCACACTCATGAGGTAGACATGGTTTAGCTTTAGCACTTGCTGCCAAATGTTTTTCCGAAGAGGTGGTACTAATTTTCCTTCCCACCAGCAATGTATGAGAGCCCTAGTTCCTCTATATTTGTGCCAATATGTGATATTGTCAGTGTTTTTAATTTTAGTCATTTTGGTGAATGTCTGGTAGTATCTCATTATAGTTTTAGTCTTCATTTCCCTGATAAATAATGTTGTTGAGTACCTTTCCATATAATTATGGGGCTTTTTGAAGCCTCTTTTATGAAATCCTATTCAAGTATTTTAGCCATTAATTGTCTTTTTGTTATTGATCTGTCTTTACGTATTCTGACAAATGTGTGAATATATTTGTGTTTTCTTTTGATGAATAGAAGTTCTTAATTTTAACAAAGTCCAATTTAACATCATTTTCTTTTATGGTCCACACTTTTTGTGTTTTGTTTCAATATATAATTTGAAAACCGAGTCACCACATAATGCATTTACTTCAACAAACCCTAGTCTTCTTTTTAAAGATAATAACTCACTGTGATATAGTGAAAATATATTGGACATTAACTATGAAGAGCTAGGCATCCTGTCTTTTCTGGTTACTAAGCATGTACCTAGGGCAATATACTTAAATCTTTAAGTCTTTTCCATCATTCATACTATGCTATACCAGTCAGGACTCTCAGTTGCAAGTGACAGAAAATGAACTAAGCTAGCTAAGAAAGGGTGACCTAGAAGGACGGTAAAACCTAGGATCTGAAGAGCTGACTAAATCATTGTTAGCATATGAGACCTTAGGGGCCCCATCACCACTATGACACTCTTATCTTGGCTTATCTCTCTGTGATGGCCTTTTTCTCACTGAGAGCAAATAGTAGCAAGAAACATGGCAGCTGGCAGCTGCAGGCTTACAACACCCCAGCTGAGCATCTCAAAAGGAAAAACAAAGTGTTTCTCTGTTCTGTTTACTTCAGTATCTAATAATCCTAGTGAAGGACTCTGGGTAGTCCTGAGTCATCTATCTGTCCAGGTGAACAAAGGGGAGAGAAAAGCCATTGTTATTAATCCCAGGATGAAATGAAGAAGGGAAGAGTTCCCAAAAGAAGTAAGCATGCTATTGCCAAGAGAAGGGGGGCTGTCTCCTGCTCTTAGACCTGGAACCCTAGAGAGGATCATGACTGGCCTCAGCAAAAGCAGGAAGCTAAGATACTGTTCTAGGCTCTCACTCGGAAGTGACTTTCATGGGTTTTCAAGGTCAAAGTGGATCTCTATTTTACACACACCAAAACAAAGCTCTGCCTTGATTCCTTCCTACTGATCCTGGGAGATAATCCTGATGGTAAAACATAGGGCCCAGAATCTCCCAAATCTTTATCCCCCAAATATGTAGCTTTAGTAATTCAGTGTTCAACCTCTTTCCTTTCCAGCTTTCTTCCAACATGGATATAGAATTCCTATGACTATAGCAATAGCATTTAGGAAATTGATAAATGTGACATAGCAGCATGAGTGCTTTTGAACCATTGTCACTGGGAGTGTTTGTAGCATTAAGCAGTTAGGCAGCTCATTCTCTCTTCAATTCTTATTTGCATCCATAAAATATTTATCTTGGGATCTGTGATTCTCAAACTTTAACATGCATCAGAATCACCTGGAGGACTTGTTAAGATGCAGATTGCTGGGCCCACCCTCCCAGTTTATGATTTCATGGGTCTGGGGTGGGGCTTAAATTTGGCATTTCTAACAAGTTCCTGGTGATGGGTTGCTGTTGCTTGTTCAGGGACCACACCTGAAGAACTAGATAAAAGATACGCATTACATTTTAACTCACTAATGAAATCTGTAATTTGAAGAAACTTATTTTCCTTGGAAAATAAAGAGCCCTTGTTAAAAAAACAAAAGTAATTGCTTCCCAAATAACTTTGGCAATTCTGATTTGCTTGAGGGTCGGGGTGAAGGGTAAATCCATATATTAAATTAATTTCTTGGAGGTCATACAACCTGTAGAAGAAATGAAAATAATACCCTGGTAGGTAAATGTAAGGAACTCACGGGGAAAGTTGTACGTAACCTTCACCTCTCCTCTAAAATTCCTTATCTGTGCCTCCTAATAGGATTTTCTGGTTTGTTAGTTTGTTTTTCTTTTCTTTGTGATTTCTTGTGTGTGTGCCAGGAATCTGATGTCCCTAAACAGCATTTCCAACTGAGATTAAAAGGGCTAATGCTAAATCCTGCTAGCTCCAGACTTGGTCACCAGATAAGTCATAGAAACCACTGCAAAGGACTGAATCACACCGTTCTCCTTCCATCAATCATGACCAAGGAATGCAGTTAGCCTACCTCGGAAATTAAAATCTGGAAACAAAGACTTTTTTTTTCCTATAGCAATGTTGGGTCAATATTGGCAAACAGGAGTATGACAGTGGCATGAAGAAGACAGAAAGTACAGATTCAACAATAATAACTGCCTTAGGTGATGGCCTTGTTCACTTGGTACCTTTCAGAGGATGGAAGTTTTAAGTATTTCCTGGCCCTGAGGACCTCTGGGGCTTACAGATTTTGCTTCAGACATTTTCTTTCTTCCTTAAAGAGGTTTAAATGTCTTCCACTAAGTCCAATTCCTGTTTGGCATGTGGTATTTTCTCCCTTCTAAGTATTTAGGATCAGTAAGGGCAGCTGTCTTCTATTCATTTACTGGAAGTCTGTGAACCAGGGTTCAAATACCCATAATATACCGTAATAGTGTGGCAGCCCTGCTGACATCACTCTTTCTTTCCATTTGAACTTGTGCACTAACAAGTAAGCTTTAACTCTTCTCCAAGTATGGAAAAGAATACTCTTACTAAAGTGATGTCTGGTAGTTGCACTAAATTAATTTTTATTAAGTTTGTTAAGAGTTCCCTGTGCCCACCATCTTACTCCTAGTTATCAAATGTGGGACACCTCCATTTAAATCTGGTTTAAAAAAGAATTCTGTAAGTTATTTGAGCACACAAAGTAGAAAACACTGAGGATAACAGAAGAGAGAGATTGTCACAGTAGGCTGTCTCCTTTCCATGAACTAAGGAAGAGAATGGAAAAGCTGACTCGGTTATGGGGAAGAATCCAGGTAGTGTGGGTTTGAGGAAATAGTTGAAGTGTCCTTGGCTTTACGTGACTTATAGTAATGCTGGCTGTGTTGGAGGGCTTTCTTGAAGCTATTTAAGGAGTGATATTAATAAAGTTTTCATGGGTATGTACTGTCTTTGCAAAGTGAAAATGTTTTATTTCTGATCTTATTTCTCCCAGGAGATGGAGCTGAAAGGAAATGTATTTAAGCCTCTACAGCATTTCATAAATTGAGGGAGGTTTTAATTCCCATTCTATTCATTTAAGTATCGTATATTATGATAGGCTTGGGAAACTGAGAAAAATTCACTACTCATCCCCTCAACGAATTTCAATGATAGTAGAAAGATAAACATGAAAACAAAAATTATAATATACCAATATGATTGTTCTAAAAGTGTTGAACATAGAGTCCTGTGGTGCCTACAAACAGATGCCTAATTTCTCTGGAGGAGTCTCTGAAGTCTGCACAGACATTTCTCAGGCAATCAAGAAGGAGAGGGAGATGCCAGAAAACAGAGGATCATACGCAAATAATAGAGGCATAGGGAGGGCTGGCTTGTCAGTGTGTGAAGGGGTAAAGAGGAATCGGGCAGGAGATGAGGCTGGCCTGGGAAGTAGTGGCTATATAATGCACAGCCTTATGGGCTATTCACAAGGTGTTTTATTTTACTGTGTTGTCAGTGGGGAAAATTCTGGAGAAATTGGGTGGCAAACACTCCCTCTAGTTTTTTCTAGAATTGCAAAAGCATTGGAAGGGCTGGAGAGGTGTGGGCTTCCAGAAATGATATCCAGCACCAGACTGTCCATCTGGTCCCAAGAGGATGGTGGTGAGGCATCAGGAGGCTGCCACTGATGCTTTGGAGTTCAAGAATGTGCAGTGTGGCTGCAGTCCTGGGAATAGGAGGTCGCCACAACCACGACTGCTACAGCTCTCCATATACCACGGCGTCACTGATTTCCCACAGGGACACCACTGCTGAAACCCCCATACTGCCACACCCCTCTTTGCCAACAGCAACAGCAAAAACAATAGGAAACTAGGACCTACTTCACTTTTGTCTTCCAAATATTTCACTGGAGTACATCAGACTGGGAGAACCTAGCGTAGATTCAGAATTCTTGTTGTAAGGGAGTCCGGAAATTGTGGTCTTTATCTTTCCGGCTTCTGTGGAAGGGTGGGCTCTCTAGGAAGAGGTTGGAATGGATGCTGAGGGCCAATTCATCATGGCTACTAGATATAAATGGGTGAAATTAGATGAGGAAGTGTATAGAGATGAGAAGCAGCTGAGAACAGAAACGTAGAGCATTCACACTTCAGGGACAAGTGGGTAGACAGAGAAGGAATGGTCATAGATTTAGGAGAAGAATGAAGAGAGTGTGCTATCCTGGCAATCAGGGAAAGAAAAAGCTTAAGAAGAAGGAGGTGGATAACAGTGTGAAAATGCTGTAGTGCATTGATCATCAATATTTTTTTCAATTTTTGAGCAATTTTTTTTTTTTTAATGAGACCATTTCAGTGACAAACACTATTTTTACCTCTAGTATTAGGCAAGGCTTCCATTGCGGACAGAAAATCAAATTAGAGTAATTTAAGCAAAAAATGAATGAATTGATCACATAACTTTAAGTCCAGTGGGGACAGATCCAGCAACAGGTGCTTAAATGGTGTCACCCACTAAGCCTTTCTAGTACTCCTTCTTTTGGCTTTGCTCCCCTGCTCTCTGTACTGGATTTGTCAGGCAATTTCTTTCCATGAAACCAGGATGAAATGGGCTCTGGAAACCAGGCTTATCTATGGCTTATAATTTGTGATCCCAAAAGAAGAAGAGACTCTTTCTTTCTTCCAGGATTCCCATATCAAGTCTTAGGGAAGAGATTGATTAGTCTGTCCTGGGTCATGTGACTTTCACTGCACCAATCACTTGCAGGCTATTGGGATAGGGTGCTCTGATTGGCTAGGCCTGGGGTACAAGCCCATCCCAGCTGGTGGGAGGGCATATATTCTGCCCTATCCAAAACATGTAGCAATACCCTGAGAGAATCATCAAAAGTTATGGTTTTGTATCCAGAAAAGGGAGAAGGGATGCCAGGGAGGCAAATTCACCAGTCTCTGACTGGGCAATGCTAGGTTAAAGTTAAGTAAGTTTGTCTCAGAATTCACAAATCATCATTTCCATTATATTCCATTAGAAGTGTGTCATTAAATCCAGCTCACAGTTCCACATGAGAGTAATTATATTTTTAGAATGCATCACTTGAAAAATATATGATGACAAAGAGCCACTATGAATTTAGTGACACTTGAAAATGAATTCATTTTTTAAATTCATGATAATAGTTTCTACATACATTAAAAATATATAATGACATCTTTCCTCTGCAACTAATGCTTTGGGAGCTTATGGATTTGTGAGCCTGTTTCAATTACCCTGATGCCCCCAAAACACAAATAAATTTCATGCCTTGAAGTCAAGTTAATCATGGAGTCCAAGGTAGCCAACACACTATTTCAGGGACTATTAAATAAATTCCTAGGAAACGTTACAAGACTAATTTTTACTGAGGTTTTGGAGTACAAGTTATATGTATTTTCCCCCCTCCCACAATTTCTAAAGGGGGTAGCTTTCCCTTCAGGACAATCCAGAGACCTGTGCCATATGAAATGGGTTCTGGATCTGTCCCCAGTCCCCTGTGATGGGGCTGCTCGGTACACTAGCTCTCTTATCTGCAAAAGGGAGGTTGCTTGCCTTCCTGCCTCGCAGGAACTGATGAGAGTCCGCACGTGCTGCTGCAACCTCCCTGGAAGAGAAATGCCTCCCAGGCATCTGTGGTCTATTACTGAGTGGTCCCCGAGGGCAGAGAATTGCATGAGGTGCAGTGTTTCCCGAAGGGCAGTTTTGTTGTTGGTCTGCACGATTGTCTCCAAGCTGGGAGGGCTCCTCTGTCCTTTTAGCAGAGCGACGGGGCTCGGAGATTTCAGGGCCGAGTTGGAGGAAAAGCGGCGGGTGCGCCTGGCTCCTCCAGCTGCGCGCTTTGGCCGCCGCCAGCTGTTGGTTCGCTGCTTCTCAGCTTGAGGCACTTGGCAGTGGCTTGGCCTCCCAGCTGTAGCGAGCATCATCCACTAGAAACACAGTTGTTAGAGACAGAAGCACCAAACTGAAACTGGACTTGATCACTGAGCTCGCGCTATAGTACTGCCTGACATTCTAGTCCCCTAGAAGGACGAGCGCTGTAATCTAGTTTTTCTGTAGAAGAAGGGAAATAAGAAAATACAAGGAAATGTAATTATGATACTGTACCATGAACTATCTGCAGTGAGGTTTAGAATGGTTTTTGAAACAGTCAACTTGGTGTTTTAGAGCTTCCAGGTACCTCTTTTTTTTTTTTTTGGAGAGGGAGTCTTTTCAACTCATAGATCATCTATTTGTTGGGAAAGGCTTTGTCTCTTGCTAAATAGTAGAAGTAAGTAATTTTATTCACTTCCTGATGGAATCCAGTTTTGTTTTCCCTGTTTTAAGAACCTAATGTGTTTGTTATGTAAATATTTTGTTACTTTGCTGTTTCAATTTTTTTTTTTTTTTTGGCCTCACCATGTGGCAGGCTGGAATCTTAGTTCCCGGACCAGGGATGGAACCCGTACCCCCTGCAGTGGAAGCGCAGAGTCTTAACCACTGGACCACCAGGGAAGTCTCTGCTGTTTCAAATTTTAAATTTGATCTTTATAATTTTACGAGCCTGTATTTTTTTTTTTTGTTTTTAAATTTGAGGTTAAAAAAAGGTTTTGTTTTTCAACAAAAGGAACATCTCTTTTTTGAGGTAAATGAAAAGCTTGAGGGTTTACATGTAATTTTTTCAGTTCTCAGTTTCTTTTTACCAGAAATATTATATTTTTAAAAACTCTGAAAATTGCTGTAACTTGTCACAATTAGCAGTTTTACTAAAACTTTATGGTTTTAGGTTGTAAGATCCTAAGTTAGTAGGATCTCAAAATTTGCACTTGCAATTCATGTTGAGGGAAATAAGATTTTGAGCTGATGTGCCTTTTCTTTTGTTTTGAGTCCACTTACCTTATAGCTGCAAAAGTAGGAAAGTAATTACTTATACATAAGTAATTTAGTTACTTAGAAAGGTGTCTGATCATGTTATGGTAGCTTTTATTAAATTCTCAAGTAAGGTAACTAGTGCAGGAAAGTTCCCAACTTAAAGTGAACACTTCATTAGGTTCAAGATAATTAAAAAAGCACAATCAGTTTATGCCTGCAATCATGGTCTCTCTCTCAACTTCTCTCTCTCTCTCTTTCTCTCCCTTCTTCTAGCTCACTCATCTGCCAGTATAGGTGCAGTAACTTCTAAACCTATCCCAGGAAATAAGTGCTATGTTCAAACTTCATTGTAGGAGAAAAAAAAATCTTGCACTCAAGGATGTTGAGGAATTGCCATAAGATAATGGTGACATTTCACCATCCTGTGACATTACCGTCCCGGCTGTTTCTCTACTTTATTTAATGCCAGAACAATAGACAGTTTGCTAGGTTGAAATGTTGACAGAATTCTAGTGTTTTTGTTTTTTAGATGAGTGCCAAAATTGTCAACAGGAAGCTTTTCCTAAATCCCCATGGTTGCCTATAGAGAAAACAATGACATGCAATGTTTTAAATGTTTCCACAGTATGATTATCTTTGGTTGTCTCTGGGAAATGGGAGGCTAATAAGGAATTTCCTTATTAATTACTTAAAGTATAAAGATTCTAGTGTAGAAGAGGGAGCAGACCAGGTGTCTAGGCCACTAGCACTAATTACGAAAAATCCTTTGCTTTGGGGAAAGCAGGCTTTCTGACAGTTCCTAGCAATGTTACCTGACTCTAGATGGAGATTGCCAGGACAGATTTCTCTTCCAGGTAGTCAGTGAAAATAAGAGTCCAGACAGCCTGGTTCTTATATCAGTGGGTGGAGAGGGGAGGAGCTCAGAAATTGGTTTTAATTTATAAACCTCAAGTTGCCTTTTCCTTCACCATTTTGCGCTCCTAATTGGCTGCCCGTGAAGTGCGCTTCCTACAGACACCATCTGCCCTTGCTGGCACTTTCTGCCCTGTGGACACCTCCTGCCTGCTGGACGGTGTCCTGTCAGGTCCAGGATAGTGGTTCTCAAAGCGTGGCCTGGTACCGTTGCTAGTTTGTGGACTGCTGATGTACAATGCTACGATGATATTTTTCCTTTATTGTATCTCTCATTGTTGCTGCCTGCTAGTATGCTGTGGGAGAGGGGATTCTGAGGCTGGGTGTTGAAGGAAACCATTTAAAATGGGGTAGCCCTGGAAGAGTAAAACTTGCTGTTGCTGTGTTGGAGCTTGGTGCCGATTTCTGTGCCCTCCAGAGGCTAGCCACTGTCCTGCTATTCTCTTCTGCTCTGCAAGGGCCGTGCACCCAGAGATTGGCTGTGATATGCCTTACAAGGCCCTGACTGTACTGTTACCTCTCTGAACTCAGCTTAACTCCTCTCACCCTGGCACACTAGGCCCTTGCTACCCTGACCATGCTTCAGACACACGAGGGCACTGCCAGACCCTTACAAGGCTCCCTCCCAGGCTTCCTTCAGGGTTTTATTCAAATGTTGTCTTTTCAGAGAATCTCTCCCTGGCCATTCTATCTAAAATTGCAATCACTGTCCTCCATATGTTTGGTTTTTGTCTTTGCACATCACCATCTCACATAATATATATTTTGCTCATTAATTATTTATTTTACTTATATGTTATTTGTAACTTAATTTATTATCTGTCTTCTTCCTCTGGAATATAAGGTAAATGAATGTAGAGATTTTGTCTTTTTGTTCACTGATATATTATCAGTGTTCAGAACAATGCTTGGCACTTAGTAGGTGCTCAATAATTTTTTCTTTTTAAATAAATTTATTTATTTTTGGCTGTGTTGGGTCTTCGTTGCTGAGTGCGGGCTTTCTCTAGTTGCGGCGAGCAGGGGCTACTCTTCGTTGCAGTGCGTGGGCTTCTCATTGCGGTGGCTTCTCTTGTTGTGGAGCACGGGCCCTAGGTGCATGGGCTTCAGTAGTTGTGGCACATGGGCTCAGTAATTGTGGCTCACGGGCTCTAGAGCACAGGCTTAGTAGTTGTGGCGCATGGGCTTAGCTGCTCCGCGGCATGTGGGATCTTCCTGGACCAGGGCTCGAACCTGTGTCCCCTGCATTGGCAGGTGGATTCTTAAGCACTGTGCCACCAGGGAAGTCTCAATAAATATTTTTGAAAGAACAAATGAATGTATGGAAACCCCATACTTGCTATATCTATTTCTTAATCTAAGTTTATAAAAATGTAACAGAGGTACCGCCTGGAGGGGCGGGATAGGGAGGGTGGGAGGGAGGGAGACGCAAGAGGGAAGAGATATGGGAACATGTGTATATATATAACTGATTCATTTTGTTGTAAAGCAGAAACTAACACCTTTGTAAAGCAATTATACTCCAATAAAAAAAATGTAACAGAGGTGATATAATAACTTGTCCCATTTAAATTTGAGATAAAATTCAATATACCCATTCATGAAGCCATTTGGAATGAGCAATAGTCCTAGGTCTACACTGGTTACACTGAAATAAGATCAGACCATTGATTGATTAAATACAAAGTTTGATTGTTCCATAACGCTTTGGAAGCTCCATGTAACAGCTTTGCCTAAATCTCAGCATCTCAATTATAACTAATCTTTGACGATTCACAGAATCTTTAAAGAGTTTATGGGGAGAGAATTGATGTTTACTAAGGGCTTTCGATATATTAATCACTTCTCATACATAATCTAATTTAACTCTTATAAAAATAGTGTAACAAGTATGTTACTATTCCTATTGGAACTGAGATTCTGAATTTCTTTGCAATCACCGAAGGTTTCAGAGATTATAACAGAGGAGACCTGATCTTTCTAATTTACGTAGAAAAATAAGGACCTTTGTAAGAAAACAAACCATTAAATTAGATCACCTCCCGTTTATTCATCTTCTGTTGGCTGAATATACTTCTTAAAGCAGGGCCCTGCCATGCCATTCATCTGCTAAGAGCACACTGGTTACCTACTGGATCAAGCTTAACTGGCAATCATTGCCCCCTAAACTCCTTTTCATACAATAATCCCAGGTTGCTTCCCTTTACTCCCTGTAACAAATCTTCTGTTCCTATAGAGAAGTCATTCTTCCTCCCTTCTTACCTTCCACCCTTCCCCCATTAAACACCTGTGTACTAGTCTCTTCTCTGCCTTCAATGACTTTCCATCTGTTTCCCCTCTGCTGTTCCTTTCAGGCATGAGCGCTTTTCCTTTTCTGTTCTGCCCATTTATACACTTGTCACTTTTTAAAGTCTGCTTGAAAACTATACTCTTTGTTTTTTCACGTCCCTAGCCTGCAACAACCTCTCTTATTTTTCTTTTCTTAATTACTTTTGAACTTGTTAGCTGTACCACGCAATTTATTAAGCTCTAATTATAGATGGTAGTGTTCTGTAATTGTTTCTAGTTTCAGCCTTGTTCTCTGAACAAGATAGTGTTTAAAGAGATTTATGTTTTATACATTCTTTTCTCCCTACAATACCTTCTAGAGCAGATTTTGCACCATTCGGAGATGCTCAACAAATACTTGGTTTTTCATTGTGACTATTTACTGAGTCCTGCTAGCAACGGTGCCATCATTTTAGGACAGAGTAAAATGTGGTTTATCCAACAGTGGTTCCTTCCAATCTAGTATTAGCTCTATGCATCTTGTGTACAGATATATTTTCAAAAGTCACTGGAAGATTTTGCTTCCCTTTCATTATCTCTGAAATTTGAATTCTGGCTTTAACATTGTGAAATGTTGATATAAAGTAGTTTTGAGAACTTTGGGTAAAATGCGTAGTGTAGATACAAAGCCTACATCTGCAAAAAAGCAAAATGAAAATGCCTATATTTAGAAATTTCAAAACAAAGCACAGAAAACCTTGGGTGAATGGCAAGGCCAAAGAATTCATTTTTCCATTTCTGGGGCACTGGCAAAGGCTGGGAAATCTGTCCTTTGAAGCATCAGAGTACTTTATTTTTCTGTGCAGCCTTGCACTGCTGAAAATATCAGTACTTTGCTGCTTCCTTGAGGGAGGTGCCTATAGTGTTAAAGGTAATCTGGAAGGATTTGAACTTCGGAGGCAGTGTTAAGCACTTATTAACATAATATTAGAGGTGACAAAGTGATGAAAGATCTGCAGGTGATTTCAAATCAGGTGTCACGCTGCAAATCCTTGTTTTTGGCAATGATTTTGACAAAGCGCATGGAGCCAGTGAATGTGTTTTACCGGAAAGAAAAGAAGCTGAGAAGGTCAGGATGCAGAAAGCAGCATTGTTTCCAGAAATACTCAGACATAACTTCTTTGTACATAGTCATACCATGTTTGGAGAGCCCTCCCTTAGTGGCATGAATAAAATATTGTGCTGTTTGTGCAATTTTCAAAATGAAGTGCATGTGTAATTCCCACCTGGCACTGCTTTTTCAAGGGTTCTCTGGAGATGGGAGGGGCCATCACCTCTAATTTGAGAAGCTTTCTCTTTGGTCTCTCTCTGAATGAGAGCTTAAGCTCAGTAGACAATAGTGGGTCTGACTGGGAACATTTTCAAAATTTGTGCTGCCAGAATCCGGAAACAGGATCTGTTCCAAGGGGAGGGGTGGCTGCCGCTGGTAGAGACAGAAGGACGTTTTGCCATTTTGCAAGCAGAGCAGTGTACTGAGAGGGGGTGACAAGTGGTAGGTGGCACAGCCGAGGTCCTGCAAAGGCTCCCAGGCTGGCAGATCCTTAGTGTGAGCAGTCCTGGCGCCCTGGGCAGCTGGTGCACAGTGACCCAACTGCTAAGCTGGGGATTAGACTTGGAGTCTTAGGGAGCTAGCAGGGAGAAAGCTGGGAGACAAGGAAGGGGGTGCATAAGGTAAAGACAAGCTGTTGAATACGGACCATAAAGTGGCCACAAAAACCCCACTAACGATAATAAAGATAGCTGACACTTACTGATGCTTAGTATTTGTCAGGAAAAGTCCCAGGTGCTTTCTACATCTAAACACTTAGCAGTCGGTCCTTATCTATGAGGCAGGTACTCCTATTGCCCCCACTTTCAAGGGAGGAAACTGAGTCACAGAAGGTCAGGAAGCGTGTGCAGCGTCACACATCTAGCAAGTGGCAGAGGGGGGTTTTGAACCCAGGCATTCTGGCTCAAAAGTCTGTTTGCTTAACCTCCAAGCTAGCCCATCTCCAACTGCTACAAAGTAACAAAATCAGATTTGTCTTTATAGCTTTTTGAAAAGGGCGTAAAGTTTTGGGCCAAAGAGATATGGATTTGACTCACACTTCTACACTTGTGACTTGTGACTCTTTGGGGAAATAATTTCATTTATCTTAGGTTTGGTTTTATCATCTGCAGAATGGGGGAAATGCCACCTATTCCGTAGATTCTGAAGAACTAAGTGGAATAATGGATATAAACTAATAACGTCGTGTCTGGCAAGAAGCTGACGCT
The DNA here is from genome assembly GCF_963455315.2 of Globicephala melas. Taxonomy (NCBI): domain Eukaryota; kingdom Metazoa; phylum Chordata; class Mammalia; order Artiodactyla; family Delphinidae; genus Globicephala; species Globicephala melas. Next base: position 46,860,405 of record NC_083316.1, on the reverse strand, counting down.
CAAGTGTGTTTTCTTTCTTCTTCTTTCAGTGCCCATTAATATAGAGCCCTTTGGGCTTCCCTGGTGACGCAGTGGTTGAGAGTTAGCCTGCGGATGCAGGGGACGCGGGTTCGTGCCCCGGTCTGGGAAGATCCCACATGCCGCGGAGCGGCTGGGCCCGTGAGCCATGGCCGCTGAGCCTGCGCGTCCGGAGCATATATATATAGCTCTTTAAATTCTTCTTGATTGGGAACAGGATTGTTCTGGGCACAGGGTTGAGCCAAGCTCTGGCTGATCAAGGTTCTTGCAGGCTGTGGGGAGGGCATATGGCACGTGGAGGCTTTCTGCCTGCTTGGGTTAAACAAGTGCTTCGGTTTTTCTTTATTGGTTGCTCTCTTCTTTTAATTTACAGAAAAGTGTCTTGGCAAGTGCTTTTGTATACACTTAATTCAGTCAATGAAACTTTACATCTGAAATGTGTAAACGAATGCTCTCTTTAGGAATGATGATTGGCAAATTTAAAATTTTCCATTTTTATAAACGTGTTAATCATCTATTATTTTTAAGATTTCTTGCTTTCATTTACTCAGGAGAACTAATTGTAATGACTGTCAGTTTGAATTTCTGTAATTATACTTGAATTTCAAAGCCTGGTTCATATTTCATAGCAGCCAAAGCATATATGTTCGCAATCTGAAATAGCCCATCTCCAGTCAAGTCATGGAAAGCCTGCATGACGTTTCTTATTAGAAGCATCCACCCAATTATGACTAAGGAATTCCATGATCATTCTGTCTTCCAACAATTTTGGTCTTTAGCTGCAAACTATATTTAATGCTATAACTATACGTACTTCTTTGTTACTTAATTTTGTAGCACAAATAGGACATCATCACTGTAGAAAAATTAGGTCACATTAGGCACAGAAACAAAAGGAGAAAATCTCCCATAATTCTAGAGCTACACACTGTTATATTTTGATGTCTGTCTTTCCAAATCATTTTCTGTGTGTGTACAGGGAGAATACAGAAATGGGACCATACACTGAATACAATTAGTAGCCTGTGCTTTTCACTTAGCAGTTTAATGTGAACATCTTTATATATACATCTACATTGTTATTTCTAATAGCTTCAAAATATTCCTTTTCATTTTTTTTTGATTTTTTTTTTTTTTTTTTTTTTGTGGTACGCGGCCTCTCACTGCTGTGGCCTCTCCCATTGCGGAGCACAGGCTCTGGACGTGCAGGCCCAGCGCCCATGGCTCACGGGCCCAGCCGCTCCGCGGCATGTGGGATCTTCCCGGACTGGGGCACGAACCCGTGTCCCCTGCATCGGCAGGTGGACTCTCAACCACTGCGCCACCAGGGAAGCCCTCCTTTTCATTTTTATAGAAATATTAATTTAGGTAATCCTCTGTGGTCAGATATTTACTTCGTTCACATTTTTTCCTATTATGAACAGCACTTGATCATTATTTTTGCATATACATCTCTGTATCCTTTTCTCATGCTGATTCAAAGGGTAAGTGTGTTTATCAGGTTTTTGATATATTTGCCAAAAACCTGTCTAGAAATATTGTACTGATTGTATTCCCACTGGCAGTAAATGAATGCTCCTACATTCAGTGTTATTTTTTATTTTAATGTACTATCTAATGGACAAAATAGGGCATCTCCTTGTTTTATTTACCTCCTTTTTGCTTGTTAGCGAAGTTGATTTTTCCCACATGTTAATTTAAAATTTTAATTTATCTTTTTGTGAATTTGCCTTTTCATTTGCCTCTCTTTCTACTGGGACATGATTATCTTTCATATGGACTTTTAAGAGTTCTTCATGTTGTAACTTTATCTGTAAAATATGCCATGATTTTTCCTAGTTTATGTTTTATATTTTAAAATATTTATAAATTTTTTTATTTTCAAAATTAGTTAAGTCATTCTATTCCTAGTTTATGCACTTAGCAAAGTGTCTGGCACATACAATGCTTAGAAAGACCTTCTGTACCCTTAAGGAAATAAAATATTTACAAATGTTCTATTTTGCTACTTCCATGGCTTTATTTTTCACATTTAAATGTTAAATTCATCTGGAATATTTTCTGGCCTAATATGAAGGTATTTTGTACCCAAATGATTATTAAGTTGTCTCAACCCAATGATAGAGTAACCTATGCTTTAAACACTGTTAAAGAAAAATGTTACCTTTATCAAATATCAAATTCATATATATAGTTGTATCTTTTTTTTTTTTTTTTCAGTTCCACTGGATTTTCTTCTACTCTGGTACCAGGATAAATTATTTTAATTATTATAGAAATTCTTCCTTTGTTATTGTTGTTTTTTAGAAATTTTCTACCTATACTTACATGTTTATTTATATGATGTCTTAAATTATGCAGGCAGGAAGGTATAGTGGGGAAAGTGCATGTTAGGGTAGATAAAGCAAGATTACAAAAAGCTTGCTACTGTTAGCTGCATGATGAGTACTTGGGGTTCATGATCCTATTTTCTCTGCCTTTGTGTATTTTTGAAAGTTTCTATAACAAATATTTAAATATAAATAAATAGATAAATAATTCATGTTGAAACTGCACATGATTAGAATCGCACATTCTTTCTTCTTCAGAAACATGTTATTTTTTGGTGTGCCTCCTTTTATGTCCTTCAAGAAAGTTTTATATATTTTTCCCCTATGTATTCCTTGTACCTTTGTAAAGGAACATGCAAACAAAACCCCCCAAATCTTCTTTGTGCCTAGTTTTATAGATTGTTGTTGTTGTTGTTTGGTTGCTATTACATTTCCAAATGTTGGTATATAGGAAAACATTGATTTGTAACCAACGCACCTTACTAAACATTAAAAAAATTTTTTTTTAACTTTATATTTTGGGGGGTCTTTAAAATAAAGAGTTCGTGATTTTCACATAACTATAGATATGCCTCCTCTTTGCCAATATTTATGACTCGCTTCTATTAGACTTACTAATTAGCACTTTAAAGATACTGTTAACTAAGTGTGGTAACAGTGGGTGTCCTCATGCTCCTGACTTCAGTGGGAATGTCTCTGGTCTTTCATCAAGCAAAACATTGGCTATTTGAGGAAGGTATGCCTTATAGTACTGTTTAATCAAAGCTTAAAAATTGGGATTCAATGTTTAGGTATTTTTACATGCTTTTTAAAGACTTTTTTCGGGAGGATTACATGTTTCTCTTCTTCCTTGATCTAGTGCTATGATGAATTTTTTAAAGTAGATTTCTTACTATTAAACTCTTCTCACATTCCAGAGTGTATGGACTCACAGGCAGTCTGGATCCTGTGGGCTATTTTACAGAAATTCCCTAAATCTATGGCACTCTTCCCTGTTTTTCCTATTGTTGTGTTTCTTTGGCTACTTCAAATTCAATTTGGGAGCAAGGAGAATGAAATAGACTGAAATTCCTATCTTATATTGGAAACTTTGGTATACTTACATTGACTAACTCTATAAAAGGGTCAAAATTTACTCACTACAATTCTAATATAGAAACAATGTGGCTTTTCTTATTTCCTATAATCAATCGTTTAGCTCTAGGACTACTGTTGCACTGATAAGGGGGTAAGATAATTCAAAGTTTTGCTCTAGATAAAGATTGTTTTTCTCCTTTGCAATGAGTCTGGCGCCTTCCCTAAAAAAACAAAATGGCCTCCGGGTACAGGAGGAAACTTACATATCCTGGGTTCAAAATTTACTAGTCATGTAATCTTGCCTGGTTATATAACATTTTTCTGCCTCTATTTCTTCATCTACAAATTAGATATTAAAATAGAGGCCATTTTACAGAATTTTATGGGAATTTAATGAGTTAATACATTTTAAGTGATTAGAACATTGCCTGGCACACAGTAAATGCCTGGTAAATGTTTGTGATTAAAATAATACAATTATTATTGTTCTCATAGCATTGGGAGAAAGGCAACTTTGGGTCGTATGCCATTTCCATTTTAGTGTTTTTGTATCACTAAAATACAATGATTTGATCTCTGCAGTGATTTGGTTGTAGTCCCTCCTGCCTCCACTTTTGAAGTACCTAAAGCTGGCTTAATACTTTTTTATTCTGTCCTCTTTGCATAAATAAAGAACAGGAATTGCTTTTACGGGACTCAGCTCTCTTCACTGACTAGGCTGGCACCCAACTCTTGCTGGGGCTGCAGTTCTCCTCAGGTTTGGCTATAGTTTTCATCTGATCCCCTGTTTGGGAAATCTACCCTACAGCTGTTAGTTTTAATGTCACTTTACCCCCTCTTCAAACCATCACTCTGTCAAGTTCTCCAGCCATCACTATCATCCATCTCCTTTTTCCCCTCTAGGGGCACACGGAGACTTTAAGATAACTACAGTGTCACCAGCCTATGAAGAAGCCCTCTGGGTGCTATCCTAGACTCCCATTCTTCCTAAAACAATATTTCTGCCCTATGTTGGTATGAGGAAATCCAGTGAGGGGTGTAGAGCGGATTTGGTTTTTCCTACCACGTATCTGGGGTTTTAATCATCTCTGTGCTTCCTCGCCAGGGGCCAGGCTAAAATAACTGATTCAATGAATGGGGTACCTACAGAGCAGCATGATTTAGAGTGAATACAAAAGTGTTGGATTATTATTTTCAAAATAATGGTCCCCATCACACATTTACTGTACATTCACTGTAAACAAATCATAGTTTCTTAAGAGTAAGAAAGAGATATGAGGAGGATGATATCTTAATGAGTGCTTTGTGTTGTCACTATTTCTGGCACTTTGCCTCTATGAATTCTGTATTCCTTCCAACAATGGTTTGAAGCAAGATATCATAGTTCTAGTGTACAGACAGAAAAACTTAGGTACAGAGAGGTCAGATAACTTGCCCAAAGTCACACAATAAGTAGCAGAGCCAGGATAGTTTGGTCTTTAAAAGCTGAATAGCCAAGAATAAATTATATTTATTTTTATAATTAATAATAATAATTATTAAGTTTTTAAGGATCTGAAATATTGTAATAGAGTGATTTATGCCAAATATAAGTGACAAACTGGTTCCCCCCCAACAAAAAAATGTTTATTAAAAATTCTACCTAGGGACTTCCCTGGTGGACCAGTGGTTAGGACTCTGCGCTTTCACTGCTGTGGGCCCAGGTTCAGTCCCTAGTCGGGGAACTAAGATCCTGCAAGCTGCATGGTGCTGCCAAAAAAAAAAAAAAAAAAATCTATCTAATGTAGTGGGCTAAGGGCTCTCAATCCTTAGTAATATTTAAGAATAGGATGGTCAGGAACAATATCTCTGTTATGGTACAGTATAATATGGTATGATATACCATGGTATGATATTATGATCTAGAAACTTAAAGATCCTTTTAGCTCCAAGTTTCTTTTTCTTGGTTCCTTAGATTTCAGACATTAAATCTGGTTTTATTTTGCAGCTTATACACTTTAGCTTATATTACTCCTCCAGTGAATTAGAGAGATTTTTAAAGATAAAACTCCAGTTTCCCAAATAGCATTGCCTTTTAAAAAAATTGAGCTATCGATAATAGACCATTAGGTGATGAAAGAGAGCCACATCCTTAGAAAAGAAACTGCTGTTCTCCTTTTTCACTAAGAAATTCATCTATTAGCAAAATAATCTTTAAGGGGTTTTTCTGTTATGTATCCCCACCCTTCCTCACCATTATGAATGCAGAGGGAACACAATCTAATTTCAGGTGCCAGATGGGTACCACATGAATCGCGATGATTCAGCACAGGCTCCAATTAGAGCAACCAGGCTCCAAACAGCTACTGGGTAATCATGGAGATCATGGTGAACCAAGATGCGTTGTCTTCTGTGCATCAGGGTTCTCTGCTTGTCCTTTCTCTATACTTAGAGCCTTTCAAGTTTGTGAGGAACTTGGTAGCTGCTTAGTGCTACCAGTTGAGAGTGGATGGCACAATTCTTGCTGGAAAAGTGATAGGGTTCCTTTTGAAACTCATCAAAGAGTACTTAAAGAAGCAAGCATCAAACAATTTCAAAGCTCTGGCTGTAAGGTTTGAAATGTTCATTTGACCTTACAGGAGGCCATGGAAGAGCTTAGGCCTGGACACAGGCAGTAAAGATTAAATCTTGTGCTGCACTTGAGTGTCTGAGAATTAGAAGAGGCTCCTCTCACTCTCTGCCAGCGTGACTGCAGAATAATAATCCTGGGAAGAGTCCATTTTTAATGAAACAGTTTTGCAGCGTGAGTAAAATCTGAATCTCCTAAAAAACCCGGTGCTTGCTTCCTTGAGGTAAAGGGCAAAGAAAGTAAAATGAAGGTAACATTGAAGGAACACCTCCTGTGATCCGGGTAAAATGTTTAGTATGTGCTGACCCATCAGCCCATCATTTAGTCTACACTGTACCCCTGCAGCATGGGTTTCAATGGTTACATTTATACTGACCATGAACTTGATATTCAAAAGGGTTAAACAGAGTCCTCGAGGCCACGATATTAGGAAATGGCCAAAACAGAATTTGACTCCAGGTATGACTAATTCCAAGTCATACTGTTGCACTAATTCATTTTGCTCTTTTCCTTTTCATCTCTGAATAAGATTTCTTTTATTTAGATTTAAAAATTGAAGTATCTAGTTGATCTACAATATTATATGTTTTAGGTGTACAATGCAGTAATTCAATTTTTTATAGATTATACTCCATATATAGTTATTATAAAATATTGGCTATATTCCCTGTGTTGTATATTACAACCTTGTATCTTATTAATTTTATACCTAGCAGTTTGTACCTCTTAATCTCCTTCCCCTATCTTGCCCCCCCCAACTGGTAACCACTAGTTTGTTCTCTGTATTTGTGAGTCTGTTTTGTTATATTCATTGTTTTATTTTATAGATTCTACATATGAATGAAAACATACAATATTTGTCTTTGATTTATTTCACTAAGCATAACCTTCAGGTCCATCAATGTTGTTGTGAATGGCAAAATTTTATTCTTTTTTATGACTAATACTCCAGTTTGTGTGTGTGTGTGTGTGTGTGTGTATACACGGCACATCTTCTTTATTCATTTATCTGTTGATGGACACTTAGGTTGCTTCCATATCTTGGTTATTGTAAATAATGCTGCTATGAAGATTGGAGTGCACGTGTCTCTTTAAGTTAATGTTTTTGTTTTCTCTGGATATATACCCAGGAATGCAATTGCTGGATCATATGATAGTTCTATTTTTAATTTTTTGAGGAACCTCCATACTGTTTTCCAAGTGACTATACCAGTTTACCTTCCCACCAACAGTGCAAGAGGGTTCCCTTTTCTCCACATCCTCACCAACACTTGTTATTTCTTGTCTTTTTGATAACAGCCATTCCAATGAGGTGATATCTCATTGTGGTTTTGATTTGCATTTTCCTGATGATTAGTGATGTTGAATATCTTTTCATGTGCCTGTTGGCCATCTGTACGTCTTCTTCAGAAAAATGCCTATTCAGGTCCTCTCCCTATTTTTTTTTAACCAGGTTAAAAAAAATTGTATGAGCTTCTTATGTATTTTGGATATTAACCCCTTATCAGACATATAAGTTGCAAATATCTTTACCCATTCACTAGGTTACCTTTCTGTTTTCTAATGTAAATTCTTCTCCTTCAGGTAATATCTTTTTTTTTTTTTGTATTATACATTCTACTGTTTTGTTTTAACATCATTATTGGAGTATAATTGCTTGACAATGGTGTGTTAGTTTCTGCTTTATAACAAAGTGAATCAGCTATACATTTACATATATCCCCATATCTTTTCCCTCTTGCATCTCCCTCCCTCCCACCCTCCCTAGCCCACCCCCTAGGTGGTCACAAAGCACTGAGCTGATCTCCCCGTGCTATGCGGCTGCTTCCCACTAGCTATCCGTTTTACATTTGGTAGTGTATATATGTGCATGCCACTCTCTCTCATATTCATGGTATATGTAGGAGATAGAATCAAGTCAACCCCTTCAGTAGAGTGCCACTTTTTTTTCCAAACAGTTTTCATTCTTATGAAAAGATCTTTAGCTCACTTCATTCCAAAAGAAGGAATTTTAGGATATTACAATATCTTATATCAAAATACTTTTGACTCTATCTCCTACATATACCCTGAATATGAAAGAGGCAGAAAAGGTTGAAAATGACTCTCTCTTGGTAGAAGAGCATTATAATCTCTGCCATAATAGATCTTGAGTTTGTTGTTTATAACCTTTAATGCCCACAACAAAATGGTTAGAATAGAGAAACTTTGGAACAAAAATAAAAAATCCAAATTAATTTTCTAGCTTCTTTTCTGCAGTTGTTTTAATCTCAACATTAAAAAACACTACTTTTTCCTGTTGATTAAAAATTTGTTCCTTGGCTTCAACTAAAATTAAGAGGCAATGTACAGTTTTCGCTGTCTGCGTGTTAGTGACTCCAGCACAGTGGGCTTGTTCCCTTGAAGGATGATAATAGGTCGTCACTTTGTAAGGGGCAGAGAACCCGTTGGTTTGGGTTTTTACTCCTAGTCATTGGTTTCTTGGTTATTTTAATTTCCTTGTTTATGTTTATTTTAGTTAACATTGAACTTTTTCATTTTGTGCCTTGTTTTGTTGCTGTTTATACAATTTTCAGGCAATGATTCCTTGGGTAGCAATTGTTAATCAGGGAGAGATGATAGCTTGAGGGTACTGAGTTACAGGATGCTAGGATAAAACTTGTTCTATTGAAGCCTCATTAGAAAAGCTTTCATACGCCTGCCTTCGGTGAGATCTGCGTGGTGCTCTGCCAATGGCCCTAGTCTCTTTTAACCTTTTTATTTTGTTTTCTTCAAATTCTAATTGTATCCCATGTAATCTAAACCAATAGCACTACTAGGTCTTAAGATAATTCAGTTATAATTTGTCTCTTTTTTTTTTAAAGATTTTTCCCCCTTTTCTAAATTAATTAATTAATTACTTTTTATTTTTGGCTGCGTTGGGTCTTCATTGCCGCGTGTGGGCTTTCTCTAGTTGCGGCGAGCGGGGGCTACTCTTTGTTGCCGTGCGCGGGCTTCTCTTGTTGCAGAGTATGGGCTCTAGGTGCACGGGCTTCAGTAGTTGTGGCACTCGGGCTTAGTAGTTGTGGCACACGGGCTTAGTTGCTCCGTGGCATGTGGTACCTTCCTGGACCAGGGATCGAACCCATGTCCCCTGCATTGGCAGGCGAATTCTTAACCACTGCACCACCAGGGAAGTCCCTGTAATTTGTCTTAAGGGAGTTTTTCACAGTGTAGATTTTGCAGGAAAATAAAAGGTAGGATTCATAGCTAACAGATAAATGGAAGCAACTAAAGAACAAAGGGATGTGTTGGTTTAAAAAGAAACTTCTGAAAGGGTCTGGCTCACTGTAACTTTAGAGATGAGAGTTCTACAGCTCAGATTTGGAAAGCTTTACATAATAGAATTCAGGATATATGACGTGGGTGTCTGTTCTTCTCCCTCTCCCTCTTCTTCTCCCCAGCTCCCTTTCTGTCTGCCTCTCTCATCTGTCTGTCCATCCGTCCATCCATCCATCCATCCATCTATCACCTACATAATGTTTTTCTTGTTTTAACTAGAGAGAGAGAATGGTGCATGTTCCAGAACTGAGAACATGTTCCACTATGTTTCATCTCATGATGAAAAGTACTGATTATGATTTGTAATGCATCATTTGTAGACCACAGTCTGTGCATACATCCTACAGCCTTCAATGACAGTGCCATTCGAATGCTTCTCAAATTTAAAAGTACTCAGATGGTGGACTTTTACTTTAATCTGATATGGGGCAGGAAAGTATTGAAAAAGCAGAAACCTCAGTGCTTCAGTGAACTCCACCTTCGTTTGTAGGTAGTGAGCTGCTTAAACCAGAGATTTTGTGAAAATTGTCTTGCTGTCATTTTGTTTCCCCACATGATGACTCAGGGGTTTTTGTCCTGAGGCTCTCAATGGATCTGTTATAATTTAGCTGGCAATGACACATCCCAGAGGCTCTTTCCATCTTGGCCTCAGGCCAGCAGACTACGTACCATGCTGTCCTATGGTTCACATGACAAAACTGCTCTAGTCACCTCCCACTGCCCAGGCCTGCAAGGGCACCATAATGAGGAAGTGGGAGGGATATGGTTAGAAAAGTTGTTGAAAAGAAGCTTCTGTTGTAACTTTCCTACTTCAGCAGGAAGCTAAAACCAGAGTAAGGTATTCTCAAGTAACAGACCTTACACTTGTGAGAGATGAATTGGAAAGTCCCTGGCCTTGTATTTATGGGAAAATGGTATTTTAGGGAGCTGCAATTATTTCAGGTGGGGGAAAGGCCGCAAATCATGGAATCCTAGAAAGAGGTAATTTATTTGCTGCTAAACAACTCAGCTGGGCTATTTTGAAATACTGGTCAGGGGAAGTGTTGAAAGAGTGGGTGTTTTGGCATTGCCATACCCTTGGAATTGAAGCATTGAGCTACCTAGGAGCCAAATGATGTGCTTTCATTTTCCAAAACATCAGTTATTTTATAATAATTTCGTGCTGAAATCAAAAGTGGCTTGTGTTCTCTTACGTGAGTGTGATCACCTGTATATTATACATTCGAGGGGCATGTACAGAACGTTTTCTGGGTGTGGAGTTCCATAGCCGCCTCCTCTGCAGAGACAGAGGTCTGACCAGATGTGCAAAAGAGATGAAAGGAACTGCCTGGCCGAACTTCCATGTTCCTTTCACTCTACCTGGGGAAGAACATCAGTATATGAAGTGGTATTTGAATAACTTAAAGCAAAGCATTCGCAAGAGCAGAATAACTCGGAACAGACTTTGAAGCCATGAGGCGTATGAATCACTTTCTGCCTCCTCTGGGTCCCACACCAGCTATTCTGAGCCTCTGTCAGAGCACTTACTGTGTTGTGCTGTTCGTCTCTCTCTCCCTCTAGTCTGCGAGCTCCTTGCAGAGAGAGATTTTATCATATTTATCTTTGCAGCCCTGGACCCTAGCACAGTTGACTGGGTACCACAAGTGTCTAGTAAATGTCTGGTGAATGAAGAAGAGGGACTGCTGTTATTATTTGGGGGGAGGAGAAGGCAATAGAATGATGGTTTGGGATGGGTATAAACTACAAAGGGAAATATTTGTTTTTTTTTTTTTTTAGTGTAGAGACGAAATGTGCTTTCCTTCTCATAATTCTAGCCAGGGGAATCAGTTCAGTTTGGCAGAATTCAGTAAAATATATATTGAGGGTATGTTATGTGGTGATCGTGTATACAAACATGAAATGTTATCTACCCTCAAGGGTCTTAGAGTCTAGAATGGCAGTGACAGTGAGACACAGATCATTGCAGTATAACTTGGCATATATGCATTTGGGGGCATTCAGAAGGCATTGTGGGCGGGGAGAGGAGAGGGACCTTGGTCAAGGTTGGCAGTGGGGACCGGGCTGGGGATAGTGGGAGAATCAGGAAACTCTTCCAGGAGGAGGTGACATTTCAGCTGAGTCTTGAAGCAGAAATAGTCAAGTAAAGAAGGAAGGAAGGGGATATAGGGAAGTGGAAGAGGAAAAGAACAAGAACACAGGGGCAGGAAGCAGCACAGAGTGTGTGTGGGGACTACAGGTGGTTCAGTATAACAAATGAGTGAAATATGCTGTATGGAGGGACAGCAGGCAGTGTTGATGACAAGGAGGCGTATTACAATGTAGCTGAAATGGTGTAGGTAGAACTCTGAAAGATCGTAGTGGTGGGAAACCTGCAAAGAGAGGATAGAGCTGAGCAATCTTTGCCAGGTACTCTGGCAGGACGTGACCACTGATTGAGCACAGGTGACCAGGGAGTGGGAGAGGCTCAGGATTCTGGCTGGGGTAGCTGGGCGGATGGTGGTACCAGTAACTGAGAGGGACAAGATACAAGAAGGAATGTATTTGGGAGTGAAGAAAGAAAAAATATTGAGTTCATACACGGACATGTTGTATTTGAGATGTTTGTGGATCTTCCAAGTGGAGACATCTGGCAGGCTTTCAAATGCATAAATTTGAAGCACAAGAGAATCAGGGTATGAGAGAGGATCACACTTTATATACAACTTTAATCTTGCTCTTTTCATTTAACATCATAGCAGAATTTTCTCTTGTAATTAAAATATCTTATAAAAACCTATTTTTAGCTGCATGGTACACCATGAGGTTTCTTGTATTTTATTTGGCTATTCCGTTACTACTGGACATCTAAATTGTTTCCAAATTTTTATAATTATGATTAGCAATGCTGCTAATGCCTTTGCATATTTCATGTTACTTCCTGAATTACTATGTCAAAATATACAACACCATTATAGTTTATGGTACTTTATTATCAAACTCCTTTCCAAAGAATTATGTTAGTTTGAATCTGATAAGTAATATATGAATTGCATATTTCATCATATAAACACCACTACCAAGCATTTTATTTTAAAAAACTTAATTCTGCTGATTTGTAAGCAACACAAGCAAAAACCTTGAGATTTTAATTTTCATCTCTTTCGTAAATACTGAGGTTGAATATTTTCCACATTTTGATATACTTTTATTTCCAGTTTTATACTGCTTATTAATTTAAATGCTCATGTTTTTCTTATGGATTTATACTTCTATTTTTTTTTTTTTTTTTTTTTTGCGGTACGCGGGCCTCTCACTGTTGTGGACTCTCCAGTTGCAGAGCACAGGCTCCGGACGTGCAAGCTCAGCGGCCATGGCTCACGGGCCCAGCCGCTCAGCTGCATGTGGGATCTTCCCGGCCCAGGGCACGAACCCGTGTCCCCTGCATCGGCAGGCGGACTCTCAACCACCGCGCCACCACGGAAGCCCTATACTTCTATTTTTAAAATATATTTTGTTAAGTGGTTGCTGAGTGTTCAACACTATGTTAAACACTATAGAAAGGGCAAAAGGAATGATAACGAATTACTCTCAACCTTTAGAATTCGTATTTTACAATCATATAACCTGCAGCGTGGAAAAGGCATTAAAATGTACTTTTTTCAACCCCCAGTTGAGGAAGCAAAAATTAAACCTATAAAACAATTAGTGAAAAAAATGGAAGATAGTATATGATTTTGTGGTGCAACATAGCCTTTATTGTCAGAATTCAGAGACAGCAGAAAACTGTGTGACTTGGAGCCACAGGGCAAATTGTCAGTAAAAGGTAGAACTTTTGCGGGACCTCGAAGAATAGAAAAATTCGGAAAGGTGGAGGATAGAAGAACACTAAGAATGTATACATAGGGATAGGAGATGGAAATGCACATGGCTAAGGTGTTGGAGGGATTAGACCATTCAGACGAGGGTGGATGGTTTGTGTTGGGGAATAGAGTGTGAGACAAGGTCAGACTAAAGATGTAAATCACACATTACCTGGGTCCTCTGATTGAAACACCTCTGGGTCCAGGCAGAGGTCACTGAAGGGGCCCACCCTCCAGAGCAGGAGCTGTGACCTGGTAATACAGCGCCATCCTTGTGTTGTAGGTGGATTGCACTGACTCTAGCAAGAACCAAGTTGTTGAGCTTTGCTGGGCACACTGAAAGGGGTAGGTGGGTTGGCCTACGGAGCAAGTTTAAAGAGAACCACTGCACAGGGCAGATTCATCAGCTGGACAGAGCACTGGACACAGTGCAGAAGCCTCAGTCTAATTCCTGCCTTGTCCCAGGAGGTAGCTCTGTGATCTTAGGCAGATTATGTACATTCTTATACCTCAATTTCCCCATCATACTGTGAACTCTTTCTAGATTCTACAGCTTCTAGCAGGCGCTCAGATAACAGACAGCCTCCACAGGGTACCCTAGAAAAAAGGAGATATAAATAGCAGGAAACTACTATGGTAATGTTTAGATCTGGACTAAGAAGGTGCCCTTTCTCTTAATTCACAACTTTAGAAAGTAGAACTCTACGTTCTTCCTTTGTCTCTATCACAGATTTAGCAGAGGGACACTGGGGCAAATGTCTAAGTTACCCACCTTATGTGTGGGGAGGGAAAATTAGTGGGCACTTAGGAGCTATGGCAAAAACTCAAACTTTCATGAAAAGTCTGATTTTTATCCCCTCATAGGCTTCTTTTCTTTTAATGTTTGTAGTATTTAGTTCTTGCATTGCTGCCTCCTAATTTCTTGCCTGCACGTATTTTGGTGGATGATTCTTGGTAAATTGAGCTTGTTTTTATTGCAGTTCATTGTGACTGTCTTTTATAGTGATCAGACGTTTTTGCGGAGCACAGACTCTGGACGCGCAGGCTCAGCGGCCATGGCTTACGGGCCCAGCCTCTCCGCGGCATGTGGGATCTTCCCGGACCGGGGCACGAACCCGTGTCCCCTGCATCGGCAGGCGGACTCTCAACCACTGCGCCACCAGGGAAGCCCTGATCAGACCTTTTTTCTTTTTTCATATGTGCCATATCTAGCATTTTTCTTTCTAGATTAGAATCTAGTCAAGGAAAGAGAATGCCTATCCTGTTTTTACTTTCATGTCTATTTTATGCAGCCGTAGACAAATCTATCTTGATGAGGTAGAGAAGACATTAAATCGGAGAAAAATATATTATCCCTTGATCATTCATAGGCAACTGCACCCTAATAATCCTTTCTCCCTGAATCTAGAAAGTTTGGTGGATATCTGAGAGATTAGTACACTACCAGGCACATATGAGATGCTCAATAAATGTATATTTTAAATTAATGCATTTGAGTGGCTTTATAATTCAGCAATCACAACATACATTATCAAGCAGAAGAAAAAATGAGTTCCAAAGGAGGTAAAGAATAAAAAAAAATTCCTCTGAAATATATAAAATACACTTACTAGCCTCTCTAGTATTTGCAGATAGTTAGAACCCTTTTCCACTCATATTTAGAGTGCATTGACACATTTGATGTTTAAATGAATAGAATTAACTGACATTTGCAGGGAACTTTATATCTTCCAGAAAACTTTCTCAGACATTATCTAATTCACCCCCATAATAACCCCATGAGTTGGGTTGTAGAAATATTGTTATCTTTACAGAGAAGCAAGTAAGTGGTAGAAGAAAAAAGATAAGGGATTTTCCTAACGCCATCCAGCTTGTGTATACGACTCAGTGATGCAAGTGGAACCAATTTCTTCTGATGCCCAGTTCAGGAGGCTGACCGGTGAGGTGTACGGTGAGGCGTTTCCACTCTATAAATCCTCAGTCTCTAGGAAAGATCCTGTTTTAACTCCCTTTCCTTGCATCGAAGTAGCAAAATTTATCCCCATGCTCCAGCTCAGATTCTGTCTCTGAATGTGCCAGCACCCTGTACCTGACTTAGATGCTCTCTTCATTTTTATTTCTGAAGTGTTTTCTCTGCAGGAGCCGACTCTTCTTTCTCCCTAATTAACTTTTATGTGGAAACTCCTCTAGTAATGAAATTGCCTGTGCGGGTCTTCCCCCACCTGGTTGGCTTTTTAGTGCACCTGGAGGGAGAAAGCATTTCTGCTGTCTCACTGCATGGTCTTTGCTGAGGCAGGAATTTGTAGGAGCGAAGATAACTGCCTTCCTGAGAGGAGACCTTTTTTATCAAACATTCTTTTGTTTAGGTTCAGCTTTGATGCTTGCAAAGGTTACCACTTGTTGATAATTAAAATGCATTGGTTCATTTGTATCTTTTTTTTTTTTTAGATTCCACATATAAGCGATATCATATATTTACAAAACAGGAATAGACCCACAGACATAGAAAACAAATTTAGGATTACCAAAGGGGAAAGCAGGGGGGAAGGATAAATTATAACTTTGGGATTAACAAATACAGATTACTATATGTAAAATAGATAAATAACAAGGACCTAATTACAGCACAAGGAACTATATTCAGTATCTTGTAATAACCTATAATGGAAAAAAATCTGAAAAAGAATACCTATATCTCTATCTATCTATCTATCTATCTATCTGAGTCACTGTGCTGTACAAATGAAACTAACACAACATTGTAAATCGACTACATTCCAATAAAAAAATGCATTGGTCCATGATTTTGGCAGCAAAGCAAGATGTCAGGGTAGGCAAAAACATGGACTTTGAAGTCAGACAAATCAGGTTTGAATCCTGGTTCTGCTACTATTTACTGGGCAGTTTACTTCTTGGAGCTCTTTTGTGCAATGGGGATAATAACAGTATCTATCTCAAGAGTTGTTGGGAGGATTAAAGATAAATGATAGATGTTTTTCTTCCGATGAGATGAGATATCAGAAAAGTACCGTCTTCTTCATAGACTGCAGATCAGATTTTCATGTCCCCTCCAGCTTCACCCTTCTCCCTGCCCGACCCTAGCAGGCTTTTTGCCCTGGGAGGTGTACCCTACACTGAGGTGCAGGCAGCAGCTTTATTTGCCCTCTGGCTTTGTTGCATTTACCTGATGGGGAGTCCCGGCAGGACATCAGAGGGATGGAGGAGAGTGAAATGAAGTTCATTCCCTCATCTCTTTCCCTTCAGGGTCACCTGAGGCTAGCTGCATCCCAGATAATAACCTCCCTTCTCAAGGCAGCCCACTCTATGACTGTCTCCTCCTAGGGACTATTGACCCATCCCTCTCCTTGTCCCTTTAGGCTGCGGTGGTAATAACTCCATTATTGCTAGCTCCAGCTACTTCACCATCCTTCGTGGATTCCTCTATTCTACGCACATCTTTTAAGATTGTCTCTTTACTAAACCCTCCTTAAATGATCCTAATATGAGTGTGCTATCTGTTACTCATGGGACCTGAACGGATACATTATTTATTACTGCTTAATTGAAAGTATATTTGCCCAAGATTCTTTTATTTAAAAGAGTTTGGAACTTCTAGGGGAAAAATGTGTGGTTGCTTGTCATTTGATATTAAGAGGAGAAAAATGTAGTAATGATGGACGATGACAATGATAATGATGGTGATAGTCAAGCATTGTCTATGTGACAACTGTACTCTCGACACTGCTGTATACACGTTAGTTCATTTAAACTCAAACACACATGAGTATATATATATTTTTTCTTTTTGGGGTACGTGGGCCTCTCACTGTTGTGGCCTCTCCCGT
Source organism: Globicephala melas (assembly GCF_963455315.2). Classification (NCBI taxonomy): domain Eukaryota; kingdom Metazoa; phylum Chordata; class Mammalia; order Artiodactyla; family Delphinidae; genus Globicephala; species Globicephala melas. The sequence continues at coordinate 46,843,367 of NC_083316.1, read as the reverse complement.
TGCGGAGCACAGGCTCCGGACGCGCAGGCTCAGCGACCATGGCTCACAGGCCCAGCCGCTCCGCGGCATGTGGGATCTTCCCGGACCGGGGCACGAACCCGTGTCCCCTACATCGGCAGGCGGACTCTCAACCACTGCGCCACCAGGGTAGCCCGAGTATTTCTTTTTTGACCACATATAAATAACACTTTATTTGGAGATTAACCTCTCATCAGAAGAAATCAACCATGAGAGGCCTCATGGCAAAGGCCTTCTGACTCATCTTCCTGATACCCTCCCATGGTCCACTGTCCATACAACATCCAGAATGATCTGGATTACTCGAATCCAGATTATAATTATCTGGATTATTTGGGCCACTTAAAGTTTAAGTCAGATCATATCCTTCCCCTGCTCAGAATCCTCCCATAGTTTCTCATCACATTTATTTTTAAATTTTTATTTATTTATATTTTAATTTTTTTAAAAAATTATTTGTTTTATTTATTTTTGGCTGCCTTGGGTCTTCATTGCTGTGTGTGGGCTTTCTCTAGTTGCAGTGCACGGTCTTCTCATTGTTGTGGCTTCTCTTGTTGTGGAGCATGGGCTCTAGTAGTTGTGGCATGCGGGCTCAGCCCCGTGGCTCATAGGCTCAGCAGCTGTGGCTTGTATGCTCTAGAGCACAGGCTCAGTAGTTGCAGCATGCAGGCTCAGTAGTTGTGGCTCGCGGGCTCTAGAGTGCAGTCTTAGTAGTTGTGGCACAAGGGCTTAGCTGCTCCACAGCATGTGGGATCTTCCCAGACCAGGGCTCGAACCTGTGTCCCCTGCGTTGGCAGGCAGATTTTTTTTTTTTTTTAACATCTTTATTGGAGTATAATTGCTTTACAATGGTATGTTAGTTTCTGATTTATAACAAAGTGCTTCAGCTATACATATACATATATCTCCATATCTCTTCCCTCTTGTGTCTCCCTCCCTCCCACCCTCCCTATCCCACCCCTCTAGGTGGTCACAAAGCACCGAGCTGATCTCCCTGTGCTATGTGGCGGCTTCCCACTAGCTATCGTTTTTACATTTGGTAGTGTATATATGTCCATGCCACTCCCTCACTTTGTCCCAGCTTACCCTTCCCCCTCCCCATTGTCATCAAGTCCATTCTCTAGTAGGTCTGCGTCTTTATTCCCAACCTGTTCCTAGGTTCTTCATGACCATATATATATATATATATTTTTAGATTCCGTATATATGTGTTAGCATATGGTATTTGTCTTTCTCTTTCTGACTTACTTCACTCTGTATGACAGACTCTAGGTCCATCCACATCACTACAAATAGCTGAATTTCGTTTCTCTTTATGGCTGAGTAATATTCCATTGTATATATGTGCCACATCTTCTTTATCCATTCATCTGTTGATGGACACTTAGGTTGCTTCCATGTCCTGGCTACTGTAAATGGAGCTGCAATGAACATTGTGATACATGACTCTTTTTGAATTATGGTTTTCTCAGGGTATATGCCTAGTAGTGGGCTTGCTGGGTCCTATCGTAGTTCTATTTTTAGTTTTTTAAGGAACCTCCATACTGTTCTCCATAGTGGCTGTATCAATTTACATTCCCACCAACAGTGCAAGAGGGTTCCCTTTTCTCCACACCCTCTCCAGCATTTATTGTTTGCAGATGTTTTGTTTTTTTTTGCGGTACGCGGGCCTCTCACTGCTGTGGCCTCTCCCGATGCGGAGCACAGGCTCCAGACGTGCAGGCTCAGCAGCCATGGCTCATGGGCCTAGCCACTCCACGGCATGTGGGATCTTCCCAGACCGGGGCACAAACCCGTGTCCCCTGCATGGGCAGGCAGACTCTCAACCACTGTGCCATCAGGGAAGCCCCTGTTTGTAGATTTTCTGATGATGGCCATTCTGACTGGTGTGACATGATATCTCATTGTAGTTTTGATTTGCATTTCTCTAATAATTAATGATGTTGAGCATTCTTTCATGTGCTTGTTGGCAATCTGTATATCTTCTTTGGAGAAATGTCTATTTAGGTCTTCTGCCCATTTTTGGACTGGGTTGTTTGTTGTTTTTGATACTGAGCTTCATGAGCTGCTTGTAAAATTTGGAGATTAACCCTTGGTCATTTGCTTCATTTGCAAATATTTTCTCCCATTCTGAGGGTTGTCTTTTCATCTTATTTGTGTTTTCCTTTGCTGTGCAAAAGCTTTTAAGTTTCATTAGGTCCGATTAGTTTATTTTTGGTTTTATTTCCATTTCTTTAGGAAGTGGGTCAAAAAGGATCTTGCTGTGATTTATGTTATACAGTGTTCTGCCTATGTTTTCCTCTAAGAGTTTTATAGTGTCTGGCCTTACATTTAGGTCTTTAATCCATTTTGAGTTAATTTTTGTGTATGGTGTTAGGGAGTGTTCTAATTTCATTCTTTTACATGTAGCTGTCCAGTTTCCCCAGCACCACATATTGAAGAGGCTGTCTTTTCTTCATTGTATATCCTTGCCTCCTTTATCAAAAATAAGGTGACCATATGTGTTTGGGTTTATCTCTGGGCTTTCTATCCTGTTCCATTGATCTATATTTCTGTTTTTGTGCCAGTAACATACTGTCTTGATTACTGTAGCTTTGTAGTCTTGTCCGAATACAGGGAGCCTGATTCCTCCAGCTCCGTTTTTCTTTCTCAAGACTGCTTTGGCTATTCGGGGTGTTTTGTGTTTGCATACAAATTGTGAAATTTTTTGTTCTAGTTCTGTGAAAAATGCCATTGGTAGTTTGATAGGGATTGCATTGAATCTGTAGATTGCTTTGGGTAGTATAGTCTTTTTTCACAATGTTGATTCTTCCAATTCAAGAACATGGTATATCTCTCCATCTACGTGTATCATTTTTAATTTCTTTCATCAGTGTCTTATAGTTTTCTGAATACAGGTATTTTGTTTCCTTAGGTAGGTTTATTCCTAGGTATTTTATTCTTTATATTGCAGTGGTAAATGGGAGTGTTTCCTTAATTAAACTCTCTTTCTTTTGATTTCCATTTGCATGTAATATCATTTTCCATCCCCTCACTTTCAGTCTGTATGTGTCCCTGGGTGTGAAGTGGGTCCCTTGTAGACAGCATACATAAGGGTCTTGTTTTTACATCCATTCAGCCAGTCTATGTCTTTTGGTTGGAGCATTTAATCCATTAACTATTAAGGTAATTATCGATATGTATGTTCCTATTACCATTTTCTTAATTGTTTTGGGTTTGTTATTGTAGGTCTTTTCCTTCTCTTGTGTTTCCTGCCTAGAGAAGTTTCTTTAGCATTTGTTGTAAAGCTGGTTTGGTGGTGCTGAATTCTCTTAGCTTTTGCTTGCCTGTAAAGGTTTTAATTTCTCCATCAAATCTGAATGAGATCCTTGCTGGGTAGAGTAATTTTGGTTGTAGGTTTTCCCCTTTCATCACTTTAAATATGTCCTGCCACTCCCTTCTGGCTTGCAGAGTTTCTGCTGAAAAATCAGCTGTTAACCTTATGGGGATTCCCTTGTATGTTATTTGTCATTCTTCCCTTGCTGCTTTTAATATATTTTCTTTGTATTAAATTTTTGACAGTTTGATTAATATGTGTTTTGGCATGTTTCTCCTTGGATTTATCCTGTATGGGACTCTCTGCACTTCCTGGACTTGATTAAGTATTTCCTTTCCCATATTAGGGAAGTTTTCAACTATAATCTCTTCAAATATTTTCTCAGTCCCTTTCTTTTTCTCTTCTTCTTCTGGGACCCCTATAATTTGAATGTTGGTGCATTTAATGTTGTCCCAGGTCTCTGAGACTGCCCTCAATTCTTTTCATTCTTTTTTCTTTATTCTGCTCTGCAATAGTTATTTCCACTATTTTATCTTCCAGGTCCCTTATCCGTTCTTCTGCCTCGGTTATTCTGGTTTTGATTCCTTCTAGAGAATTTTTTATTTCATTTATTGTGTTGTTCATCATTGTTTGTTTGCTCTTTAGTTCTTCTAGGTCCTTGTTAAACGTTTCTTGTATTTTCTCCATTCTATTTCCAAGATTTTGGATCATCTTTACTATTATTGCTCTGAATTCTTTTTCAGGTAGACTGCCTATTTCCTCTTCATTTGTTTGGTCTGATGGGTTTTTACTTTGCTCCTTCATCTGCTGTGTGTTTCTCTGTCTTCTCATTTTGCTTAACTTACTGTGTTTGGGGCCTCCTTTTTGCAGGCTGCAGGTTCGTAGTTCCCTTTGTTTTTTGGTGTCTGCCCCCAGTGGCTAAAGTTGGTTTAGTGGGTTGTGTAGGCTTCCTGGTAGAGGGGACTAGTGCCTGTGTTCTGGTGGATGAGGCTGGAATTTGTCTTTCTGGTGGGCAGGTCCACGTCTGGTGGTGTGTTTTGGGGTGTCTGTGACCTTATTATGATTTTGGGCAGCCTCTCTGCTAATGGGTGGGGTTGTGTTCCTGTCTTGCTAGTTGTTTGGCATAGGATGTTCAGCACTGTAGCTTGCTGGTCTTTGAGTGGAGCTGGGTCTTAGCATTGAGATGGAGATCTCTGGGAGATTTTTGCCATTTGATATTATGTGCAGCTGGGAAATCTCTGGTGGACCAATGTCCTGAACTTAGCTCTCCCACCTCAGAGGCACAGGCCTGACACCCGGCCAGAGCACCAAGACCCTGTCATCCACATGACTCAGAATAAAAGGGAGAAAAAAAGAAAGAAAGAAAGAAAAAAATAAAATAGCATCAAGTTATTAAAATAAAAAAATGAAAATAATTATTAAAAAATTTAAAAAATATTAAAAAGTAATAAAGAGAAAGAACAGAGCAACCAAACCAAAAAAGAAATCCACCAATGATAACAAGCGCTAAAGCTATAAGTAAAAAAAAAAAAAAGACAGATCCCTAGGACAGATGGTAAAAGCAAAGCTATACAGACAAAATCACACACAGAAGCATACACATACACACTCACAAAAAGAGAAAAAGGAAACAAATATATATATTGTTGCTCCCAAAGTGCACCACCTTAATTTGGGATGACTCGTTGTCTATTCAGGTATTGCACAGATGCAGGGTACATCAAGTGGATTATGGAGATTTAATCCGCTGCTCCTGAGGCTGCTGGGAGAGATTTCCCTTTCTCTTCTTTGTTCGCACAGCTTCCGGGGTTCAGCTTTGGATTTGGACCCGCCTCTGCGTGTATGTTGCGCGAGAGCGTCTGTTCCCGCTCAGACAGGACGGGGTTAAAGGAGCAGCCGATTCAGGGGCTCTGGCTCACTCAGGCCAGGGGGAGGGAGGGGCACGGATGCGGGGCGAGCCTGCGGCGGCAGAGGCCGGCGTGACGTTGCAGCAGCCTGAGGCGCGCCATGTGTTCTCCCGGGGAAGTTGTCCCTGGATCACGGGACCCTGGCAGTGGCGGGCTGCACAGGCTCCCGGGAGGTGAGGTGTGGAGAGTGACCTGTGCTTGCACACTGGCTTCTTGGTGGCGGCAGCAGCAGCCTTAGCGTCTCATGCCCGTCTCTGGAGTCCGCGCTGATAGCCGCGGCTCGTGCCCGTCTCTGGAGCTCCTTTAAGCGGCGCTCTGAATCCCCTCCCCTCGCGCCCCAGGAAACAAAGAGGCAAGAAAAAGTCTCTTGTCTCTTCGGCAGCTCCAGACCTTTTCACGGGCTCCCGGCTAGCTGTGGCGCACTAGCCCCTTCAGGCTGTGTTCACGCCGCCAACCCCAGTCCTCTCCCGGCGCTCCGACCGAAGCCCGAGCCTCAGCTGCCAGCCCCCGCCCATCCCGGCGGGTGAGCCGATAAGCCTCTCGGGCTGGTGAGTGCAAGTCGGCACCGATCCTCTGTGTGGGAATCTCCCCGCTTTGCCCTCCGCACCCCTGTTGCTGTGCTCTCCTCCGCGACTCCGAAGCTTCCCCCCTCCGCCACCAGCAGTCTCCGCCGCAAAGGGGCTTCTAGTGTGTGGAAACCGTTCCTCCTCCACAGCTCCCCCCCACTGGTGCAGGTCCCGTCCTTATTCTTTTGTCTCTGTTTTTTCCTTTTTCTTGTGTCTTACCCAGGTACGTGGGGAGTTTCTTGCCTTTTGGGAGGTCTGAGGTCTTCTGCCAGTGTTCAGTAGGTGTTCTGTAGGAGTTGTTCCACATGTAGATGTATTTCTGATGTATTTGTGGGGAGGAAGGTGATCTCCATGTCTTACCCTTCTGCCCTCTTGAAGCTCCTCCACACATGAGTGTTATTATCTCTCTTTTTCAGATCTGGAAAAAGCTCAGAGAGGTTAAGTAACTTACCTAATGCTACACAGAATGCCATTGGAGAGTTGAAATTCTAACCTGTCTATTTGGTTTCAAGATCCATACTCTTAGCAAGGCCTTGCTGCCTCCTAGGTAAACAGGCTGAGAAGGGCCATCACTTTAGCCAACAGTTTTCAGTTAAATCCCTTTGTCTATTCAGATTTCTACAGGTTCTAAATTCCTATAGGAAAGTACCTCTTAATGATGGTCTTTAAATATGTCAAGGAAAATTTGTTAAAAACCTGATTAATTCAGCAAATCTTACCAGGTCAAATCCATCATTTGTCTGATTTGACTGATTAGTTAATTTAAAACCACTGAGTCACTAGTCCACTGGGGCAACTATTCTATGGTTACCCTTAAGGGTACTCATTAAATAATGAATAATTAAATATTTCAAATGAGTTTTTCTCTGATAGTGTGTAAGCTTCCCACAGCATTTAGCTGATTTTTTCCCCCTCCCTAGATATGTAATATTTGGTTCACAGTTTATATTATTTCTGTTCACTTCTTAAATTGATCTAGGTGAATAACATAATTTCACATTTTCTGAGAACTTATGAAATGCTTGGCATTATAACTAATCAGTAAAGATGACTAAATTCCTGGAGGTATAGTAGTTGAGAACTTAGCATTTGTGGGTCAACTCCTCCCTCCAATCCCCACTCGCTTAAGCAAAATCCATGCATACTCAAAGAAATTATTTTTATTCTAACAACTCACATTTGATTGTGTATTTTTCTCTAACCTCAGGAAGCGTTTTCATCAACCCCAGAAACAGGCTTTCTTCCTCACTGCCATTTGGGTCCCCAAGTCGTATCTAGGGATATTCTTAGCAAAAGTAAATTCTATTTCTCTGCCTCCAGCTCCACTTTGCTGTTGTGGGATCTCTGGCCTCCTTAAAGGCATCTCCCTTTTATCTTCATAAATCTTGAGGGGTGACTCACACGTGTTCAGACAAATCTTTGAGCCTTGAGAGGGCGCTACTGCGGGTTGCTGGGTGAAGGTCCCTGTCCGCTCCCGTGGGGACCACTGGGTTCTCGTGCTGCTTTAGGCTGGCCTCCCCCACGGGCCCACACAGACGCTGTGTTCCCCTGGAGTCCTCTCTCCTTTAGTTTTTGTATGTTTTTTTTAAAAGTCTGTATAGTTATTTTGTTTTATGTTTTTCAGTGTGTAACTCACACTACTTTGCACTTTGATATTTTTCAATCATTTGAGCAAAACAAACTTTTTCAGACCTTGCTCACTGTTACTGTTTTCCTTCAATCTCAGACACAAGTCTTCTGAGAAGCTTAGAACAAATCTAAGTGACAGAACTACATGCTGTTAGGACCAGTCTATACGTACAATGTCAGAGTTCTTGTGGTTTTTTCAGGCCTGCCTGCCTCATCCTCTTTCCCTCAGAGTAGCTTCTTTGGCAAAAGGCACTTCAACACAAATGCAAATACGCCCTATAAGTATGTAAATCATGTCCAGATATAGCTGAATATCAGAAATGAACACAACACATCTAACTATTCTATGTGCTCTTTCTTCGAAGCTCAAAACAGAATTTTCTTCTTAATGTCTGGCAAAAGTGAAGGTTAGGCAATGAGGATATCATATTCATGTGGCAACTGCTGTAGAATAATTCTTTAATGGTTGCTGCTTGACTAGGTAAACAGTTTCTCTCAACCATTCCTTGCATCCTCTTTGAACCGAAGGGGTATGTTTACACTAAGTTTACTGAAGAGCCACTGGAATGTCTTCCATGTACTGTAGATTATCGCTAATGAAGCAAGAGACCATTATGCGGTGGTCAGAGGGCTTGCAGATGTAGGTAAAATTCCAGCAGTGAACAAAGCTAACTTAGCGATCCCTTAATGCTGCGGTCCCCAGCATTTTTGGTACCAGGGACGGGCTTCGTGGAAGACAGTTTTTCCATGGAAGAGGGTGGGGGAACGGCTCAGGCGGTAATGCAAGCCATGGGGAGCAGCAGATGAAGCTTCGCTCGCTGGCCCGCCACTCACCTCTTGCTGTGCGGCCTGGTTCCTAGCAGGCCGTGGAATGGTACCACGGCCTGGGGGTTGGGGACCCCTGCCTTAGTGGAAAATTGAGGGGTCCGTAGCTATACCAGCCAGATCAGCACATACACAAATCAGTATGCATTTTCATTTCATACGTGTAAGTTTAGGTCGTGGCTACCATACCTTTTTTTTTTCATCCACTAGAAATGTACATTTGAATGTTTAATGAGAAACAGATGGTGCCTGATTTCTCTAACTTACATTTAACAAAAACTGTTTTGGAAATGTTGCTCGTGTATACTTTTACTGCTTTAAACACAGCACCATTTTAACCTGTTTTGATGAATAATTGAAGAATTACTGTCCTACTCTAAGACAGCATTTCAGAGCATGTGTTAATCATATACTTGATTAAACATTTCCTTGCCTTTCTCTTCAGAATGCCAATTGGCTTTTGAGTGGATAATTGTTGCAGTGAGAGCAGTGACGTTGAAAACAACTATTGCCTGTTTGAATTACTTAAAGCACCACCATGAAAAGAAATACCTGTGATTTGCTTTCTCGGAGCAAAAGTGTAAGTACTTTTTGTTTTCATTTATTTTCTAAAACTGTGTACCCACAACTTTTTACTGTTTTCTTTTGGATTTTAATACTGTGCTTTCATGATGAGACTTGTGAGAAACCCTTGGTTAACTTTCAGTTCTCTGACTGTAGCAGCTTATTAACAAATGAAGACTTGTTTGTCTCTGTGGCCTGGTTGACATTTGATGGGAATTCTCTTTCAGCCAGTTTATATGCCTTACCATTCATTTGTATGTGCCTACTGGTATGATATTGGAAACCCTGATTTTTGGATGCATGCAGAAAATATAAAAAGTTGAAACTGAGGAAATTTATGTCTTGAATATCAAACTTTCTGGGCAAGTTCAAAAGGATAAATTGAACTTACATCTAGGTACTTCAATCAATCACATTCTGCAAGTTCATGTACATGATGAATAATGTGAATACTTAATCGGTGGGTCATCACTTCCATGAGCTTTCTACCATGGCATGTGTCTTTAATCCTCTAATCTCCTCCTTTAAATTGTTTTTTGGGTTTTTTTTAGTGAAAGTCCTCAAGGCCCTGATGGAGATTAAGTCTTATTTCCACTCAGTGTTCTTAAGGTGCCCAAGTGGTGATAATTTCTAGATTTCTATTAGCTTATGAAAGAGAGCATAAGCAAATAGAGCAACTCAAAGAAAGCTACACAAGGCAGGGATGAAAGTAGACTGTTAATTTCCATCAGGCAAGCTCTAAGAACATGTCCCTTTGTTCATTTACCCAAGGGGAAAAAAGGCATCTAAACAGATGTAGTTATGACGTAGGAACATTCATTTGAAGGCATGAGAGAAAACACAAATGCAAGCACATTTCTCTAGTACGGGAACGCTTTGTGTTACAACCAGTGATTCTATGGTGATGGCCCAAGGCCATTTTTAATTCTTTCTATAGAATTAATTACCATCAAGCTTTTAAGGGTGAGCAATGCAGGAGTAATGGGGAGGGAAGTATAGTACCCGTAGGGTTTTTTAAAAAATGAGGATGTACCCAGAAGTATGCCAGTTCTTGGACTGAGTACTGACCCTGTTTAATAACCAACCAAGGAAATTCAACAAATTCTGAGAGAATGTCCAAATTCATTTTTTTTACTTGTTGGTGTTTAGTTGTATGGATTATTGTGTAAAATCAAGGGCCATGGCATGGAGCCTGGAATTCCTTCTATTATCATAGAGCTGCTCATTGTAATGCGAGGTGACCTGCATACAAATTACCAAACTGCAAACACATCTTTCTGTTACTGAGCTTTTCTTATATATTATAAGTTAAATTTGAAAGCAAACCATACATATAATACTTCCTTCTTTTATTAAATTTCAGAAACATGTGATGTGAAAAATATGTATAAAGGTGAAAGGGAGAATATTTTGAATAATTAAAAATATATTATTAAACATTTCCCTGTTCTTGGAGGAAAATATTCTAAAGGCAAATGATTAACTGAGCTGTGACTTTAAGGACCTCCGAGTACTTCATGATGCTAGATTTCCTATTTATATTTGCTTTATGCAAAAATTTTCATCTTGGTGGAAAGGCTCATGCTTCCCAGATTAAGAGAATCTGAGTTACATACACTTGTCCAAATGTAAACAGTAGAGCTCTCATTTCACTGCTTCTTAGCTTCTTGAAAATCCACTAGCATAAAGAAAGTGCTTCCACTTAATTAAATGACTCTAAGCAGATTACTGTTTATCCGAGAAAAGAGCCAGACTTTTTGCCTAGTGAGAATTTGTCACTTTAGAGGTTTTTTTTTTTTTTGCTATACGCAGGCCTCTCACTGTTGTGGCCTCTCCCGTTGCAGAGCACAGGCTCTGGACGCGCAGGCTCAGCGGCTATGGCTCATGGGCCCAGCGGCCCTGCGGCATGTGGGATCTTCCCGGACCGGGGCACGAACCCGTGTCCCCTGCATCGGCAGGCGGACTCTCAACCACTGCACCACCAGGGAAGCCCAGAGTTTTAAAATTTTATTTTGCACTGGTTTAAGAATGTCACCCTTAAGTCTTTGCTATAACAGAGACCAAAATTGTGCACTTAGAAGTAGATATTTCCTGTTTTTGATGAGGAAGGTTGAAAGAATTAATTTGATTTAGAATCTGAGAATGTTTTTCTTTGGCATTATGACATTTAAAAATCCAAACAGAATGTTCTAAGTGTTAAAATGGGCTCTGCTCCTCCCTGTGTGTCTCTATGTATCTTGCTTCTGTCATTGTGAAAACTTAAGGAACATGAAAGAGGAGGGGGAAAAAAAACCGTCTTTAGACAGTCACCTTATTTGTTCTTGAACATTTAAAGCAGTGTTCATATTTTTCTCCTCTCATTCAAGACCTGGTACAGTGTCCTTTTTAATGACAAATGCTCTGAATTCTTCCTTTATTTGGAAGGGATCCATGAAAAATGTTAACTATAAGAATATAAACAAACCACTTTTTACTTAAAGCAACATTTTGCTGGTTTTGGAGGATAATTTGTGGTTGCAGTGGGTACAAAAGGGAGGAACTGGGCATATGGACAGTACCAAAGTGAGGCATGGCCCCATTGGCTACCGCAAGCAGAAGGTTCTCCCGTAAGTTCTGTGGTATGAAGGCCTTACCTCTTTTTAAAGTTTTCAAGCCACCTCTTATTGGACTGGCATTTTATTTTTGCAGGTATAATTAAAGTTCTAACATGACAGCTGTTGCGTTTCATACCTCTTGGGGTGCTTAAGACTATATTTTTTTCCGGGTGTTGGTTCTCTGTCCAAAAGGGCAGAGCTCAAACAGATTTCTCTCTGTGTTAACCTCAGGAAGTGTCTTTGCCATCTATGTAATCTGGGGGCAATTCTTGCTGTTCTGACTTTTGCTTCAATGGGACTGAACAAGTGACATTTGCACAACAATTAGAAAATTTAAAATTTTAGTGTAAAACCATTTTATCTCAAAATAACGATTGGTAAAATGAGGTTTGGTGAGTTATTACTCTCCTATAAGTTTCATAGCTGGAAAATCCCATGTACAAGGGATGCTTTATTTTTATTTACTATTCTGAATCATAACGGATCAACTGATTTCTCTATTTAAAACTTGCCTTCTTCTGCCTCAGATATGTTTTCATGAAGCCATTTAATCTAGAGCAGCATTTAGTTGTAAACATCTAGAATTTTTTTTCCCCTGCTACCTGCATAGCATAGCAATTTAGGACAGAGACAGAATAGTTAGCATAGAATATCCTTTCTGAGGCTGTTAGAAAGTTTTATGAAAGCACTTGTAGCAACAACTCTGTTTTTAATTAAACAGTTTAATTTGCTACAGTGGTCACTACTCTACCCCAGCCCTTTAGTGACCTGAGTTAACTCTGTTGACTCTTTTCAATCCATTGGTTCCAAAGGGAAAGGAGCCATTTACAGTGACCCTATCATCACATCTGTGACTCAAGCTTTCCTTGGCATTTCTCCAGTGAAATATTAACATAGTATGACTCTTCCAAGGTTAAAAATTTAACTCTTGAAGCTTGTACTTCTGTTGAAAATAATTTTTAAAATAATAGATTTACTAGTCTTTGTATTCAGAATAATAATCATGATCTCCCAACATTAGGTTCTGGCATTTTTCAATATGGATATACTTTCACTGATCTAGCTTTTTATTGTCTACCTGGTATAAGGGAGCTGATGTGATATAGTACAGCAATCTCCAATGTGGCTTTAAAAAGAAAATATTAGGAATTCTATTTATATTTACCTTTTACTGTCATCTGTTTTCAAAATCAGTATCGTTTAGAGATCACTGGTGCAGTGAAATAGAATAGTTGTTGAGTTCAGAGATGTGGAGTCAATCCCCAGATCCACTGGTGTTTAAAGATCTGACTGTTAGTAAATTACTTAATTTTTTTTGAACCTTAGTGTCTTTATCTGTAAGATAGAAAAAATATCATAATGAAGGTGAAAACACCTATCACATAATAAGTTGCTTGATAAATTCTCTCTATTTTGAGGTTTGCAGTGCTTTTTTGTAGCTACAGAGCAGAGTGATAGTATCTGGCCCAGAAATGGATCAAATGGAAATGCCTGGAAATGAAGCAAGTTCTGCTCACTAAAGGGGTTCAAGTCTAGCTTCCAAGACCATTTAGTCAATATCTATATCATGTTAAAGATTCAGACATAAGATGGGTGGTTAAACTAGGTAAGAGTTCTGTTTTCTATCAGTTATGAGTTTCTTTGATTCTAGGTCATGTTGTACCGTTCATAAAACTGAATTGAAAATCAGTTCCCAGGTAAATATAAAATCACAGCATTGGGGCAAAAAGAGTATATTATCAGCTCAGGCTGCCATAACAAAATACTGCAGACTACGTGGCTTAAATAAGAGAATTTCATTTTCTCACAATTCTGGAGGCTGAAGTCCAAGATCAAAGTGCTGGCTGACTTGGTCGCTGGTAAGAGCTCTCTTACTGGCCTTCTCACTGTGTCCTCATGTGGTAGATGAGAGAGAGCAAGCTCTCTGGTGTCTCTTCTTATAAGGGCACTAATCCCATCATAAGGACCCCACCTCATGAGCTCATCTAACCCTGATTACCTCACAAAGGCCCCACCTCCAATATAATTACATTGGGGGTTAGGATTTCAACATGCGAATTTTGGAGGACACAAGTATTCAGTCCATAACAGTGAATCTGATAATTTTAAGGGACGATATTAGTAAGTGACTGTGATATTGGTGGCTGATATTCTGGAGTCCACATATTCTCCCAACTGGATAACACTGAAAACTATCCAGTTAACACGTTTCTCTTCATTTCCTATTTTCTAGATTTTATGTTAGGGAAACTCAGTGATGATTTTTGAGGTTCCAATCAGCTCTTCGTAGACCTTAGGAGCTAATTTTAATTTTACTTAAAATATTTTTCCTCCCTTTACTATTCCTATTTTGCTTATTTTATACTGTTTGTTCTTAACATCCAATCCAGTAACATAAGTCTCCAAAGTACCTTCTCCTGTCAGTGGGTTTACCAGTTGAGCTAACTTTTTAGAGGTTTGTAAATTTCAGACCTGATTATCTCTGAGCCACCCCAGTTCTCTCTATCAATGCCACTGCTTTTATGCTAACCAGGAATGAGAAGTAAAGGTACAGACAAGGGGAGAGGCACATAAAATTGTCTATACTGATAGTGTATTTTTAAATCAGGGGTTATTTAAAAAATTTTTTTAAGTACTTTTCCTTATAATATCTCTGTTGGTATTCTCTCAACTCATGAATTTTTATAGACCTTCCCATCTAGAGAATGAACTGGATAAATTTTCATTTTTCTTCATTAATCAACTCTCTTATGTATTGGATTCTAATATATCTTGTAGTATTTTACATTAAATTCTCAGTTTCTTAGTACCTTGTACCATTTTCTTCCTACCAGTTTGGAGAGATTTACGGTATCTTCTGCTCAATAGGATTTGTTGGTTTCTTGACGAAATTGCCCTCTATTTGACTTAGGATTCTTTCGGATGCTCTACACTTGGATAAAATTGTCATTCACTAGATGTCTGTTAATTGATGTTCCCTGTTCTTTTTTGATAGAATTGTTGTTTAGTATTTATTCAAAACTGGAAGCAAATCCTGGGCTGTTTGGAGGGCACCGAGTATCTGGGAAGTATTTAGCATTCTGAATTTAAAGCCCATCTAAATGGGCTTCCAGTTTTGAGACCAGGAGCCAGGAGCCCACCTGGTGAAGTATGCCCAGCAGGCTTCCTGGAATCTCCTCTTTTCACAAAAGACTTTAGATGTCCAAAATTTGTAAACCAAATGAATCTTTTTCTTAAAAAATAATGTTTTCCAGTTGTACTTTTACATTGCTGAGTTTTGAGAAGCAACTGCTCTTTTAATGGCCCAGGCTGAGAAATTTATGCCATTTCATTCCATTGGTGCCTACTTGGAGAGGGGAGACTGAAAAGAAATTTAGAAAAAATGATACATTTTGTTAGGGCACTTCAGAGGTATCTGCATGTGATTGTCCCTCACAATTACTCTGTAAGACTGATTATTCTGGGGGCTTTATGGTTCAAGTAAAAATAATGGATCCCTTTCCAGACTGGCCTCCTTTCTCTGCTATATCCACCACCACCTAAGGATGAGATTGAAAGAATTGGAGCAGCTTAGAATCCTGATGAAGTTAAGTATATAGAAACTGGATTTTTCACTGCTGGTCTCTCTTTAAGTCCAAAGAAGGTCGGAGGAGATACTATTGGTAAAGACGCTTTGAAACTTGCAAAGTACAAAGCAAAACTAAAATAATATTCTTGCTTGTGTCTTTGTTAGCAGTAAACTGAAATGAGAACTTGTAGTTTCAGAGGTTTTATTCCTTTGGTCATTTACTCCTGCCTTCATGCTTGTGCTCTTTCTTTACAAAATTCAAAAAATATTTATTTAATGGCTACTGTGTGTTAGGAACTGTGCTTGCTAGGTTCTGGGTATCCAATGGGGAGTAAGATACATATGGTCTCTACTCTTATAGAGCATATTTGACAACTCAATTTCTAACTTTTATAATATTCTATTTATTATTTCATCCCCCCACCCCACCCTGACTGCCCAAGCCTGTCCCACCTTAATCTTTAATTCTTCCTAGGGATGCTGAAGTCGTATCCCTCTTACACCTCTGTGTACTTGTTCTTTGCATCCTGGGTATCCCCTTTGTCAGGATATTTTAAACTGTGAATAATGTGCCATGCTTGTCAATTACGCTCATTGTTTCAGAAACATAGATTATTTTCAAGTGGTTAAAAAGAATTTTTCTCAGATAATCAACAATAGTGCAAGAATAGCCGAGTATAAATGAATGTGAGTATGGAGGAAAGGTCTGAAAGAGTAGGGGCTGACCAGCCACCATTTGCTCTGAAATCAATCACATGACAATTTTAGCGGCCACAGTCAATCATTACATTGTTGCCTTTGAAAACCACCTCCACTTTTTTTCCCCCTGATATTGTGATGTGTTTGCTATTTCATTTTTGGACACTTTCGAGTTGGCGTTGAATTCTGAATGATTATATCCAAGAAATAATTGCCTATATTGTACTTCACCATGTAAACATCAAAGATACATAAAAATGGAGAGAAGTTTTGTTGAGTTGATGATAAATATTAAGGAATGACGCGTACAAATAATATTGCTCTGTAACAAAGTGAAATTAAGAAGAAAAGCATAATAATTTGGTGAAGCTTTCTATTAATAGTATATTGCTCCAGAAAAAAAATGTTTACTTATAAAGGCCACTTAATTTTAATTAAAGCCAGTTTTCTTTTTCTTAAGTTAGAGTTAGATATCATTTTTTATTATTAAAATGGCCACCTATAAGCAAGTATTTTGAAGGTTAAAAAGGATGTCAGTTAAACTTATCAATGTGTTTACACAGTTTCCCAAGGTAAGTGCTTTCAAAGTCAGCCCAGGGATGGTCCTTAAGGTCCTGAGTTATAGTCCAGGTTTTGCCACTTTGTATCTATGTCCTGGTAGGGGAAGGAGGATGAGAAAACCATAAATCATTAGATTATTATCAAGTGCTCTCAATATCTACTATGATTGTTTCAAGGGTAAAGTGAGAAAACAGTATTGAAAGCATGTTGCAAAATAAAAATAAACAAAAAGCCAAACCAACCAAGCAAAAACACCCCCAAAGGGCTTCCCTGGTGGTGCAGTGGTTGAGAGTCCGCCTGCCGATGCAGGGGACTACAGGTTCGTGCCCCGGCCCGGGAAGATCCCACATGCTGTGGAGCGGCTGGGCCCGTGAGCCATGGCCGCTGAGCCTGCGCGTCCGGAGCCTGTGCTCCGCAACAGGAGAGGCCACAACAGTGAGAGGCCCACGTACCGCAAAAAAACAAAACAAAACAAAACAAAACACCCCCAAATAAACCTTCACTTTTATTGTTAGAAAAAGTCATTCTTAACAGTTCACACGTTTCCCTAAGTTGTGTATATTAAAGGCCTTTATGCCACGGCCAAGAATGGTTAATGGTTATGTAGTTAGAGCCTCTGACCTTGCTTCCTAGTTCCTTCTATTGCCTAGATTGGTCACACACCACACACATGGAATTTGGGGTACAGATCCAGTATTAGCACAAGCACTGGGAAGAAGACATTTAGCTTATAACTCTCTTATGGTCGTATCTGTCCTCCCTGCAAACTCCTTACTATTATGGAAGGCTGGACTTCAGTGTTGGCAATAATGCTTCTGTGCTAGTGATTTGGCCATGTTTATAGCCCTCAGCCTCCTGAATTTAATTCAGTCAACAATATTTATTAAGCCCTCACCAACTATTAGACTGTACTACAGCAGTCATACCCCATGGAGCTGCACACCAAATGATACCCCAGAAGTTTGGATAATTAACAGTCCACCAATTCACTTCCAGATTGAGATTTAAGCTCTTCAGAGAATCTGGCTCACTGAGCATTAAAAACCAAATGTATTACAACTACTCAAACAATAATACCACAGTGGTACAACAAAAATCATCTTTTCTACAAACTCATTTAAAACAACAAGCTACAAGTTTTACAGGTCTTCATTTCTGCTTTGTACTTTAAAATATTAAATGCCCAACTTATGTTTTTCTAGAAGAGGCCATTACATAGCATTAATTTTCCAGCAGGGTTGCATTTCAATATAAGATGAATCATACCAAGTGAGACCTAGATATTGCTCAGAAGCAATAGTCTCTGAAGGGATATTCGAAGATAAACGAGGGCGTTGAGGAAGCCATGAGAAATCCCCGGAACGTACACATAGAAAGACATAAAAGATTCTTTTTCTGTTGTTGTTGAATTGCTCATGCAGGAATTCAGAAGATGTATTTCCTCACCCAATGTAAATGAAATAATTGGCAAAGTAGTCAGAGAGGAGTATCTCCTCCAGTGGGTAGTGTTATCTATTTAGAAAGCATTTGTATGTTCTGACTTCCCAAAACATTGCTGAAAAACTTTTGAGGTGAGAAGGGAAAACCGAAAACACCCGCCCCCCCCACAAATGGAGTTAGATGTTGATAAAAGTGGCTTAGAATAGATATAAGTGAAAAACTTTCTGATAGAGTCTTCTAATGTTGGCACAGTCTTTTCTGAGGAGATTATGAGATGGTTTTATAACAATATCTTTCAAAGTTCTGATGAAGTCTTTATGTTATTTTAGACATATTGTTTGCATAAGCAAGGTCGGTTCTCAGCAGAGAGCATCCCCATTCCACTAAAAATATTCAAAGGGACTGAATTATCAATGAATCCAAACAGTCACTAAACTCTATTACTTCTATTACTCCCAGCAGAATAACTTCTTAACTTCAGAACATTGAGGGGTCCTGGGGTGAACTCTCCAACTTCTGGTTTAAGCTCAGAGATGTAGAATGTTGCAAAGAGTGTCAGTCCCACCCTGCCATCAAGTAAAAATCTAGACACACTACATATTCATGACTTTAAAAAAATCCATCAGAGAATTGAGGTTGTAGGACAACCAAGCAACCCCAAATCTGGAAGGAGATAGGCAGACACTTGTCAAGAAGAAGAGAAAGGATGCCGTCATTTGCTTACATCAGATGCTATGTAAAGCAGTAAGGAGAGTCAGAGAAAATTTTTAATGAATTGCTAAAGGTTGAGTGTGGGCTAGCGTGAGAGTATGGACACACTGGCTGTTGCATATGCAGGGTTGTGGGGGAATCCTGTAGCAGACTTTTCCTCTACAAACCTCACCAGGTGCTCACAGGGAAGACTGGGGAGAACAGCAGGCACTATTGAAACCAGACCCATCTCCCCAGTGGAATTAAAGAGTTACTCTGCAAAGGGAAGAGCAGTAAGAATTTCTGACTTAGGGTAGTGGGGGAAATCCATTGGTGAAGAAGGGAACAGGAAAATAAAGCTCTGTCTTCAGAGTGGGAGGTAAGAATATGTGCTAGGACCAGCACTACAGTTGGAGGAGAAGCAGAAGCACTTGTGATGACCACATCCCTGAGCCCCGGGAGCACAGTGCCTACCTAAGACTGAGGCTTAATCAGAACATCCAAGGAACACTCTTCTTCCCTGATCTCCCATCAACATCCTAACAAGCATTGAGTGAAAATAACAATGGAATAGGCTGCAAGAGCTTCCAGAGACAGATTCTCTGGGGGCCCAGCACAAAGGAGAGACCCAAAACTAAGGATGGAACAGATATTAAGAAAACAACCACTGGAAAGCCATTCCATAATCCAGGGTTTCCCAACCCCCAGGTTGGTCCACAGCCTGTTTGGAACCAGGCCGCACAGCAGGAGGTGAATGGTGGGTGAGCCAGTGACGCTTCTTCTGCCGCTCCCCATCGCTCGCATTACTGCCTGAACCGTCGATTGCATTACTGCCTGAATCATCACCCCCGCCCCCATCTGCAGAAAAATTGTCCTCCACAAAACTGGTTCCTGGTGCCAGGAAGGTTGGGGAATGCTGCCATAACCTGTGCACGTGGTGTTATTAGAGAAATTTGATGCCTGTGGTGCACTGAGGTTAATTATAAGAACAAAATCCCTCAAATCTAGTCCCGTTCCTGACTAGATTAATTCAAATTCCCATGCAAAAGGCCTAGCAGAAGGAAAACTTTGCTCATCTTTAAGCATAAAAATTTATTCACCTCAGTATCCACTGTCCAACACAAGATATCCAATTTTCAGTAAAAAAATATTAGGCAAATAGAAAGACAAGAGAAAATACTTCAAAAGGACAAAATAATATACAGAAGCATCCCAGATGTGGCACAAATGTTAAAATTATCAGTCTAGGAATTTAAATGTGATTAGTATGTTAAAGTCTCTAATGGAAAAGATTGACAACATGTAAGATCAAATAGATAATTTCAGCAGAGAGACGGAAACTATAAGAAAGAATCCAATGAAATGCTAGAAATAAAAAACACGGTAACAAAGATGAAGAGTGTCTTTGGGCCTATTAATAGGCTTGACACAGCCAAGAACAGAATCAGTGAATTTGAAGATAAGTCAATAGAAATTACTCAAACTGGAATACAAAAAGGAAAGAAAACGTAGAAAAAAGAGAACATAACAGATCATCCAAGAGCTATAATATAAGTGGTATAGCATATGGATAACTGAAATCACAGAAGGAAAAGAAAGAGAAATTGAGGTAGAAGAAATAATGACTGAAAATTTTTCAAAATGACACACACCACATCAGACTCTAAAGCTCAGAGTACACCAAGCAAGATACATACCAAAGTACACACACACACACACACACACACACACACAAACACACACACTCACAGAAGCATATCATATTCAAATGGCTGAAATCAAGACACAAAGAGAACATCTTGAATGTAGAGAAAGAAGACAAATTACATACAGAGGAACAAGGATGAGAATTACAGTAAACTTATCCTCAGAAACTATGCAGGCAAGAAGACATAGGAGTGGCATCTTTAAAGTACTGAGACAAAACCGTTAACCTAGAATTCTATACCCAGTAAGAATATACTTAAAATATGCAGTAAAAATACTTTATTGGAGTGAACTATTCCAGTTTCCTATCCATTTTTTGTGTCCCCCAAATAACATGCACATATGCTCTCATGATTTTTACTTTCCTTCTTCAAGTCTGAGAGGCTGAAGATATTCCTCCTGTTGAGGACCAACACCTCCAGCTCCTCAGAGGACTTAGTCAATTACCCCCTCCCTCCTACATACTCAACTGCAGTTTTGCTCATCTCTTTTCTATCTCTTCTTTTGGCCTTGGTAAATGAATTAGATCTTCAATTTGCTTTTGACACTGCTGCCCATGTGTACTTCTTTGGACATTTCCTCTTCTCTTCCTGATATTTGTTTAAATATTTCCTTTCAGGTCTGTATGCCCCTTAAACAATGCTGTTCCCCAAATTCCTATCTTTGGCCCACAGGATATTCTAAGATAATCTTACCTCCTTTCCAGTCTTTATCTGTTTTCTGTTTGTGTCTAAATCTCCATGTCCATTTCAGATTTCTAGTTTTAGTTTCAGAATTTTATTCAGTTGCAGGTTGGACATTCATTATCTCCACACATTTCCCAAACTAGATTCATGCACTATTCTTTCTCCTCTCTAAACATGCTTCTGCTTCTCTATTCTCTACTGCATTTGCTGCCCCAGGCATCAAGCCAATGGCCTAAGCCAGAGCCCTGGGAACCTTCCTCAACTCCTTGCTCGTTATCCCTCCCAACATCTAAACAAGCAACAAATGTTACTGCAGTTATCTGAGTCTTCCTCATTCCAACTGTACTTCCTACTCTGCCAATGACTTGGGAATCACTTTATTTTTCCTTACCATTGTGGGTGTCATTAAAGTATATACCAAAGTAGAGAGGACCAGTAAAGTTATGTATGTGTTGTATATGGAAGCTAGTAACATTTGTTACTTTATCCATTTCTGTTGCAGATCTTACTTTTTCCTATTAGCAGTGTACTGTCTTGTTTTGAATCTATATATTTTCACAATTGCTTTTGATTAGAATTTAAACTAGCTCTTAAAGGCTAAATCTGCAACAAAGTAGAAGCTGACTTTATAAGTGTATGTGTGTAAGTGTAATTTCTATTACAGCCATCATTCATTATTTTTTTAAAGAATAATTATAGTAAAGGCTGATCGTGCATATATGATTTTGTATATAAATGGATTGGATGAATGTTAGATTTTTATACTAGATATCAAGTGGAATTAAGATCTAATATGTGTGCTAACATGACTAATAATAATAATAACTTATAATTTAAAATGCAATTGTTTCATATACCATCCCAATATTTTATTGTTCTTTTCCTCACAAAAACTTGCAGGTAGGATATGCAGTTATTTTTATCCTCACTTTACAGAGATTCAAAATGAGCCTTAGTCAGATTAAGTGAGTTAGTATGCCCACACAGCTAGTAATGGAGAAGCCTAGATGTACTTTCCAGATCTTTTGATTCTAAATTCCTTCCTCTGGTCACTATACCACTGAGCCTCACGTATGTAACTGTGTGACTGCAGGCATCAGTTATATGCTAATGCACTTTTACACCATGTGTCTACTAAAAATAAATTGTAACATACCAATTAGATTCTGCTGTTTGTAGATATACCTACAGTTGGACAACAATGTTATATGGTAAACTCCAGATGTTTTTGCATTCTGTAGTGTGACAGGAAATGGAGGAGATTTTTGTTTAGGGAGACGTTTTAATTGTGAATGGAGGCCCCGAGGCTTGTTGGAAAGAGAGGTTACATCCTAAGAAAGGTAAACCCTTTTCCATAATAAAGTGCTAGAATTTTTTAACGTGTCCGTGGCTGTTCAAGGGAGATACAGTTTGGGGAAAGGCAGTGTTCTGGAGAACTCTGGGAAGTGAAAAGGTGGGAGAAAGCCCTTGCAGGGAAGGAGGCACATGGCAGCAGGTGGGGACTTACAAATGGTTCCCACAGCAGAGATGGCCTGGTTAAAGCCCTTTTAGGAGTACTGAGTTGACGGGTTTTAAAGATTTTGTTTGTTTTATTATTTTTTTTCTCAAACCTCTCTTTAAGCCTGTAATTAGAACATCATTGTAACAATTTTGCCCCAGGGTGTGAGGAGGAAGAGGGCTATATTCACACTTGAGACAAGGGAAGAAAAGAGCAGGGAGGAAGCAGTGATGGTACATTAACTGGGACAACTGTTCAGAGGGAGTTGTGACAAATACCACCTGGGTACATGCAAGTTCCTCTCCCTTGGGTATTGCCCAGAAGTAGTGGGAAGGGCTCCGAATGTCACGTGGTTATCTGGCAAGAGTGCTTTGTTCATTGTTTGTCCACAGAAGTCTGAATACTTGGGGGCAAATACTTTGTGTATCTATCTGTGTGCATGTATGCACACTCACACACACACACACCTGTGTGTATACTGCTACTGGAGTTCTTGGCATAGGCTATGCTATTTCAAATTACCTTATAAAATACTTTTGTAATACAGTATTTTGTAACAAAAATGTATTGAGCACTACCAAATACCAACACATTATATATGTTTACTCATTTTAGTTAATCCTCAAAACTATTCTGTGAGTACCATTTTTATCCCTATTTGATGGACAAACTGAGGTACAAAAATGAGCTAGGACTTAACGCTTAAAATACCTACAGTATAAATATTTGAAATAATAGCATAGAATATGAGGAAAAAGCCAAAAATTTTATGTAGGTTTTAATAATAAAACTGAAGTCAAGTTATTTAAAAATATTAAAGTTGTTATATGCATACATCTTGATCAAAAGTAGATTTTAGACTTGTTGTCTGGGTATAGGGAGGGAAGGTATTAAGTCATTCGGTTTCTTTCTTGTAACTGTAAATAGATTGTAAGATGGCACCTATGCAAATAGCAGTTTCTCTTAGATAATTGGCCATGTGGGCCATATGACCTTTTGAACATGTTTTTCCAAATGCTTCATTCTAATTAGAGCACGGTCTTTCAGATTTGAGTGGATTCGTCTAAGTGGCTAGATAGGTTTTCATCCTTCCCGGAAAAGAGCTTTATAAAGCACATGTGAGCTTTGGAATAGCAAGAGCTTTTATTCAAATCACTCCTTGCATGAGTTAACCCTTTCTTCTACCTCAGATCAGCATAGTCTTCATCATTGTCCCGTCTCTGCAAAAGATATTTCTCTTTACATATCCTGCACAAGATAATTTCAGGAATCAGCTAAATCTTCTTAGACATATAGGGTTTTTTGGTTTTGTTTCTTGCTCTAAAAACAATTGCTCTCTCCTTGTATTTGCAAAGGAGCAAACAAGTTTGGTTTGTGTACATTATTTTTTTTTAAATTTTATTGAAGTATAGTTGATTTACAGTGTTGTGTTAATTTCTGGTGTACAGCAAAGTGATTCAGTTTTTTATATATATATATATATATATATAAATAAATATATACACATATACTTTTTCATATTCTTTTCCATGATGGTTTAACACAGGATATTGAATATAGTTCCCTGTGCTATACAGTAGAATCTTGTTGTTTATCCATCCTATATATACTAGTTTGCATCTGCTAGTCCCAAACTCCCAATCCTATCCTCCCCCCTTGGCAACTACAAGTCTGTTCTCTACATCTATGAGTCTTTTTCTGTTTCATCATTTGTGTCATCTTTTAGATTCCACATATAAGTGATGTCACATGTATTTGTTTTTCTCTTTCTGACTTAGTTCGCTTAGTATGGTAATCTCTAGGTCCATCCTGTGTACATTACTCTTGCTTAATCTTTCCATCCAGCTGATGCACACCACGAATGCCAATGTGTCGAGTCCACCTTTGATAGATGGACTCTCCTTTGTTCCAAATTCCACTATAGTTTAGTTTCTGAAGGCAACACAATTTTGCATCATCTATAAAATAGTTTATTTCAGTAATCATGACCCTGAAATATGTTGCCAGGTACGTATTTTGATCCCCAAACTTGAAAATGTTTTCGTGATTAGATTGTTGTGCTTTCTGTCTTTCATGGCTTTCTGTTTTCACTTGAGCTTTCCTAGTTTTATCCCCCTTTAAAATTAAACTACTGAATGTTTTATTTATTTCCATTACTGAATACAAAAAAATTAAAAAGTCAGATGAATGTATTCTTCAGAATTGTATAAACAGTTCATTGTAATTTAGTAAGAAGTTCTCATCTGTTATTTCATCTATGTCATTATATATCATCTATGTCATTATCTGTTTCTCTCCATAGTTTTTCTGAAGCATTTTCATTCTCTTATCAAGTGCTCTCTTTTGTGTGTGTACAGAGACCTCATTGGGATAATTGCTATACAAAAAATTCATATGATGCTTTTCAATTTACAAAGTGACTTTTTAAACAGTACCTTATTTGAGACTCATAATAACCTTGTAAATTAGGCTGTGTTATTATCTTTTTTTTTTTTGCAGATAAGAAACCACTTTTATCAGGAATTGGGAAGGCATTAGCAATGAAGACTTTTAAATCCAAACCCTGAGATGTGTTTACTTTCCCTCCCTCTTTTTTGATTTGTTCCCCTCTTTTAATCCTTAAATTATGTTGACCAGTGTTCAAAGACCAGCCTATCAATTACTAGCTGTTACTGAGCTATAGTTGAGCCTTAGTTGTCTCATCCAAAAATAATATAGATTAGAATAACTACATCATACGCTTGTTATGAAAACTAAACAGATAAGGCATGTTAAGATGTCTAGCACAGCACCATACCATATATAATAGTTGCATAATAAATACGAGATTTCCTTTCCCCTCACTGCTATTTAAACTTTCTTTCTTCTGAAATTTAAAAATTTTTACCAAGTCACTCAGACTAGACTCTGAGAAAAATCACGATCAGTATAATTTATAAGGTAAAAATGCAGCAGAAAAGAAAGAAAAAACCTGAAGATAGAGTGAAAACTGTGACCTGTTTTCTGTGACACAAATGTGAAATTGAGTTTTAGTCTTTCAGGTAGGATAGTGCAAACTAAAAATAATTTGCATGTCCACAAAATTAGTGACGTAAAATTGTGTTAAAATCCAGAGGAATGGAAGTTAATGAAATAGGTTATTTTATTCTTGTTACTGTAGTCTCTCAATTTCTTTAGAATCTGTCTCTGCAGTAATGAAGGGGAACAAAGGGATGGATGATAACAAAATAACTTATTTGGATTTGGAATGTGTTTTACTTGTCTCTCTCAGCATGGGTATGTCTGATCTCATGGGGACTTAATGAAAACAATATATTTTTGTTAACTGACTGGTGGATTAATGAATACATTTAAAAAAAATGGAGTTAGAAAACTGGCCCATTTCTTCATGTCTTGCTTTAACTCAGCTTTTCCCTTTCTCCGTTCTACAGTAGAAATGAATTCTATCACATAGATAGACTCAGAAACTAACCCCAGCCAAGAATCCCTGTGTTCTTTGTGAGGGAAAAGGATTTAGGATGGTAACTGAATGTTTCAGTTGAAAAAAATTGAGCTAATTAATTTGAGATTTTTTTTTTCTAAATATTGCATAAACCTATGATGAAATTGAATAATAAGCAGCGGAGGAATGCCTTTTATGTTGTTACAAGGTAATTGATGTTTTCCTTTACAGCTTCCTCATTTTTGTATTTTGCTTAACAAAGCTTTTCTACTCCAAGATTATGGATCATTTCACCCATGTTTTCTAACATTCTTATGGTTTTCTTTTTTCCCCTAAACTTGACAAACAAATTCATTTCCTTTCAATTGCATTCGATGATGAAATGATAGCTGTTTGAAACAGTTTTTAAAGATTAATAATCCTCTATGGTGAGCTGTCTTACACGTACTGTGATTGGTTATCGTACAGAAGAGGGAAAGGAGGCATATTCCGTAGTAATAACAAGTACGACAATAAAAGCTATAGGGAGTGAACTGAGAAAATGATCATTCTTCTTTTTTCTTCTCTTCAGTCATCATGTTGCATGAGGTACAGCCATATTAGTGAATAAGTACCAACACATAAATATACATATATACATACAAACGGTGGAGTGGACTGCCTATTCAGGAGGGGTTCCCAGAAGAATGGGTGGCATGAAGAGACCCATAATGTCTTGTGAGAGAGAATGGAGCCTAAGGGGGAGCTTTGGTTAGAAAAGAGCCAATGGATTATTTCTAGTGAGAGATCAGAAAAGACAGGAATGATAGAGTTGGAAAAAGTGAGTCATCAAATTCTTCCTCCTGTAGATACCATGCCAAGCAGAAATTCTGCCCCAAACCCCCAGCCAGGATAACACTCTTCTTCACAAGCTTTTACTTTTAACTCTTGTAAATCTTGGTTAGATCTTTTGAGTTTTTGGTTAGTCTTTTGTGTGTGATTCTGCCCACACCTTACTTCAGTCACTGCCAGTCAACGTGGAGGTAGGCAGGGTGGTTTGCCACTTGAAATCTAGAAAATCTAGGTCCCAGGGCTTTGGCCCCAATAGCACAAACTTCTGTGGTATGAATCCTGTGCACCATCCAGTGACACCTTTAATTAACAACTGGGTTGTGGCCCTGAGTTCTGTCAAATACCTTATGTCCTCCTACAATTTCTTAAGAATCCCAGCAGAGTCTAAGTGAGCCAACATTTTCATCACATCTTCCTTGACTATAAGTTACCTGTTGACTAAATCATTTTGTGAACGTGTTTTCATTTCTTAACATTGAGTATTTTGTCTTCTCTATAATCGAGATGTTTATCAATGCATGTAAGGAGTGACATGGACATTCAGCCATATATTTTTTTCTAAATTGGTATCCCCTTATTTTTGCACCAGTTACTGAATAATCTATCTGTTTAATGGAAGTGGAAGTTTTTTGAATAGAAGGAGAAAGAAAAATGATTTTCAGATTTCATGAGATTTTTTGGTTTTGCCACATAAGGGAGGTTACACTCAGCCTCCTGAAAAATTCCATTTTAAAATGATGTTTAAGTGCTAACCCATGTCTCTTGGTGATCTGCCTGTTACTTGTAAATAAAGGATTTCTTTTGAACATTTAGTATTATTTTTTACTTGATGTTTATTATTATTATTTTTTGTAATTTAGGAATAAATTTATTGTTGATATCTCTTAACTCATTACTTGATTCATCTCCATGTTGAGTTTGGGAAGAAGTATTTTTATTAAATGATAATTTTCTTTAAAAATGAAGTACTACAAATGAGAAGAATAATAGGAGACACTGGAGCATAAATGGTTATTTGGAAACTAATGGGTATTAAAGACAGCTTTGAGGCATTTTGAGGTTAATATAATTAAATGATACATTCATTTCTAGGAAAACCTTCCTCAGCCAATAGATGAGGCTCTACCAGGTGGCTGCTGCTAGAAGGCTTTCCTCTCCAATACCTTCTCCTCCTCTGCATTATGCCCAGATATCTATCGAGGTAGTGCAGGTGCTCTGGGGCCCATCTTCTCTTCTTCTTTCTTGTTCAATGTCAATGTTCTCTTCCCCAATCTTACCCCTCTCCTGCTTATCTCAAGGCTTGGGGAGGACATGAGAAATAGCTCCTCCTTAAAATAATTGTAAGAAATAAGCTTATAGTCTTGCTTACTAAGGACATACAACACCCAGTAGAGGAGGTATCTTTTCAGAGTCTCAATATGGTCAGTTACTTGCATTTCCATCCCTTGTCATCCCTTTCCAGCGCCCTGCTATAGCTGAAGTGCTTCCCTGAAGTGAGGAGAACAATTATTATAATCATCAGAAGAGAATAGATATAGAGTAATTTGGGATCACTCAGTCCTTTGTCCATCTGCTTTTTCTGTCTATAGAATCAGACCCACATGTGCTTCTGCACTTAGGTAAATATAAAGTTGGATTTCCTATTAGAAAGAGCAAAGAATTCCAGAAAAGGCCACTCAAGATACCAAGTTTCTCAGAGGAAATGAATGATTTCTAACCCTGCCCAGTGAGAAAATAAGTAGAAGTAGGCTCAAGAAATTTCTCAAGAGGTAAAGATATAGAGTAATAAATAGGCAAAACAAGAGGGATAGAAATAGAAGGAATGGGGAGAATGATGATGGAAAGGAGAAGTAAGCACACTTAGACATTTTATAAAACTGAAAAAAAAGCAGTTGATGAAACAATATAACTAGCCCAGGATTTATCCCAGATTTTGAATTAAAAAGAGATGCCTAAGCCCATCTTTTTCCTTCTTCCTACCTCTTTTTCCTTCTTTCAAAATGACCTTGAATTTCAGTTTGGTAGGTTTTGGTGCAGCTGTTATTTGATAACAACACATTGTGTTTTTCAATTTACTTAGATTGTTTAAAAAACAGATAACTGAAAACCATCTGTTTGTGTTTCTGTGTAATTTGTTCTCAGGACAGGGACTAATAAAAAAAATCATTGAAAATCCTGCTAGGAAAGCCTCTCATTAATTTAAGGAGTTCTACCAACTCAGTCTGTAGTACCAGGTGAAAAGGGTTCCAAGCATGGAGATTTCTGGGAGAAGCAGAAAATTAATTTCTTCCTTTCCCCTTTGTGGTTGGGTGGCATTGTTTTTATTCTCCTGGCAGTGTCTCTCACAATGTAATGTGCATTTGAATCATCGGGAAAAATGCATATTATTAAAGTTTACCCCATGAGACTTTGGTCAGTCTGTCTGGGAAGGTCAGGAACCTCCATAGTTAAACAGTTCTCCAGAAGATTTGAATGTAGTCCAAGGACCACAGCTGGATGAACATTGCTTCTTAGAATGATAAATCTGTATTGTATTTTGGGGAGGCAAATTCAGGACAGGTATTCTGCAGCTCAGCTATTACTACCAAGAACTAAATAAGAAATACTCACACACACACAATCCCCAGAACAACTCAAATAGTATAACAACAAAACAAATGGCTCAAAGCAAAGCAAGACCCAACAATGGATTTTAAAAAGGTCCTTAGAGATATAATAGAATCTGATCAAACTCAGCTGAGACAAATAGGCCAACTTTATGTTGATGTGGAGGAGTAATGGAAAACCTTTCAAAGGATCATAGTTAATTGCAGTTATTGACACCAAGCCTTGGGTTCTGGAAAGCATTATCATTTTTACACAGTGCTAATCTGCCATATGTGGGACATGCTGAGTAAATCTATTTTGTTGAAGTCCCTTTTGTAATACTGTGCTGTATTTTGTTGGGTATATATTCTATTTTTTGGTTTTAACTTAAGGTTTGAACTTAAAAATATTTTCCCCTGCACTTTTTTCCCCTAACATTCTAAAGGACATAATACAGCTTTTCACTTGTTAATAGTAGAAGACTGGGTGGATTTACTCATTAGAAAATGGTGGTGGGTTCAGCAGGCTGGATCTTTCTTAAGGACATGGATTCTATCACTAAAGATGGATGTGATTCTCGATGACCATTAGACCTCATCGTGCCTCAGTGTTCTCCTGTGTGAATTGGGGGCAGGGCGTAGTAGATGATTTCTGTGGTCTTCTCTAACGATAAATAAAATAATGTGCTAAGCACTTTCATCTGTTCTCTCATGTGAACCTCACTAAACCCTTCATCTCTACTGAGGAAGATTGTCATTAGAGATAAATTAAAAAGAAGATAGATTTAACAGTACCTGAGTTCACTCGCAGGTGGTAGTGAGGAATTCTAACCCATATCTTTTCTCTGGCTAGGGTTGGGTTGTGAGTGGTCTTATTTGTGATTTCTTTGTCCTGGGCTATCTGTTAATAATTGACTTGGAGTGGAGTGTAGGACTGTGAAGGCGAGGGGAGAAGGAGCTACGTTTCAATTGTAAGACTGCTGCAAGTCTGCCCAGATAAGGAAAATTATTGTTGGGCTGCTTCAACTATGGAATCAAGAAAATGGCTGCTATTCGTGCCTCTTGCCATTAGGTGGGGCAGTTGAAGAGTGGGAAAATAGCATTTTCAAGGGAAGTGATTTGTACTCAATGTTTTTCTCTGAAAGTAAGTGGTAAATTAGACCTTCCTTTTATAGAGTCCAAACTCTAAAAGTGACCAGACTCTTAGTTTCTTTTAAAATTCTATCAGCGAGGAAGAAGGGGCATATGGGTGATAAAGTTAATGTAATATAATACTCAGGTTTTAATTTTAATATAAAACTCCCATTTAGGATTCAAAAGCCAAAATGGAGTCTGAAGTCAACTTATGTATTATACTTTCCCAGAAAAGTAAGTAAAGTGTGTGAGGTTGGGAGAGCAAAATAACAAGTTTATGAAAGTCCAGAAAGAGGAAAGGAGCCATGGCAGTTACTGCAGCCCTCTTCTCAATGCCTGTTGATTTCCTTTAGCATCCTGGGTACTTAACTATTTCCCTCTCCTTCCACTTTCTTTTAGAAAAGTCCATGCCAATTAATTTACCTGACACTTAATGGATAATTCATTAAGAAAACCTTTTGTACCAAGCACATCATGATGAATTTTGACTGCGGATGCTACTTGGGCTCTGCTTTGAAGTGTTTTTATTGACCCACTTATAGGTTTAAGTTGTTTGCATAGAACTTAAAAAAATAACTTAGGAAAATTTCAGACCAGCTCTTTAAAGAATAGTGACTTTATACTTACATTTGTCAATATCTACGTTTAGGGAAAAGTATAAGAGATGTGGAGAGGAAGACAAAAATACTAGAGGTAGGTGAGAGAAGTATTCCTGATTACTTGTGCTGTATTTTCTTAAAGAGTCCATAGGGCTATACTATTGAAGATAGAGGAGAAATAGATTTGGAAATTTACCTTTCAGATCAAAGAAGCTTTTCATGAGATGAAGCAATGGAATTTGGTAGTTTAGAAAAGAAGAATTAATGAGGAAATCTATTCAATAAATACTTGAATAGATGAGTGGTCCAGCAAAATGTTTTCTGACTTTCCCTAACATGTGTATATTTATTAGTATTTTTGTTTGAAGTAGCTAAAATTCCCTGCAACTCACAGAGCTCTACCTTTTTATCAATTCCACATTCCCAGGAAATTTGCATGAGCTTTTTAGAGGATTATAAAATGTAGGAGTAACTAAATTTGATATGAATTTCTAACGTTTCAAATGATGCTCATTTGCACAAAGAAACTTGGGAGCACACTGGATTTGTACATTGCTATAATTTTAAGTGGTAATCAACATCACTATAAGATTCTCCTAACAACTTCTTCCGCAATTTCCAAGAAGCCGGTGAAAGAAAGAGATTAGAATCAAGTTTGGGCTGCTTTGCCCAGTTGAGTAGTATATGGTGCTAATTAAGTTAACAGTGAAAATATTGAAATAAATATTGAGTATATGATATGTACTAGGCACCCAGCTAAGCATGTAATTAGTTCATGAAATTCTCACAATAATCTTATGAGTTTAGTACTGTTAATTAACACCATTTTTTTCTTCATAGGGTTGAGTCTCAATCCATCTGGTTTATATATATTCAGAGAAAAACTGAATCTAGTGGTCAGGATTAAAGCCAACTTGCTAAGATTATCTGAGTATACATATATCTGGGTAAACAAATAATAATATATCACATTATTATTTACAGGAAAAGGCTAAATGTATTTGGAGCAGTGATATAGGTTTGGATGACTCAGTAGTTAAGGATCATCATGCTTTCTGAGAAGAAAGGGAATAAAACCTAAGAAACTTAAGATCTTATATTGATTTTGTTTAGTGCCAAATTCTGTAGATGTTGACTATCTTTCTTTTTTTCTTTTTTATCATAATATGTTAACTTTTAGTTCAGTCATTTTTGTCATAAGTTTGTGTCATATAATATTTGTTAATACAGTATGTTTGTATTAAATGAAATAATGATAGCAAAATACTTAGCATGGTGCCTGATATGTTATACATGGCTAATAAATGTTAGCTGTTACCGCTAGAATTGCATCATGTTGTCCATTAAGGGTTTCTAAGAGAGAAGACAAGGGTTGTTGAAATTTTAGTGAGTTGGTTTTCTCCACTCCAGACTTCTCCATTAATTTATTTGACCTCAAGGAGATTTTAGCTGCTTAAAAACAATTAATGGGAACTGAGATTATGACATAATTGTGAATTGTTTATATATCCATTTTGTTTTTTCTTCATACCAGAAACACATTTGTGTTCATGTTTGTCTGTTTTAAAATCTCGACCAGACAAACTTACTGGAGAGAATCCGTGTCTTTGGGTTGAAAATCCCTGCCATTTGTCAGTTTTCCCATTGGTATTGTTATGTGAATGGCAGTTGCATGGATATAGATTTCATGCAGAAGAGTTTTACTTTTATACCCGTTTTAGACCTTGATTGTTTCCTGACTTTGCCTCTTCTAAATTGCTCTCATTTGTGAAATCTGGACAGTAACAGCAGTGCTGTAGGTATGTGGTAGCTGCTAGTGAGGAAACACATGTGCAGTGCTTGTTGCAAGCCTGCACAAGACGGAGCTCAATCCTTGGAGGAGGTATAGCTGTGGCCATGGTGGTGGGAGTTAGAAGGTGTTACAATAAAGAGCAAAATGCCTTGTTGTCCACTGTTTCTGCTGGGGAAACTGGCTTTTATTAGTGGTGTACAGAGGCAAAAGTCAGATAATAGCAAGAATTTTCTGAGGGGATCTTTCTTTTTTTTAAATCACAATTTAAGAGAGAAAACTCCTATAAATGGGCCAGTATACTCACAAATAATTTTTGTTTTATTTCGTTAGAAAGTGAACCAGATTCTAACAGTGCCTGTTAGACCACTTGTCTAAAATAACACCCTCTTCATTCTTTAACTCTTCACCTTCTTTATTTTTTCCTTGTAGTACTAATCACAACCTGACACATTTTATGGTAATTTTTTTATGGATTGTTTCTCCCCACTAGCTTCATAAGGGCAGATAATTTATTTGCTTCGTTCACTGGTGTTTCTCTATAGCCTGGAACACTCCTGGCACCTAGTAGATGTTCAATAAACATTTGGATAATGAATGTATAAATGAAATAAGGAAATTCGTGTGGCTAATAAATAATTGAAAAATACTCTGCTTTGCAAGAAACCAATGAAAGTAAAAACAATGTTCATCTATCAATGAGTGATATGTACACAAAAACATGTATATCCAATGCTTATTAGGGTGAAGTCAAACAGGCATTCATACAAAATTGGAAAATACCTTGCTGGAAAGTATATTGTAAATATGTGTATCTTTAAAAATATCTCTATACCGTATTTTAATTCTAGGAATGTACTTAGGAAAAAAATCCAAAATTAAAAAGTAGTCTTTGTTGAACAAAAGTCTTTTACTCAATACTACCGATTTAGTGAAATTAGTTAAAAAATCCTAAATGCCTCAAGGGAGAGGGAATCATTAAATAAATTATGATACATCACTCTCATGGTATATACTATGTAAACATTAGAATTAGGTTTACTAACAGTTTTTAAAACACAGAAAAGTTGAGACCATGAATTTAAGTTAATTTTAAAAACAGCATGAAAATAGGAATATATGATATTATTTTAAAAGCATACATAG
Organism: Globicephala melas; assembly: GCF_963455315.2. NCBI lineage: Eukaryota > Metazoa > Chordata > Mammalia > Artiodactyla > Delphinidae > Globicephala > Globicephala melas. The sequence goes on along the minus strand of NC_083316.1, from coordinate 46,809,573 downwards.
AAATAATGAGTTGAAATTTTACCAAAATATTAACAGAGACTGGGGTAGATAGAATTGTAGTTGATTTTGTTTTACATTTCTTTATACTTTTATTTTCCAAGTTTTCTGGAACAAAACTTTTATAACTGAGAGATCTTTATTTTAGACTGATGATAATCTAGAACTGATTATGTTTTATACTATGGACTTATGGCTTTTCATGAAGAAATTAATATAGACTAATATTACTTTTATTATCTAAGAATGTGCATGTAACTTAAGAATTTCTAAGTAAAATTAAATTTTAGCAAATCACTGAGTCTTCTAGGGGAATGCCCACTATAGGAATAAGAAGATCTAAAGTCTAGGGAATATTAGCATATCCTTTTAACCATCAAAAATGTTTTCAACTTTGGATTCTGATCGATGAAAAGAGAGGAGTAACTTGGATTTAATAACTGGTTATATACTACACGGTATTAGAAGGCAGCAGGACCTTCCAAGAAGTGGTAGGAGCAACAATGACTGTGGTTATGTCTTGTGGTGGCTAATCCAGGTTCTAGACAAAATGTTCTTTCTAGCCTCTTTTTCTAGCAGCTTTGAAGACTGAATCCTCGATTCCTGGATTGTGAGGCACATTTCCAATTCTGGCTCTGCCCCCAGCATTCCTAGCCCCTAAATTGACCAGCTTGACTACACAGGCTCCTCATTCTCTCATGATCTGTGTCACTGACCAGAGATTTTGAAACTCAGCCAGCACACTGGGGCAGCAGGCCAAAGCACAACATTTAATAAGAAGGCTTTCCTATCATTTGATTCACTTAGTTCAAAGCTGAATGAGCTATTGGATTTGGTTCAAGAACATGCCCTAATTCTTGGGCTGGTTCTCAGACCTTCAGAAGTGGAAGGCCTTTGAAATTGTTTGATATTCAGTGTTGAGAGAGGAGGGAAGATGCAATAAGAAAATGAATTCTACCTGAACTTCTGCAGTTATAATCTACTGTCCTATCATTTGTTGATGTAAAGGTCTAGGTGTTGTTGTAAATCATTTCCATGCAGCCTAGCACAGTGCCTGTCATGCAGTATATGCTTGATAAATATTTATCCAGTGAATTTCAAACAGTTCATTTTCTTTGTTTAATCCATTCATGTCATAGAGCCATTGCATTTTTTTACTAATAATTTTAGAATACAAAACTTACTCCACACTTGAATCCAGAATATGTAAACAACTACTGTAAATCAATAAGAATGAGACAGATATCCCAATAGAAAATAAACAAAAGACTTGAAGAGACACTTCCCCAAAGAGGATATACAAAAGGTCAATAAACATATGAAAAGGGGCTCAATCTGATCATCAAGGAAAAACAAAACTACTGTAGCACCAAACACCCACAAGAATTGCTAAAATAAAAAAGGCAATACCTAGCGTTGATAAGAATGTGGAGCAAACAGAACCCTCAGTCCCTGTCTTTGAGGTTATGTATTGGTACATGCACTTTGGAAATCTGTTTGGCAGTATTTACTCAAAGCTTAACATGCATATATCCTATGACCCGGCAATTCCACTCCGCGGAACATGCCAAACATAGCTGCATGCAGATGTTCATCAAAAGATTGCACCAAAATGCTCATAGTTGCACTATTTATAATAGACAACAACTGGAAAGTACCCAGTTTCCCATTAAAAAAAGAACCAATGACTAAACTGTAATATATTCACACAATGTAATACTAATCAGCCATGAGAATGAATGAATTACAGCTACGTTCAAAAATATTGATAAATCTCCCAGACATAAGTTTGTCAGGCACAGAAAAGTGCATGGTGTCTGATTCCATTTACATTAAGTGCAAAAATAAAGTAAAACTATATTTTGGTGCTAGCCATAAAGAGAATGGTTATGGGGGAAGTGCTAATGACTAGAAAAGGGGCATGTGGGGTACATTCAGGGTGTTGATAATACTCTGTTTTCTCACCTGGGTGCTGATTGTATGGTGTACTCTTTGTAAAAGTTTACTTAGCTGTGTGTATATGATTTGTGCATTTTTTGATATGTATGTTATTTTTCAATAGAAAGTTAAAAGAATTTTTATCATTTTTTTCAATTAACTCACCAAATTTTGATTTTGAGCTTATTATGTAATTTTTTATAGGTTTTATCTATTTTTTTTATACAGCAGGTTCTTATTATTCATGAGTTTGACGCACATCAGTGTATACATGTCAATTGCAATCACCCAATTCATCACACCCCTACCCCCACCCCTCCACAGCTTTCCCCCCTTGGTGTCCATATGTTTGTTCTCTACATCTGTGTCTCAATTTCTGGCCTGCAAACCGGTTCATCTGTACCATTTTTTTGGTTTCCACATATATGCGTTAATATACAATATTTGTTTTTCTCGTTCTGACTTACTTCACTCTGTATGACAGTCTCTAGGTCCATCCACGTCTCAACAAATGACCCAGTTTCATTCCTTTTTATGGCTGAGTAATATTCCATTGTATATATGTACCACAACTTCTTTATCCATTCGTCGGTTGATGGGCATTTAGGTTGCTTCCATGTCCTGGCTACTGTAAATAGTGCTGCAGTGAACATTGGGGTGCATGTGTTTCTTGAATTATGGTTTTCTCTGGGTATATGCCCAGTAGTGGGATTGCTGGGTCATATGGTAATTCTATTTTTAGGTTTTTAAGGAACCTCCGTACTGTTCTCCATAGTGGCTGTATCAGTTTACATTCCCACCAACAGTGCAAGAGGGTTCCCTTTTCTCCACACTCTCTCCAGCATTTGTTGTTTGTAGATTTTCTGATGATGCCCATTCTAACTGGTTTGAGGTGATACCTCATTGTAGTTTTGATTTGCATTTCTCTAATAATTAGTGATGTTGAGCACCTTTTCATGTGTTTCTTGGCCATCTGTATGTCTACATTGGTGAAATGTCTATTTAGGTCTTCTGCCCATTTTTGGATTGGGTTGTTTGTTCTTTTCATATTGAGCTGCATGAGCTGTTTATATATTTTGGAGATTAATCCTTTGTCCGTTGATTCATTTGCAAATATTTTCTCCCATTCTGAGGGTTGTCTTTTCGTCTTGTTTATGGTTTCCTTTGCTGTGCAAAAGCTTTTAAGTTTCATTAGGTCCCACTTCTTTATTTTTGTTTTTATTTCCATTACTCTAGGAGGTGGATCAAAAAAGATATTGCTGTGATTTATGTCAAAGAGTGTTCTTCCTATGTTTTCCTCTAAGAGTTTTATAGTGTCTGGCCTTCCATTTAGGTCTTTAATCCATTTTGAGTTTATTTTTGTGTATGGTGTTAGGGAGTGTTCTAATTTCATTCTTCTACATGTAGCTGTCCAGTTTTCCCAGCACCACTTATTGAAGAGACTGTCTTTTCTCCATTGTATATCCTTACCTCCTTTCTCATAGATTAATTGACCATAGGTGCGTGGGTTTACCTCTGGGTTTTCTATCTTATTGCATTGATCTATGTTTCTGTTTTTGTGCCTGTACCATATTGTCTTGTTTACTGTGTAGGTTTGTAGTATAGTCTGAAGTCAGAGAGTCTGATTCCTCCAGCTCCGTTTTTTTCCCTCAAGACTGCTTTGGGTATTCAGGGTCTTTTGTGTCTCCATACAAATTTTAAGATTTTTTGTTCTAGTTCTGTAAAAAATGTCAGTGGTAATTTGATAGGGATTGCATTAAATCTGTAGATTGCTTTGGGTAGTATAGTCACTTTCACAATATTGATTCTTCCAATCCAAGAACATGGTATATCTCTCCATCTGTTGGTATCATCTTTAACTTGTTTATCCGTGTCTTATAGTTTTCTGCATACAGGTCTTTTGTCTCCCTAGGTAGGTTTATTCCTAGGTATTTTATTCTTTTTGTTTCAGTGGTAAATGGGAGTGTTTCCTTAATTTCTCTTTCAAATTTTTCATCATTAGTGTACAGGATTGCAAGAGATTTCTGTGCATTAATTTTGCATCCTGCAACTTTACCAAATTCATTGATTAGCTCTAGTAGTTTTCTGGTGGCATCTTTAGGATTCTCTAGTATAGTATCAAGTCATCTGCAAACAGTGACAGTTTTACTTCTTCTTTTCCAAATTGTATTCCTTTTATTTCTTTTTCTTCTCTGATTGCCATGGCTAGGACTTCCAAAACTATGTTGAATAATAGGGGTGAGAGTGCACATCCTTGTCTTGTTCCTGATCTTGGAGGAAATGCTTTCAGTTTTTCACCATTGAGAGTGATGTTTGCTGTGGATTTGTCATATGTGGCCTTTATTATGTTGAGGTAGGTTCCCTCTATGCCCACTTTCTGGAGAGTTTTTATTATAAACGCATGCTGAATTTTGTCAAAAGCTTTTTCTGCATCTATTGAGATGATCATATGGTTTTTATTTTTCAATTTGTTAATTTGGTGTATCACATTGATTCATTTGCATGTATTGAAGAATCCTTACATCCCTGGGATAAATCCCACTTGATCAAGGTGTATGATCCTTTTAATGTGTTGTTGGATTCTGTTTGCTACTATTTTGCTGAGGATTGTTGCATCTATATTCATGAGTGATATTGGTCTGTAATTTTCTTTTTTTGTAGTATCTTTGTCTGGTTTTGGTATCAGAGTGATGGTGGCCTCATAGAATGACTTGGGGAGTATTCCTTCCTCTGCAATTTTTTGGAAGAATTTGAGAAGGATGGGTGTTAGCTCTTCTCTAAATGTTTGATAGAATTCCCCTGTGAAGCCATCTGGTCCTGGACTTTTCTCTGTTGGAAGATTTTTAATCACACTTTCAATTTCATTACTTGTGATTGGTCTGTTCATATTTTCTATTTCCTCCTGGTTCAGTCTTGGAAGGTTATACCTTTCTAAGAATTTGTCCATTTCTTCCAGGTTGTCCATTTTATTGGCATACAGTTGCTTGTAGTAGTCTCTTCGGATGCTTTGTATTTCTGTGGTATCTGTTGTAACTTCTTTTTCATTTCTAAATTTATTGATTTGAGTCCTCTCCCTCTTTTTCTTGATGAGTCTGGCTAATGGTTTATCAATTTTGTTTATCTTCTCAAAGAACCAGCTTTTAGTTTTATTGATCTTTGCTGTTATTTTCTTTGTTTCTATTTCATTTATTTCTGCTCTGATCTTTATGATTTCTTTCCTCTGCTAACTTTGGGTTTTGTTTGTTCTTTCTCTTCTTCCTTTAGGTGTAATGTTAGATTATTTATTTGAGATTTTTCTTGTTTCTGGAGGTAGGCTTGTATAGCTATAAACTTCCCTCTTAGAACTGCTTTTGCTGCATCCCATAGGTTTTGGATCGTCGTGTTTTCATTGTCATTTGTCTGTAGGTATTTTTTCATTTCCTCTTTGATTTCTTCAGCGATCTCTTGGTTATTTAGTAATGTATTTTTTAGCCTCCACGTGTTCGTGTTTTTTCCGTTTTTTCCCCTGTAATTCATTTCTAATCTCATAGCGTTGTGGTCAGAAAAGATGCTTCATATGATTTCAATTTTCTTAAATTTACTGAGGCTTGATTTGTGACCCAAGATGTGATCTATCCTGGAGAATGTTCTGTGTGCACTTGAAAAGAAAGTGTAATCTGCTGTTTTTGGATGGAATGTCCTATAAATATCAATTGAATCTATCTGGTGTATTGTGTCATTTAAAGCTTGTGTTTCCTTATTTATTTTCATTTTGGATGATCTGTCCATTGGTGTAAGTGAGGTGTTAAAGTCCCCCACTCTTATTTTGTTACTGTCGATTTCCTCTTTTACAGCTGTTAGCAGTTGCCTTATGTATTGAGATGCTCCTATGTTGGGTGCATATCTATTTATAATTGTTATATCTTCTTCTTGGATTGATCCCTTGATCATTATGTAGTGTCCTTCCTTGTCTCTTGTAACATTCTTTATTTTAAAGTCTATTTTATCTGATATGAGTATTGCTACTTCAGCTGTCTTTTGATTTCCATTTGCATGGAATATCTTTTTCCATCCGCTCACTTTCAGTCTGTATGTGTCCCTAGGTCTGAAGTGGGTATCTTGTAGACAGCATATAGAAGGGGGTCTTGTTTTTGTATCCATTCAGCAAGCCTGTGTCTTTTGGTTGGAGCATTTAATCCATTCACATTTCAGGTAATTATCGATATGTATGTTCCTATGACCATTTTCTTAATTGTTTTGGGTTTGTTTTTGTAGGTCCTTTTCTTTTCTTGTGTTTCCCACTTAGAGAAGTTCCTTTAGCATTTGTTGTAGAGCTGGTTTGGTGGTGCTGAATTCTCTTAGCGTTTGCTTGTCCATAAAGCTTTTGACTTCTCCATGCAATCTGAATGAGATCCTTGCTGGGTAGAGTAATCTTGGCTATAGGTTCTTCCCTTTCATCACTTTAAGTATATTATGCTACTCTCTTCTGGCTTGTAGAGTTTGTGCTGAGAAATCAGCTGTTAACCTTATGGGAGTTCCCTTGTATGTTATTTGTTGTTTTTCCCTTGCTGCTTTCAATAATTTTTCTTTGTCTTTAATTTTTGCCAATTTGATTACTATGTGTCTCGGCGTGTTTCTGCTTGGGTTTATCCTGTATGGGACTTGCTGCGCTTCCTGGACTTGGATGGCTATTTCCTTTCCCATGTTAGGGAAGTTTTCGACTATAATCTCTTCAAATATTTTCTTGGGTCCTTTCTCTCTCTCTTCTATTTCTGGGACCCCTATAACGCGAATGTTGTTGCATTTAATGTTGTCCCAGAGGTCTCTTAGGCTGTCTTCATTTCTTAACATTCATTTTTCTTTATTGTCTTCTGCAGCAGTGAATTCCACCATTCTGTCTTCCAGGTCACTTATCCATTCTTCTGCCTGAGTTATTCTGCTATTGATTCCTTCTAGTGTAGTCTTCATTTCAGTTATTGTATTGTTTATCTCTGTTTGTTTGTTCTTTAATTCTTCTAGGTGTTTGTTAAACATTTCTTGCATCTTCTCGATCTTTGCCTCCATTCTTTTTCCGAGGTCCTGGATCATCTTCACTATCATTATTCTGAATTCTTTTTCTGGAAGGTTGCCTATCTCCACTTCATTTAGTTATTTTTCTGGGGTTTTATCTTGTTCCTTCATCTGGTACATACCCCTCTGCCTTTTCATCTTGTCTGTCTTTCTATGAATGTGGTTTTTGTTCCACATGCTGCAGGATTGTAGTTCTTCTTGCTTCTGTCGGCCCTCTGGTGGATGAGGTTATCTAAGAGGCTTGTGTAAGTTTCCTGATTGGAGGGACTGGTGGTGGGCAGAGCTCAGTAAAACTTTAATCTGCTTGACTGCTGATGGATGGGGCTGGGTTCCCTCCCTGTTGGTTGTTTGGCCTGAGGCAGCCCAACACAGGAGCTGACCTGGGCTGTTTGGTGGGGCTGATGGCAGACTCTGGGAGGGCTCACGCCAAGGAGTACTTCCCAGAACTTCTGCTGCCAGTGTCCTTGTCCCCATGGTGAGCCACAGCCACCCCCCACCTCCGCAGGAGACCCTCCAACACTAGCAGGTAGGTCTGGTTCAGTCTCCCCTGGGGTCACTGCTTCTTCCCCTGGGTCCCGATACGCACACTACTTTTTGTGTGCCCTCCATGAGTGGAGTCTCTGTTTCCCTCTGTCCTGTCGAAGTTCTGCAATCAAATCCCACTAGACTTCAAAGTCTGATTCTCTAGGAATTCCTCCTCCCATTGCCTACCCCCAGGTTGGGAAGCCTGATGTGGGGCTCAGAACCTTCACTCCATTGGGTGGACTTCTGTGTTGTAAGTGTTCTCCAGTCTGTGAGTCACCCACCCAGCAGTTATGGGATTTGATTTTGCCGTGATTGTGCCCCTCCTACCGTCTCATTGTGGCTTCTCCTTTGTCTTTGGATGGGGGGTATCTTTTTTTGTGAGTTCCAGTGTCTTCCTGTCGATGCTTGTCCAGCAGCTAGTTGTGATTCTGGTGTTCTTACAAGAGGGCTGAGAGCACGTCCTTCTACTCCGCCATCTTGGTTCCAGTGTTGCTTATTATATAATTTTGATCATATAAACTTAGCCCCAGAGTGTCTCCTGATGTGAGCTCATGATGCCATGGGAAACATTAACTGATAAATCCTCTGCCTGAAATGTTTACGATGGAAGAGTAGAGTTTTGTTTTGTTTTGTTTTTAACATAAGAGAGCGAAGGGGAAAATATTTTGCTTTGAAGAGAGATTTTTGAAGTTTTTTTCTCTCTGAGTTTAATCATTTGCTCAACCTCCTCATTCACATTGAGAAAGGAATGTATATTTTGAAAGAGGGAATAGAGCAATACAGTTATTAAATAACTAGGGTGAGTTATCACATAATCCAGATTGTGAATTGTTGACAAGTGACTCTACATTGTAAGAACTTATTTGGTTATTTTTTTATCGTTTTAATGTTAGAAACATAAGTCTCTCTTTGTCAACACTAGTGTGTCCATAAAAGTGTCTACATGAGCTATTTCCAAGTTCCCATTTATGATAAGGAGCTATGGGGCATGAATACACCCACACTTTTACCTATATATATAGAGATAACAAACTCATCTGGTTACCTAGTTACCTTTTATTGTGTATTCACATTTTTCCCAACCCTCAGGGTTATAGTTGAAAAAGATAGGAATGCTTGGCCATCCTCTGAAGGAGGTATATGAGCTTTATTATTGAGGCCAAGTCTTTGTTTACAGGAAAACCTAGTAGTCAGGGACCTTGTCATATCTATTTTCTGTAAAGTACTTTCTGCACTTGTCAAGATCAATAACTGGATTTGTAATGACAGAGAGCACAGAATTCAGCCTTCAGAATAGAAATGGCTGTTTATTTGCCTCGTGGAAGTATTCCTTCTGACGCTCTTCCGCCACTGAGTATAGATTCTGTCTGAGAGGCACTTTTTAAAACTTTTTACCGATTTTTCATGTTATCTAGCATCTCTGCGAACTATCCATTTAATTATAATAACAGTAATACTGCATGACAGATTTTAATATTTTATAGTTTACAAAATATTTTCCACCTGAGTTTTCCTGTTGGACTTTGACAGAGTCCTATAATGTGGTTGTGTATTATGCCATTTTGCAGATGAAGAAACTGAGACTCAGAGACAGAGCTTAGTTTGCATAGCTAAGATGTATCAAAGGCAGGATTTCCAGCCTAGTCCAGAGCTTTTTCTATTTTATTCCACCTCGTAAGTTTCACCTTTCATATAGCACTATAGAATAAAAATTATGGATTTAGCATATTATTTAGTTCATTCAGTATATATGATATGCTTTCTGTGTGCCAAATATTGGTGCAGGTGTTGGAGATACAATGATGAACAAGATGGAAGCAGTCCTATCTTGATGGAACTCATAGCGAGTGGTGGGAGTACAGACAAATAACTGAGCAATTAAAATAGGAAGCTGCACCCTGTTTTTATCTTCTTCCATGTACTATGCTAGGATCTACACAGGGTGTCATGGGAATACACAGGAAGGGCACATGACCTTGTATGGTTAAAAGCTTTCAGTCTTTTTCTAAAGGCTTCTGTTAAATGATACCAGAAAATAGAATCTACTAGATATTCTAGAGGGCCAGTTGTAAGGGGAAAGTAATATTTGAGCAACATGCTTGAAAATTACATTCAATGGAAAAGGAAGATTATAACCCAATAAAAGTAGCTGTTAGGCTAAAGGTGAGTGGCCATGGGTCAGTGTCTGGATTTCAAAATGTAACCCTGAAAAAGAAAAGAAGGGAAACAGGCTTACAGCAAAAATCGGATTAGGCTCAACTGTATTGACCACAGTTTTAAACATAGACAGCTCTGAGGTATCATCAAACACTCATGATGAAACACTGCATTGTTGTTTGTGAAGATTCTCCATAGCAAAATTCCTCCATCTGTCTTTAACTTGCCCAGAAAAAATCAACACCCCAAGACTTCTTGGGGCTCAAACTATGGCTATGTTCTGTCCAAAGTCCTTTGAATTTCTGGTTGAATGCAAATGTACATTAGGGTTTGACTCTAGAAGTCAAACTTGTCAGTCATTACTTATGTGTACATCCTGCTATAAGCTCCCGACAACAGCCGTGTCCTTGTGCTTAACGATTACAGGAAGAAGGTAACTGTTGAGGACATTGTTTCTGAACCTGAGGTCTGTGGAAAGTTTTCAGGAAATCCTTGAGCTCCAAGAAGTGGTGTGCAAAATTGTAATGGCTCCTCTGTGCATTCTCCTGGGGAGTATACCCACAGCTTTCATTAGAGACTTAAAGGGATCTGTAGGCTTTACCCTCCATACCCTCCTCTCGAAAAAAAAAAATGGTGGCGACTCTTGTGGTAGTGACTCTTGTTTGGTGGCGAGAGGCAATAAAATAGCCGTTTGACCATCAGATTATTTGGATACATCGTCGAAAATAGGCATCTAGAGAAACATTCTGTTGTAGCCAGCCTCTAAGATGGCCTCCAGTGATCCCCTTTCACATTGTACCAAGGTTGATCTCTGTGACCAACAGCATACAGCAGAAGTAATGGTATGTCACCTCTGAGATTAGGTTATGGAAGACTGTGGCTTCTGTCTTGAGTGTTTTCTCACTGAGAGTCATCAGAGAGATGGGGGGAAGCCAGTCATGACTTGTGTTCCCAAGTCATGAAGACACTCAGATGTGTTCTTCAAATCAAGAAGAAGCCAACATGATAAGGCATGGAGGCCTCTTGCCAACAGGCAGCAAAGAGCAGAGGCCTGCCAACAACCATGTGAGTGCCTGTGGCAAGATTCTCCAGCCCCACTGAGCCTTGAGATGACTGGCCGCTTAACTGCAAGCCCTTGAAAGACGCTGCACACGAACCACCCGACTAAGGTGCTCCTGCATTTACCATCCTCAGAAATTGTGTGAGATAATAGATGTTTGTTGTTTTAAGCTGCTACATTTGGGGATAATTTGTTACATAGCAACATATACCTAAGGCACATTATCTTGACTCATCACTATAAAAAGAAAAGTGAGCATGTGAAAAATGATGTTTGTAAAATACCAACTTCCCTGTTAATCCTGGGAAATTAGAGCTGGAAATAAGCACATGCAAGGCACTTCTTTCCTCCTGTTGGTAAATAGTGCAGTGTGGCCCACTCACAGCGAGCACTTGGGGACCTGTGTGATTCCCACAGCAAGGAACACCCTCAGGACAGAAGCAAACAATTTTTCTTTTCAGTGATTTCTTTGTTTCCTTTTAAAAGGCATTGGCTTTCAAATATCTCCTGGGTAAATCTTATATTTCCACCAAACATGATCAACTCACCGGAGAATTCATACTTTGCCAGTGATCATGGGAGTCACTAACATAATCTTTTACAGCAACAATTGTTATCTTTTTCTTGTTACCGTTGTGGTTCCTTCCTTATTAGGAAGCCAGCTGGTCCAGCTGATCCAGTTCTTCGGCTGCCAAGGGCATTTTTCTAAAACAGTCTTTTTTTTTTTTTTTTTTTTTTTTTTGTGGTACGCGGGCCTCTCACTGTTGTGGCCTCTCCCGTTGTGGAGCACAGGTTACGGACGCGCAGGCTCAGCGGCCATGGCTCACGGGCCCAGCCGCTCCGCGGCATGTGGGATCTTCCCGGACCGGGGCACGAATCCATGTCCCCTGCATCGGCAGGCGGACTCTCAACCACTGCGCCACCAGGGAAGCCCAAAAATGAATATTTTACTCCCAATTACTCTGGAAAGAAGCGCCATTTTGAGACAGGGCAGATTGTGTGGAGCAGCAGGCATTTTCCTTTCACTGGTGCCAGGAGGATCCAAGACTTGTCTGTGAAACGGAGTGGGCTGATGTAGGTCCTGGCCACGTGGCAATGACCAGGACACGCAGCACCTGTGATCAGCGGCAGTAGTAGCCGGTGAGGGTGCAATGCTTGCAGAGCTTCCGGCCTCAGGAAGGCACACCTCAGGCCCCCTAGCAAGTGGAGAGAGGAAGTGAGACTGGACCTTAGATAAAGGGAAAGTAGTGTTCCTCCCGTGAGCCTGAACAGGGAGCCCTGGCAGCAGAGCGAAGAAGCTGAGCTCAAGAATGGGGATCATTCTCACAGAGGTTGCAAGGCCAAAGAACTGGAGGGAACGTTCCAGAACCCATGTGAGGCAGAATCCTAGAAAATGCTGAAAAGGAGCTGGCTGGTAGGTCTTGGGGGCCAGGATTGGTGGGGTCTTTTAGAGAAAAGCTAATTTCCAGCTCATGAGCTTGGGCTAGCTCTCAAGGAATAGACCTGGGAACTGCATTAAGTAAACATAGAGGTTCCAAACTTCATGCCTGTCCTCTGCGAGGTAGGGCTCAGGGCAGCCTGTGGAGTATCTGAACACAGGAGAGCTGTGGTGATTCTTTGGTTAGCAATTGATGCTGAGAAATAAATATATACAGAGAAGGAGTGACTGTCCTCTAGGGTCAGCCCAACCTCATAGTCATTACCATAACTAAAGTAAATCTCTGAGCTTATAATGTTATCAGTAGCCCTTTCTTTGTCTTGAATGTTGTGTTTTCCTTTGGACCACTTTTTTAAAAATTTTTTTATAAATTTATTTATTTTTGGCTGCATTGGGTCTTCGTTGCGGTGTGCGGGTGTCTCATTGTGGTGGCTTCTCTTGTTGCAGAGTACAGGCTCTAGGTGCAGGCTTCAGTAGTTGTGGTTCGCAGGATCTAGAGCTCAGGCTCAGTAGTTGTGGCGCACAGGATTAGTTGCTCCGCGGCACGTGGGATCTTCCCTGACCAGGGCTCCAACCTGTGTCCCCTGCATTGGCAGGCGTATTCTTAACCACTGCACCACCAGGGAAGCCCTGGACCACTTTTAAAATGTAGAAGCCATGTGAGGGGCAATATTCAGTTCATAATTCAACTTTGTATTAATGAGTGAATCAGATTCCTTTCTGAAGTGAGTAGAGGATGACAGAGTACTTGGTGGAGAAGGGAAAATGGTGAAGAAAAGGTCAGTGAGGACATTCTTTGCCACTTTGCAATTTTCCCAGGGGGCTGGCCTTGGCATTTGTGCAAATGGCTCTATTTGATCTTGGACACCACAACCCATCCGGCAGGCTGTACCTGGGGGATGGTGGGGTGGGGGGATGGAACATGAGTCCAAGGGCAAAATTCTGCATGATGTGGAAGTAGATCAATCAACCACACTCACTTATATAACATCTACTACCAGGGACAAAGTTCTGTGCTGAGCAATAAACATAATTCCCCCATAATTTATACTCTTGTTGAAAGCGAGGACATATGTAGCAAAAGACACCTAATAATAAAAAACAAGTGAACATCTTATTTACATGATATAATATTTAGATAGGTTTCAAGTGAGTTTTTTCAGAACCAAATTCCATGACGTTGTAATTTTTCCTGAACCAAATGCCAAAATATCTCAAATTCTGATCTTATTTATTTCAGCTGGCAAAATGTAAACACCATTCATTCATTTATTCATTCATTTGTTCTTTCACCAACTATACCAAGTACCAGCTCTAAAGACTCTATGTGAGTAACTTGGGGGACAGGATTTCTGGAAACTAGAACTCTCCAAACACCTTTCCAAATTCTTTGACATTTTCAAATAGGAACAAGGTTGATTTGGGTCAAACAACGTTCTTGAAATAAAAGCAAAGTAATTGCCAATAAGCTAAAACTCCACAGATTGCAGTGGAAGCAATGTAGAAATGACCCTTAAGTAAATTAGAACTGGTGAGGACTTCGGTAATGAAAGTCTCTTCCCTGTAGCTTACCCAGCAATCAGGAAGCAAGGGTAGTTTATATCCAGGTCTCAAAAATAAACGTACAGCTTGCCAGCCCCTGGAGATAGAGACGTCATTCTTGAGTGTGCTATATGCAGGGCTCAGAGATAAGTGATGGGCCTCTTCTCACCCTGATTAAAAATATGTTAGCTTCTTTAAACCAAGAATTATAGTGATTTCAGTGTTACAATTATAAGGAGTGACTACTGGGACTTGCATAAACCAAGCTTATTTAAATACTTTTTCAGGAAAGAACATATGCTACTATTAAAGAGTTGTGAGAGAACAACTGTAATCCCATGAGGTAAAGCTACCTGAGAATATTCATGTTTGCTTTCAGATATGAATCCATTATTTATGTGGAATAATTAGGTGTCTCTATAGATGTCTACTCCAGGGGAGACTCTTGAAACTTTTACCCCTTTCATGTCCAAACTTGTTAGTTATTTCAAGACTGGGAGAATTCCAGTCATATATGAAGTCTGTGATGATATTGAAATTGATTCAGTTAATTCACTGATAAAATTTTTTGAGTGCCTGTTCTATGAAAAGTATACAGTTGGTGCTGTATACATGCAGACAAAGGCAAAATTCTGTCTCTTGAGGTGCTGAGGTCTGATAAGGAAGAATAACGAATGCAAAGATACCCAATTCCAAAACTGAGAGAGGAAGTTGGTGCGGTCTAATGGGTAAATGAGTAAATGAACTGGGATTTGAGAAAAGGATGGAATTCCAGTTGTGAACACTGGGGAAGAGGGCTCTTCAAAGGACAAGTAATAAAATGAATGATGGCCAGAATGAAACTAGAAAAAACCTGTTAATGGAATAACGGTGAGCAATTTAGAACAGCCAGAGTCATCTCACTGCGCAGTGCTCCATGGCTATCACCGCATGCCTGGTCCTGGTCCCTCACAGCCCTGCCTGCTAGAGGGAGGGTAGCAGCTTATTCTTTTTTTTTGCGGTACGCGGGCCTCTCACTGTTGTGGCCTCTCCCGTTGCGGAGCACAGGCTCCGGATGCGCAGGCTCAGCGGCCATGGCTCACGGGCCCAGCTGCTCCACGGCATGTGGGATCTTCCCGGACTGGGTCACGAACCCCTGTCGCCTGCATCAGCAGGCAGACTCTCAACCACTGAGCCACCAGGGAAGCCCTAGCAGCTTATTCTTTAGAAACGGCGAGCAAGGGAAGGAAGTGCTTTCCTCTTCCCAAGCAACAGGCACATTTAATATGGGATTTCTGTTGGCAATGCCTTAAGCCATGGAGTTATTTGGCACTTTAGTCTGTGTGTGACAGGAGAGAGAAGAGACAGGAAATAAGCATTCCTTCCAGCATCCCCCCAGATATGAAGAAACAGGACCAAGAACCAGCTCTTCCTCCCTACTTTCTTTGAATTTTAATATGTACAAGAGCCTTATCTTGCCTTTGCACCCTGGAGAGGGCAGCTGCCATTGGGATGCTGAGTGGAAGAACTTGGAATCCACTTCTGGGGGGAGCCAGTCAGCGACTCAGTGTTTGCGGAGGATCCAGGGAGGAACAGAGAAGAGCTCTTACTGCTATACTATTCCAGGGTTGCTGCTGAGTCAGAAGCATAAACAAAGTGCTTCAGGAGTCAGAGTATTTCACATCTTTCTTGATTATTCATTTCTTCTCCCAATTCTTACCACTCAGCCCACCAAACCCTCCTTCTTGATAAAATTTTTATTTAATACTATATCTTATTTAATGTTAGGAAAAGACTGATTTGGGATCATATGTGTATGAATTATATAAATGTGGCTGATCACCTTTTCTGATGGCAAGGCAAGCTTCTTAATTAGCTCTAACATAAACGATTATTATTTTTTTATTGTTCCGTGGTTCTCAACCCAGGCTTCATATTAGAATAACCTTGAGGGCTTTTAAAAAATCCCAATTTCCAGGCTGCTCCCAGGTCCATTACACCAGAGTCCTGGGGTTAGGACTCAGGCATCAGCATTCGTTAGAGCTCTGTAGGTGATTCCAATGTGCAGCTGATGCTGACAACACAGTTCTAAGTGTCTTGAGGGTGAATAATAAACCCAAACTAGTAGTGGATGAAAATATATGTGCATCTAATGTTTAAGTAAGTATCAGATTATTAGCAGTTCTCAACAAATGTATTTCCCTTTTTAAAACAGTCTTCTGAGAAGTGACCTTCATACATGTGTTGGGTTTTTTTTGTTTTTGAAGAGGGAAATTTAAGACTTTATTTTTTTTTCTTCTTTTTTTAGCATCTTTGTTGGAGTATAATTGCTTTACAATGTTGTGCTAGTTTCTGCTGTATAACAAAGTGAATCAGCTATATGTATCATACATTTGTTATAGAATATTATTTTAGTGATGTCTCTCTGCTAGTGACGTGAAGCATGTTGCATATAAACTGTCTGGAGACCGTGATGTTATTTGCAAACATGCCAGAGAATGCAACAGATTTTACAAAGGTTTATGAAAACAATATGCTTCATTTTTGTTAGTATAGAAGCAGCTTCAAATTTAGCCTCCTGTTAAAGAGAAAGCCCAGAGAGCAGAAGCGAGAAGAGTCTGATTCCTTGTTCACTCCCAGCTACTGTGAGAGCCCCTTATTTCTAAAACTCATAACAGCTTTGGCCGTTTCCTCTCTTGACTCTTTAATCAAACGCAAGATCTGTTACATCTATCTCTGTGATTTCCTTTTACACCTTCATCATTTCTCCGTTTTCATGGTTACTATCCTAAATCAGACTCTTACTATCTTTGCCTTGGTAATTGTCGTATGCTCTCCACTTCATTTTTTCTTATATGTAGTCTGTAGCTCAAAGATCTGAGGGCATGATGTCTTCACTCACCTATAGTGGTTATCCACCGCCCACAGAAATATTACAACTCATAAGCCAGACATTCAAGCTCTCCATCATCTGGCCCCAGACCTGTTTTCCAAGACTATGCCCTTTGTGCGTAGTTCTGTGGAACTGATCTAGCTGCTCAGTAGTCCTCAGATATGGCTATGTTTTTTTCTGCTATCAGGACCCTTGCTCCTGCTGGTATTTCTGCCAATATCCACATCCTATCCAGTATGGAAGTCTCGCATTTCATCTGCTTCACAAAACCCTGACCTTCACAGCTAAAAGCAATAGTTTCCTACTGTGATCCCATTACAACACTTTACCTGGCCACTTTTTAAATATTTCTTAAAAGCCCCTTAATCCTTCTGTCTCTGTTCACTTAGTTATAAAATGGGAATAATAATACCTACCTGAAAGATGGCTTGTAAGATCATATATGAAAAAGCCCAACTTTTAAAGTCTTTCCTTCCTTCCTCCCTCCCTCTCTCCCTCCCTCCCTCCCTCCCTCCCTTCCTTCCTTCCTTCCCTCCTTCCTTCCTTCCTTCATTTACATATTTGGTTTATTGTCCATTATATCTTTGTAATTTCCTTGTGGGCAGGGTCCTGTGACTGATAAATTCTTGTTTTTTACACAATTCTTATGGTAATGTTTTGCAATGTAAGCACTCATGTACATGTTTGTCATAAAAGGGCCCAATATTCATGACTTGCTATAGAAGTTATAATCAAGGTTTAGGAGAAGGGATAAAGGTCAGAAGTCCAATTATTGTTTTGATGGTGTAATAGTAATAATAATAATTATTATTATCATAATTTAAAATTATCCTATGTATTTACCCCAAAACTCAGTGAGGAAACTTTTGTAATCTTGAGAAATCAGGAGTCAAATTAGATAAATTGATTTAGGTCAGACAGCTTCTAAGCATGAGGCATGGATTCAGACCAAGGCCTCTCCAACTTGAAAGCACGTGTTATTCTAGCACACTGGGGTTGGTTAGATTCTCTCTAAGGCCATGTCTGCCTGGTGGCAATCATTGCAGATAATCCTTCTTTTTTCACTATAATTGTGTCCTAGGTCCACAGGAAAGCAAGAAGTAGCCATGGCAGGAGGCCGTTAAGAAGAAATTCTGAACAGAGTGACTATGATTGGGTAGAACAGATGCAGGAATAAAGAGATTAAACAAGCTCTGGTTATTACCCTGTTGGCACGCTTCTTGGGTTCATGTTAGAGTCCTAAAACAACGCCTGCTGTGACTGCATCCTTAGGACTGGCACAAGTCAGTGATCTTCCAAGAGGCAAGTGTGGATTCCTCCTTATTCTCTCCCCCAGTTTAGTTTCTGTGCATTCTTACTTTTCCCGTGGTCAGTAGCTGACCTCTTCCCAAGGGATGTTTGGCCCTAAGGAAGCTAAATGCTTCCTTTGCCACTGGTTATTTTCTGTGCCTCTGGTATGTTTTTTACAGACTCTCCTAATCATGTCATTCTAGAGGGTCTCCTTTCGTAGTTGCTGCTGAGGGGACAGGAGGTCCTGACACTACATTCTTACCACCCCACATCGCCCAAGACAGAAGAACAGATTCTCTCTCTGAGGAATTTGGATTTAGGACACATTGATTCTACTCTCTCTTTACTGGGGCTTGAAATGGGAGGGCCAATTTTCAGAGAAGGAAGAGGGTGACACTGACGTGCCCGGGGATACATAGACGAGAGACTGTGAGCTCCAGGGAGGAAAAGGAGACAGTGTATAGCTGCCTTGATTCTTGACAGCTTTCTGGGTGGGTTCTAATCTCACAGGCAGCTTAATTGCTTCCCTAGCCTTGAGTTCTATAAAATAATCCTATAGCCTTTTAAATAAATTCCTCCTTTCAGCTTAAGCAAGCATGAATGTGTTCTGGTTTTTACAGCCAAACAATCCTCTAACTGAGAGTTAACTAATTTTTAAACCATTATCAAAATTCAAGCTTAATTTGCTTTTGCTCATGATGAGTCACTAATCTATGTTGGGTCCCCATGATCCCATTCTTTATTAGGATCTACAGTTGACCTCTAGGGTATGTTTCATAGCCCTTAATGTCTCTTCTACATAACTGCTTATTTATGGAGTTTCATGATGTTTTAAATACTTTGGTTTCATAGCAAACACATTTCACTTAATCTTTCAGTTCTGCAATAATACTACTAGGTCAACCCTTCTATTCTACCATTTCTTTCTTCCTTTCTTTTTCTCCCTTTCTCTCTTCCTTCCTTTCTCCCTCCTTCCCTCTCCCCCTTTTTCTTCCCTCCCTCCCTCCCTCCCTTCCTTCCTTATCTCTGTGATATCAGGGAGTAGAAGGATCAGGGAGAACAACCCAGAATTGTAAACTAGAAGTCATCCTTCATCCAGCTTACTAAATCGACTGAGCCCAGTCACCTAACCTCTCAGTGCCTCACTTTAAGTAAAGTGGGGAAACTATACCCATGTCTCTTCCAGCATGGAAATCCTGTGATTCAATGATTCTGTCCCCATTCTGGAATATACCATGTAGAGATAGAAATTAGTGGAAAATTTGTTCAGAGTACATGTTTTCCAAACTTATTTGACCATGGAATACTTTTTTTTTTCTATTGACATATAGTTGATTTACAATGTTATGTTAGTTTCTGGTATTGAGCAAAGTGATTCAGATATATACATTCTTTTTCATATTATTTTCCATTATGGTTTATTACAAGATATTGAATATAGTTTCCTGTGCTATAGAGTAGGATCTTGTTGTTTATCTATTTTATATATAGTAGTCTGTAAATGCTAATCCCATACTCCTAATTTATCACTCCCCCCGTCCCCACTATTCCCTTTGGTAACCATAAGTTTGTGTTCTATGTCTGTGAGTCTGTTTCTGTTTTGTAAATAAGCTTACTTGTGTCATATTTTAGATTCCACATATAAGTGATATCATATGGTGTTCATCTTTCTCTTTCTGGCTTACTTCACTTAGTATGATAATCTCTAGGTCCATCCATGTTCCTGCAAATGGCATTATTTCCTTCTTTTTAATGGCTGAATAGTATTCTATTGTATATATATGTACCACACTTTCTTTATCTGTTCATCTGTCGATGGACACTTAGGTTGCTTCCACATCTTGGCTGTTGTAAATAGTGCTGCTATGAACATTGGGGTGCATGTATCTTTTCGAATTAGAGTTTTCGCCAGGTATATGCCCAGAATTGGGACTGCTGGGTCATATGGTAGTTCTATTTTTAGTTTTTTGAGGAACCTCCATACTGTTCTCCACAGTGGCTGTACCCATTTACATTCCCACCAACAGTGTAGGAGGTTTCCTTTTTTCCACACCCTCTCCAGTATTTGTTATTTGTAGACTGTTTAATGACGGCCATTCTGGCATGGAATATGGAATGCTTTTTAAATAATTACATATTGATAGAACACCAGCAATAGCTCATGGAATATAATATGCACTTAGATTAAAGAGAACAAAAAAAATGGCCTATGATAACTTAGTTGCTGCAAGGAATGGTGAAAAACAATTCATATTCTAACTCAATACAGGACCAAAACAATAATACATATTAAACAGATTAAATCATTTTCATTTGTATTGGGAAAATGAAAAGAGACAAAAATAGCTGAAATAAGGTTACATAGTAAAGAGCAATAATTATTAAAAGTCAGCCTATGGATATCAGTAAAAGAATGGTTAGATACACTGAAACGTTGATATTTAGATTCTGCCTCATGCATTTATGATTCATGCAATTTCCTGGGTTTCTCTCTATTTCTTCAATACAAATTGTTGCATGAGAATAATATACAAGTCTATTTAAATACATTAAATATATTTTAGAAGAAACGGTGTTATTGGAAAATTTTTTGCTTGAAACACCTCAAGATTTTGCAGTTTGAGAAAAGTTGACCTAGGTGAACCGAACGCCATATAGGTTTTCAGTGAGTAACCTATTTTTCCCTTCCTGCTCTCTCCACTGCCCACGTGCTTGCATGCACGGCTATTAGATTGATTTATTCTCTCCTAGGCTTTTGTATTCTGTGACATTACATGTATTTCGTAACAGTAAGTCTGGCACTGCAATTTTATAGACGTCAATGGCAGTGGTCCTTGTATAGATTTAAACTTACCTGACCGCATTATATCCCTTGAAAATAGCCTTGCTATTTAAGGGATTGTCACTGAATCTAGCATGTATGATTAATGTATAATGCTGCCTATTAAGAACTTTGAATGTGTACATTAAAAGAGTTATAAATTGCACTTCATCATTGGTTTGTTTCTTTCATTATCTTGAGAAAAACCCGATGGCTGTAGCATTGCCATTTTGTGACTAATCCTTCATGTAATAAACCTAAGCTTCAATTATCTTGAATGAATGGTCTATTTAAGAAACCCTTTGGCTTAGTGCTGAACTGTATTCCTACTTAAGGAGCCAAACATCATGGAGAAACTTCCAGCAATGTATAACAGCAGCTTCCTCATTCTGGAGTTTTAAACTTCTCCCTTCAGGGGTAAATATATGGATCCTAGACAATCAGAACTTCCAAGATCTCATTGCAGATACTTGAGTGAGCAGAGTTGTACTAAGATAGAATTGCTAATTTCCAGAGTTGGAATTACTGAGTTAATATATAATGCTGCTTTCTGCAAAAATAAGCCCTTAATGGCACAGTTTTACTATATTAAACACAATTTTATTTGATCCATTAAAAACAACAGGGTGAATGTAGATGCCAACATTATAGTGATGACTAATAATTGGAAGCAGTTACTTATAGCACTTTATACTAGTACATTTTTCTTACCATTTATTCTAATACTAATTTTTGTGGTTTTAATGTTGGCTACAGAACGCACATACCATAGTTTAGTGAAGTTGGGCTCACATTTGTAGGCACTTCAGAATGCATATTTTAAGGACACACACACACTTAAGTTCAGTGAGAAAGTGAATATTTTGTTCAAAGAACAATATGCAAAGAAAGAAATAGCATGAGTACAGAATGAGAAGGACCTCACTGTGTTTACAGTTCTCATGGAAAAGAATAGTTAACTGCAAGTACTAGATGAACCAATGTTGATATATCTGATCGATCAGTGGGATATATCAATGTGATAAATCTGTCTAAAATCCTCTAAATGGAAACTTCCTGTGAGAGAAAAAGAGTCAACTTTAATTGAAATATTCTTGCTCAGACAAGAAAGGTATCAGAAGTTCATTGTGCACTAACAATAGTCAGACCACCTGCGGAGTATCCGGCTCATTGGCAAGCTAGAGCAGTTTCCCAGTATAATCTGCAGAACAGTAGCTCTTTGTATATTAACAAGTATTATTAGGAGGAAAGTGTGTGGTCAACAAAATTGGAAAGATGAGCTGTTAAGCAATTCAATAGGTGTCTTTTGGGTAGTACTTCTCAGAGACTAATGTATCGATATACATTATAAATGTCCAAGATGGGATGACATAGGGAAACCTGGAGCGAAATGGCCTACCCCAGTGTCCTGAAGTAATTTGCATTCACCTCAAAATACTTACATTCTCCCTTCATCCCCTGACCCTTCTTCTAGGACTCTGATCCTCCTGTCATTGGCTTTCCTGCCACTCTCTTGACTATTTCACTCTCCAGTGGCTGCTTTATTTCTTTCCTCAGACACAGACATGCTGTGTTTCATAAAAATAATTTTAATTTTGCTTCTCTCTGCAGATGCATACTCTCTTTTTTCTTCCTCTTGCTACTTCTGGTATTTGATGCCTTTTCCTCCCTACCTTTTCGAATGAGGACTATTTTTCTTTCTTGGATAATCTTGCAGATTAGTATTCCATGGTACATGCCTGGGGCCATGCTCAGTTAGAGATGCTTAAAAGAGGCAGAGAGAAAGACAATGCATTTGAAAATTAGGTATTTGTCTTTCAATGGTTGAGGGGTTCATCAGTGAGAAAGGGGATAGAATTATTCTAGTCTCCTCTAGAACAGAGCTTATTAACCATGAGTGTGTGTGTGTGTGTGTGTGTGTATGTCCTAGATCCCTTTAGAAGACTGGGTAAGCCTATGAATGCCTTCTCAATATGAGGTTTTTAAGTATAAAATATAATTATAGGATTAAAAAGGAAATTAAATTATCAAAATATTAAGACAGATTTTTCTATAGTGCTATTGTGCATCTTGATTAATGCATCAGGTAACAAGATCTAGTAGGTCTAATGTCTACCATACTTTCTTTTGAGATATTTACAACAACCCTAATAAGAAAATATCTGTGATTACCATCAGTAACAAAGTTATACAAACTGCTGTGGTTTGGTGACTATATTCATAATGGAAGGAAATGTTATTTTTCAGTTAGAACTTAGTGAAAATGTAGATGTAATGTTTTCCAACCAAATTTATCAACTTCCTGAATTATTTGTGGACACCAGCTTTAAAATCACTGCAATAAATGATGGAATGTATGTTTGCAAGGAGTCAGATTTAAGTTTATTGTAAGAAAAAATTTTATAACTGAGTTGTCCAAGAAAGGAAAGCACTTTCTCATGAAATAGTGATCTACCTGTCAATGGAAATATTCAGTTAGCTACTAGATACCAAATATTGAGAATTTTGTAGTATAATACTAACTCATATTAGTTAACATCTTTTGAGTGCTTACTAGGTTTCAAATACTGGATTAGGAGCAATTTATGCTTTAGTTCTTTTAATCTTTATAACAGTTCCATGGGGTCATCTTCACTTTATAGATAAGACAATTTAAGTTTGGGGATTTGCCAAAAGTTTGCTGCAAGTAAGTGGTACAGTGTGACCTCAAACCCCGAATCTGGGGGACTCCAAAACCCATGATTGAAGTTTATTTTGGTGGTAATTTTGGGGGCTGATTGGAAAGGTGAGAGAATTGGAGATCTTTGAGAGTCCATCCTCTTCAACTGATAGATGTTAGCAGACTGAAAACCCAGAGAAGTTAGGTGACTTACTCCAGGTGACACAATTAGTGGCAGAGCCAGAAATTGGACTTTGATGTCTTGTTTATGGGGAAACATGAGAAGCTTTTATTCTTTGATTTACCATCTGGTAGAAGCCAAACACATCCTGAAGAAAGAGATAATGGAAGACACTATGGTTTGGAACAGAGTGTATAATCCCTTTCTACTTCTTCTGGACAGCACAGATATGTCTCAGAGTGCCTTTACTGTGTTAGTGCATTCATTCTTTATAAAGACAAAGTTACTTGATATATCAAATAAGGAACTGTCCAGTACTAAAATTTGTGCCTTTGATATGTTTATATTATGAACAAAAAAATTTCTCTTTTAATAACCATGTCCGTATCAATTTTTTTAACATTTTTATTGGAGTATAATTGCTTTACAATGGTGTGTTAGTTTTTGCTTTATAACAAAGTGAATCAGCTATACATATACATATACCCCCATATCTCCTCCCTCTTGCATCTCCCTCCCACCCTCCCTATCTCACCCCTCTAGGTGGACACAAAGCACAAAGCTGATTTCCTTTGCTATGTGGCTGCTTCCCACTAGCTAGCTGTTTTACGTTTGGTAGTGTATATATGTCCATGCCATTCTCTTACTTTGTCCCAGCTTACCCTTCCCCCTCCCCGTATTCTCATGTCCATTCTCTAGTAGGTCTGTGTCTTTATTCCCATCTTGCCCCTAGGTTCTTCATGACCATTTTTTTCTTTTTAGATTCCATATATATATGTGTTAGCATACGGTATTTGTTTTTCTCTTTCTGACTTACCTCACTCCATATGACAGATTCTAGATCCATCCACCTCACTACAAATAACTCAATTTTGTTTCTTTTTATGGCTGAGTAATATTCCATTGTATACATTTGCCACATCTTCTTTATCCATTCATCTGTTGATGGACACTTAGGTTGCTTCCATATCCTGGCTATTGTAAATAGAGCTGCAATGAACATTTTGGTACATGACTCTTTTTGAATTATGGTTTTCTCAGCGTATATGCCCAGCAGTGGGATTGCTGGATCATATGGTAGTTCTATTTTTAGTTTTTTAAGGGCCTCCGTACTGTTCTCCATAGTGGCTGTATAAATTTATATTCCCACCAACAGTGCAAGAGGGTTCCCTTTTCTCCACACCCTCTCCAGCATTGATTGTTTGTAGAGTTTTTGATGATGGCCATTCTAACTGGTGTGAGATGATATCTCATTGTAGTTTTGATTTACATTTCCCTAATGGTTAATGATGTTGAGCATTCTTTCATGTGTTTGTTGGCAATCTGTATATCTTCTTTGGAGAAGTGTCTGTTTAGATCTTCTGCCCATTTTTGGATTGGGTTGTTTATCTTTTTGATATTGAGCTGCACGAGCTGCTTGTAAATTTTGGAGATTAATCCTTTGTCAGTTGTTTCATTTGCAAATAATTTCTCCCATTCTGAGGGTTGTCTTTTCATCTTGTTTATGGTTTCCTTTGCTGTGCAAAAGCTTTGAAGTTTCATTAGGTCCCATTTGTTTATTTTTGTTTTTATTTCCATTTCTCTAGGAAGTGGGTCAAAAAGGATCTTGCTGTGATTTATGTCATAGAGTGTTCTGCCTATGTTTTCCTCTAAGAGTTTTATAGTGTCTGGCCTTACATTTAGGTCTTTAATCCATTTTGAGTTTATTTTTGTGTATGGTGTTAGGGAGTGTTCTAACTTCATTCTTTTACATGTAGCTGTCCAGTTTTTTCAGCACCACTTATTGAAGAGGCTGTCTTTTCTCCATTGTATATTCTTGCCTCCTTTATCAAAAATAAGGTGACCATATATGTCACCTATCTCTGTTATCTCTAGGCTTTCTATCCTGTTCCATTGATCTATATTTCTGTTTGTATGCCAGTATCATACTGTCTTGATTACTGTAGCTTTGTAGTATAGTTTGAACTCAGGGAGCCTGATTCCTCCAGCTCCGTGTTTCTTTCTCAAGACTGCTTTGGCTATTCGGAATCTTTTGTGTTTGCATACAAATTGTGAAATTTTTTGTTCTAGTTCTGTGAAAAATGCCATTGGTAGTTTGATAGGGATTGCACTGAATCTGTAGATTGCTTTGGGTAGTATAGTCATTTTCACAATGTTGATTCTTCCAATCCAAGAACATGGTATATCTCTCCATCTGTTTGTATCATCTTTATTTCTTTCATCAGTGTCGAGAATTCTGAAGCTGCCACCTACTAGAGCTAATCAATGAATTTGCTAAAGTAGCAGGATACAAAATTAATGCACAGAAATCTCTTGCATTCCTATACACTAATGATGAAAACTCTGAAAGAGAAATTAAGGAAGCACTCCCATTTACCATTTCAACAAAAAGAATAAAATACCTAGGAATAAACCTACCTAAGGAAACAAAGTCCTTATCAGTTTTATTTCCCATGTGTCTCTTTGGCATATTATGAATCCTAAGTAAATGCCTAATGCATGAATGAATGAGTATAATTGCCTGGTTTGCTTTAATTCCTACCTAAACCCCACAAGTAATTGAGTATTTATAATGCAATAATTCTGTTTTTTTCCACTGAATGATAATTATAATTAAATTTACCATGCGTTTATAATGAAGGAAGGAACTGTCCAAATTAGTTCAAAATACAACATGTAAATTCTTTCTGCAATAGGATGACATATAAGTAATAAACAGTTTAAAAACATTTTTAAAAACTAGACTTTATTTTTTAGAGCAAGGCAGAAAGGAGGCTAGAGTGTGATTCTGATTGCAGAGGACTTGGAGGACTACATTAAGGAGATGTTAATAGTCTTGAGAACAATGGGAAACCATTAACAAGTTTTGGCAGCTGTGACTTTTCTTACTGACCTCATTAAAATTGAGAGGAAGGTACAGAGATTTCCTGTGCACACACTGTCTTATATGAATATTAGAGTCTGTGTGGGAGAACATTGCTAGATGGCCACAGTTAACACAAAAACTCTAATAAGCTGCAAACAAATGTTTTCATTCGTAACACTTCAAAAATCTTGGCCTCAGTTCTGTTATTTTGCAATTTTTTTTTTTTTTTTTTTTTTTTGAGGGAGAGACTTGAGGGCAGGCTTGGTTTGTTCAACCTGGGCATTCACATAGGGCCCTGCACTTGGATGGATCCTGTAAATTATGTAGCAGGTCCTAGATGAAAGAGATACAAATCAAATTACAGTAGTCAAATTACTGATTTGATATGGAAATTAAGCCTGAAAAATATTGAGAACCCAGAAAACATCTCAGTCTTCTTAGTAATACTTTCTCTCATGCATTCAATATTTTTTGTTTCCTGTCTTTCCCACCTATAGAACTTTTTAGGTTCCACCACTGTGTCATTATTGGCACTTTCTTCCCCCCTCCAGAGACTTAAAAAAGAAGTTATGATTAAGCATATGCAATATCCAAAGATTCCCCAGCATCTTTGCCAAGCTGCCATATGAGCATTTGCATATTGTTATATATAAATATGTATTTTAAATGAATTTTTGTACCTTTCTAAGCAAAGAGTACATAATATAAAAATCTGCCATTTTCTTTTCAATTTGAGATAACTATATTTTGCTTAATTACTATTCAACTCACTGTAGCACAAATATTGATGACAAAATTAGAATTTGCTTTTTAATTAACTGTCAGTCAAAGGAATAAAATGGAACGTTGTTTTCCTCTTCTGGTAAGAGAGTAGCTTAACTACAATTTACTTCAAAGAAGTATACTGTTTCCCAGAAAAAGAAAACTTTAAATTATTTTGACCCACTCAGATTTAAGAAAATGCTTAAAAGAAAATTAACTGCCCTTTGACTTTGAACATTCTGTCCATCTCAGTGAAATGTGGTAAATTTCATCTTAGTAAATCGGTAGGAATGAAAGGTGATTGTGGGCTGTGAGATAAGTGCTGCCCACCTGGGTAGATTCCAAAGTAGTCAGCCTCAGTGTATCAGTTAGTGTAACCGATATTTACTGCTGTAACAGATAAAACCCCAATTCCAGTGGCTAAAACAATTGAAGTTTCTCTCTCATTCATGCAGTCAGTTGATATTTCTGGTTGGTGGGGTGTCTTCTGCCTGGTCATTCAAACACCTAGATTTCTTCCTATGAATCTCTGGCTTCCTTTTCCTCTTAGCTTCAAACATCTCTCCCATCACTCGCTGCATGGGGAAGCCAGAGAGGTTTTCTGTGAGCAGGCCCAGAATTGGCGTACGTTGCTTCCACTCACCTTATATTCACACGTCCATGAAGGGGAAATGGTCTAGCTCTTAGCCGAGAGAAGAGGGAATGAATTTTGCTGACTCTCTGCCTCTCTCTGGTCAAATGACAGTGTGCTATAACCAAATTAATTCCTTTCTGTAATCCTTAAAAAAGTGTGTTACATCACATTATAATTACAATAATATGTGCCTGTTTCTTTTGGACAATACTATTCAGTAGACTTCTTGACTGATCTATGCCAAGGTCATTGTTATTGACTCAGGGTTATAATTTTGGATGAGTTATTCCAATATCAGAGGCTTCGTGTGTGTTACTCCATATCTTTTCCAATGGCCAGATAAGGGACTTCCCTGGCCGTCCAGTGGCTAAGACTTCGGCTTTCAATGCAGAGGGTGCGGGTCCTATCCCCGGTCGGGGAGCTAAGATCCCACATGCCTTGTGGCCAAAAAACTAAAACATAGAACAGTAGCAATATTGTAACAAATTCAATAAGACTTTAAAAATGGTCCACATCAAAAAAATCTTTAAAAAAAATGGCCAGATAATAAGTGGGGCCTTTCCCAATCTTACTAGTTGGATGTAGTTTCTCCCTCCCTCTTTGTTCTCATAGCACCTCTTTCTTGGTGTCATTTATAAAACTGTCTCCTGGTTTTCTTCTTTCATCTCTGAGTTTTCTGCTCTATCTCCCTTTTAACTTCTACTTGGCTGTTAAGTGTTGGGAGTTCCTCAAGCCTGATTCGAGATCCCCCCCTTTTTCTTAACCTGTACTTTCCATGCCTCTGATTTCAATGATCACTTATACCAACCTGACTAATTTATATATTCAACCCATTTGCTCTCTGGAGGTTCTGAACTGTATATGCTACTGCTTTGTCAGTATCGCCCATTGAGATACCACTTTATATCCAACATATCCAAAATTGAAGACATGGTCTCCCTTACTGCCTGCTCACTATGCCATATTTTCCTCCTGTGGACCTTGTAAATATGAATATCAACCTTCATCCAATTATCTATCTTCACCCCTTCTCTTCATTGCTACAAGCATTCTATCACTAAGACCTCTCAATTTTACCTTCCAGTTTTCTGTTGAAGCCATCCTTCTCTCTTTATCTTTACCTGTGCCAACCTGCCCCCCCCATCTACTCTGTTGTCCACACTGCAATAAGAGTCATTGTTTCAAAACACAAATCTAACCTTATCGTTCATCATATGCTTTTATCTTAAAACCTGGTAATGGTTTCCCATTGTTCTCAAGACTATTAACATCTCCTTAGTGTAGTCCTCCAGGTCCTCTGCAATCAGAATCACACTCTGTATCTAGCCTTCCTCCTGCCTTGTCCTGATGCATTCTCTGCCTCCCTCTCTGAGCTCCTCCTACATTAATTTTACACTCTGTTCCTGTCTCTTAGGAACACTTGCTCCCATCTCTCTTTCTCCTTTACTTACTGAGCCTGTCCTCATCCTTCTCACCTTAGAAAATTCACTTCACTGTAGAAGGCTTCTCTGAACTGCTAGACTAGGTCAGGACTCACTACTTTATGCTAACGTAGCCCTATATATTTCTTTTGTTTTGTTTTTACTTCAGTAAGTTTTTATTTTTCTACATCTTCCTCTAGAGATTTGAGAGCCTATATGTCTATAAACTTGCAACCTTGAGTCTGCAATTGGAAAGGCCTATTGTTCTTTTTTGTGTGTGTGTGGGCTAATTTTCTTTTTTTTATTTATTATTTACTTATTTTATTTTTTAATTTTTTTTCACACACACTGGATTTTATTTTTACAAGAGATAAACTGATGCCAAGCATTGTAAATGGATGATCACAACAAAAGCAACAATGATTGCAATTACCAAACACGAAACACACTCACACTATGTCATAATATTGACATTCAGTCTAGGAATCCTCCACTGTAACAGCTCCTTTACTTTGCAGTGAAAATTGATTTGTATATTTTTTGCCTCTGAGTCCTTGTGAGATTTTTATTTTTTATTCAAACAGAAAGTCACAAAAATTATAATCATCCTCAGCAGTCCATTCAGTCCCATGTAATTAATTTTTTTTTCATCTTGATCTTTTGTTAGCACTTTTATGAATTCATCAGTTTTCCATTAGAGTTCTGAAAATGCTTATTCATTCAGTTCAGCAGTATAGTCAGTTACCAGAAACCTGTACTTGTCAGAGTCTTTTCCATGAATTCCTTGAAGATGAAACCCTTTTATAGGAACATTTTTGCAAAAGCATCAGAGTACACCCAGAACTGTCTGTAAGTGACAAAAGACTTAAAAATGACCACGGTTAAAGATTTGATGAAAGTTCATAATAATGCAATTGACAAGGAAATTTAGTTATTTCTGAGATATACATTTTTAAGTAATAACTAGAATTATGACTTATAACATTACACCAGAACATATAAGATTTTTAGAAATTTCATGTAATGTCTGAAACATTTATATTAACATATTTCCATACAAATAACCCAAAGAAAGTTTAGTATTAGTTGGTTTTTTGTTTGTTTGTTTGTTTGTTTTATACTGCAGGTTCTTATTAGTTATCAATTTCTTACACATCAGTGTATACATGTCAATCCCAATCACCCAATTCAGCATACCACCATCCCCCCCTCACCGCGGTTTTTCCCCTTTGATACCTACATCTGTGTCTCAACTTCTGCCCTGAAAACTGGTTCATCTGTACCATTTTTCTAGGTTCCACATACATGCGTTAATATACAATATTTCTTTTTCTCTTTCTGACTTACTTCACTCTGCATGACAGTCTCTAGATCCATCCATGTCTCAACAAATGACTCAATTTCGTTCATTTTTATGGCTGAATAATATTCCATTGTATATATGTACCACATCTTCTTTATCCATTTGTCTGTCGATGGGCATTTAGGTTGCTTCCATGACCTGGCTATTGTAAATAGTGCTGCAATGAACATCAGGGTGCATGTGTCTTTTTGAATTATGGTTTTCTCTGGGTATATGCCCAGTAGTGGGATTGCTGGGTCATATGGTAATTCTATTTTTAGTTTTTTAAGGAACCTCCATACTGTTCTCCATAGTGGCTGTATCAATTTACATTCCCACCAACAGTGCAAGAGGGTTCCCTTTTCTCTGCACCCTCTCCAGCATTTGTTGTTTGTAGATTTTCTGATGATGCCCATTCTAACTGGTTTGAGGTGATACCTCATTGTAGTTGTGATTTTCATTTCTCTAATAATTAGTGATGTTGAGCAGCTTTTCATGTGCTTCTTGACCATCTGTATGTCTTCTTTGGCGAAATGTCTATTTAGGTCTTCTGCCCATTTTTGGATTGGGTTATTTGTTTCTTTAATATTGAGCTGCATGAGCTGTTTATATATTTTGGAGATTAATCCTTTGTCCGTTGATTCATTTGCAAATATTTTCTCCCATTCTGAGGGTTGTCTTTCCATCTTGTTTATGGTTAGCCCTATATAGTTCTTTCACTGTGCTTAGATATTCTAATCATTTGTATATGATTAAATGGTCAATATCTCTTTTATTTACTGGAAAATATCTGTGTGCTCATCATTACATTAGCAGTATGTAGAACAATGTCTGTAGCCAACAAACATTTTCATTTCCAACAGCTCCTCCTTTTTGAATCCCAACCCCAGTCTATCATCTAGTACAGAGTGAGTCCACAATAAATATTTAATTAAATTAGATGTTAGTGGTTAGCATTTAAGTATATTCAGTTGATTACATCCTTCACAAAATGGCATTATTGACCCACCCACTTTGATTCCTAATCAAAATTGCAAGAGTGCCATGTTTTTCAGACACATAAGGTTGCTATTTAGAAGCAGTTTTTACTGATAGATTGAGACTGTCTTGAAGATATCAAGTTAATTTATTCCTATTTCACTTCTTTATCCATCTGTTTCTAAAGGAGTAGGGATTTGGTAGGAGTAGTAAATACATATTAACTATTTGTATAATAAAAATTCTATGTAATTTTTAGTGCTTACTGTTATAAATAAGAAAAGTATGATAGAATAGAAGTAAAATCTTTGCTATTTGGTATTTAGGGTATTGTTTTGGCATCTGTGACTTGTATTCCTGACCTCAGGCTTAAATTTGGTTTTATTTTTCGAAGATAGCTAAATTTGGGATAGTAAGTTATAAATTTTTTGTGGCAAACCCCAGGGTGTCTATGTGATCAGACAGATGCAATTCACTCTTTGAGTCAAATGTTGACGATGTATTACAATTTAAGATATGCTTGATGCTTTATTAACTTGGACACCTAATATTCTGAAGCTAATGAATGGAAAATCATAACCAAAGGCCTATTTAACGCAGAAGAACCATGTCTCCAATTATTTCCCTTTCTCAAACTGTTGCTTCTCTCAGGCTAGGATCTTTGAGATATTAAGGGAGAATTTTAGCTCAAAATAGCAACAACAAAAAAAGCACAGCCCTTATTTTCTTATTTGGATGGTCTTTAACATTCAATTCTTAGCACTTATCTTTGCCATAAATAAAATTTTGTTTTACCTTTGGACATTGACAGGGAAGCCAGGATAAGGACAGCACCAAAGAGGGTAAACTAGATGATTCATTAATTCAACAAACATTTTGATTTCCACTATGTGCCCAAAATTCTTCTAGATATTGGAAATATATCAGTGTGGGTAGATAGTTTCTGCTCTCAAGGAGTTTAAATTCTCAAAGATAGGTAAGAAACCAGATGAATGCAGATATAGATGTAGATATAGATGTAACTCTATGTATATCTAATTGTATGTGTATATGTATATACAATTATATATATATTTACATACATATGTATTTGTGTGTATTATATATATATATATAAAGAGTTATTCAGAGAGCAGGTCAGAGAGATCATGTAGGACTGAATAGTCATTGCAGAAGGTTTCGCTTTAACTGTGTGTGTGATGGAAGACCATTGGAAAGTATCATCCAGAATGACACAATCTCCCTGTAAGATTTATCGGGATCACATGGTGCACTGTGTTGAGAATAGAAAATAGCAGTGAAAATTCAAAGACCAGTTAGAAGATATCTTAGATTAGGTTCCACAGAAGCAGAGATTGAGATAGAGATTATCGAGGAAGTGATTGACTCTGAGAGTGCTCTTAGGAGAAACCTACTAAGAAGCAAGGGCAGCAGGATGAGGCATGGGGAGAAATTAAGCAAAAATTTATCTTCATTTAAACCCAGCCTTCACCTAAGCCAAACTAGAAGGCGATCTAATCTGGAGGGGGATGGATTTCTGGAATATGAATGGCACCACAAAATATTCCGCTTTGAGATAAGAGGCCAGCTTTGTATCCCTGTATCAGTAGATCACTGGGCTTCCAAAGACAATTCTCTGGAGATGCAGCTATGAGCTGTTTAGCAATCAATACTCATAACATCTGGAAGATGAGTGCACCTGCCCAGTAAAGGGGATCTGGACAGAGTACCAATAGTATCTGTACAGAAGAAAAATGCATTATTCCAGGTGGAGGATAATAATAGCTTGGACCAGGGTGATAGTTGTGTTTTTAACAAGACAGACAAGATCTAGATATATTTTAATAGTAGAGTTGACAAGATTTGCTGATGGATTGATGTCAGTTGCATGAAAGAAAGAAGTCACGGATGGCTGTATGAATCCTGATCTGAGAAACTGTATAGAGTTTTTATTTACTGAGATGAAAAGGGGGAGATCAGGATTTCCATTTTAAATTTGGTATACGCATTCAGGCATATTAGTGGAATAGTTGGGTAGACAATTGGTTACATGAGTCTGGAGTTCAGGTCTGGTTTACAAATGTAATTTGAGTTTTGATGATTTTAAAGTTAAGGAGCTGCTGGAGAAAATCAAGAGAAACCAATTCGATGTACTGAGGTTGGGGACCTGAGAAGGATACAGGAAAGGATATTGAGAAGCAGCAGCTGGCAAGGCAGGAAGACAACTTAGAATGAGGGAAGTTTTGGAAGTCAAGTGAAGACAGTGTTTCAAAAAGGAAGAAGGGATTAATTGCTGAGTGTTGCTTATTACTTGAGTGATAACTGGGCATTGACTCATGTATTTAGCATTGAGGAGGTCTTGGGTGACCTTGACAAGAGTGGTTTCAGTGGAGTGCTGAAGATGAAAGCATGGTGGGAATGGATTCAAAAACAGGTGGAAAGAGAGGAAGTGAAGATCATGATTCTGGACAACTCTTCTGAGGAGTTTTGCTCTAAAGAAGACAAAGAATTGAGACAGCTGGTAGTTGAAACCTAAATGGGATTTTATGTTGATTGGAATAATTCATAGAAGTGAATTAGTGATGCAAGAGAGAGGGTAATAACTGGAGAAATATTCTTGAGCAGATGAAAGGGGAGGGGATTTGATATATAAATGGAGGGTTTGGTAAATGTGATGGAGGAAACTATTTTCTGTTTTGCTCCAATTTTTTTCAGTGAAATAGTAATCAAACTGTCAACTGAACATGAGAATAGGCAGGAAACTGTTGAAAGCCTAAAGAGAGTGTGAAATAATCATCTCTGGGTAGGAGAATGAATGAACTAAGAAAATGCAGTAAGATTTCTGGACAACTCTGAGGGTTTAAAGATTTTAAGGAATAATCTCAGAAAGCCCTGAGTGCTTAGAAAGTTGAGGTTGGGGGGAAGCATTATATTAAAACAATCACAAATAGTTGAAAAAACCCATATACCAATTTATCTATATCACAGAATTAAAATGTTACATCCATTAGAATGTTTTAAAGAAGATATTGGGGCCAATCAGACCCAATAATCTCATTATATGGTTCAGTGCGATGCTGAAAATTTTGATAAGCATATTGCATCATTATGGGAATTAGAGAATCTGATGATTTGCTTTGGGATATTAAACAATAATGTTTTAGTTTTATCTTTTAGTTATTAAGGTGAAAGAGAACAATGGGCTATTACGTTGTTGTGGGCACATTCGTTAATTTATTTGGAATGTTTTAGAACTTATCCTTAGCCAAATTTTCTTTTGTGGTAAAATTCAAATGCTGATAGAGTGGCTTCAGAGAAAAATCAGAAATGTCACATGGGACTGGAAATCCGTTTTTCCCCTGCCATTTGATATGTTTATCTAAGAAAAATATGGACAGTCTCCTCATGTGTCTAATGCCCATTCCTTCTTTTCCATGGTCACTGAACATCAAGTGACACTTTGACACTGAGATGATGCTGTGAGTTGAAAATACTTTCTTTCAAACTAACATTTGTCAAGCACTTTCCTGCCTTTCCAGGGCCTTTAAATGCACCTTACTCTTCGTCCCTCAGAAGTGGGTAGAAGCAATCACTAGACAACCCAACTAGTTTTGTGAAGTGGGAAGGTACAGGAATAGAGCTTCCAGCTGACAGGGATGCAGACCGTAACGCCTAGTCAGGGCCACGGTGCTCTCTGGGAAACTGGACAACTTTATGGGCCAAGCCAGATCTCCAAGACCCAGCTGCCTACCCAACACAGACTGCCTGTGAGTGAAGACTCCTGCAGGGTTCCTCTCCACATTTCCTCAGCAGAAGAGTGACTTGAGAGAGCAACACCCTTTATTAGCTCACGGGTCTGGTGCTACAGGTCACCCATTGTCCACACCTTCTTTTGGTTCTGAGGAGCAGTCCTTGCATTGCTAGACCCTTTGTACAGCAGACCTGGTTTCTGGGCCCTGCCCTCCTGGCAAATGGGCCACCTCATTTTGTGAGCCCAGGGCTAATGTCCTCCATAGGTATCTGAAATTGATAGACATGAACTCCTACCTGGAGTTACTCAGACACACCACCTCTCCTGTTAGTACATTGATGCTCCCCATTAAGTACCATCAGTTCTGTTTTAATGCTTGTTTTGAAAACATGAATTTGTTCTAATGAGATGGACATACTAGGGAACAATTTTGACAAGTAGTTAAAAAGTGAGAGTAAATAATTTTAATGGCTCTATGCTATGTATCACCACTGGGATGCATAACAATGTTATTTTCTCTAAGAAAACTGAAGAGTTTCTGGGCTTATATATTATTTTTTATACCCAGAAATAAGGCTTGTCATAATTAATTAAATGCCAAGTCTAGTAAACAAGATAGCCACTAAACTTTGAGTCTGCCTAAAGGTCCTATTTTTAGGTTCTGTCTCAAAGTTTCTCCTATTCTCTTTCTTTACATCTTTTCTCAGGATGAGATCATATAAATCTGTGGCTTTGAGTCCCATTTACATATTGATAACATCCAAATCTCTCTGTATATGACCAAAGACTAAACTTTTCCCAAGTCCAGATTTTGATTTATATCTGAAGTTACCTGAAGTATTTGAAACTTCTTAAATATAAAATTGTTTAGTATTTCTCCTACTCATTGATACTTTTGCATGTGTCTGTGTATTTGTATGATTATATCACATATATTTATGTGTGTTAGGTAAGGTCCTATGTGCTTTATCTGTATTAACTCATTAATTCCCCCAAACAACCTAATGAGGTAAATCCTCCTATTTTGCCCACATTACAAGTGAAGAAACTGATACAAATAGATTAAGTACATTGTTCGAGGTCAGTGAAGAAGCTGGGATTTGAATCCAGATAATTTAGACCCAGAGGACATCCTAATTCCAAACTTCAAACAGTCCAGCAGGGCAAAAACCTGTAAGGATTATTTTAATTCTTTATTTGAATCTCACTTAAGCAAGTACATTCCCCGGTAGAAAGATATTCAGGCTTTGGTTACAAAGCATCCTTCTAAGAGCATTCTGTTTACATTTACTTACTCATTGCTTTTTTGTGAATTCTTGAATCTTACAGAACATTTTTGGTGTTCAGCCAAATTGGAAACTACTATGTGAATGCTGTCCATAGTACTTTCTTATGAATGTTAACCAGTGCTTCTAAGTCACAGATAAAACGTGAACATAAGGTTTGTGTCACCAAGTAACTGATGATAAGGCTGGAATGGTAGATTGAGAGTCAGATTGTGGAACACTTTAAATGACAAACTGATGAGGACAGGGGGCTTTATTTTGCTGCTGGTAGCAATGAAAAATGTTGCATTGAAGGGCCGATGTGAGGTTCAGCTCATATTTTAGGAAGAACCAGTTGGTCATGTGCTGGAACTTTCTGAACATTAAGGTATGTACAGACCTTGAGTGCTCTCCCCTCTTGTCTGTTGCTGTGGTTCTCCATCTTTAATGTATGTCAGAATCTCTTGGAGAAGCTTGTTATAATATCCTGGGATTGCTTCACAATGGGACCCCAACCCCTGAGAATTTGTTTGAGTAGAAATGGGTTTAAAATGCAGAAAAATGCAGTTTAATAAACACCACACTGGAAGAGTATATGCAGGTGGTTTGAGAAACACTGATTTAGTGGCTGTGGAATTAATACAAATGTCAGGTAGAAGTAGGGTGGTAGGAAAGTAAGAGGTGGAGTTTCAATTCAGAATGGCTATTTGAGCCCACATATTTTTCTCTCTCCCTTCCAAATGCTCACTGAATATACACATGCACACACATACACACGAACACAAACACACAACCCGTATCCACCCTGAAAAATGGGAAAGATTTCCTGCAGAGGTCAAAAGAGTGAGGTCTATGCACCATATATAGTACAGGGAGGACCAGGCTGAGGAAAGCACCCATCAGCTTGGAATCCCAAGCACAAATGGAAAAACCTTCACAGGAAGTAAATGCATAAAACTCCCTGGAAGAACCTCACCAAATTTTCAAGGGTGGAGGTGGAGGAACTGAAACAAGGGCTGGCCATGTGACCAGGGGCATAAGTAAACTTCAACCTTAACAAAGTCTGAAGGAACCATAGGTCACCAGAGAAGTCTCCTAGGGATATGGATTGATTGAGTCTGTTGCAGTGATTAGCTCAGGATAGGATTGTTTAAAGCAAGAAAAGATATGAGGATTGATGACAAAATCTGGTTTGGTTTATGTCCACATTTAGGAAATAGGGAAGAGGCAGTCAGCAGAGCTGGTAGGAAACTTGACAGCTATCCAGTGACCTTGAAGCAAAGAAATTAGTGGCTTTCAAGAGAATGTGATTAAATTGCCACAAGAAATAAAAAGATCAAATAACATGTAAATTGAGAGTTGATCAATTGTGTGGCAATTTGGTGTTCATGGTCGTCTTTGTGAGAGATTTTCAGCAGGGTGGTGCGAGTGCAAGTCAGATTGGGGGATTGAAGAAGTGAGTAAGGGAAGAAGAAAGTCATCAAAAGTTGACTAGTATCTCTCTGTGTTTTTCCTTCTGTGAGTTTGGTAGCAAAAGGGAGGGAAAGAGGGTTGATAACTGCAGGAGTAATCAGTGAAGGAATATTTTTATGGGCATGAGGTCCTCTCTTCACATCTAGGAAGAAGAGGGAAGGAGACAGAGAAGTGAATAGGGAAATATTCAAGATGGCAGGGAGCAAGGTAATGATTGATGATGGAGCATGTGCTGTGGGATCAGAATCTCACTGGGACTAATATAAATCTTGTTCCTGGGTAATGAGGTAGGATATTTCATTCATATTTTATTATAATTAATTTAATCTTTTGAAAAAGGAATATAATGACAATAATAGCTCCATATTTTCAGTTTATAGTTGAATAAAGACTGATTTATAAAATGTTGACATTGTTATTTTTGAGGTGGTAAGGTAAAGATCAGGAAGTGAAAAATGTGAAGGACAGAATTTAAAGAGAATGTGTTGGGTGCATGCTTTGCAAGTAAGTAGTAATCCAGAATATATCCAGTCTCTAAAGATATTAAAAGAGAAAGATGAGCTAGTAGGACTTGTAGAAGAAAATGGATTGATAACTCTTAAAAGTTGAGGGAAAAAAGAAAGGCCAATCAATTGGTCTTATAAGAATTGCCATTCTTATAAGGATCATTCCTTCATTTGGGAAGAAAATGTTAGTTACTATATTAGGCAGCTTAGGATGCCATAACAAAATGCCGTAGATGAGGTGGTTTAAAAACAGAAATTTCTTTTTCACAGTTCCTGAGACCTAAGGTCCGAGATTAGGGTGCCACCATGGTCAGGTTCTGGTGAGAGCTCTCTTCTTGGGTTCTGCCTTCTCACTGTGTCCTTACATGGCAGAGAGAGAGGGAGCTTGGATTCTTCTTTTTATAAGGACACTAATCTCATCATGAGAGCACTCTCTCCTGACCTCCTCTAAACCTGATTATCTCCCAAAGGCTCCACCTCCAAATAACATCACATTGGGTGTTAGAGCTTCAACATGAATTTTGAAAGGACACAAATACTCTGTAACAGTTACTCCTTTTGAAATTTAATTCTGTTTTAAGGTAGTGACATGTGCAAAGGTTTTTTTTAATTGAAGTACAATTTATAATATATTGGTTTCAGTTGTATAGCGTATTTATATCATATTCTATAAAAATATAATTCTATTTTTATAGATTATGCTCCATTAAAGGTTATCACAAAATAATGGCTGTAATTCCCTGTGCTGGACCATATATCCTTGTTGCTTATCTGTTTTTTATACATAGTAGTTCGTATTTTTGACTCTATACCCCTCTCTTGCCCCTCTCCCCGTCCCTTTTGCCACTGGTAACCACTACTTTGTTTTCTGCATCTGTAAATCTGTTTTGCTATATATATTTGTTTGTTTTATTTATAGATTCCACATATAAGTATTATCATATAGTATTTGTCTTTCTGTGTCTGACATTTCACTAAGCATAATATTCTCTACCTACATCCACATTGCTGCAAATGGCAGAATTTCATTCTTTTTATGGCTGAGTAGTATTCCATTGTGTGTGTGTGTGTGTGTGTGTGTGTTTGTGTGTGACATCTTCTTTATATGTTTGTCTGTTGATGGACACTTTGGTTGTTTCCATATCTTGGTTATTGTAAATAATGCTATTATGAACATTGGGGTGCATGTATATTTTTGAATTAGTCTTTTCATTTTTTCCAGATATATACCCAGGATTAGAATTGATGGATCATATGGTAATTCTATTTTTAGTTTTTTGAGGAACATCCACAGTGACTGCATCAATTTATATTCCCACCAACAGTATACAAGGGCTCCCTTTTCTCTGCATCCTCACCAACATTTGTTACTTGCAAACTTTTTGATAGCCATTCTGACAGGTG
Source organism: Globicephala melas (assembly GCF_963455315.2). Lineage (NCBI taxonomy): Eukaryota > Metazoa > Chordata > Mammalia > Artiodactyla > Delphinidae > Globicephala > Globicephala melas. The sequence goes on along the minus strand of NC_083316.1, from coordinate 46,769,642 downwards.
TGAAATGATTCTCATTGTTGTTTTGATTTGCATATTTCCAATAATTAACATCATTGAGCACCTTTTCATATGCCTGTTGGCCACCTATATGTCTTCTTTGGAAAAATATCTATACAGGTCTTCTGCCTGTTTTTTGATTGTGAGTTTTTTGTTATTGAATTGTATGAGCTGTTTCTATATTTTGGATATTAACCCCTTGTCTGTTATATCATTTGCAAGTATTTTCTCCCATTCAATAATTTGCCTTTTCATATTGTTGATTTTCTTTTCTGTGCAAAAGCTTTTAAGTTTAATTAGGTCCCATTTGTTTATTTTTGCTTTTATTTCTTTGGCCTTAGGAGACAGATCCAAAGACAATGTTGTTACAATTTATGTCAAAGAGTGTTCTGCCTGTGTTCTCTTCTAGAAGTTTTATAGTTTCTAGTCTTACATTTAGGTTTTTAATCCATGTTGAGTTTATTTTTGTATATGATGTGAGGGAATGTTGTATTCTTGTTTTACATGTAGCTTTCCAAGTTTCCCAACACCACTTATTGAAGAGACTGTCTTTTTTCCATTGTATATTCTTGCCTCCTATGTCATAGGTAAATTGATCATAGGTGCATGCAATTATTTCTGGGTTCTGTTCTGTTCCATTGATGAATGTGTCTGTATTTGTGGACGTACCATACTGTTTTGAGTACTGTGGCTTTGCAGTATAGTTGGAAATCAGGGAGGGTGATATTTCCAGCATGGTTCTTTTTTCTCAAAATTGCTTTGGCAATTCAGAGTCTTTTGTGGTTCCATATAAATTTTAGGATTATTTGATCCACTTCTGTGAAAAAATGTCACAGGTATTTTGATAGCTATCATATTAAATCTGTAGATTGCTGTGGGTAGTATGGACATTTTAACAATTTTACTTTTCCTAATCTGTGAACACAGGATATCTTTCCATTTCCTTGTATCATATTCAATTTCCTTCATTAGTGTTTTATAGTTTTCAGAGTATAGGTCTTTCACCTTCTTGGTTAAGTTTATTCCTAGATATTTTATTCATTTTGATGCAATTTAAATCAGAATTTTTTTTTACTTTCTTTGTCTGATAGTTCGTTATTAGTGTATAGAGATGCAACAGATTTCTGTATATTAATCTTGTATCCTGCAACTTTACTGAATTCATTATCAGTTGTAATAGTTTTTAGGTTAAGATTTTAGAGTTTTCTACATAAATTATCATGTCACCTGCAAATAGTCTGTTTTACATTTTCCTTTCAATTTAGATGCTTTTTATTTCTTTTTCTTGTCTGATTACTGTGACTAGGACTTCCAACACTATGTTAAATAGAAATGGCTAGAGTGGGCATCTTTGTCTTGTTCCTGGATTTAGAGGCAAAGCTTTCAGCTTTTCACTGTTGTGCATGATATTATACACAAAATCATACACGAAAATGGGTTTGTCAAAAATGGCCGTTGTTATGTTGAGATATAGTTCTCTCTATACAAACTTGGATGAGAATTTTTATCATGAATGGATGTTGGAATTTTGTCTAATGCTTTTTCTGTATCTGTTGAGTTGATCATGTGACTTTTCATCTTTCCTTTGTTAATGTGGTGTATTACACTGATTGATTTGCAAATATTGGACCATCCTTGCATCCTGGGCATAAATTCCACTAGATCATAGTACATGATTCTTTTTATATATTATTGGGTTCAGTTTGCTAATATTTTGTTAAGGATTTTTATATCTATATTCATCAAAGGTATTGGCCTGTAATTTTCTTTTTTTATAGTGTCTTTGTCTGGTTTTGGTATCAGGGTAATGGTCTCATAGAATGAATTTGAGAGTGTTTCATCTGCTTCAATTTTTTAAAAAATAGTTTGAGAAGGATATATATTAGCTTTTCTTTATATGTTTGCTAGAATTCACCTTTGAAGCTCTCCAGTCCTGGAAGCTTTTTAAATTACAAATTCAACTTCACTACCTGTGATTAGTTTGTTCAAATTGTCTGTTTCTTCTTGATTCACTCTTGGCAGGTTATATCTTTCTAGAAATTTGTCCATTTCTTCTAGGTTGTCCAATTTGTGGGTATATAACTGTTCATAGTATTCTCTTATGATTTTTTTGGATCTCTGTGGCATCAGTTATTATTTTTCCTCTTTCATTTCTTATTGTGTTTACTTGGGTCCTCTCTCACATCTCATGTGGTGAACCTGGCTAAGGTTTAATAATTTTGTTTATTTTTTTTTTAAAATACATCTTGGTTTCATTGATCTTTTGGTTTTATTTTTGTTTGTTTGTTTTGTTTTTTTACTCTCTATATATTTCCTCTCTGATCTTTATTATTTTCCTCCTTCTGCTGAATTTGGGCTTTGTTTGTTCTTCTTTTCCTAATTCCTTTAGGTGGTAGATTAGGTTGTATATTTGAGATTTTTATTGTTTCTTGAGGAAGACCTGTATCACTGTAAACTTCCCTCTGAGAGCTGCTTTTGCTGCATCACACAGATTTTGGAGAGTTTTGTTTCCATTTTCATTTGTCTTGAGGTATTAGCTGATTTTCTCTTTGACTATTTCATTGACCCACTGGTTTTTTAGTAATATGTTGTTTAGTCTCCATTTGTTTGTTCTTTTCCCATTTTTCTTTCTGTAATTGATTTCTAGTTTCATATGGTTGTGGTTGGGAAAAAATGCCCTATTTAATTTCTATCCTCTTGAACTTGTTGAGACTTGTTTTATGGCCCAGCATGTGATCTATTCTGGAGAATGTTACACGTGCACTTGAAAAGAATGTGTATTCTGCTGTTTTGGGATGTAATGTCCTGTATATCTCTATTAAGTCTAACTCGTCCATCATCATTTAAGGCCACTGTTGCCTTATTGATTTTATGTCTGGATGATCTGTTAATGATGTAAGTTGGTGTTAAAGTCTCCTGCTTTTATTGTATTATTGTCAGTTTTTCCCTTTATGTCTGTTAGTATCTGCTTTATATATTTAGGTGCTCCCATATTGGGTGCACATATTCTTTTTTTTTAATGTATTTTTTTAAAGTCTTTATTGAATTTCTTACAATATTGCTTCTGTTTTATGTTTTGGCTTTTTGGCCACAAGGCATGTGGGATCTTAGTTCCCTGACCAGGGATCAAACCCTTACTCCCTGCATTGGAAGGCGAGGTCTTAACCACTGGACCACCAGGGATGTCCCGGGGTGCATATATGTTAATGAATGTAATATTATCTTCTTCTACTGATCCCATTATCATTACATAATGCCCTTCTTTTGCTTTTGTTATACAGTTTGTTTTAAAGTCTATTTTGTCTGATATGAGTATTGCTATCCCCACTTTCTTGTAATTTCTGTTTACATGAAATTGTCTATTTCTATCCCCTAACTTTCAGTCTGTGTGTGTCTTTTGCCCTGAAATGAGTCTCTTATAGGCAGCATATAGAAGGGTCTTGTTACCTCTATCCAGTCAGATACCCTATGTCTTTTGATTGGAGTGTTTAGTCCATTGACATCTTTAGTAATTATTGATAGGTATGTACTTATTTCCATTTTATTATTTGTTTTCCTATTGTTTTTCTAGTTCTCTGTTTATTTTTTCTTTTTGTTTATTTCATTGTGGTTTGATAATTTTCTTTAGTAGTATGCTTTTGTTCCTTTCTTTTTAGCTTTTGTATGTGTATTGTAAGTTTTTGATTTGTTGTTACCAAGGGGTTCATATACGTTGACCTGGAATTGTATCTACTTATTTTAAACTGGTAGTCATTTAAGTTCAAACACATTCTAAAAGATGTACAGATTTAGTCCCCTCCCCCATATTTTATTTTTGATGTCATATTTTACATCTTCTTGTTTATTTGTTAGCTGTTTATTGTAGTTATATCTGCTTTTACAATTTTTTGTTTTTTAATCTTCGTATTGGGTTATGTAAGTGGTTGATCCTCAATCATTAATCGTTATATTTGTATTTTTTAGTGGGCTCTTCCCTTTCCTATAGATTCTTCTTTTCCACTTAGATTTTCCACTTTAATATTTCTTTTAGGGCAGGTTTAGTACTGATGAATTCTTCGAGTTTTTGTTTGACCGACAAGGTCTTTCTCTCTTCTTCAATATTAAATGATAATCTTACTGGGAAGAGTGTCCTACGTTGCAGGTTTTTCCCTTTCAGCACGTTGAATATATCATGCCACTCTTTTCTGGCCTGCAGAGTTTCTACAGAAGAATTAGCTGATAGCCTTATGGGGATTCCTTTATATATGATTCTTTGTTTTTCTCTTGCTACCTTTAGAATTCTCTCTTTAACTTTTGCCACTTTATTTTTGGTATGTCTTGGTGTGTGTGAGCTCATCTTGTTTAGCACCCTCTCTGCTTACTATACCTGGCTATCTGTTTCCTTTTCTAGGTTTCAGAAGTTTGCAGCCATAATTTCCTCAAATACATTTTCAGTACCCTTCTCTCTCTCTTCTTCTGGGACCCTTATAATGTGAATATTGGTATGCTTATTGTTATCCCATAGATCTCTTAAATAGCTTTCAGTTTAAAAAAATTTGCTTTTTGCTGTTCTGATTGGGTGATTTCCTTTATTCTATCTTCCAGAGCACTTATGTGTTCTTCTGTATCACTTAGTTTGCTGTTTCATTCCTTCTAGTATGTTTTTAATTTCAGATAATGAATTCTTCATTTCTGATTGGGTCCTTTTTATATTTTCTACTTCCTTGTTAAAATTTTCACTTTTTTTCATGTATTATTTTCCCCAATTCAGTTATTATTTTTATTACCAATGCCTTGAATTCTTTATCTGATAAATTGTCTATTTCTCTTTCATTATTTATTTTTTCAGGGTTTTTCTTTTGTTCTTTCAGTTGAGAGCAGTTCCTCTGCCTTTTCAGTTTGCTTAACTTTTTCTGCCTCTAGGAAATTAGGTGACACAGTTACCTGTTGCCGTCTTAAGGGTGTGTTCTTATGTGGGAGCATACCTATAGAGACTGCATGTGCCCAATGCCTTTTATGGGAGAGTTGGATTTGACATGGATGCAATCACATCTTTCCTCAGGGTGTGCTGGCTGCTATCACCTTGGTTGGGGGTGGATCTGGAGATGGGGGGGCTAGAGCTGGGCCAGGTGTGAGGTGGGACTTTTCCTCTGCTCAGTGGCTGTCACCGCCTTATTGGTAACAGGGGTCTGATCCCAGGTTGTTGGAGCAGAAGCCCTGTGGGTCAGGCCTAAGCTGGTTCTGTTCCCTTTAAGTGTGTATTTTCCCCTCTCCCAGCACCAGGACCCTTGTGGGGAGTGTTGAAGCAGAGTGGAGAGGGGGCTATACAGGCTCTCCACTTGTATTGATTATAGGCAGAGGTCTGAGCTGCCTGTGTAGGTACCCACAGTTGTTTACCTCCCTCTGCTCAGACACAACCTTGGGTGCAAGTCCCCTTTGTCCCTCTGAGCTGATTACTGCCCCCAGACTTCACCTCCCTCACCCTTTTGTGGAGCCACAGCACAGGACAGGCAGTGTTCACATTGACTCTTGGTGTATAATAGGCATGAGCTATATTGGAGCATTTGCCATCAGAGTCGTGGGCTGCTTTTGATGTGTTGCTTGTGATGTGCTGTCTGAGTTACCACCGACAATAGCAGCAGCTGCCCCACTCAGGCTTCACCCCAGAATGTGGTCACCTCTGCTTCCCATGGCCAAATGTTCCCCCTGGTTGTGGCCACCCTCGATCCAGTGCTATGCTGTGACATGGAGTGAGTAGGGCTGGAGCATCTGTTTGGCTCAGGCCAAGGTACATGATGAGGCACAGGAAACCTGGCACCTGCTGGAGAAGTCCTCTCTTGGCCCTCTCTGCCCTGCCTTGGGGGCAAACCAGCACACAACATGCACTCCTCATGAGCAGAGTCCACAGCCCTCATGCTAGTCCCAGCAGAACTCCAGCCAGCCAAGGGGGTTCATCTCGCCTGTGTAGAACCCCAAGACTGGGGCACCCAATCTGTGGCTCTCACTGCTTACTCCCCAGCGTGGGTCTCCAACCATGTATTCTCCCTTTTCCTCTGAGTCCCCATTCAGGGGCACAGGTCCCAACCTGATTGCTTTTCTTTCCTTCCTACTCAATTACATGTGAATCTTTCTTACAGCCTTGATTTTATAGGAGTCTTTCTGTCAGATTCCAGTTAGTTTTCATTGACACTTTTTCCACATGTAGATGTATTTTTGACATGTGACAGGTGAGTTCCACGTCCTGTTACTCTGCTATCTCTACTGATTTCCCCCATAACAGTTACTCTTAAATAATTCAATACCAAAACAAAATATAATATTAAGGTTAATTTAAAATTATATCACTGCTAAATTATAATTATTCAAAATTATTTATGAATACGGGTAAGGGTTGGAAGGAAATATTATTGTTTTGTTTGTTAGAACTATGCAATTTTGAGTAATGTTAAATTATTTTTTTTACTGAAACTACAATAATTTTGTGGAAAAACTTTTAAAAATATAGACAACATTGGTTCACACTTGTAGAAAGTTAGATGTTTTATTCAGGGCTCTCAGTTTTACATATTTTGATTGGGTTGCAAAGGGATTAACAAAAATACTGCTTGCTTTAACTGTTCTGTGTAGGTTGCTATGCTCATTGACATGATAGATACAAACTGCTGTTCAGTCACTTATAATATAGGAAGATATTTTTGCATTCCAGATGTCATATCCTGTTGGCACTGAGTTTGCAATTTCTGAAGTATAAGAATTTAATTTTTTCCTGTTCTAATTTTTTATATCTTTAAGGTTCTTGATTTTCTTTCATTTAGCAACAGCAAACAACTTTTCTCATAAAGAAATATCTCATTAACCCAATTATAGATAATCTACTAGTTTCTGCACTACTAGGTATTTATAAAACTGACAGAATTTAAATATGTTTTCCTTGCTTCTCTCTACTGAGAACAATACGTTGGTCAAATTCCTTTATGAGTGACTTTAGAAGAAGTTGGGAGACTTCCAAAGGATTATATTGTGCTAATGACATTGTGTGGTATTTGGGAGTGGCACTAGGCATGAGGAGATTTCCCTCATTAACATCTTTTAGAAGCTCAGAATTCAATGTGTAGAATTTTTATATGCTACTGCTATGCCTGTAGAACTCTCAGTCTCAACCTTTTTGTCTGTGAGCAAAAGTTTACGTGTACAACACCAGGTGGGTTGGACATTGATGCTTATGGCTGCTGCAGCCTTAAGAGAGACAATGGGTTATGTGTAATTCTTCAACCTCCACCTATAACCCATCACTTGTCCTTTTAGAGGCCTGCATTGACACCTAGGCCAGGGACTATGATGTGAAGAAGACCTATTCTGGAGATGTGTTAAAGATATATAGACCAAGAATTATGACAGGTGTTATCCTATATTAGTTTTGTCTTTTATTCATAAATATGATATTCACTACAAAAAATAACCTCCAAGTTTAAATCTTCTTTACTAAATTGTGATTATAGAGACAAGTACAGAGATATTTGGGCTATTCCCCTCTCTGCCATTAACATCACTTTGTCAGTAAACTGATCAATAATTCACTTATTTCATATCAGAAGAAACATTTCCGTTTATAAAAGTACTGAAAACAATAGAGATGTTGATACTATAATATAATGGAATTATGTGAATCTATTGTCCATGTTTCCAGATCTTAAGTGATGAAAGGCCCTAAGATCTGGAAATATGAAGACAAAATACACAAGGAGTATTTTGCCAGGAATTTGAATTCCAATGATCTGGTTCTTTGATTTGGGTAGATTTTATTTAAGTTGTATAAGCTCAGGCTCCTCACTGAGAAACAGAGGTAATATTTATGTCATAGGGTTTTATTGTGAATTACATAAGAGGTAAATGTCAAGTTCTTTGTTCTGTATCAGGTACATAGTAAGTGCTCAAAAATATTAACTTTTAATCATTATCATTTTTTTGTATCTCCAATCACATTTTTACATAGTCAATTATAATTAAATGTAATCCTTCATTCATAAGCGACACCACTGAAGATGCTTCTATGTCTGATTTACTCAGACTGCTTGTTGCTGAGGAGGGAGCATGGTGGCAATTCTTACACTGGTGGTGATTCTGAATATGGCAGTGATTCCTAACCATTCCCATGTTGCCTACCAAGTTCCCTCCCTCCCTTCCTCCCTTCTTTCCTTCCTTTCTTCCTCTAATTATATATCCATATATACAAATATATATGTATACACACACACACATATATATAATACCTTTATCAGTCTCAAATATGGATTAAGAAAGTGATAGCTATATTGTATTTCTTACTGTTTCTAATCCACTATGACATTCTATGATATTTCAGTAGGATTTTAACGAGCAAACTGATGACAGATGTGAGTTTCTTTCCAGCCTAGTGAGATTTTTATCTCCATCAAAGCAAAGTGTTTTGGGGCAACATCAGGGATAAGCTTATGGAATTAATCATTTTTTTTCTTCAGTGCACTCCATCTACTAGATTCAATAATTGTGTTCTCTGGTTCATCATACTCAGCATAACGTCGTGACCTCCAGATCCGAAACAACATATTTTCTGAGAGATGCTGATTGTGTTTCATGAAATTCTACAGGGCCAAGTAAATTGAGGATGTCTTTGTTCTGCATATGGCTAATCTAAATTATATAGTCTTAACCATTAAAACATTAAAGTGTACTTGATGGCCAGTTATAGATCACAGATTTTACAAATGTGCTTTATACTTTCTAAGCACCAACACAGATTTTTTTACATTTAAAACAACTGCTATACCACATCACTTATTTTTAAAAAAAACTAAGTTTCCATCTTATAAAAATAAATACATGGCTGTAATCTACAAAAATCATCAATTAATAACTACTGTGAACTTCTATTGTATACTGAGTCTGTGACATACTACTAGTTACTATGAGGATGTGGGATTTACTGAGTCAGGTAGAGCATCAAGTCCATTATTCTCATGGACTACCCATTCCTTGCATCATAGCTTCAGTTGTGTGAATTCATTTCAACAGACTTTTATCAGACATTTTCCATGTGTGAGGTACTGTTGTTGGTACTGGGGAAGGAGAACATACTGTCTAAATGCTTCTACGTACCAGTACAGACAGTCTTTGGACAGTCAGAGGTATCCTTGGAGTTTAACTACATGAGGGGGTTATTGGAGCTTCACCAGTAGACAGGGAAGTTGTAGATGGCTACTAGAGGTTATATAGTCAAGGGAGAATTTTTTTTTTGGTTAATACTGTGTATATGTTTAAATGCTTGTGTAAAAATGTCAGCTTAGAAGGAGAGGTTGAAGACATAAGAGAGAGTGAAGAACTGATAGTTTTGGCAAAGTCTCTGGGTAGGCAGAAGTGAATGGAACCTAGGGAAAAGGTTTAGGGACTGGCCTTGTATTAGTGGAGTGATGTCTCTTCCATTGTCTTGGAGGGAAGGTAGAGACTCAGGGAGGCTATTGCCATGTATGCCCCAAGGGAACTGGGATACACAGTGAGCAAAAATGGTATTATGAAAGGAGGCATGTCTGGAAATGTCCAGCACCTATGCCTCTGCCTGACCCCTAGACGAGGTACTGCCATGATTCCTTCACAGGGAGCAGCATTAAGACTAAGATAATGGCAATGTAATGTGTGGGACTAGCTGGGAGAAGGTATATCTGAAAGTTTCTTGAGGGGAGAGTCTATCTTATGTTCATCTTCGTTATCTTTGTTGTATCCATCCCAGTCTTGAGTATTGTTGGTACTAAATAAGTTTATGGTATTTGTTGTGTTCAAAAAGGATGGACACATAGTTTGTTAAGAAGAGAGATGATGGCATGAAGGAGTGATAATGCAAGCTTGACTCTTCTGCTTAGGACAGGATTTTAATTTGGTTGATACACAGTTATAGTATTTAATGTGTAATTTGGAAGCAGCAGAAGCCCTGATGGTTGGAGCATATAATTAATATTTTTGTAGAAGTTTACAAATACATGATTGGACCTTTTCATATACTAATTCAAAGCAACTTCATAGGAAGTCTCTCTTCAAATGAAGTTGACCTATGTCTCATCTTTTTGGATCGGATGGTCCAATCTCTATCACCATAAAGAAGTTTGCAGATGATGCAGGGAAAATAGAAGCAGGAACCTTGCGAATCTACCCTCCTCTGGAGATTTGAGATGGAGGTATAAAATAAAGGGAAAAAAAGTTACCCTCCTCCATCTGCTAGCGTGAAGAATCCCAGAGTCATTCTTCTCTGTGTTCTCTACCTATACCTTGTACAACGTAGACCATAGCCAGGTATTAAGAATTCTCAGTTGACTCGTACTCTGAAGTGGGTGTAAACACACTTACTGAGGGTATGGTTTTGAGAAAATAATCTAATCAGATGGTCTTATGACAAGACCAAAGTAATCTTTTTGACTTACTTCTTAGGTGTAAGGTTACTTTGAAGTTTTCCCTGCAATATAGTTTTCAAAATAATTAGATCAGGGATATGCTTTTTTTTTTTTTTTTTCCGGTATGCAGGCCTCTCACTGTTGTGGCCTCTCCCATTGCGGAGCACAGGCTCCAGACGCGCAAGCTCAGTGGCCATGGCTCACGGGCCCAGCCGCCCCACGGCATGTGGGATCTTCCCGGACCGGGGCACGAACCCATATCCCCTGCATCGGCAGGCGGACTCTCAACCACTGCGCCACCAGGGAAGCCCTGGGGATATGCTATTTTGACTAAGTAGAAAACACAGTAAAGGGACTCACTCAAGTTGTGACTAAAGGTTCACATTGTCCTTATGGGATCAAGATGAGCAAACAACATAATAACACATCAGAAGTCATACTGTTCACTATATTGTTTCATAAATTTGGGTAAGCGTAATTCCACAGAGTTCAGAACAGTACTGATTATTCACTCCATGGAGGAGATGTCAAATGTAAAAAGAACAATGCATATTATTGGTTATAATGTCTGAAACTGAGCACATAAGCATTCATTTTTATTAGTTAATAATGTTTCAGAATGGAAATAGACACAGTCTTTGGACAAGATCTTTATTTCGACATCAATCAGTATTAATAAAAAATCTAGAGAAATTTAATGACTGCCCTCCTCTTCTATTAGCCAAGTCTCCTGGAGGCAGTTGAATTGATCAGAGGTTTAACCAGGTTCATTTGGATACCCCATGCAAAATGTGAAGAAATTGACTGTGGGATCAGTGATTTCCCAGAAGTTAGATTTTCTTTGAAGCCACACAATCAATATAGATGTCATAAAACTAAAATAAGGTAAAAATGTTTTGTAATCAATTATTAAATTAGCATTTAAAAATTTAAATTTAATTTTTAGATTGAAGTATGACTAATTTACAATATTGTATTAGTTTCAGGTGTACAAAATGATTTAATATTTTTATAGTTTATGCACCATACAGAGTTATTAAACTTTTATTGACTATACTCCCTGTACCATACATTATATAACTGTGACCTACTTATTTTATAACTGGGAGTTTGTACCTCTTAATCTGCTTCACCTATTTTGCCCAAACCCCACCCTCCCTCTTCACTTGTTTTTATCTGCATCTATGAGTCTATTTCTGTTTTGCCATGTTTGTTACTTTGTTTTGTTTTTTAGTTTCTGTATATAAGTGAAATCATACAGTATTTGTCTTTTTCCATCTGACTTACTTCACTTACCATAATACCCTCTAGGTCCATCTGTGTTTTCACAAATAGCAAGATTTCATTCCTTTTTATGACTAACATTCCATTGTGTGTATATACCACATCTTCTTTACCCATTCATCTGTTAATGGACACTTAGGTTGCTTCCATATCTTGGCTATTGTAAAGAATGCTGCATATACCTTTTCAAGTTATTGTTTTCAATTTCTTCAAATTATACCCAGGAATGGAGTGCTGGATCATATGGTAGTTCTATTTTAGTTTTTTTGAGGAACGTCCATAATGTTTTCTATAGTAGCTGCACTACACATGTCTCTGATAAACAGTGATGTCGAGCATTTTTTCACGTGCCTGTTGGCAATCTGTGTATCCTTTCGGGAAAATGTCTGTTCAGGTCTTCTACCCATTTTTTAAGCAGGTCGTTTGTTTTTTGATATTGAATTTTATGATATTCAGCTGTTTATGTATTTTGGATATTAACCCCTTATTGGTCCCATCATTTGCAAATATTTTCTCCCATTCAGTAGGTTTCTTTTTATTTTGTTTTTCCTTTGCTGTACAAAAGCTTTTAAGTTTAACTATGTCCCATTTTAAAATTTTTGCTTTTGTTTCATTTATCTTAGGAAACAGATCCAAAAAATAATTGCTCCAATTTATTTTAAAGAGTGTTCTGCCTATGTCCTCTTCTAGGAGTTTTACGATTTCCAGTCATACATTTATGTCTTTAATCATTTCGAGTTTATTTTTGTATATGGTGTGAGAAAATGTTCTAATTTTATTCTTTTATATGTAGCCCTCCGGTTTCCCAGCACCACTTATTGAAGAGACTGTCTTTTCTCCAGTGTATATTCTTGTCTCCTTTGTTGTAGACTAATTAACCGTAAGTGTGTGGTTTATTTCTGGGCTTTCTATTCTGTTCCATTGATCTTCACATCTGCTTTTGTTTCAATACTATACTGTTTTGATTACTAGCTTTGTAATATAGTCTGAAGTCAGGGAGCATGAGAAATCTGGTTTTGTTCTTTTTTTAAAGATTGCTTTGGCAATTCATGGTCTTTTGTGGTTCTACATAAATTTTAGGATTATTTGTTCCACTTCTGTGAAAAAAGCCACAGGTATTTTGATAGGAATCACATTAAATCTGTAGATTGCTTTGCGTGGTATGGACATTTTAACAATATTACTTTTCCTAATCAGTTAACATGGGATATCTTTCCTTTTATTTGTATAATTTTTCAATTTCCTTCATCATTGTTTTATAGTTTTCAGGGTATAAGTCTTTCACCTTCTTGGTTAAGTTTACTTCTAGGCACTTTATTCTTTTTGATGTGATTTAAACAGGATTGTTTTCTTGCTTTCTCTTTTTGATAGTTCATTATTAGTGTTTAGAAAAGCAACAGATTTCTGTATACTAATCTTGTTTCCTGCAAATTTACTGAATTCATTTGTTAGTTATTAGTTTTTGGTGGAGACCTTAGGGTTTTCAACATAAAGTATCAGGTCATCTGCAAATAGTGACAGTTTTACTTCTTCTCTTCTAATCTGGATGCCTTTTATATCTTTTCCTTTTCTGATTGCTGTGGCTAGGACTTCCAATACTATGTTGAATAAAAGTGGTGAGAGTGGGCATCCTTGTCTTGCTCCTGATCTTTGAAGAAAAACTTTCACCTTCTCACTGTTGTGTATGTTATCTGTGAGTTTGTCATAATGGCCTTTATTATGTTGAGATATGTTCCCTCTATACCCACTTCGCTGAAAATTGTTATCATGAATGCTGAGGAATTTTGTTAAAAGCCTTTTCTGTATCTAGTGAGATGATCATGTAATTTTTATCCTTTGTTTTGTTAATGTGGTGTATCACATTGGTTGATTTATGGATATTGAACCATCCTTGCTTTCCTAGAGTAAATTTCATCTGATCATAATATATGATCCTTTTAATGTATTGTTGAATTTGGCTTGCTAATATTTTGTTGAGGATTTTTGCATATCTGTTCACCAGGGATATTAGTCTGTAATTTTCTTCTTTTGTAGTGTCTTTGGTTTTGGTATTAGGGTAATGCTGGCCTCATAGAATGAGTTTGAAAGCATTCCTTTCTCTTCAGCGTTTTTGGAATGGTTTAAGAAGGATAGTTACTAACTTTTTAAAAAATCCTTGGCAGAATTCCCCTGTGATGCTGTCTTGTCTTGGAAATGAGCATGCTGGCAGTTTTTTGATTACTGTTTCAATTTCATTACTAGTAATTGGTCTGTTCATATTGTCTATTTCTTCCTGATTCAGTCTTTAAAAATTGTGCATTTCTAGGAATTTATCCATTTCTACTAGTTGTCTAATTTGTTGGCATATAATTGTTTGCAATAATCTCTTATGATCCATTGTATTTCTATGATGTCATTTGTAACTTCTCCTCTTTTATTTATGATTTTATTTATTTGGGCCCTCTCTTTTTTGCTTGATGAGTCTGGCTGAAGGGTTATCAGTTTTGTTTATCTTTTCAAAAAACCAGCTGTTAGTTTCATTGATCTTTACTATTTTTTTTTTTAGTCTCTATTTCATTTATTTCCACTCTGATAGTTATTATTTCTTTCCTTCTACTAACTTTAAGCTTTGTTCTTTTTTTCCAGTTCCTTTAGGTGTAATGTTAGGTTGTTTATATGAGATTTTTCTTGTTTCTTGAGGTGAGCCTGTATCATTATGAACATCCCTCTTAAAACAGCTTTTGCTGTGTCCTATAGATTTTAGAACGTTACGTTTCCATTTCCATAGGTCTCAAATATTTTTTGATTTCCTCTTTGATTTCTTCATTGACCTATTTTTTTAGTATCATGTTGTTTAGTCTTCATGTGTTTGTGTTTTTTCCAGTTTTCTTCCTGGAATTGATTTCTAGTTTCATACCATTGTGGTTGGAAAAGATGCTTGTTATGACTTCAGTGTTCTTAAATTTATTGAGACTTTTTTGTGGCCTAGCACGTGAGAACATTCCATGTGCACCTATCTTGGAGAATGTTCCTTGAGTACTTAAAAAATTGTGTATTCTGCTACTTTTGGATGGCAAGTTCTTAGGTATCTATTAAGTCCATCTTGTTTAATATGTCATTTAAGGACAATGTTTCCTTATTAAGTTTTTCTCTGCATGATCAGTCCATTGATGTAAGTGGGTTATTAAAGTCCCCTAATATTATTATATTAATGTCAATTTCTCTCTTTATTCCTATTAAAATTTACTTTATATATTTATGTGCTCTTATGTAAAGTGCATATATGTTTATGAATATTATATCCCCTTCCTGGATTTCCCTATTTCTAATTATGTAATGTCCTTCGTTGTCTTTTATTATAGTCTTTGCCTCAAAGTCTATTTTGTCTGATATAAGTATTGCTGCCCAGCCTACTGGGCATCGGGTATTTTTATTTTTTATTTGCATCGGGTATTTTTATCCATCCCCTCGCTTTCAGTCTATGTGTGTCTTTAGCTGTAAAGTGAGTCTTTTGAAGGCAGTGCGTAGATAGGTCTTCTTAAAAATCCATTCAGCCACCCTATATCTTTCGATTGGGGCATTAACTCATTTGCGTTTAAAGTGACTACTGATAGGCAAGGACTTACTGCCATTTTTTCACTGTTTTCTGGTCGTTTTTGTGGTTCTACTTGGTTCTTCTTTTAGTCTTTTCCCTTGTGGTTTGATGATTTTCTTTAGTGTTATGTTTGGATTCCTTTTCCTTTGTGTTTTGTGTTATCTATTGTAGGTTTCTGGGTTTTGGTCACCATAAAGTTTGTATATATTGACCTATATGTATTTGTTTTAAGCTGATGGTCATTTAAGTTCAATCACATTCTAAAAGCTCTACATTTTTTTTACTCCTATCCACATTTTATGTTTTTGACATCATAGTTCACATCTTTTTCTGTATCTCGACTACTTATTGTAGTTCTAGTTGACTGTATAACTTTTGGTCTTTTAGCCTTGATACTTATTAAGTTGTTGATCCTCTGCCTTTATGATTTATTTGCCTTTTACTAGTGAGATTTTTTTCTTCATATATTTTCTTATATCTCGTTATGGCTTTTTCTTTTTCCCTTAAAGGTGGCTTTTTAACAATTCTTGTAAGGCTGGTTTAGTGGTGATGGACTCTTAGTTTTTGCTTGTCTTGGAACTTGTATCTTCCTTCAGTTCCGAATGGTAACCTTGCCAGGTACAGTATCCTTGGTTGTAGGTGTTTTCTTTTTAGCATTTTGAATATATCATGCTACTCCCTTTGGCCTGCCAAAGTTTCTGCCAAAAAATCAGCTGATAGCCGTATGGGGGTTCCCTGCTTTTCTCTTTCTGACTTTAAAATTCTCTCTTTATCTTCAATTTTGTCATTTTAATTATGATATGTCTTGGTGTGGATCACTTTGGATTCATCTTCTTTGGAACTCTCTGTGCTTCCTTCACCTGGATATCTGTTTCCATCCCCAGGTTGGGAAAGTTTTCAGCCATTATTTTATCAAATACATTTCTACCCTTTTCTCTTTCTCGCTCTTCTCCTTCTGGAACCCCTATAATGTGAATGTTAGTATGCTTGGTGCTATCTCAGAGGTCCCTTATTCTTTTTATTAAAGACTTTTTTCTTTTTGCTCTTCTGATTAGGTGATTTTTTTCTATTCTGTCTTTCAGGTCACTTATGCATTCTTCTATATTACCTAACCTGCTGTTGATTCCCTCTAGTGTATTTTTTTATTTTAGTCATTGTATTATTCAGCTGTAATTGTTTTTTTTTATATTTTTAAATTATTTATTGAAGTTCTCATTGAGTTCCTCTATTCTTTTTCTCAGTTTTTTGAGTATTTTTGTGATCATTTCTTCAAACTCTTTATCAGGTAAATTACATATCTCCATTTCATTAGGGTACCCACCACCTCCCCTGGGCTTAACTTGCTCTTTATTTAGAATGTATTCCTCTGTCTTCCTATTTTGTTTCATTTTCTATGTTTGTCTCTATGAATTGGGCAGAATAGTTACCTCTCCTGGTCTTGAAGGTGTGTCCTTGTGTGAAAGTGTCCCTATGCAGACTGCATGTGCCCAGTGACTTTAGCAAGAAGGCTGGAGCTGAAGTAGATGCAGACAGAGGCTTCTCTTGGGGCACACCAAGGGCTGCTGCCTTTGCTGGAAGCTGCTGGAGCCTGAGCCTGGCATGGGCCAGGGCTTCTCCCAGGGCCCATCAAGGGCCACTGCCTTGGTGAGTGGGGCTGTAGCTGGAGCACAGCCCTAGCTGGGGGTTTCCTGGGGTGTGCTGAGGGACAGAATCTTGCTTGGTCTGCGGACTGGTGTTGGCAGGCTGGTTAGAGTGCCAGGTGCTTTTCTTTTTCTTTTTTTTTTTTTAAGTCTTTATTGGAGTATAATTGCTTTACAATGGTGTGTTAGTTTCTGCTTCATAACAAAGTGAATCAGTTGTACATATGTTCCCATATCTCTTCCCTCTTGCGTCTCCCTCCCTCCCACCCTCCCTATCCCACCCCTCCAGGCGGTCACAGAGCACTGAGCTGATCTCCCTGTGCTAGGCGGCTGCTTCCCACTAGCTATCTACCTTACGTTTGGTAGTGTATATATGTCCATGCCTCTCTCTCGTTTTGTCACAGCATACCCTTCCTGCTCCCCATATCCTCAAGTCCAAGTTTATTCCTAGATATTTTATTCTTTTTGTTGCAGTGGTAAATGGGAGTCTCTTCTTAATTCCACTTTCATATTTTTCATCATTAGTGTATAGTAATGAAAGAGATTTCTGTGCATTAATTTTGTATCCTGCAACTTTACCAAATTCATTGATTAGCTCTAGTAGTTTTCTGGTAGCATCTTTAGGATTCTCTATGTATAGTATCATGTCATGTGCAAACAGTGACAGTTTTACTTCTTCTTTTCCAATTTGGATTCCTTTTATTTCTTTTTCTTCTCTGATTGCTGTGGCTAAAACTTCCAAAACTATGTTGAATAATAGCAGTGAGAGTGGGCAATCTTGTCTTGTTCCTGATCTTAGTGGAAATGGTTTCAATTTTTCACTACTGAGGATGATGTTGGCTATGGGTTTGTCATATATGGCCTTTATTATGTTGAGGTAAGTTCCCTCGGTGCCTACTTTCTGGAGGGTTTTTATCATAAATGGGTGTTGAATTTTGTCAAAAGCTTTTTCTGCATCTATTGAGATGATCATATGGTTTTTCTCCTTCAGTTTGTTAATATGGTATATCACATTGCTTGATCTGCGTATACTGAAGAATCCTTGCATTTCTGGGATAAACCCCACTTGTTCATGGTGTATGACCCTTTTAATGTGCTGTTGGATTCTGTTTGCTAGTATTTTGTTGAAGGTTTTTGCGTCTGTGTTCATCAGTGATATTGGCCTGTAGTTTTCTTTCTTTGTGACATTTTTGTCTGGTTTGGGTATCAGGGTGATGGTGGCCTCGTAGAATGAGTTTGGGAGTGTTCCTCCCTCTGCTCTATTTTAGAAGAGTTTGAGAAGGATAGGTGTTAGCTCTTTTCTAAATGTTTGATACAATTCGCCTGTGAAGCCATATGGTCGTGGGCTTTTGTTTGTTGGAAGATTTTTAATCACAGTTTCAATTTCACTGCTTGTGGTTGGTCTGTTCATATTTCCTATTTCTTCCTGGTTCAGTCTCGTAAGGTTGTGCTTTACTAAGAATTTGTCAGTTTCTTCCAGGTTGTCCCTTTTATTGGCATATAGTTGCTTGTAGTAATTTCTCATGATCCTTTGTATTTCTGCAGTGTCAGTTGTTACTTCTCCTTTTTCATTTCTAATTCTATTGATTTGAGTCTTCTCCCTTTTTTTCTTGATGAATCTCGCTAATGGTTTATCAATTTTGTTTATCTTCTCAAAGAACCAGCTTTTAGTTCTATTGATCTTTGCTATCGTTTCCTTCATTTCTTTTTCATTTATTTCTGATCTGATCTTTATGATTTCTTTCCTTCTGCCCACTTTGGTTTTTTTTGTTCTTCTTTCTCTAATTGCTTTAGGTGTAAGGTTAGGTTGTTTATTTGAGTTGTTTCTTGTTTCTAAAGGTAGGATTGCTATACACTTCCCTCTTAGAACTACTTTTGCTGCATCCCACAGGTTCTGGGTCATCGTGTTTTCATTGTCATTTTTTCTAGGTAGTTTTTGATTTCCTCTTTGATTTCTTCAGTGATATCTTGGTTATTAAGTAGTGTATTGTTTAGCCTCCATGTGTTTGTATTTCTTACAGATTTTTTTCCTGTAATTGATATCTAATCTCATAGCTTTGTGGTCGGAAAGCATACTTCATACGATTTCAATTTTCTTAAATTTAACAAGGCTTGATTTGTGACCCAAGATGTGATCTCTCCTGGAGAATGTTCCATGAGCACTTGAGAAGAATATGTATTCTGTTGTTTTTGGATGGAATGTCCTATAAATATCAATTAAGTCTATCTTGTTTAATGTATCATTTAAAGCTTGTGTTCCCTTATTTATTTCCATTTTGGATGATCTTTCCATTTGTGAAACTGGGGTGTTAAAGTCCCCTACTATGATTGCGTTACTGTCGATTTACCCTTTTATGGCTGTTACTATTTGCGTTATGTATTGAGGTGCTCCTATGTTGGGTCCATAAATATTTACAAGTGTTATATTTTCTTCTTGGATTGATCCCTTGATCATTATGTAGCGTCCTTCTATGTTTCTTGTAATAGTCTTTGTTTTAAAGTTTATTTTTTCTGATACGAGAATTGCTACTCCAGCTTTCTTTTGATTTCCATTTGCATGGAATATCTTTTTCTATCCCCTCACTTTCAGTCTGTATGTGTCCCTAGGTCTGAAGTGGGTCTCTTGTAGGCAGCATATATATGGGTCTTGTTTTTGTATCTATTCAGCCAGTCTGTGTCTTTTGGTTGGAGCATTTAATCCATTTACATTTAATGTAATTATCGATATGTATGTTCCTATTCCCATTTTCTTAATTGTTTTGAATTTGTTATTGTAGGTCTTTTCCTTCTCTTGTGTTTCCTGCCTAGAGAAGTTCCTTTAGCATTTGTTGTAAAGCTGGTTTGGTGGTGCTGAATTCTCTTAGCTTTTGCTTCTCTCTGAAGGTTTTAATTTCTCCATCAAATCTGAATGAGATCCTTGCTGGGTAGAGTAATATTGGTTGTAGTTTTTTCTCCTTCATCACTTTATATATGTCCTGCCACTCCCTTCTGGCCTGCAGTTTCTGCTGAAAGATCAGCTGTTAACCTCATGAGGATTCCTTTGTGTTTTATTTGTTGTTTTTCCCTTGCTGCTTTTAATACTTTTTCTTTGTATTTAATTTCTGATAGTTTGATTAATATGTGTCTTGGCATGTTTCTCCTTGGATTTATGCTCTATGGGTCTCTCTGTGCTTCCTGGACTTGATTAACTATTTCCTTTCCCATATTAGAGAAGTTTTCAGATATAATCTCTTCAAATATTTTCTCAGTCCATTTCTTTTTCTCTTCTTCTTCTGGCTCTCCTATAATTCAAATGTTGGTTCATTTAATGTTGTCCCAGAGGTCTGCAACTTTCCTCAATTCTTTTCACTCTCTTTCCTTTATTCTGCTCTGCAATAGTTATTTCCACTATTTTATCTTCCAGGTCACTTATCCGTTCTTCTGCCTTAGTAATTCTGCTATTGATCCCTTCTAGAGAATTTTTAATTTCATTTATTGTGTAGTTCCTCACTGTTTGTTTGCTGTTTAGTTTTTCTAGGTCCTTGTTAAATGTTTCTTGCATTTTGTCTATTCTATTTCCAAGATTTTGGATCATCTTTACTATCATTATTCTGTATTGTTTTTCAGGTAGACTGCCTATTTCCTCCTCATTTGTTAGGTCTGGTGGGTTTTTGCCTTGCTCCTTCATCTGCTGTGTGTTTCTCTTGTCTTCTCATTTTGCTTAACTTACTGTGTTTGGGGTCTTCTTTTTGCAGGCCGCAGGTTTGTAGTTCCCGTTGTTTTTGGTGTCTGTGCCCAGTGGCTATGGTTGGTTCATTGGGTTGTGTAGGCTTCCTGGTGGAGGGGACTAGTGCCTGTGTTTTGGTGGATGAGGCTGGATCTTGTCTTTCTGGTGGGTAGGTCCATGTCTGGTGGTGTGTTTTGGGGTGTCTGTGGCCTTATTATGATTTTAGGCAGCCTCTCTGCTAATGGATGGTGTTGTGTTCCTGTCTTGCTAGTTGTTTGGCATAGGGTGTCCAGCACTGTAGCTTGCTGGTCATTGAGTGGAGCTGGGTCTTGGTGTTGAGATGGAAATCTTCGGGAGATTTTTGCCATTTGTTATTATGTGGAGTTTGGAGGTCTCTTGTGGTCCAGTATCTGAAGTTGGCTCTCCCACCTCAGAGGCACAGCCCTGACACCTGGATGGAGCACCAAGAACCTCTAATCCACAAAGCTCAGAATAAAAGGGAGAAAAAAAAGAAAGAAAGAAAGAGGAAGATAAAATAAAATAATATAAAGTAAAATAAAATAGTTATTATAATAAAAAATAATTATGAAAAAAAATTTTAAGTAATAAAAAAAAACAAATAAAGAACAAAAGAAGAGAGCAACCAAACCAAAAAACAAATCCACAGATGATAACAAGTGCTAAAAACTATACAAAAACAAAAAACAAAAAAACCAGACAGACAGAACCGTAGGACAAATGGTAAAAGCAAAGGTATACAGACAAAATCACACACAGAAGCATACACATACACACTCACAAAAAGAGAAAAAGGGAAAAAAATATATATATATCCTTGCTCCCAAGTCCACCTCCTCAATTTGGGATGATTCATTGTCTATTCGGGTATTCCACAGATGCAGGGTACAACAACTTGATTGTGGAGCTTTAATCCGCTTCTCCTGAGGCTTCTGGCACTGATTTCCCTTTCTCTTCTTTTTTCACACAGCTCCCAGGGTTCAGCTTTGGATTTGGACCATACTCTGTGTGTAGGTCGCCTGAGGGTGTCTGTTCCCTGGCCCGACAGGATGGGGTTAAATGAGCAGCTGATTCGGGGGCTCTGGCTCACGCAGGCTGGGGTGAGGGAGGGGTATGGAGTGCTGGGTGAGCCTGCAGCAGCAGACGCCAGCATGACATTGCACCATCCTGAGGCGCCCCGTGTATTTTCCTGGGAAAGCTGTCCCTGGATCAGGGGACCCTGGCAGTGGCGGGCTGCACAGGCTCCCGGGAGATGAGGTGTGGAGAGTGACCTGTGCTCGCACACAGGCTTCTTGGTGACTGCAGCAGCGGTGTTAGCATCTCATGCCCGTCTCTGGGTCCGCGCTGATAGTCGCGGCTCGTGCCCAGCTCTGGAGCTCCTTTAAGTGGCGCTCTTAATCCCCTCTCCTCGCGCACCAGGAAACAAAGAGGGACGAAAAAGTCTCTTGCCTCTTCGGCAGCTCCAGACTTTTTCCCGGACTCCCTCCCGGCTAGCCGTGGTGCACTAACCCCTTCAGGCTGTGTTCACGCCACCAACCCCAGTCCTCTCCCTGGGATCTGACCGAAGCCCGAGCCTCAGCTCCCAGCCCCCACCCGCCCCGGAGGGTGAGCAGACAAGCCTCTCGGGCTGGTGAGTGCTGGTCGGCGCCGATCCTCTGTGCGGGAATCTCTCGGCTTTGCCCTCCGCACCACTGTGGCTGTGCTCTCCTTTGCGGCTCTGAAGCTTCCCCTTCTGCCACCTGCAGTCTCTGCCCGTGAAGGGGCTTCTAGTGTGTGGAAACCTTTCCTCCTTCACAGCTCCCTCCCCCTGGTGCAGGTCCCGTCCCTATTCTTTTGTCTCTGGTTTTTCTTTTTTCTTTTGCCCTACCCAGGTACGTGGGGAGTTTCTTGCCTTTTGGGAGGTCTGAGGTCTTCTGCCAGCTTTCAGTAGTTGTTCTGTAGGAGCTGTTCCACATGTAGATGTATTTCTGATGTATCTGTGGGGAGGAAGGTGATCTCCACGTCTTACTCTTCTGCCATCTTGAAGCTCCTCCTACATATTCTTCATTCCTGTTTAATGAGTCCTGTTCTTCTACCATGTGCTAGTAATACATGGTAGGAATCCTGGCATAGTAATTACTCTCCCTTCTTGAAATAGTTCATCCCTGAATGTTCTTCCTCTTTTATCCATCTTTTTTTGTTTATCCTAACATAAAGTAATAATTATAAATGAGCTCAGATGTTTGATATTCTTACACATTTCATGTCTACTTAAAAGCAAAGGGGAGTCAGTAATCATCATTTCTTTTGAGTCTGACTCACCAGGAGGAAACAGCGAGCTCCAGGATCTCTGACTTAGGCTGATGTCTGTTCTGTCATGCAGCGAGACAGCAATACTGACTGAATTATTTTTCTGGAAAGTGTTCTTCTAGGACCTGTAGTAGTCACAGTGTTGCCCCACGGGAGCTTATAAATTAATGGAAATCATGGTACAAGGACACTCTAAGAACTTGCTTTACTAGAAACCCCTTTACCTCTTGGTGAATGATGTTTCTGTTCTATTATTTCTTCTTTACTAAAATGAAGATTACAAGTAGAAATGGAATCAAAGATGGAATTAGCAGGAGGACATTTTCCTTTTCCTGGTAGACTGTAGAGCCGGGTATTCAGTTGGCTGTTTACGATGAATGTCCCTTCTAGTTGGTCATGGCCTTAATCCTCACTGGTTTGAGCACAAGCATATTGATTGTAAAATATATTGAATATGATCCCATGATTACAGACATTACTGTTCTTAGTAATCCTTAGAGCCAAAGAAAGCCTTCTGTCTGTATTCTGTTCTGACCTTCTGGGTCATCATCTCTATCTTTTCTTTTTTATTAGGTCTCTATCTGCCCTCCGTCAGTGTGTCTGATAATGCTAACTACTGATAAACTAGTTCCATGGCTAGTTCAGTCTTGGAGTCTTAAGATTCCTAGGGAGGGTGCCAGACACATTAAAATGTAATCCTATCAATTCAGTTAAAGCACTGTTTGTGAAAGTGTAAGTGTCATTATGCAGCAGTTTTCATCTCCCCTCCCCAGTCTCCCTTCCACACATCTTCTATCCCTTCCCACCCAATTTCATTACCAGCACTGGATAGCTAGTGGGATATTTGAAGGATTTCTTCTCTACCGATTGAATTCAAAAGCCTTGATTTATAACCAGACTTCCAGTGATTTACTTTGCTAGTAAATTAAAAACCATCTGGACTAGAAGCCCTGGTTAGACAATTTATAGTTTATTGTAATTCTAAAGTTAATTACATTTTAGTTCTCTAATACCCTAATCTAGATCAGATTTCTAAGGTGAATGCCAGACACATCAGGATTCAGTAGCTCCAAACTCCATTGAAATCTTCTCCTAATTTTCTTGATCTGACTTGAGTATATTTTTAAAAAATTATTTACTTTCATGGTTTGGCAAGACCCAGACAGAAAGCAGCTTCAAGTGTCAGTGGCAGCTGGAAAGAATACTAATAAGTGTTAGTCATCCACAATAAATTAAAAATATAGTAATAAAGGAAAATTAAACTGCAGTGTGTTTGGGTGTTTGCTCTATTACAATAAATTCACACTCTCATCTTCTGTTCTCTGAAAAAGAGTGGGTGTGGCAAGAAGCATTTGTGAAATTCCATTAGCATTTTTAGAGAAAATCACTCTACTAAATGATTCAGGATTCAGCTCCCAGCTTCCAAGGTTCAACTCAGCTGTGTGAAACATTTTATTTTGTATATAAATGATACCGTAGAATTCTTAGGACTTGGAAAGATTTGTTAGCAGCTAGCCCAAATCCTCTTAATTTTTAGGTGAGGTAATGCTAACAATTAGCCCAGGTTCTCATACCTAGCTACTGATGGCGAAGAGGTAGAAATTCACCATTCCACCTTCAGGCTGGATGTTGATCACAATACTTCAGAAACAATATTTTAGACTAGACTACAATGCCTTGCTCTTGGTAGGTAAATGAACAAATATAAGATGTACCCTGAGATTCAGAATTGGCCCTAAGAGGGTCTACATTATTAAAATTTGTTGTTCTCCTCACTTTGTTACTGAATAAGTTCATTTGGAAATGAATAAATGCAGTGATGCAACCAGATACTAAGTCAGATTTCCCAGGCTTTGAAGTTTAGATGTGCATTCATTCCATTTCTCTAGGAAATTTGCCTTTCTCTTTCTCTGCTTAGTTTTGATGCATAACAGATTCTGTTGCACTGGAGATCGTTAAGACTTCATCAAGTGAGGATTCCCTGACTTCTGCTTCCCTGCTGGCCCACACAAGTAGCCAAACTAATTCATGTCATATCATTCTCAACCCCACAATGCAAGACTCTATGTAGATCTAACACTGCTATAGCCAGTGATCCTAATTTCCTAGGAACATGATCACTTTGACAATTTGTACATTTGGTGTCTCTGCCAAACTCCAAATCACAGAAAGCTGTTAATTCCAAACCACCTTTTGCAAAACACATTTCAAAGTCTTCTCACAGATTGCTCAGAGTATATTCACTAGAAGGGTAATGTGCTTTTCTTTCTTTTTTTTTTTTTTTTTTTTTTTTAGTACTCAAAAAAGCTTCCATTTTTAATTTAGCTTTCTGACTCTGCTTGTGCCCCCAACACTTTCACAATGATTTTCTGTTCCTCAGTAAGGAAAACATGCTTGATCCTGTCATGGACACATTTAGCACACATGAAACCACCACAGAATTTTAATTTTAGACCACCTCATAGCAACTTTACATCTCACAGCACAAATGCCTCAGAGTTGGCCTGGGCACACACCACAAGCCCCAGCTTTGACTTAGGAAAAAAACTCATGCTCCAGTGTGTATACGTGACCACATTTCCTAAGAGATAATATTTGCTCATGTTGTCCCACTGTAGGCAATAGGTAAATGATAAAAACCATTTAGTGCATAAGCTCATATCACAGAATTTCAGTAGAATCAATAATTTAGTTAAAATTTAGGTATTGTCTTATCTGAAAAAATGCAAGATTGAAGAACCCTGAGAAGAGTAACAGTTCCTGAAGGCAGGAATAGGAGATTCAGATATCTTCACTGTTGTTTCCAGTGTGGTGTCAAATGTGTGTCTGATTCATTGGTGCTATTTCTTATTGTGAAAGAAGAGTGGATGAGGGAAGTAAATGCCAGTGTAAATATTCTAGTCCACTTAAGAATTTGTGGCAATGTTATTCCTTCATTTATGTCTATTTAGTTCTTATTTCTACTAGAAATTTTTGATTCATTTTTATTGTTCTTTTTATCAACATTAGTACTAAAGGCTATGTATTTTCCTCTGAATGCTGTGTTAGCTACATAACATAGCCTATGATATATAGTATTTTTCATTATAGTTGTTTTTCTGAAAAGTCTGCAATTACAACTTGTTTTTCTGCTTTGATCTAAAAATTATTTAATAGAGATCTTTAGAATTTCCAGGTGTAAAGGATTTTTGTTGTTATTGATCTCTGATTTTATTGTGTCTAGTTTTGGGATTGTGAATAAAGATTATTATCTTTATTAGATGTACTATTTTGGAATTATGGGGTTTCTTTGGGACCTAATATGTTATCAATTTTCATGAATATTCAAAGCACTTGAACAGCGGGAGTATTCTTTATTGTTCAAGTACATAATTTAATGTGCCAGTGTACATCTATAATATCTACTGTATTGTTTATTTGGGGGTCTTCTATCACCTTATTTACTTTTTGATAATTGAGAGACATAAAGTTTCATGTTAGTGTGTTTCTGACTATTCCTCCTTTAATCATTTATCATTATGCTTTATGGGAATTGCTGCTGTTATTTTTCATATAGATGTTTATAAGTGTTAGTTCTTCATTGTGAATTATAGAATTCAGCATTATTTATTGTCCCATTTAATTTTTTCTCTAATATTCTACGTTGTCTGATGGTAAGATCACAACTTCTGGTTTCTTTTTTCATTTGTATGGTATATCTTTTGTCCGTTCTTTCATTTTTAATTTCTCTGAAGCACTTTAGTGTATCTCTTATATGTGGCATAGAGTTTGTAGTGTGTAAAATTTTGTAGTCTAATCTGAAAAATTTTTATTATAATAGGTGATTTAAGTCCTTTACATTTATTGATATGACAAATGTATTTGATCTTAGTTCTCTCACATTATTTTATGTTTTACACATTTACATCTTATTTATTTTTAAAAGTCTTACATTTGTGGTTTATTTTCTTTGGTATTTTGTTGTTCTTTTAGAATATGCAAGTTTATTTCTAGTGATTCTTTTATATTCTGTGTTTATATGTCTCTCTTTAGATATAATCTATTTTATCTAAAAGAGCATTTGTAAAATTAATTTGTGACCTCTTCCTCATTCCTTTCCTTCTTCTCCTCTACCGACCAATATTAATTAATAGTGTACTTTGCCTAGTATTTACCTTTATACTCCTAAACTTTAAATGATATCTTTTGACTTCCAGTCATTATATGTGAAGCAGTCAGTAGTTATTCTTCCTTCTCTCCTAGTTCTCCTTCTATTTTTCTTAGTTGAATTACTACCATGCTATCAGGGTATATTATATTTGTATGCTATTCTCTCAATCTTATCCTCACTTTTATTTTACAAATAAATTAGATAAAATAGATTCAGTCAGTGCCCATCATTTACTTTTTTCTCCCCAAAGTTTCCCAGTTATCCTCTACTAGTTTTCTCAGCAATGGCTGATAGGAACAATATTCCTTAAGTTTGTGGACATTCATAATTCTGTGTTCACAATTTTTATATTTGAAGAACATCTTTGCTTAAAATCTTGTTCCTTGAATGTCTTCTAGGTTTGTTCCACTGTTTTTGCTGTTAAAATTTTCTATTACAAAGTCTGGGGCAAAGCTCATTCTAGTTTTTTGGTTTTTGGGTTTTTTTGGTAATGACTAGATAGTTTTGCTTTTAGGCCCCAAAGATTCTTCTTTATTTGTAATATTTAACATTTAGCAGGATATCTTAGTGTTTACCCTCCAGATCAATTTTCCTAGGTATGTAATATGCCCTTAAAAATTTTGAGGGGGTGTTTAAATTATACATAAGTATTTTTTAATCACCTTTTTTTTCTTCTTCATTGACTCTATGTATATATCTCCTTTGTTGTCTATATATCACTTTCCTCTAAATACTCAAAAAATTCTTTCTTTATCCTATTGATTTTCTTTACTTTTTTCATTTTTTCCCTCTGTGTCTAATGTGGTTTTCAGTATGTCTATCTTAACTTATAGTCATTGTAATGGAAACTTTTTTTAAGATGTCTTTTCATTCTTTCTCAATTTCTCCCCTGAATTCTGTTAGTTTTTTCTTCCTCTTGTTTGGGCATCTTTTAATCTCCTTTTAGCTGTCAAAATTTTCACTGAATTCTACATTTTCAATTCTTTTAGATTTACAATTACTTTGATAATTTTAAAACAATTCACGGTAGAGTATCATTTTGTACTTTCTCTCTACACTTCTGGAACATTTTCCTGATTTGTTTTTTTAATCTGCAGGGGACTTTTGCTGCTCTTTTTCTTTTTTTCTTTTTAATAGTATCTTGGGATGGATGTGATGATCTTATATTTTAAAATAAACCTTAGATTAGAATGAGTTGGATATTCCTGAACCACCAATTTGAGGAGGATACTGTGAAGAAGGGATGGGAGGCACCAGAGTAGCTTTTCTGACTTCTCAGATTAAGGGTCCCCTCCTGCTGCTCTGTGGTGTTTTGTGCAGCCAGGTTCGCTTTGATCCTCAGCACCAGGACCCCTAGACATCCTCATTCTTTTCCACCACACCTAGAATGCTCCTGGCTGCACTTTCTCCCCAACACGCCTGCAGTTTGATTGGTTTGGGGTGTTTGGGCCCAGCCCATCCTTATAGGTAATTTAGTATTTGTGGGGTTTTTTTTTTTCCTCTTTTTATTTTTTTATTTTGCTAAAAAGGTATTGTGTGTGTGTGTGTGTGTTTATATGTATGTTCAAGTGTTGAGGGGGGAAGGGTGGTTTCTCACTCTATTGCTCTATTCAGTTTTAAGGAAAATAATAGGAGCTTAGCAACACTTAATGAAAAAGTGCTGAGAGATAAAGAAGAGAAAGAGCAAGACTCTCAATTCTCATTCCACTTCTGCCATCTCTTTTGTCAAGATAGGCCATGTCTCTCCTCTCCTATACTAGAAAGACGTTCTCACATTTAAGGTCTGTAGCAACGTATGGATTCTATGATTCAATGAAGTTCCATATTATATTGGTTGTTGGTCCAGTTTCTTTCTTCTCATGGAAGTTACTTTTGCTGAAGGCAAAGGAGAATTGGCCTGCTAATAGAGAAAAGTGGCACGCCACTACAATGAGAAAAAAAACGGGAGCCCTGGATGGAAAAATCAGGCCTGGCTCTACCTAGGAGGGCAATTAGCATTCTGCTAAGCTTTCCATTAATTATTCAAAGAACGATTATGCTCCCTTATGTTTGTTTGGTTTAGGCTCTGTGCTGATCATTTTACTAAGAGTTTGCCCAAAGCAAGAAGTAAGTGGAAGTCCGTCTTAAATCACCATGTCTGGCTGTGACCTGTGATAAAAAATTTAATGGGAAAGTTCAGTTTAGATGAGGGTAACAGACGTTCATTGGGTACAAGGTGCTAGAGATGTATTTAAAGCTAAGTTAGAAATAGTTCCTGCTCTTTGAGTAAGTCAGTCATCTTCCTCAAGTAAGTAATCTCACTTCACATCCAGTGAAGTTGCAACTGACTAAGAGAGAGTTTTCTAGTCTCTTTTTATCCCCATTAGCCTATATAAGCAGGTGTATATTTGGTTTCCTTCTGGGTCTCAGGGGTCTGTAAACTTCAGAACAGAGACCCTTTCTGCCTTGTACATTATTGGATTCCTAATGCCCATCACAGCACCTGATATAGCACACACACAGACACACACATATGTATGTGATATATTGAATGAATAAAGAAATATATTAACAGACAAAGGAGTTGTTACTAACTGATCTCTAACACCATTTTATTGTTCTGATAATTGTGGATTTTTTGTGTCTTTGGAAGAAAGTAAGGTAACAGTCATAAACTATACACAAATTTGCTATGTCATCTCAAACACTCAAATATAAAATATCCTGTACCAAAATGGTAAGACTGAATTAACTTTAGTAATCAAGGTATACTCTGAACACTGTATAATCTAATTACCTTTTATTGAGAATACATTCAGAAAAACAGCTCATAGTTCTTTTTGCTTAAACTGTATATGTTATATGTATAGTTTTCAGATATGAATGGGATTTGGAATCAGAAAGACAAAGCTTCAAACTCCAGTTCTTCCACTTGGTCTCTCTTTATGCTTCAGCAAATAACTTGATCTTTACAAGCCTTTGTTTTCCCATTTGTAAATAAATATAAAACTACCTCATAGCATTCAGTGACACAGTATGTAGTACATGGCCCTTATGAAGCACTGGTTTTCTTATCTCTCCTTCACTCTTCTTTCATTCTCATTTTCACTCATTGCCATGCTCAATACTTCATTCTCTGGCTATGGTTTTCAGGAGAAGAGTATTACTGGATCACTTTCATTTTTAACCTAACACATCACTTCCCATTTAGTTGAAATAAATATCAATTAGAGTTCACACTTCCGAAGCCCTGAAAATATATTATCTGTTCAAGTTCCAGTTGACTGGCACAGTTAAGAGTCTCGATAAATTTAGAAATGCCCATTTTAATGGTGTTTTGTGAGGCGTTAGCTGTTATTCTCAAAGAAGGAAGAGATTTGGTACGGAGATTTGGGTATGAGCTGTTTCCTTATAAACTAATGGCCCAGAAGTCATGTAATTAAATACCACAGAGGCTCAGAATTTCATTATTCCCTGATGGAAACATCACAGTTGCCTCAGTCATTAGCTTTTAGGATTTCAGCCCTGACCAGCACATTTCTGGTCTCATTAAAACTATGCATTAGCATTCAGTGAATTGTAAAAATAAACTTCCTTTTAGATAGTTTTATGTGCCTGTACTATAAAGCACATCCAAATGAATATACAGCATGGGAAAGACCACAGTTTAAAGGTGCCTTCTGTCATCCTCTATATTCTTGTTCATTCCAAAGCACAGTAAACTTGAGCCAGAGAGCAAACAATTTGTCTTTACAAAATTTGAGCATTTGTTTTCTCTCTCTTTTTTTTTTTGCAGTACGCAGGCCTCTCACTGCTGTGGCCTCTCCCGTTGCAGAGCACAGGCTCTGGACGCGCAGGCTCAGCAGCCATGGCTCATGGGCCCAGCCGCTCCGCGGCATGCGGGATCTTCCCGGATCGGGGCACGAACCCGTGTCCCCTGCATTGGCAGGCAGACTCTCAACCACTGCGCCACCAGGGAAGCCCTGTTTTCTCTTTTTGAAAGAAAATGAGCAGGTTATACAGAGATTCCCTCTGTGAAGAATTGGCCTAAATTATAATTTTAAAAAATTCTATTATATAGCATTTTGTTTTCTTGTTTCCCCTGGTGAATTTTGCTTTCCATGAAGGTGAAGATACATGACTAGTGCTCATACAAAAATATAAGTATTTAGCAAAATTAAGTAACTGTATTACTTTCCTGTGGCTGCTGTAACAAAGTACCACAAACTGAGTGGATTAAACAATAGAAATTGATTGCCTCACAGTTCTGGAGGCTAGTCTGAAATCAAAGTACTTGATTCCAAGAGTTGGTTCCTTCTGAGGGCTATGAGAGAAGGATTTATTCAAGGCGTTTCTCCTTGTAGATGGCTGTAGATGGGTGGCTTCTCTCTATGTTTCTTGACAACATCTTCCCTCTACATGTCTCTGTATTCAAATTTCCCCTTGTTTTATAAGGACACCAGTCTCTGGATTAAGTCCCACCCTAATGACCTTATTTTAACTGAGCTATCTCTGTAAAGACCTCATCTCCAAATAAGGTCACATTTTATGGTACTAGGGGTTAGGACTTCAACATATGAATGGGGGTGTGTGTGGCACAGATTCAATCCATAACAATAGCCATTTAAATATGGGTGTTCTTTTCCTTTAAACTTGAAGTCCCACCTCAGTGCTAACCAATGCTATCTTAGTGTGTACTCTTTAGAACAACATAAGAAGGATTTCCACATTTTTATTAACATTCAGGTTACCTTCAAGTTTGTTTTCAGTGTTTATAAACTGCCCCATCCGGGACTCCCTTTAATCACTCACTCTGCACCACCCATAGGTTACTCCCTGACATCCAGTGATGAGCACTTTGAGATGCATGAAGAATGGAAACTCAGCTTTGCTAAAGTCTACAGTTAGCATGTGGCAGAGGCGCGGTTCACATCTCTCTCTGGTTGACTCTAAAGTTAGCGTTACTTGTGTGGTCAACAATATTATATTTTAAAATGCTCATTTGCTATTTATCTTTTTAATAAAAATACTGATTTTTTTTCTGAATATAAATATAGCAGGTGGTCACTGAACAAAATTTAGGGGAGCCCCCCCAAATTACAGAAATGAACACTAAAATTACCCATGATTTCACCATCCAGAGATAATCATTATATATTAGCTTTCAGAACCTATGTGTACACATTTTAAAAATTCCATTTATATCTTTATGTCTGTAGAACTACATATATAATTTCACATATCACCAAAAATTCTTTGCAATAAAAGTTTTCAAATCTCAAATCATTTGCCCAATTAAAAATCACCCTAACATTACATGGTGAATTATTTTTTAAGTATGTGAAATAAGAGTTCTTTTTCATCTTACATTCTTCTGGAAAGACTAATGCACAAGCCTGTAAAGGTGCACATGGAATTCACTTTCTCTTCTTACTTTCTATGCTAGAGTCCTAAGGGAGGAGCTAAGACAGAGTGAGGGCAGGGCAACAGCCAGCACTTTGTCTTTTTTTCACTCCTAGTTCATCTCTAAAGCCAGGACTTCTACCCAGGCGTGAAAGTATTTGCATAAGTGGCCCTTTCTAGTCCCTTGTGCTGATATAAAGTGGGGATTTTTGTCAGAGGAAAGGCCCCCCAAAAATCTGAGGTAGGAGCAAGGATAAACCTTTTGGTCATCCTCTTGAATATAAACAGAAGAGCCCAGAAGAGCATGGCATCCATGGCAACCATATCTAGATGTTACAGAATTTAGAGAACCCATTGAATCCTTTCAGAGGATGACTAGCAGACCTATGTTACATCAGATATAGCACCTAGCACAGAGCTAAGGACAGGATCTGTGCTGAATATGTCCTTCATGTTTGATACAGTATCATTCCAAGGCCTCTCCAGGGAAATCCCACATCTGCCTCACCATCTCACTTATTTATATTATGTGACTTACACACTTACCCCTACAATGTCATCTCCTGAGCACATTAACTCTATCTGACACTTAACCACTTGTAATCTGTTGGTTTTACGTTTGACTCTGAAAGTTTTGGTGTGGAAAGGCTGGGATCAGTCCTGATGAAATGCTTGACTCTGGCAGGCTGTCTTTCATAGTGAGGCGGTCTGGCTTACCTGGGAAGCTCCATGGTTGGTCACAACACTTCCCTTGCACACTTGGACAATAGCCCCAGCATGACCCAGACCCATGGATCTTGCTCCAGGGCTTGTAAATAAGCCTGGACCCTGTTCACATTAATAAATCTGACCTTAGTTCCAGTTGGTGGTAAGATGAGCTTAATGATGCACTGTTAGCCCTCACTGGAGTAGAGTTAAAGGAACTTCACTGCCAGAAAGAGTGACATTTGTATGGTGATTCTTCTGAGGTTTTCTAAGGTTGTTTGGAAGCACAAAGGTCCTGACTGTTCCTAGTGCCCTCCCTGCACTCTTGAGTCAACAGTTGTGTGTACATTAGGCAGCAGATGGAATCACTACGACTCATTCACTTTATAACCATTTATCCTTATGCTACCTTATGATCTATTTTTTCAGATCATTGTGACAAGTTTTCTACTCTTATGGAAAATTACTTTCATGGTTAAAGCTTTTGGTAAATGCTATGAAGCTTAATAATTCTCTCTACTGAATGGGAATAATTATGCAGTGGTTCATAAAATGCACTCATGGTCTCATTTAGTCATTAGAAAAACTAGGATATGATGCTTAAATGTGAAAAAATTCACAGGCTAAAGAGCCATAATATTGGACAATTGTTTTCTTTCTGAAGCTCCTTGGAGATGGAGTAACAAATCAGTTAATGTTCAAAGCAATTATTTGTTTTAGTTTTTTTTTATTAGAAAGCCTACAGCTTCTTTTAAAAATAAGGTTTCCACATATTCTAACTTATTGAAAAAGCTATTTGAAAAATTCTACCTCAACCTCCCTATTGTTTTATCTAAAATATTCAAGGTTTTCTTAATATAAATTGTCAAAACTATGTGTTTATTCTCATAATCATTTAACTATTCAGTGTGTGTGTGTGTGTGTGTGTGTGTGTGTGTGTGTGTGTGTGTCTTTGCTATCAGAATAAAAGTCTGGCATTCCTAAACTGCAGGGTATTTTCAATGAGTGCAATAGGTAGCTTTCATGCCCTTTTATTGCTAAGTAATTAAAAATTATCAGAGCACATGCTTTTAAAAATAATCACAGATAGATGTAAAATCTATTGTGTTCACATTGGCACTCTCTTCTATTTAGAATTTTGTATCTTGTCATATGAATAATTGCATTATTTTCAGGTCCACTTTTTACATAGACATGATCTCTAACCTAATTGTCTAAACTAAGCAGAACTATTCTGGTTGCAAGTGACAGAAATCCAACTCAAGGTAACTTAGCTATTTAAATAATAAAAATAATAATGATGACAATGTATTAGTTATTTTAGCTGGAAGGATATCTGAAGACTTATAAATAAGAGGAATAACTATAGAGCCAGAGCCTCAGAGACTCACCTCATCATTAATGGAACTTTTTTTCTCCGTTAATCTCCTACCACTTCTTTACTTCATCTACACACAGCCTCTTTCCACCCGGAAAGAAAGATAATATAAATGGCTGTTACTGGAAGTTGGGAAGTGAAAAGCAGGAGTAAGAGTCCTGCCAGACTCCTATGAAATGAGGGTGTGATTGTTTCCCAAAGCATGGGAGGCTAAGAAATAAAAAATACTTGGCTATACAACCTAAGGCAATTGTTCCTTTTTCTCACCCTTTGCCCTGATCTACCCAGAATCTGCTCTTCCCAAACTCCGTTTCCCTCTCAGTGTGCATTCCCACTGGAAAATTAACCTGGGAGTAATCTCTTCAGACTTCCATCCTTAAAAAGACAGGGCAAAGTCAACAGCTCTGTTATACTTCAAATTTCAGTAAATTAAAGAAAGCCCCTAGTGTTTTAGTCCTTCCTTATTACTCTGAGGAAAAATTAAATGGGTAAACTCAGGGGTTAGATTAAGAAGATTTTGTAACAACTACATAAGGCATGGGCACTAAACAGTCAGAACTGGTATCCATCTACATGTTGGCAATGCGTCCTGGAGGCCCTGCTATAACTCAGGCTTTAGTTTCCAGTTGCTGGGTAGTGGCATGGTCCCAGGTATCCTGTGGGTTGTGGGAGGCTAATAGTTGGGTGTTCAGGGCAGCTCAAAGCAGCAACTACTTACCAACTGCATAGAGACTATCGTAATATTTTCGCAGTAATATGTAACCACTGACTTAACAACCTGGGTTACAGTGTAAGTGTATAGGATTAAGGGTTACTTAAGAGAATTAATTCTGCACAACTGACTTTAAGAGAATTAAATGTTTGGGATATCAACCAAAGGTGATATGCTTTTTAAGTAGTTGCTCTGTATCATGTTTCTTGTTTGTTTTGTTTCTCTTTTCCTGCATGTATTTATTTCAAATGGGTCACTGAAAGTCTGGAGATTATATTCAAATTTTGGTGGATAAGTGGTATATGCATGAATTGTTTTCCCCCCTGAGGAGACTAGGCACTTTTACCAGGTTCTCCAGTGAGCCCATTCCATACACACACATACATGCACACACACACAAAATGTTAAAAAATCTCTGTCATAAGATGTCATATATATAATCTCCGTAAGTGGGGAAGAATATATTAAGCTCATGTAAGAGTCATGTCAAATAATTAAGTTACAATTTTGAAAGGAGTAGGACCATAGCACATGCCTACAGTTTCTCACTGGAAATTTTTCTTCGGTATTTACAACACCTTTTTGTATGCTTTTCTCTTGCAGTCAAATTAATCATTAAATGAGGGATTTATTTTGTGTCCATTCAGCTTAGCCCATTGCCAATTCTGGTTCACATGAACTCAGCGGTTAAAAACTACCAATATTATATTAGTCCTCATGAATTTCTCCACAGAGTGATAAAGTATAAAACAAGACTCAATATCAAAGATAATTGGGCCTAGAGCTTGTCTACTTTTATAGAACATTAGCTGAAAAAGTCTCACTTTGCAACTTTAATGAAGAAAACTGCTCTAAACTTTAGTGCAAATGTCTAATAAGCCAAAAAGGTTAAAAGCCAAATGGGGTCAGAGCTGTCTCTTTGATAGATGATAAATTCTGACCTTTGGCTCCAGCCAGGCCAGACCATGTCCTTAGAGTTACTAAAGATAAACAATTGGTTAAAGAACACAATCATTATTCAGACTGAAACTTAAACAGTTCTAGGAGTACTTCCTTAAACAGTTCTTTTTTATTTTATTTTTTATTAATTTATTTATTTATCTTGGCTGCGTTGGGTCTTCGTTGCTGCACCCAGGCTTTCTCTAGTGGTGGCAAGCAGGTGCTACTCTTCGTTGCGGTGCGCAGGCTTCTCACTGTGGTGGCTTCTCTTGTTGCAGAGCACGGGCTCTAGGCGCATGGGCTTCAGTAGTTGTGGCACGTGAGCTCAGTAGTTGTGGCTCGCGGGCTCTAGAGCACAGGCTCAGTAGTTGTGGCGCACAGGCTTAGTTGTTCCGTGGCATGTGGCATCTTCCTGGACCAGGGATCGAACCCATGTCCCCTGCATTGGCAGACAGATTCTTAACCACTGCGCCACCAGGAAATTCTCCCTTAAACAGTTCTACGTGTGCTTTATTTATTAACTTTTTAGGAAAAGCTATATAATATGAAAAGATCCCTGAGGCCCAGGCAATAAGTGAGTGAGGACTATACAAATTGCGGCCAGTGATTCTATTTTGAAAAGTTAAGGAAAGGAAACTTCTCAGGTGGTACATTTGGTTATGAACGTCCAGGACTCAATTTTCCATAGTGTTTACGTTCTTCCTTGCTTATTGCAGCTGATGACCAGGCTCAGATTTTCCCATAAAAATATATTGTATTGAGTTTGTTTTGAAAGAATATGAAATTCTGTAGTTTTACATTATTAAACTTATAAACGGCTTCTTCCACTTTTCCTTTTTGCATGTTTCTGCTCTAGCCTAACCATGTTTTCCTTGTTGTTTGTTTTGTTTTGTTTTTGCCATTCAACATATCTTGTCAAATGTAGCACTATTTCCATATTTGGTGTCTAAAATTATAAAATTTATTTGGTGTGAGGCGAGGGAGAAATTTCTTTCTAAAGGAACTTAAGCTGAAGTCCTAAAAAGTTCTGGGTTTATTCATTTTGTTAACAAATATTTATTGTACAATTGGAAGTTAGTCATCAGCTGTATTCACAGCAGTGAACAAAATGAACCTGGTCTCTTAGGGCATTTACAGTTAAATGTAGGAAACTGACATGAATTAATCAGGGGAACAAATAACCGTATAATTATAAGTGAACATGAGAGCTACAAAACAAATAAGAGATCACCAGAGAACTTTGAAAAAGTGATAGAAAGGGTTACCCCAGATGGAGAGAAGCAAGATGTTGTATTCTTTGGGAAGGAAATATTTTAGCTATGAGCTGAAGAAAGAGAAAGGGTCAGCAATTGTGGGAGAAGAGAAATCTAAGAGGAGGGAACAGCATGTACAAAGATCAGCTGAGGATCTGATGATGGAAGGTCAGTATGGCTACAATGAGTTGGAGTCGGGTGGGGAATGGCATGAAATGAAGAAAGAGGGAGCTTCGTGGCAGCCCTAGTGCAGTTCATGTAACATTCTCCCTCTGTCCAGATGCTGGGTAGGATCCCACTTCCTGCTCCCTCGTGTTTGTGTGGGGGTAAGGGGTGGTACATGCTGATAAATCTGGCCAGTGAGTTGTGAGTACAAGAGATGCCTATCACTTTCTGGCCAAGCCCTGAAATAAGCCTAGTAATGGATAAGATCACCTCTGCAATGGAGTGGAACTTCCTAGCCATCGGCAAAACGGGGAGGAAAAATGGTGTTGGGCACCATATGAGGGGTACCACAGGTCAGGAAGAAGAGAAGAAGGACTTTTTCAGAGGCAGAACTGAGGGGTAAAACCATTTTGTGCAATATTGTAGTAGGTTCTGCTATAGTGTGGGGTGGAGGGAGAGTGGGGAAAACCTTCCTTTAACCTGCAAAGAAGGAAGAAAATGATGGGAAGTAGTGTCTAAGACCTTGATGAAGTTACCTTTCTCAATCTCTAATTGCTTCATAGAAATAAAGAAATAAGCAAATAAACTATAAAGAAGTAAAGTATTAGTCACTTTCGTGTGCACTGAGAAAATCTCCAGAGGAGCCCAAGGCCAGTGAGGTAGGCTGTTTATCAGGCCTGCCCACCCAAGACTCAAGAACCGGTGACCCTATCAAAGTAGCAGGTGACACCCATCTTTCAATACTTGTTAGACTCCACCTGGTGTACAGCTGTGTCTGAGGCCTGCCTGATGACTTGATACGGTACCTTCTCTCATTAATGTCTTCAGGAAGATTTAACACTTGGCAGTCCCTTACTAAGTCAAATCAGGGGCATTACGTGGAGCTGTGGTTTTTGAACTGGGCATGTGTAACTTGGGTTATGTAAAGGCCTTACAGAGATTACCTGATTGGGGGTCATTTTAAGAACATCATTTTAAAATCCTCGATTAACATGTGTTTTCTTTCCTAAAACAGATCTACCTGAGAATTAATTTGGATGGAGTCACAAGTTCTCCTTTTCCAGTTCCCTTTTTCATAATTGTCCCTCTCCCATTTTACAAAAAAAGAAGAAAAAAAAATTTGACTCTTCTCCACCCCTACTATCACTATGGTGCATTGATATGAAAAATATCTAATTTTTTTCAGTAGAAATCAAAGGGACAATTTGACATACTGTCTTGGTAGCGGTATTAAAAAAGTGAATCACTAATAATTAACAGGTTTTTTGTGCAGGAAAAGTGGTCATCAGTTTTTTCCCTTTTAACAAAATTGAAGGAGGAGCTTTCAAGTCTAAAGCTGATAGAGAGTTGAGAATAATTTTTGTTATTACATCATTTGGTTTTGGGGTGTATTTTCTTTTTTGGCATGTATCAGAATTTCAAGGGATTTAATGATATTTCCATAATAAAACTCCTCCCATTCCCACATACTTATTTATATGTAGCACTTACTGTAGAATTAAAATATAGGAATAGATTTCGTTCTGAACTTTGTCTCATTCTAACAGTGAGATATATTCACCCACAAATAAGTGAGCAAATTGAGAAATTCAAGACCATCTGTTTCATCGAGATGAATTTCCAATGAAATTTTAGTTTTTATATTAAACAGTTACTAAAACTTATAAGGTGTTTTGAATAAGTATGTACTATATGATTGTAATGATAGCTCTACTCCGAACAAAAATTTGGATGGTACCAAATTGCTATGGCATTTAGATTTCCGTGAATACATTTTAAGAAAATTATTTAACAATTTTATTGTAACATGTCAATTTTACTATTGGATAACCCATTCCTTGCAAATATTTACACTTATGATGAAAAAAATAGATTTGACTTGAAAATATATGGGGAAGTAAATAATTTATCAAAATTATTTTAGATAATATAAAACTAAAAAATGTGAAGATCACTGGCATCGAAGGTTTATTCCCAGATATGACCACCTACTCTAAAAATCCTTTTAGATTATTACCAACTATTGCATAGTGTACCCTGTTGGATCATTATGTATGACTGAAGATATATAGAAATTTGAGACATGGACTTGATGGCATGAAATGGTAGCAGGCAACAATAAGCCATAGAGAATTATAGTCCTGCTGAGAATTATCAACCTGTGGCCTTTTGAATTTCCTGGAAGTAGAATTTTGAAGAGATGTTCTTAAAAAGGTGAATGTGGGTGTCTGGAGGGGTACTAGCCACAAAAGTTTGGGGAGAAAGGGCTTCCTACCTTCCTGGTCGGAGTGAAGGCTCACTATTCTGAGGATAAGCCTGTGGAAAAATAGAAGGAAAGAAGAGGAGGATGTAAAAAGTTAGATGCAAATGAAGCCAAAGGTTAGAAATAAAATTAAAGCAGATAAAATATTAAAA
This sequence comes from Globicephala melas, assembly GCF_963455315.2. NCBI lineage: Eukaryota > Metazoa > Chordata > Mammalia > Artiodactyla > Delphinidae > Globicephala > Globicephala melas. The sequence goes on along the minus strand of NC_083316.1, from coordinate 46,729,638 downwards.
GAGTAGTCTTATGTAGTGAAAATGAACATGTAAAGAAAGTTAAATTAAGAATTAAGAAAAGAAGCTTAGAACTAAAGGAAGTAAAAAATATCAAAGTAAGAAAATCTTTAAAAAATAATTAGTAAACTGTTGAAGGTGAAAGGGTGATAGAAAAAAATGGGTGGAGAATTAAATTTCATGGTGCATGGTGACTTAGTGCCGGGTAAGCAGAGAGCAGTGGGTCCCCTTCTCTCTCTTCCTTCCAGTAAGACCTGGTAGCTTGCACCCCAAGGAACGGAGGTGTCCTTGTATGGTTAGCCATGTTTCCTTAATGCAAATAGCTCAGGCAGGTGAGTGGCTGAGTTTGGCCCCCAAGAAAGCAATTACCCTATATTTTAACATTGTGTTGGAAAGACTCGAAGGTGAGATAGCCACGCCTAGATAAAGCAAATGATGGCTTACAGGATGGCGCAGAGAGACTGGGATGAGAGGAATTTGCATCCCCTCCACTTTGTAACTCTTTCACAGTGTCACATTTCCCTCTGGTAGGGCTGGTTGTCTCTGAAAGCTGATAGAGGGAAGTTTTGAGACAATAAAAGAAGAGCCTACATACAGAATAGAGCCTTGCTTCCTTCCTCCCAACCCTCATATAGAAGCAAATCTGTGCCTTCCAGCTTCTGATGCCCTTGACTGAAGAAGGGACCTCTAACAGCACTCTGTCCATTCAGTGCAGCACTGCAGTGAATGAGAGTCTGAATTCTAGCCTAGTTCGGGGCCCAGAGTGTCCCCAAAATATATGATGACCAGCAAGCGAAAGGAAGCCCTGAGGACAGCTTGCCAAGTATTGGGGGAAAGAAAGGGGCAATTGGATGAATGGGACTAACGTCATGTTTATGAGTCTCAACTCTTTTTTTTTTTTTTTGATAAAACCAACTTCTTTTCTAGCCACGCTTAGCCATTTTCCATCCCTCAGTAGCTTGAGCCACACAGCTTCTCAAAGCACAGAGTTTTTCCACATTTTCCCATACCTATATCCACTCTGGGAATGGGAATCCTCTTCTCCCTTGCAGATGCTGCTATTATCAAAGGCCAGTGAGACCACTGTCTTGTCCTATTATGGTCTCTTGTCTAAGATGTTCAGTAGGGATGGAAAAAATTTAGTAAAAGCATGGATTGCATATGAAATAACCTGAAATCTTGAATCATTTACTTTAAAAAATGACTCCCGGTGTGTCAAGGAATTTGGTGACACTGTTTTTAGTGAGTGTTTCTTAAGTGGGATACCTGGCAGGAATATGTTCAGATTCCTCCTATGCCTTTTCTCAGAAGTACCAGCCTTATGGGTACCATGTCACTTAGTATGTTCTTCTGGTAATTTTTCGTTCCTGGAAAGATCATTTTACCTTACGACATGTATTTCTAGAAGCAGAGAAATGTCTGACGAAACTAAACATTTTTGGAAGTTAAAATAGGATGTGTGCTTTTTGAGGTCCATGTCAGAGCTTTTCCTGAAAATATCAGGTAGAATTATCTGACATGGATAATGAAACAGTTTCTTCTGTAAAAATAGAATGAAGAAAAAGAAAGAAAAGGTCTTATTACTTTAGTATTACTATACTATCTCTGTATTTCAGACAGAACTTCAAAAGGTCTGTGTTATGATAAACATGCTATAAAGAGCAGGCATTAATTTATGTTGTAAAATGTCACTGCCTGAATATGGATGTAACTAGCTCTCACAAAGACCCTCTACTCAACTCCATGCTGTATTTTGTCACCTGTAGCATGAAACAGAACTGTTTGTGCTCAGAGACTTTTTTTCAATGAATATAGTTACTTCATCATCTGACTATAACTCCTCTCTTCATTTGGGCTAAAAAACCAAACCTTCAATTGTGAATAGGTATACAGGGGTGAATATTTTTTAAAAAGAAAGGTGGCAGATACCGTTTCCCAAACCCCTGCTGTAGTCAGCTCAGGCTTTATTATACGATAATATACAATGAGTGGCTTTAAGGACAGAAACTTATTTTCTCCCTGTTTTGAAAGCTGGAAGTCTGAGATCATGGTGCCAGCATGGTCAGGTTTCTGCTGAGATCTCTCTGGCTTTCAGACAGCTGCTTTCTTGCTGTGTTCTCCCATGGCAGAGAGAGAGGGCTCTGATGTCTCTTCCTCTTCTTATTAAGGCATTGACCCTTATGACACCAATTAACCTTAATGTCTTCCTAAAGGCCCCATTTCCAAATATAGTAACATTGGGGGCTAGGGCTTCAATGTATGAGTTTTTTAAGGGGACACAATTCAGTCCACAGCACCTGCTATTCTCTTGCCTCTTATTTCCCTTCCCTTAACACCACCAACTGCAAGTCCAAAGTATAAAACTCCTTCCTAGCTCACCATCCAATGTAAAGGTGGCTGTGCAGATCAACTCAGGCAAAGAGGTGCTGCTATAGCAAAGGGCCAAATTCCAGATTCCCTTTTGGGCACAGTTAGGACAACTAGGTATATAATCAGTATCACAGAAGTCACGCCTTCTCTGTGACATAGAGCAGTTAACCCTCATTCTGGAATATTCCCTCACCTGCCTCAGGAATTCTGCCTCTAACCAGTGCTGTGATACAGCTCTCTACTGTCTGGGGGAAGCCTCTATGATTAGTCTTAAGCCCAGTGATACATCCTGGAGTTGCAGAATGAATGAGCACAAGTTTGGGGGCCAGTCAGACCTGATTCTGAATATGAGCCATGTTATTTACTACCTGCCAGAACTCAGCAAGCTATTTAACCTCTCTAACACAGAGTTTCATTCTTTTGCAAAAGAGAATGCATGATACTTAGCTTGCAGAACTTTTGCAAATAGAGATAGTAAAGTGACATGCATCCAGGATTATGCCGGGAACATGGATTTGTGACTTGATATGTGATACTGAGAAGAAGGAAGGGAAAAAGGAGAAATCTGCTTAAGGAGTACTTTGAAGTAATCAAGATGATCTTTTCATTCACTGAAAGAAACTACAGCATTTTTAGAAGGAGGACGTTGGGAAAACCATGCTGCTTAGTTAAATAGGCAGTAAGGCACTGAAATTCTCAAAATGTTGCAAACGTGGGGTCTATCAAGACACAGTCGTATTCTAATGGACTTTCTCCTCTTGAACTCCATTAGATTGTCTAAATTTGGGGTATGTTCTTCATTTTTACAAATAATAACAGTTAATTTATTATTTTAATTTCCTTATAACCAATTTATAAGGAAATTAAAGGAGAACCTTCACACGTCTTCTTTCCATGATGTTCAAGAAAATAGACTGAGCTTTCTTCCCTGTCTCACTCCTAGTTTATATTTTCAAAGCCAAGTGCAGATACCTCTCTGGGCCCAACGAATCTTCTTTCCTACCGTCCTAGTCTATCACACACAATCCCCTTAAAGAATGCATGCTGTCCCTTAGCGGAGAGGCAAGCAGCTGGGCTTAACATCAAAGCATACAGGACAGCTCGGCACTTTTTCCACAGTTAAGAGACTTCAGGAACATAAATCAGTGAAAGGTGAGCATTCACTCATATGAATGAATATGAGTGAATACATCAGATGTCAGAGGACAGAATTTAGTTGTGTCAAAAGAGGGCAGAGAATGCTATCCTTTTATTGCTCTTGTTTTTGAAGTTTCTTTTTCCTTTTTCATTATTTTATTGTCTGTGATCATTGCAGAAACCTCAGTAATTACAGAGAAGCAAAGCAGTTTCTCTGGAAAAATTATAGGTGGTGATGGATGACGATGTAATCGTGTGACAATAAAATGCTGTATTAAGTACTGAGCTCCCTGCCAGATTATGGAAAGAACACACGAGTAGATAAAAGCACGACAGTTTTCTTTTTTTACTGTGTCTCAGGAGAAAACAATGCATGCCAGCTAGATGGAAGCAAATGAGATTAGTTAAAAGAAGGAACTTAACTAATGTAGACCAAGCCAGAGTAGTGATTATGAATGAGATGACTCATCTAATGAAAGCATAAATGAAGAAAAGTGTGGTTTCATCTTAGATTTTCCTGGTCATTTTCCTAAGGTGATTTTATGCTTTAGGAAGGAGTCGCACAATACAAAATGAGACAAATACTTGATAATTATGTGGTTAGTTGAATTAAATGAGTCTAGACCCCAATGGAATAGTTCACTTCTGTTTTCTAGGTCAACTGTCTACATTGTTCCAATGAACTGAGTTGGCTGTAAAAGCTCACTGTACTGTCAAGAGATCATTCAGAAACATCTCCAGGTGTTAAATAGAGCTATCATGGAAGAGTATGTTGTGTGCAGGGATGTATAATATATTGCAAGATATCAATAAAAAGTTTAAGATCATGTAAGCTACTCACACACTTAATCACCATAAGATGTAATATAGAACATGCATGTAAAACATAAATTTCACACATGAAAAAAGAATAAGTCATACACCCTCCCTTTTGTCCCCACCTCCCACCCACTTGCACTGTATTTGCAATAGCCTACCTGTTAAGGATTCAGGATCAAGCATAGATTATCTGACTTATCCAATTTCTTAGTAGCAGAATAAAGAGCTTCTTGGGAGAAAGAGGCTTATACTCAAAACCTGCTTTCTGAGTCCCTTTGAGTTGAGCAACAAAGGAAACTAAAAAGGCCCAGAAGTTGAAATGGAAGGTGTGTATCCAAGGTTTATTAGGAATGATTCACTACTTTATTTGGTTTTCTGTCCTACATTAGGGCATAGGCTTTGCCTAGAGGGTACGAATTACCTGTAGTTCCTGCTCTTTTAGTAGTTCAGGCAGTGCAGAATGATGGATAAGATGTATAGGACAGCAGTCTATTTGCCTGAGTTTTCGCCTTTGAAAACTCAGCCAAATAGACGACATCACATTTCATTATCTGACCCTGATGAGGCATGACATTTAGATTGGGAGCAGAAATGCCAATATAATTGAAGGGTTTGGAAATGGCCCTTTGAAGAAAGGTGATGAATTATTGATTTAATCTAAGAAAAGAAGATGGAGAAATGATACAGGAGGGGGTTAATTTCATATGCAGCTTGCTCAGGAGGCTGCATCTTAACCGATTTTGAATGACATGCGCTCAACTGTGCATGTGGCCTGGTGTTGGTAGAGAGAGTCGGATGAACAAGCTCGAAGGTCTTCATTGGATGTTATTAAATTTTTTAAGTGGACAGGTAGAAAATGAGAAGATTTCTCAGTGCCACAGAAGATTGCTGTGCCTGCCCTTAGTGCTGCCTGGATTTCCTCTAATTGAGAACAGTATGAAGAGAACTCTGATTGTCAAAGTCTTGCTCTTCTGTGAGAGGTAGTTATGGACAGAGGAATAAATGCTGGAAAGCTTGGTTTTAAATGATAATTCCTCTCCTTATTAGCTGTGTGACCTTGAACAAAGTATTTAACCTCTCTCTGTTCTCATTTTCCTCATTTGTAAAATAGGCACAACAATAAAACCTACCTCACAGTTGTGTTTCAAATATGAAATGAATCAATATTTTGGGTATTTGGAACATTTTCTGGCACAAAGTAAGCCCTCCATAGATGTTGTTTTCAATGTATATTTTTTCCAATAATATTTTTATTATTTTTTTATTTTTTTTATTATTTTTTTCCAATAATATTTTTATTATTTTTCACCTGATTATGAAAGTGATATGTGCTTATTATTTAAAAGATGGATTTTTAGAGAAAGATAACAAAGATGAGAAAAAAATTATTTGGAATCAATTTACTCTCAGATAACTACAGTTGACATCTAGATATTATCCTTCCAGTTTCCTCTTTGTAAAACTTACAAAATGTATAAAATTATATCATACACACATGTCATGGAACCAATTCCCTATTGACTCCTGTTCTATCCCACCCCTAAAATAAAAACACATACTGAGCTGTGACACTGTCATCTGTCAGAATCCATTGCTCTTCCAAGACAATATCTTCTACAAACTTTTTCTTGACCAACTCACTCTCTTTTGAATCCCATTATTATTATTCTATGTGTGTATTCCATGTAGCCCTTAACATACTGCTTCTTCATCCAACCAATAATATTGAATACCTTTTCTGTGTCAGGCACTGTGTGAGGTGTGGTTCTCCAGTGGTGAGCAAAGAGGAGCAGGGTCTCTCTCTGCCTTGCTGGGACTTAAGTCTCAGGAAAGAAAAAAATGCACTAATCAAATAATTGTACATATACATGTATAATTTACAAACAGTTGTAAACTTTTAGAAGGACTGTCCCAGAGTAATTGCTCTGTAATAAATTCATCTACAGGATGAATTATAAACAGTTATAGAAACTGTGTTTATAGAGAGACAATACATGTTATAAACCTGGTCATTGTAAGAATAACAATTAGGAGGAGGGGAAGGATGGGAGGAAGGAATGAGAGGATAGAAGGAGAGAATGTGAAAATATTAAGATGCTCTTTTTTCTAAGAGGGGAGAGTGAGTTGTCTAAAATTAAATTGTTTGAAAAGTAATCCTAATGCCTTCAAAGTTTTCATAATCTCTTTTCTTAATCCTAAAATCGAATATAATATCCTGTGGTTATATAAAGCTTAACAATGGTATCTTCAAGTTATTTTCCTTCTGTTAACATTAGTTACAATCAAATTTAATAATTTTAAATAAAAATAATAAGTATATAATTCAAAGTTTTAGGAAAATATTTCTCTTATTTCTCTTTCTCTCTCTCCCCATGAATCTATTTATCATAATACATTCTTAGAAAGATGTCTGGAATCACGTTTGCCTAATGTTAATGTTTAATTTCTTGTGGTGAGATTATAAAACTCTCACTTTCATCATTTTTCTTTCCTTTATTTGTAACTTATTTGAGGTGAGTATATATCAGTTTTTTAAAAGGTGGTTTTCTTAAGAAAGAGAGATTGAGATGGAGGCAATTATGCCAAAATGGTTGTAACAGAAGCTCCCTTGAAAGTTGTCTTCACAATTAAAAATGATGTATGTAAGATGCTTGGCGCAAAGCCTGAAATACAGTGATCGATAAATAAGGTAACTATAATTCAACTGTGGGTTATTATTTTTGATATATAAAGAGGTAGGTGAGCCTTACATGGAAGTGGTAGCTGATACATTTTGGAACATTTAAGCCTGAACTGGGTAAGGGGAGGGAAACGGCAGAAAGAAAAATGACATGTTGGGAAAAGCATGCTTTAAAGAATTTCCATAATCATTGTTGTTTGCACCACAGAGGGAAGGTAGGAGCCTACACTGCTTTGTCTTCAGTGATTTGCATACCATATTTTACTAATCTCTTCTATTAAAGTCTTTAATCCAAGGTCGTGTAATCGAATCTCTTATTTTTTTCTTTTAGTACTTTTATAGTTTTGGTTTTTTACATTTAAGTGTTAAATCCATCTGTACTTGTGATTATAATTTTGTCAAAAAGGATTATAATGTTTTTGTTCTAAATGGATAACCAATTGTTCCATCACCATATATTGGAATGACCATACTTTTCTCATTTACTTTAAATTCCACCATTATTATGGTAAGGTTTTTGTGTTATTGTTGTAAGTTTCCACGTGTACATGGTCTGGTTTTGACCTCTTTCTGTTCCATAATCAATTTTTCTAGTGCCTTGCCAATACTACCTTTGATTACTACAAATTTATATGGATCTACATAAAGCTAGTAAGAATGGAAAAGAGAAGAGAGATTGGAGTTTTTCAAAAAAGAAAGTAAAATTGGTGCAACTCAGTGGCTGTTTGTTGCATGCGGACGTGAGTAAGAGAGAAGAGTGAAGGATGACTCCCAAATATCTAGGTTGTTTCTAGTTGGAAGGAAAAAAGGAAACAGGAGGAAGCAAGGAAAAAAGACACGGGAGAAATAAACAGGAGGAAGAGCAAGTCTGTGGGGGAGGATGGTTTGTCACATTTGAACATGGTACGTTTGAGGTTTCTGCAAGATATGTAGGTAGAGCAGACTTACAGGCCTTGAGGTATGAGAGTTGCAAGTTCAGGAGTCATCAGATGTAGTTTGCAGGTGAACTCATAAGAATGAATGCAGTGATTCCAGCAGTGTGGACTGGAGGCAGTGGCTGCAGTGATCTTCAGTATGACCCTGGGGGGGACTTCCTCTTATAGTGAATGCAGTTTTCTTGCAGCAGCTGTGGATACTCCTGAGGTAGCCTCAGCTTATTGGCGTAACCTCTTTGCATCATCATAGATCTTTTCATTCTCCAGACTTGGCTCTTTAAGCCCTGGGAAATGTTCTTGTCTAATATTTCTTTGACAGTAGTAGCTGGAAGTAGTAGTTGGATGTATGATCTCTTGGATGATCTTCCCTATTTCTTATGTTTCCTATTTTTTGTTTCTCTCTTTAAAAAAAAATTCTACTTTCTATGAACTTTTCTCACATTTGTATTCTACCCCTTCCATTGAATCTCTTATTTTAGAAATCCTGTTATTAACTTTTATTAGCTCTGTCTTGTTTTATGATTGTTACATTATCATGATACCTTGTTATATTGAAGCAATATTTTCTTAAATCTCTCTTAGCATATAATTAGAATTACTAATTAAATTTCTCCCAACTATCTGTTTCATCCAAGGTCATTTTATTTTCTTTGCTTGTGTATATTGGGTTGTCTCCTTCAAGACACATTACCTTCAGATGCCTGATGAGCCAGGATCATCTTTTTATTCAAGTTCAAGAGAAGAAAAACTGAACGGACTCTGACTAGTAGTTTGCTTTAGGGTGATGGAGCTGTGAATGGACAGTTTTATTGGGGGATCAGAACATTCCAGATTGTGGAGATCCTTTGTCTGGAGCTATTACTGTTTTCATTCACTTACTTACTTTAGTGAACTTTTCGTTTCTAGTAAAGAGTCCTTAAATATTTCCCTATGGCAGAGTGGCCTGACTAGTGGGTGTCTGCTTTCCTACAAGGATGGGTAGTGGCTACTTCTACAAGGGAGGCTTACAATTATTACTCCTATTTCCAGTTCCCCATTTCACTTCTGTTCTCTTTCCTGACTGCATTGTACTTGGTGGTTTGGAATTCTGAGCCATTTTGTTTGTGTAAATCAATCTCTCTCTCTTACTTATATCCCCTCAAGACACTCCAAGCTATGGTTTACTCTGTTTCATTAGTTATCACTTCTTTATCTGCTTTGACTTTTATAAGTTTGTCGAAATTTTCTGTTTTCAGATGACTCTCTTCCAGTTCCTTACTACCATTATTGTTTTGTTTTGTACTTTTCTCCCCTTTATGACATCTGAGCTGGGGGAGGTAATAAATACATATGGCCATATTAGTCAGGGAAACAGAAGTAATTCTAGGAATTTCATACAAGACAGTATATAATACAAATAAATAAAAGCATACACAGTCATTCCAAGAGCTTGAAGTTAGGGAATCAGGAAGCTGGTACTAGAATTCAAGAAACCAGTGGTGCAGAGGTCACAAACACATGCCACCAGTGCTCTCAGATGTCCATAACGCAAAAGTAGGTATTCTTAGCAAAATTCCTAGTGTTTTATGGGTTTTTCCAAATGCCTGTCATGTGTGTACCATTACAGTATCATGCAGAATACAGGAAGCACATTTTTGTTGCAAAATATATATATATTAGACAATGCCAAAATAGAATTTCTCATTTCATTGATATTTCTAGTTTCCCAAAGAGGCTAGAAACAATGTATCAGTATAGGTGACACCACATTATAAATGTATATATTTATACATAAAAGTTTGAGATAAGTAACTGTTCAGGGTTCAAGAACAATAAATAAATATGATTTGGGATTTATTTTCTTTCATAAAAATAAACAAGCAAGACTTTTATACTATGGCATTACAATGTGGCATCTATCATATGGATGACAATATGCCTTATGCTTTTTTCTCTAAAATATTATGGGGGAATGAGGTTAGCAATATAAACTCTTTTATTAACAGTAAACTTGCAGATGTTATTATGGGGGTTTCCAACTTTTATGATCTTTCTTTTATCAGTTCTCATTTAGCTTCAATCCATAAAAAAGCTTCTTGTAGAAATACTTTTTAGCACCCCTTGAGTTCATTCCATCTTCTCTTTCCTCAAGAGGCAAGTTAAGAGTATAGACAATATTTTCTCCGGATATTACTTTCATTTATATGTTTATACATTTAGATTGACAATTTTCACAAAAACAGTGCTAAAATCCAAGACAAAAAGAGGAAGGTTTTGTAAAGTATGAATAGTTCTTAAGGGGATGGTATCATTTAACTCTGAAGGCTTTCTTTCTTTCACTTTTCATTGTTTTGGTTTTAGAGACCACTTGTAGAATATTTCTCTCAATATAAAATCAGCATATCAAATGCAAAAAAACAAAGCCCAGAGTTTAGTACACTGCTCACTTTTATTATGTTCAGGTAGAGTTTTAATAATTTTACGAAGAGACATGAGTGAGAATAATCAACATAGTTCAAAATGCTCAAAACTTTAGCTATACATTCAGGAGCCTTTACAAACTCACCTTTTATTTCAAGTTTCCTTTAAACATCAATTTTTGATGCCTTGCTTTTCCGTGGGTTTGGTTAACCTGAGGGTCATTCACAGTATATTTTCTTGTCTATTTTCTACACTTTAAGTAGAGGATTTAAAACCAATAAACTATAAAGAAGCAGATTTGGAGAATCTTATTAAGTTTCTCTCTGGAACAGTCGTACTTACACAAACATGTTATATACAGTTTTAGGGGCCTATCAACCCTTCTATATATAGCCAAGGTTAAGCTCTTCTTTCTGTTAACACAATTGCAGTCAATTGTAACATTGTGTTCCAGATCTAGAGACAGGAATTATATAACTTCTCTCTAAATATGACATCTGTTTCCTTCAAGTGAAAAATGGCTTCAGTCCTAAGTACCTATATCCATATTCCATTTAAATACACTTGACATTAATGAAACACTATAGATTGGAATCCAGTATCATATTTATATTAATTAGTCAATATTTATGGAGTTTTGGGTACTGTGCAATTCAAGTAATACATATTCTTTGCCCTCAGTGATGTCACAGCTAGCTAATGAGAGAAGCCAGCATAGAAAAAAAAAAAAAAGAGCAATACAATGTCCTAAGTATAACACAGAGATAGTACCACAGGGCTGGAAATAACTAAAGGTGGTATGGAAGAGGAAGTGAATGAGGAACGGCTTCTGAGAGGAGGTGTTGCCAGAGCTGAATATTAAAAGATATGAAAGACTTATTCATGTTGATATGGAAAAGATTAAAGAAGGGAGGCATGGGCTTTTCTGAGCAAAGAATGCATATTGAAATCACAGACATATCAGCTAAGGCCAGGTATGTGGAGGAATCCAAGTACTTACTTTAGTGTTGTTAAAACAAAACAAATATGAGTCATGGAGTAATGACAGATGAGACCAGAGGGATTGGCTGAGGGGGATCAAATCACACAGGAATAATCCCACATGTGATGCTAACAGTGGGATAGGAGAAAAGGCCTTGGAAGCTACTGATGTATTTTAAGCAGGGGAGGGACACATTAATAGATTGATTCGTGTTCTTCAAAGATCGCTCTGTTGGCTGCATGAAGAATAGATTTAAGAGGTAAAAGACTGACTAAAATGTTGTTTTCATAGCAAAGGGAAGAGATAAGACCCTCTATCAATGTAGTAAGAATGCAGAGAAGGTAAATTAGATTTAAAAAATTAGAAAGTAAAAATCAGCATGACTTGGTGGCTGTCGGATGCTGAGTGACAAAGAGAGAAGAGTCAGGAATGACTTCTATATTTCTAGCTTGTTTTCCTGGGTGTACCTAGGAAGACTAAATTTTGATGGATGGGTGAAAGAAGAGGGACCCTGCAGAATGTTCTGGTTGGAAAGAACAAGAAAATACCCTGCTGGTATCTCAGGATCTATAGTCTCAGTTTCATTTTGTTGCCAAGTTCTATTGATTCCATATCACTCTTTTGAAAAATTTTTTCATGGTTAAATGCCACTGGCATAAATTTAGACCTCTAAGACATATACGCCTTCAGATGCCTCATTGCAGAGGACCTATATGACTTTATGTGAAGGTGAGGACATCCTAACACTTGTGTTTTGTTACTTCTCAAGTTACAAATCTATGGATATTTGCTGGATTGATTACTGGTCTTTTTTCCATTTTACATAACATCTTCACTGATAATCCTGGCTTGGTATGAAAGCTTTTACCTTCATCATCTAAATGTCTCTTAGTTTCCAATTTCTTCTGTGTAAAGAGTTTGGTTTCATCAAATATAAGCTGACATTCAATTACCTATCTAAATCATAGGAGAACTTAACATTTTTATTCATCTTAAGATATGGCTGAAATCCCAGTTCTAAAGCAATTGTTTTTACATGTGAGAAAATTCTTTTCAGTTGGCATTATTAGACATTGGAATGAGTTTCCTAGTAAGATGTTAAATGTGCTATCCAAAGACGTTTTTAGGCTAGATAAGTACTGACTGAGTAAAATAGGTATAGTTCTATCTGAAGAGAGAAAGTCCTAATAATATCAGGCTGTGTATGTGTATGTGTGTGTGTACATACACACACACAAACACATGCACACATGCTAGCTTGTATGTGCAAAGTGGTTTTCACCAAACGTGGTTGTAAACAAAATGTCATCGATTATAAAAACTGAAAAGGACACTTCATTTTAAAGGTATAGGAACTCAAGCCCAGTGCAGTCTCTCTTCCAGGGGAAATCCATTGAGCACAAAAACTGATCAGTGTGGTCGGCCACACTTTTTTTTTTTTTTTGCTGTACGCGGGCCTCTCACTGTTGTGGCCTCTCCCGTTGCGGAGCACAGGCTCCGGACGCGCAGGCTCAGTGGCCATGGCTCACGGGCCCAGCCGCTCTGCGGCATGTGGGATCTTCCCAGACCAGGGCATGAACTCGTGTCCCCCGCATCGGCAGGCGGACTCTCAACCACTGCGCCAGCAGGGAAGACCCGGCCACGCTTTTTTTTTTTTTTCCCCGGTACGCGGACCTCTCACCGCCTCGGCCTCTCCCGTCGCGGAGCACAGGCTCTGGACGTGCAGGACTAGCAGCCACGGCTCACGGGCCCAACCGCTCCGCGGCACGCGGGATCCTCCCGGACCGGGGCACGAACCCGCGCCCCCTGCATCGGCAGGAGGACTCCCAACCACTGCGCCACCAGGGAAGCCCCGGCCACACTTTTTTGACAGCTTATACTGCTACTGTTGTTTCCCTTCTTTCCCAGTCATTTACATTATGACAGACCTCTGAGCAGAGTCTCAGTATAAACTTCTGATTCTCAGCACACAAACTCATTTGGAAAAGATGTTTAATACATCTTTTAAAAAGGCCAGTGGCCTTTTGTATTTTCAACTGAGATAGAAAATGCTGTGATGGGTTCATTCAAGGGAGACCCGATATCTTAAATACAATGAAGAAGTCAGGCAATTTTTAGGAGTAGAAGTGAGAGGATGATTCATACGTAAATTTGTATTTTCTTTTATGAGTTTTTTTTTGATGTGGCAGTTACCCAAGTTTTATGGTGAGATGAGATGAAAGGCAATGAGCAGTGACTGAAAGATTTCTCATCTCCCTACAATTTTATTAGGAAGAACTGTACAGCAAGGACACAGTTCATGCACTGCTTTCATTTATTAGTATTTGTATATAAAAGTGAAGTCTTTCATCACTTTTCTTCCCTTCCTCACTTCTCCTTTCTTCTCCCCACCAATAACCCCTGCCCCCCAGCCTTGGTTTCTCTGTTAAGCTTTTCTTTCTTTCTTTTTATCCTTCCTTGTAAGTGATTTTGCTTCTTCGTGTTACCACCCTTTGTCCATGGTCTCTCCACCCTATGGTATGAGATGAAGACTGTAGAAATAAGAATTCAGAGCAGTTTATGACGTAATGGTTGGTGTTTTTAAAAGAGCTAGTAATGGTAGTTGATTCATAAAACTCAAGTGATTAATCGAAGTCAGTGAAACTTTCATAAGCTTTTATTTTAATCAGCTAAAATGATTAAAATATCCTACTTCAAGGTAAGAAGGGAATTTTTTTTTCTTAACACAGTTATGAGAGAATTCTAGGTTCACTTAATTGTAAGTAAGCATCTTAAAGAAGGAAAGAAAAACTCATGTTTAAAATATTTCCTCAAAAGTCTTGAAGTAATTGGAGCAAGAATACACAATTAGGGTCATGTGAGAGAGTTAAGGCCAGTGTTTGTTTTCTGACATACTACTTAGGGACTGACTGGGGCATTGTAGAGAAGTAGTTCATTATATTATAATGTAACATTAGTCTTGAATGCATACACCTAGGATCACCTACACCAAGAATGTGTAAATGGATAGTTTGTTCTTTAAATAGTACCTCATACCAAAAATGCCAATTTAAATGGTTAAGCACCTGGAAAAAATTTCCACAAAGTGTGAAACTTTGAGTAATGGTTCAGTTTAACCAAAATAGAAGTGGGTTAAATTATTTGGCCAAAGTTACAGTGAAATAAATGACATGACAGTAGCCATACACAAATTGAACTAGGACCATGTCATTCTGTGTCCACAGGTGGGATCTCCACCCAACCAGCAGGTTCATCAGCATTTACCTTTTATTAACAGAGGAAATTGGTGAAAGAGTTGAGAGATGGGATAATAAAATCCCACTTCACTGGGGAAAAATCAAGCCTCAGCCACATCCTGCTGATGACGTGTTAGTGCTATTGTCCTTCTATACAATATGCTTGTACCCAAAAAGAGGCATTGCTTTTTGTGTGTGTGTGGTGAGCTATAAATGTTTACATTAGAAAAATTCAAAAGAGAATTTTGCTTAGATCTTGATAAAATATGAACCTTGTGGCTGATGGAAGCTATAGATAGATAAATGAGTCCAGTTGTCTTGGACTTGTAAAACTTAAAGAATTCACCTCAAGAAACAAAGATAACTAGACAACTTGAAAGAGGAAGTGTTTCCAGTTTGGTGAGTAGAGTTGATTTGGCATTCAAAATCTATGTGTTTAGAAACGAATGATAAACATATAGAACTTACACTATTTTCAGAATTTATTTTCTACAGCAAGTATTATGTTCAAGAATGTTAAGTGGGGTGTCCTGAGTAGCCATTGTACTTCACCTGGCTCTGTTTGTTTGTCATCATTCGAAAGAGAATGAAAGGAACCTCAATACAATAGCAGAAGTTCCTCCTTGTGGCTATTATAATTTTACTGCTGAGGAAAGGACATCTATGGGTCTTTGATTAGACTAGAAAGCATCTTAAAATTCAGAAATTATAAATAAGTATTTTGGTGTGGGTTAAATTAAAAACACAGGATTACATGGTTTCAGGGCCACAGACATCTTAGACATAGGTAGTAAGAACTTTGTTTTATATGGGTTTTTTCAAAACTGAATATGACCTGCAAGAAAAAAAAAAAAGTGGAAGCAACTGATTTTTCCCAAATCTTCAAATTAATGGTGATATAAGCATATCATTTATATTTCATTTTAATTATATGATATCTAATTTTTTATGTAAAATTTTATTTCAGATCAATTTGATAATAACCATAGCACTAAAACAAAGTAGTTGTCTTAAGATGTTTTAGTGTTGTTCAGGAAATCACTTGAAGAATAAAAACCATCAGAATAAAAGCTGGATACCTATGTTCCATATTTCAATACTAGCTTTGATTTCTTCAGCTGAAAAAAACCTGTATATAAATGGGTTAGGAGTTATGTGCTTTCATAATGTGTTGTGTCTCCTTTGTAACACTCATTTTATTTAATTAATCTATTAGTTATTTGGGGGATCATTGTCCAATATATGTCTTCTCTGTTTTACTAGAAACTTCACGAGGGCAGAGAGAATTCTCCCTCTTGTTCAGCCTTGAAGTTTTGAGACATGGCATAGCCATTGGCACAGCATAGGTACTAATAAATATTAATAGGACCAGTGAATTAGTAAATTAATGAATAAATGAATAAATGGGCCTGAAGTAGAAAAGATATGTTACAAGTGTTAATAAGAGCCAATTATAAATTAATACATTAATCTCTCACTTGAAACGGAAACAAATTAGGGACAACTCATGAACCTTAAAACTTTATGTGAAAATCTACTGCCTATAAAATGAAAATAATAATGCTTGTCTTTTATTTCCCCATTGAAATGTTATAAAAATGGTTTGGGGAAATGTTCAAGTGAGCTTTTTAGTTCTGTACTTTATACATCTATTAAAATTAATTTTTAGGTGCTAAACATTTTAACATGTAATGCTTATAGTATACTCTGGCTCCCTCACTTTCAGAATTTTATAATGGCTTCTTCTCTCTCCAGCCCTACCCACAAGATAGTATTATTACGTATATATTCTTGCTTTGGTTTTGTGCTGTGATGGAGAGCCATAAAGTCCTATCTGAATTAACCTCGCATCTAGCTAATTGAAGTGCGTGGGATTCTTCTGGTCTCTGATAACATCTCATAATGAGTTCTCACCCTTGCAGCCAGAGACAATGTTAAGATTTATCATAAGATCAAATATTTATAAATAGTATGTATTTGGGATTTTGTACGTATTTCATGTTTTCTCTCTCCTTCCCTTGCCCCCACCCTCCTGGGCATGAATGAAATTTTAAGACCATTTATAAACAAAGTACTGTTTGGTTTGAGTAAACCAAAGGACCCCAAAATGTCCAAGTCAGGGTTCATCAACCGGATTTACTTCATCCCCACAGAGGTGGGCACCTAGGCCTGTAAGGACACAAGGTTAACTGGGGAATGGAAGCCCTTCTTAGGTCCTCTTGGTGGGGACACGGCACTGACTCAGTGTCAGGTCATAAAGGAGACTCAGGATTTGTTCATTTCTTTTCCAAAATTCTGTGAATTTTATGACTTCTCCAGTGTTCTTTTAAAAAAGATTTTGAAGGTATGAATATATATATGCCTTTTCGGATATATTCACGGGCATTTGCAGAGAAAGTGGAATAAATCATTAGGTTAATGTGTGTAAATTTACCAACACCTTTTTAATATCTCATCAGCCACCTTGTTTGTTATTCACTCTGCTGATGAGCTCATATCCTTTTTTTTTCGTTTTAAATGTAGGAATTACCATATGTCAGGGGACCAGATGTTGCTGAAAATAAACAAAATATCCTCCTTATTTTAACTTGAAGGCACTGATTGGTGGGTCCTCACACTGTTATGTTCTGTATGAGGGTGTGTGCACAAATCATAGGACATTTGGGCCTGGATCCAGTGATAACATGTTATTTGAAATATTTAGAGCCATGTTTATCTTATGAATTTGCAGTTGATTTCTCTTTTCTTTCTTTTTTTTTTTTTTTTTTTTTGCGGTACGCGGACCTCTCACTGCTGTGGCCTCTCCCGTTGCAGAGCACAGGCTCCGGACGTGCAGGCTCAGCGGCCATGGCTCACGGGCCCAGCCGCTCCGTGGCATGTGGGATCTTTCTGGAACGGGGCACAAACCCGTGTCCCCTGCATTGGCAGGTGGACTCTCAACCACTGCGCCACCAGGGAAGCCCTCTATTTTCTTTTTAGTAATTATTTTTAAAGAAAACTAACAAAAAATCCAACAGTTTCACATGAATAAATTCATTTGTTGCACATCAAACAAAAATGAATATATTTCCAAGCAATGATGAAAGATGATGACTGTAATAGTTCCAGCTAAACTTTATTTTGAAACTCATCTGTTGGTGTCATATATTTGATATCTGTTAAATTCTGTAGGCCCAAGCAAACTGAGAAGAGTATAATTAATTTTATTTGTTGTGTAACATTAAAAAATTCAGAGTTTGAATGTGCTGGGAATGTTACATTGGCACCAGTAGAATGGCCAATGGTAGAGATTTAAAACACCAAAGACTTCCTTGTGTCAAGCCTCATACTTGGGAGGCCCACATGATATCACTGAGATTCCTTTGGCAATGCAAACATTGGAATGAGCCTTACTGGCCCCCTCCCAAGAACTAACTTGGTTATTTGTTTTAATGATTGGACCCTCTCTGTTGGAGAGCAGAGGTGGCAATGCTAACTTCTGTCATTAAAGAAGAGCCCACTATGTTATTTTCACAAATCTAATATGTAATTTATTATACGGACTGTCGTTTTGGTTTGATGATCCTTAAGTATCTCTAGATAGTATTATTATTTTGGATTTTGGAATAAGACACAGTGTAACCTGATGGAAGGAAGAGGGGGTTTACAATCCCACAGAGTTTGGGTCCTGTTGTCATAGTGAGTCTCAGTATGAACAGGGACAAGTTATTTAACTTCTCTGAGCCTTATTTTCTTCATCTGTAAAATGGAGATAACAGTCTCTCCCCAGGAAGGTTAAAGTAAGGATTAAATATGATAAAGTATGTAAAATACTTAACAGCGGACCTGCCTCCAATATGTGTGCAGTAAGCTACTATCAGTTCGATCAATAAACTCACATAGCACAGCATGGACTTCCTGACTGCTTTCCTGGGACCATGTGGAACTCTCTGGATCCAGCAGAGGAAGAGCTATGCAGAAGTGAGAGCTCCAGGACTATGTCTGGAATCCAATCTCATTGCTCAATGCCTTGATATATATTTCTAAGTATTTTAAATATTATCCTTAATCATTCCCATCTTTCAGAGAAAGAGAAATGGCTCCATAATGCAGGTAAAGTGCCTAGTGTAGTGACTACTACATCATAATGTTAGATATTATCATAATTTTTATTACCAGCTGTGGTAGGCTGAATAAGGGCCCCCGAAGACATTCACATCATAATTTCTGGAACCTGTGAGTATATGACCTCACATGGCCAAAGAAACTTTGCAGATGTGATTAATTTAAGGATGTTGAGGTGGAGATATGCTCCTTAGTTATCCAGGTGGATCCTAAATATAATCATAAGAGGCCTTATAAGAGAGAGGCAAGAAGGTGAGAGATGTAAGAATGCAATGTGACAACAGAAGTAGGAATTGGTATGATGTGGCCACAAGCTGAGGAACGTTGGTAGCTTCTAGAAGCTGGGAGAGGAAAAGAATGGACTCCCGCCTGGTATCTCTAGCAGGAACCAAGCCTGCTAGCACTAATTTTGGACTGCTCACCTCCAGAACTGTAAGAGAATAAATCTGTGCTGCTTTACACTTTTAAGTTTGTGGTAATTTGTTATAGAGACAGTGGGAAATTAATACACTCGCCACCCATAACCGTATTTCTAAAAACCTGGAACTCTACCATCTCCTGAAACTATCCTTAATTTGCATGATTCTTGTTTTTGTGTATATGCTCTTCCTATTCACTTCTCCGCACATTATTACCCTTCTCACATCTATTTTACCCAGGAAGTTCCTACTTATCTTCTGAGATAGTATGATATAGTCTACCAGTGAAGAAAGGAGTCTCAAGACTTCTTTGAAACTTTGTAGTCTTTTATCTATAGCTCATGAAAAGGACTCTGAGCCAACAATATATATTATTTTTTATTTCATCCAAGAACCTACACTAGAAATACTTTTACTGGAGAAAAAAAAACTGGGAACAAACTCTGTGTCTTTTTCTCACATGCCTATTGCCAAATTCCTCTCCCTGCTCTGCTTTCACCACTGATTCTAGACATTGTATTGATGACTGTGACCTTACATGACCCTTTGACTTATCCAGATGGTGTGAAAATGCCCCTCTCCAAAAAGCCCACACCAGTTTTCAGCTTGCTAATGGGCAGAATCTCTAAGTACTTAGGGTGTCATCAAGAATGATGGACAGGGCTTCCCTGGTGGCGCAGTGGTTGAGAGTCCGCCTGCCGATGCAGGGGACACGGGTTCGTGCCCCGGTGCGGGAAGATCCCACATGCCACGGAGTGGTGGGCCCGTGAGCCATGGCTGCTGAGCCTGCGCGTCCGGAGCCTGTGGTCAGCAACGGGAGAGGCCACAACAGTGAGAGGGCCGCGTATCGAAGAAAAAAAAAAAAAAAAAAGATGGGCACATCTTCCTGTCAGATGGGCGAAATTAATACTGAGATTAATGGTTAGGCTAATGGCAATTACTTGACTTTAACAGATTTTATAGCTACCTAGTATCATTCACTCTATTTTTATTATAGTAAAAAAATGTACAACATAAAATGTATCACCTTATTCACTCTTTTTGAGACTATATTTTTGAGTCCTGGAGTATAAAAGTGGTAGGATAACCAAGGTATCTACTTTATCATAGAACCATCAACACTGACTTTTGAAGAGAGGTTTGAATGTCTTGTCTTTGAAATTCCTATTGCAAAGCTCTTCAAAACCCAAAGCGATCATTTATGCGGTGGTTATCAGACATTCGAGATAAATTGCTGGGGATTTTTATGTTCTGGTTCTCAGTATACAACCGAAGGTAGAATTTGACAGTGAAAGGAAATTCTGCCAGTCTCTCAAGGAAAATTAGTGCTTTACCAAAAGACAGAACAGATGAAAAGTGAAGCATTTTACCAGTGATATGTAGATCTCAGCAGGTAGAGCCTCAGTTGAAAGTATATTGGGAAAGAGACATTGTGTGCAGACTTGGATACAGACATTTGTTTTGCCAAATCTGGAGGTGATTTCTGATCACAATGGCACTTTCAGGAGAGTCAGATGCTTGATACAGAGATGTTTTATTTGGTGATGACGACCATGGGTTATCCACAAAATGATGCCATATCAAGTTTTCTGCTGACCTGTCTGCAAAGACGTAAAGATTTTTCAGGAAGGAGACCTGTAGTTCTTTGAAATATGCAATATAGATTTCAAAGATGGATGTAGTTTTTCTTTTTGAGGAGCTCTGAACAGCAACAAAGTTTCACAAGCTTCTGCAATATCTCCTGCTTTACACTGTCACCTAAAAGGACCTATGAAAAAGTAGCAAAGAGGGAGCAATCATATTTTTGAATGACAACTCTGTGGAAAGCTCTATGACAGGTGCTTTCATTTACTTCTCACAACTATCTTACCCAGTAAGTTATCCCAAATTGTACAGGAAGCAACTCTGAGAGGGTTAGTGATTTGCCTAGAAAGGGTAGGATGTGAACACGGGATTGTACTATTCCAAAGCCCACAATGTGCTTTATATGACACCAAGGTAACATATTGTGAGAATGTGCATCTTTCCTACTGAGAGCAAATGACTGTCTGTAGACGTCTTACCCTTTGAGATTATAGAATGGCTCAGACAATACTGTTTGGAGGTCATGAAAGGGAAGTTTAAAATAATATTGTAATTCTACAGATAAATACATGATAGACAAGTAGAAATGATGTAGTAAGTTTTGCCAAAGTAAAAAACCTGATTTATTCAGTGTGACTCTACACATTGATCAATTGAAATGGATAAATGTCAACTTACCACAGTTTAAAGAGGAATAGACTTATGTTCTTTCCAGTAAGTCACTAATTCTGTTGGTTACTATCTTCAAAAGAGTCATCATTTTCTTAAATATAGCTCAATCTATAATAAGATTTTACTGTATTTCCCTGAATGACCAAATTCTTCTATTTCCAAGGCTCTATTAAAAAGACAATTTATCGTGTCTCTCACTAACCAACTGATAGTAAAATATTGATGCTTCATTATAGCCTCGAAAGATAATAGCTAGTAAATAACGCTGATTTTATTTTTCTTATAATTTGCTTCAACTTTGCTGGTAGTCTATTGTATATTTCCTATATATATATAATTACATCAGGTTTTGACCGTTTTGTCCCTGAGCTAAATAATTCATTATTTTAACCTTTAGTGAACGGTCAGTAGTTTCTCTGTGTCTCTCTTATTGTAAGCCATACTATTTGCTTTTATCCATCCTCATTATAGATCCAGATTTGGCATAATTTCGATAGGTATTTTAGTACAGTAGTCCCCCTTTATTCACAGGGGATACATCCCAAGACCTCCAGTGGATGCTTGAAACTTGTGGATAGTACTGAACCTATATATACTATGTTTTTTTTCTATACATACGTACCTATGATCAAATTTAATTTATAAATTAGGCACAATAAAAGGTTAATGACAATAACTAATAGTAAAATAGAACAATTACAGCAATATGCTGTAATCAAAGTTATGTGAGTGTGGTCTCTCTCTCAAGCTATCTTATTTTACTTTACTCACCCTTTTGTGATGATGCAAGATGATAAAATGCCTACGTGATGAGGTGAAGTGAAATGAATGAGGTGGGGATTGCTGTGTAGCTTTAGGCAACTGTTGACCTTCTGGTAATATGTTGGATCATCTGCTTTGGATGATCTTGAATCACTGAGCTATTATGCTATTGATGGTTGGAAATCCCGGGCAGGACAGAGTGGGACAGCACCAGATATCATCACACTACTCTGAATGGCATGCAATTTAAAACTTATGAATTGTTTAATATTCCATTTAATATTTTTGGGCCTCAGTTGACCCCAGGCAACTGAAACTGCAGAAAGTGAAACCACAGATAAGAGAGAGACTGCTGTTCAATATTCTTACCATAAATATCTTACAATTTTTTAATGTGGAATTTCAGTAAAAAGTGGTGGTTTAGCAGCAGGTAAAGAGTTAGATTGAAATTGTGTACGTGAACTTTTTCTTTTTCCATTCGGCAGGATTAACTGATTGAAATCTACTTTGGTTTTGATTCAGACACATTTAAAGGGAGAATGTACACGTAAATTATCTGTGGGTTTCTCACTGCTGCTGTGCTGAATGTTGGCAGCAGCCTGCAGACTTGCACCACTTTTTGGCCACTGTGATTTCCTGGCTCTTGTTTTGATTTGCTCCACAATGGCAGGATGTCATAGGAACTGATGTGGTAGTGAAATAAAGAAAAGCAAATAGCCCCTGCAGTGTTTGATTTCCTGAAGATATATTTGCTCCATGAAAGACTTAAGTTTTTTGTTCATAATTAAGGTTTGTTCAATCAGAAGCCTTCTTCTGTATCAATGGAATAAAGCAGAGTTTCTTTAGTCATGAGTAGTGATCTCCCATACCCCTTTTCTCATAGACATTTCCAAAGATGCTAAAGACGTCAAAGCAGATACATATCTCTGAATATAAGGAAACATTCTCTTTTTAGAAATAGAGTGTGAACGGTTTGAATTGTCCACTACATTTTTATGTTCTACACCCATTTTCAATGAAGCATTGAATTTTAAGGTGCCATATTATCTATAAATAAAATATGATTGTGGAGTGTGTTTATTTTTAAAATTGTATAGCTCTTTAAGGTTTGGCTTATACTGATTTCAAAACCTGACTATAGGTTTTTATTCTGAATACAGAAATGGTTGTTTCATTGGAAGTATCCGGTTTATGGTTTTCAGCTCCACTGATTCTGGTTATTAACCAAATTTTTCAGCACAATTTGGTTATTGAGGAGAAGTCTGTGTGATTGGGGCTTAAGGATAGGGGAATTAATTAGATCAGTTGCTCTTGACTCCCACCCAGTGCTTCATCCAAGCACTTTAGACATTAATGGGTGAAGATTGGAATGATTATATAACCTCCAGTTATGGTCTAAGAGCTCCTTGGTGCATTTGCCTGGGTTGATTAAGGATTTTAGGTAGCCAAAATTGAGAATATAATTCACAGTATGACAGGTTTCCACATCACTGAGGAAAGTGCTGGGGCTTCCATCCCACCACTATCACATGCACAGCTCACCTTGTCTGCCACATCCTCGCAGTTAACCACCACCACAAACACTGTACTCTCATCTCAACTTCAACAATTGCCTTCAGTTTAACTAGCTGGTGCTACAGAAGGATTCTTAATGGATTAACCATAGTTCCAAATTTCCATAAAGGAAATTTCAGTTTAGCGGGAAGGACTGATACGTACCCAATGAGTTACACTGGAAAGCAGAGTGTGCTTACTATACTGAAATAGAATTATCAAGTACAATAGATACCTAGAGAAGGGAGAGGGTAGTCTGACTAAAGGGATTGGGGAAGATCTTATGGAGAAGTTGCCAAAGGCTTGACCTTGAAACAAAGACAGAGGTTTATTTACTCAGCAAATCAGCAGGTATTAGGTGTCCAGAATGCAGGGATCATGGGAAAGGGAACACTGGGCAGAGAGAATATTGAGAGCAAAGATCAGAGGTTAAAAAAAAAAATAGAGCCTGTAGAATGTTGAGTCATGGAGAGTTATTAGCGCAAAGAATTGGAAGAGGACAGTGGGTGGTTGAGGATTATCAATCAGGGGCATTTTATGGAGTGTGCTCATTTTTAAGAGGTTGGGATTATTTTCTGCAGTCAGTGGAAACCATGGAAGATTTTGAGCTGGGGAGTAAAATGAATAGAGCTATGACTTGGGATGGATGGATTGGAAGGAGAGAACAATTATACTAAGGAAAACCAATTATAAAAGTTTAACAATAGTTTAGGCAGGCAAGGAAGGACATCTGACCCAGGGTAGTGGCTGCAGAAACAAAGGACTGATTGGAAGAATTTTGCCAAGGTGCATGTTGAGGGGAGGGGAAGAAACACAGAAGATAGAGGAAAGAGGCAAAGAGAATTCGTCGAAGGCTACAGGCCTGAGAGAGATAAGGAGCAGAGGAAGAGGGTCTGGCTCTGAGGAATGATGTTGTGTTTGGGCAGATAGAGCATGAGAGATGAGAGAAATATTTAAGGGTCCTCTGCTTAGAAATGAATGACAAGGCCATGAGAGAGCATGATATTGTCAGGGATAGAATACAGAGCATAAATCCTCAGAATTTTCCAACTCATTCATGAACCCAGAATCACAGAGGAGATCAAAGTTTTAACCCAGGTTCTTTGGTGACATACTTCAAAGTGCAACATTTCTTTAGTATCATGTGTTTTATTTTTTAAAAAATATGTGTAGATTCTTCCTTCTACTCCGTGATCTAGTCACACTTAAATTTCTTCCTGATTCATTCATTAATGGGCAAGATTATGCTGTATTGAGATTCATTTATTTAATCAACAATTCTTTACTGAATGCACTAGACACCATTTCAGGCACTAGGGATATGCCTGTGACTGAAACAGGCAAAGCCCATCTTGGAGCTTACAGTCCGGTAAGAGGGAAACCAACAATAGGCAAGAAATTCAAAAAATGGACAGGATTTTTCAGAGAGTAAGTACTAGGATGGAAGCAAAACATAGTAATGAAATCAGGAGTGGTGGGGGAATGAGAGGGCATGGTCTAAGAAGCTTTTGAGTAACTAGGAGGATACAGTTGAGCTAAGAGCTGGGGAACAAGTCATCTGGGCAAAAAAAATCACACCTGTAAATGCCTTCGGATGTGAGGAAGCTACTATGGAGAACAAGAGGAGGGTAGGGAATTATGGTGCAGAATGAAGTTCAAAGAGTGAACAGGGGCTTGGCAGACCATGCCAAGAAGTGAATTTTATTTTCAATGCCCCAGCAAATACTGAGGACTTTAAGCAAGGGGATTAATGATCTGATTGAGATTTTTAAATGATTCCTCAGCCTGCTGTGTGGCCAGTGAGTTGCATGGGCCCAGAAGTAAAACCTGAAATAACAGCTGAAAGGAATGGCTGACGGATTCTTGTAGGTGTTGAGGGAAAGTAATGACTAAGAGATGATTCCCTACGTTTTTATTCATTGAGTTGATCATTTTCATGTATAATAGGGCTAAATTAAAGGCAGCTAATCGTGTATTTTGGGTTCAGCATATCTATACTTTTTCTTCTCTGTCTTGGAGTCACCTTATTCGAAGGAGGCAAATTCACAGATACGTGTGGGTACTCAGAACATCATTCTTAAAGACACGAGCTGTATATATATGAGGAGCAAGTCAGAATCACAAAAGGAAAGATGGTGCCATGTTGTCAGGCTGCTCTTGACAAAAGTTTGAATGAGCTCATCTACTTGTTGAGTTGATGGCTCACTTGTCTACTTGTCTAGTAGGAGACAAAGAGTCTCTGATCCACCGGCTAGTTTTTTTTACACTCCCATGAAAATATTCATAAAGGACATTTTCAACAAGGAAATATGAATAATGATCTTTGTTTTGTAACTAATGCTGTCTTTCTGTCACATGTAAATGACTGATCCACAAATTATTCACCTTCTGATATCTCTTTTTAACTCTCAAACTTCTATTCCATGTTACAATTTGTCACACTCTATAAAAACCATCACCATAATTTTTTTTTTTTTTCGGTACACGGACCTCTCACTGTTGTGGCCTCTCCCGCTGCGCGGAGCACAGGCTCCGGATGCACAGGCTCAGCAGCCATGGCTCACGGGCCCAGCCGCTCTGCGGCATGTGGGATCTTCCCAGACTGGGGCACGAACCCGTGTCCCCTGCATCGGCAGGCAGACTCTCAACCGCTGCACCACCAGGGAAACCCCATCACCGTAATTTTACCTTGGAATAGTTGAATCACGAGGTTCAAACGTTAGGGGGGAAATCTGCTAAAATAAACAATCCCATGTGACCTGCAATTTGTTAGAAGTGTGAACAATAAATTAACTCATAACATTTAGGGGTTTTGTTTGTTTTATCATAATGTCTTTGTTATTTGCATGAAAATAACAAATTTAAAAACTGGATTAAAAAACTCTAACCATGAGTACTATTTTTTGCTTGAGTAAGAATGCATTTAGGTAGTATTGTAAGCTTTCTAAGTCTCTTCTCATTACAATTTTATCTAAAATGAAGAATATTAAAAATACTGTATTTTGCAAAATTATCCAGTTTTACTAAGTTGTTCAACAGCCTGAGAAAAATTAAGGAAAAAAAAAAAAAAGAAAACCTTTGAAGCTGTCTCTTGGTAAACGCAAATATTATAAGGATGAGCGTATGTCTGTTTTATTCAGCGTTGAATCCTAGCATAGTGCTTGGCACGGTAGGAGCTTAAAAATATTCTGGATGAAAGATTAAATCATTGGTTGCTGGCACAGTGAGGGGCATAATGTCTTTTGTGCATATTAGTGCTTCCAAAGCCTTCCTTAACATGGATTTGAGTCCAACATTTTTTTCTAGTCAATATCACGCTAACTAAATTGCTTATATTTTGTTGAAGGTTTCTTCGCCAGTTCTACCTTCAAGTACTTTAGCAAATAACACGCCTCGACAGACTCCATTATAAGTGTAGATGACTAATAAAGGAGTTAGATCATTCGTATGTGAGTTTTCATCCTAATATTAGGTAAAAATCCAGTTTATCTTCAGGTTCTTGATTATTCAACAACGGCTTGCCTTGTAAAAATACACATTGTCATCTTGGTTGCCTGTTTTTGAATCAAAACAGGTTCAAGCACACCGTGCTCCACCAAACCGCCCTTGTCTCTGGAGTTCTGCCTCCTGCGGTGATTCTGAAACAAACCTTGATGATGCTTCATGCAATTTTTTTCTCTGCCTGTTTGATTGTGTTTTTGAAGCATTGCTCACAGCCAAGATTTCTCTCTCTGAGCTTTTTAACGTTCAAACTGTTTTCAAAATTGGTTTAAATATTATATATTCAATGAGATGTTTTCAGGGAGCTATTTGTCAGGATTTTTCCATTCAGTGGACATCAAGACACGCTTATTTGCATCTCCACAGTGATTGAAAACCTGTGTTTTTAAAGGAGCATCAATACATACCTTCTAAATGTGTGGCCAACTGTGCTCACTTCAATTTATATAGTTGTGGTTGGGGGCTGTGCTCTGTTATTTTGAGCCATCAAATTCCCTGTGACATGCCCTCTGCTTCGAGATTGTTCTGCATTTCCTTTTGCATTTTTGCCACTTACGACCTTTTGCTCCAACCATTACTGTTTTTGACCACCTCTCAATATTTCCAACTGAAACTATAATTTAGAATAAATATATTTTTGAAGCAATAAATAGTGACACTGAGTTTTCTAAAGTCTGAACCTCTAGACTTGTTGCTGTTTTCAGACTAACTTCAATGGGAAATGTAACTAAACAAGAGTTTCATGTTTGTAAATAGGACATTTGTCCAAGTACAATTGTGGTAGGAAGTTTAATCAACTTGCGGGAGCCAAAGGCTTTGTGTGTGTTTGTGTGTGAGAGAGAGTGTGTGTATATATGTTCAATGTAAAATGAAATTAGGAAAACACACTGGTTTATTAAAAAAAAAAAAAAAGACAACAACAACACTTGTTTTTTTTCAAAAAATGTCCTGCTCATCTAGAAAGGCACTTGTCATCCTATGTTCAGGGGCTATGAGTGCCATCTGTGATCCTAACAGTGCATTAGTTCACTGATCCGGTTACAGAGATAGTGACTCTTGGTTCCCCAACAGCTCTAGAGTACTGCACTTTCCAATCGCTCGCTGCATGTATTTTCTATTTAGGGGGCTAAAAAATAAAATTTGCTGACCTGAAATAGTAGAATTCTGCTTGTGTCCAAGGGTGCTGTAGTCAAATATACTAATACAATGACTAATATTTGAACACACCGTGTTCTTCTCGAGGCTATAGATGTGCTTTTGCATACCACACAGCCTTGTAATGCATCCCAGCATGAGAAGCAGAGATGCAGAGAGAGTAGATGTCAGGAAACACCTTGTCTTAGGAATGGAGGGAAGGAAAGGACCCCGAGAATCAGAGAAAAAAGTCTGGAAGGTGAGAGGAAAATCAGGAGCATCCGGAGTGATGCAAGTGAGGCAGAAAGACATGTTTTAAATGAAAGCGGTGGTCGGTGGAGAAATGAGGAAAGATAAGAATTGGAACAGGCCCTTCTGAACTGCAGTCTAGGGAATTATTGGTGTGTGGGCTGCAGCTGAAGTTGCATAAATACAATATAAACAGCTCTTTCGAAAGAAGATTGGCATTGAAGTAATGAAGAGAAAAAGCACTGATGCTTAAGAATATGGAAGAATGAAGAAAACAGTTGAGGCAGAGAAAGGGTTTAAGGAAGATTGAAGGTAGTCATAGCTAACAATGTTTGGCTGCTTACTGTGTACCAGAGTTCTGAATGCTTTAACTAATTCAATCTTCATAATACATCTATGAGATAAGTACTTCTTTTTTTTTATTCAAACAGAAATTCACAAAAATTATAATCATCCTCGTCAGTTCACTCAGTCCCATGTAATTTTTTTTCATCTTGATCTTTTGTTAGCACTTTTATGAATTCATCAGTTTTCCATTAGAGTTCTGAAAATGCTTATTCATTCAGTTCAGCAGTATAGTCAGTTACCAGAAACCTGTACTTGTCAGAGTCTTTTCCATGAATTCCTTGAAGATGAAACCCTTTTATAGGAACATTTTCGCAAAAGCATCAGGGTACACCCAGAACTGTCTGTAAATGACAAAAGACTTAAAGATGACCACGGTTAAAGGTTTGATGAAAGTTCAAGGAAATTTAGTTATTCCTGAGATACACATTTTAAAGTAATAACTAGAATTATGACATAACATTATACCAGAACATATAAGATTTTTAGAAATTTCATGTAATGTCTGAAACATTTATATTAACATATTTCCATACAAATAACCCAAAGAAAGTTTAGTTGGTTTTTTGTTTGATTTTTGTTTTTTTATACTGCAGGTTCTTATTAGTCATCAATTTTATACACATCAGTGTATACATGTCAGTCCCAATTGCCCAATTCAGCACACCACCATCCCCACCCCACCACGGTTTCCCCCGCTTGGTGTCCATACGTTTGTTCTCTACATCTGTGTCTCAACTTCTGCCCTGAAAACTGGTTCACCTGTACCATTTTTCTAGGTTTCACATACATGCGTTAATATACGATATTTGTTTTTCTCTTTCTGACTTACTTCACTCTGTATGACAGTCTCTAGATCCATCCACGTCTCAACAAATGACTCAATTTCATTCCTTTTTATGGCTGAGTAATATTCCATTGTATACATGTACCACAACTTCTTTATCCATTTGTCTGTCGATGGGCATTTAGGTTGCTTCCATGACCTGGCTATTGTAAATAGTACTGCAATGAACATTGGGGTGCATGTGTCCTTTTGAATTATGGTTTTCTCTGGGTATATGCCCAGTAGTGGGATTGCTGGGTCATATGGTAGTTCTATTTTTAGTTTTTTAAGGAACCTCCATACTGTTCTCCATAGTGGCTGTATCAATTTACATTCCCACCAACAGTGCAAGAGGGTTCCCTCTTCTCCACACCCTTTCCAGCATTTGTTGTTTGTAGATTTTCTGATGATGCCCATTCTAACTGGTGTGAGGTGATACCTCATTGTAGTTTTGATTTGCATTTCTCTAATAATTAGTGATGTTGAGCAGCTTTTCATGTGCTTCTTGGCCATCTGTATGTCTTCTTTGGAGAAATGTCTATTTAGGTATTCTGCCCATTTTTGGATTGGGTTGTTTGTTTCATTAATATTGAGCTGCATGAGCTGTGAGTTAAGTACTTCTAAGGCATGGGGAGGTTATGTTACTTGCCCAAACTCATACGAATAGGTGATGATGTCAGGATAGCAACTCAGAAGGTTTAACTCCTGAGGCTTGCTCTTAACCACTTCATCATATTACCTCTCTGTGCTAGAGAGAGAGAGATTCGATGGAGCATTAATGCCTCTTAGCTGGTCGCAGTTAGGGATGAGAATACATGTGTGCTGAGGAATCGGCATTAGAAGGAGGAAGAGGAGGAATGAGATGAAGATGCAAGAGGACTTAGTGTTTTTGAAATAGTGAAGGGGGAGGATATGACAATTTAAGGGTTTCCACTTGGTACAAGAAAGAAATACCTTACGAGTTAGGGGATCAGGGAAATAAAAGAGGAGCTAAGGAGAATAGATGAATTGGAATCATCACTGTGGGGTATGTGAGAGGGAGTCAACTGAGGCGAAAACAAGTGATTACTAACTAGCAGTTAGGGGCCCACACAGGCACAGGAACACGTTTGTAGTGGACGCTGTTAGCTTTGCAGCCGTAGCAGAGGAGAAGGAAGATGGTGAGGTGTAACGGGGACCTGTGAGTTCTTAGAGCTGGGATACTTTCAAGAACTTCAGTTGTTATCTCTGTCTTTAATAGAAAGAGGTAAGTACGGCAAAAACTTGCAGCCGTAATTGGTTTGCACATTTTTTTAGTGTATTATGATTAAAGGAAGGCATTTTAAGACCTTACCAAAAATATTGTAAAATTCTTGAGTCTAGGCACACTCCATATGGTGAATTAATTTCCCATTTCTCCTACTGCAATATTTCTCGTGTTACAGAAATTCAGCAAATACAGTGACTTTATTGTTATTCAAAGGATTGGAGGGAACCTAGGGGAGGGCAGGGATGGCAGAGGAGTCCCTCTGAAGAATTTTTAAATTCCATCTTCTAAGTTAAGTCCATTTTGGAAAAGGAGCTCTTTTTAGGGAGAATGAAGCTGTCAGAACCACTCCCATGATGATTTTTCAAGCTGTTCTATCCAGGCTTCTAAAATGGAATGTTTGACAAAACCACAGTGGGAAGACAGCAGCCATTAATACAGTGCCAGGGGTAAAGAGAAGATATGTTTGGTCCTATTAATTATACAGAAATATTCAATATTTACTGTCGAAATGTGCTTCTTGACAATGAACTTGAAGCAGTCCACCAGCAGAACACATTAAAGACAGTCTGTTCCTGTTTTTTTTGGTGGGGTAAGGAGAGTCGAGGGGTAAGGAGGAAAAGCAACGTCTAGACTTACAGAAGGGTTAATAAAAAGTATGCTTGGTGTATTTAGTACTCTAACACAGAGCCCCAGAAAATTGACTTGGAATTTGACTTCAGCCTTTCATTCAGTATGCTAATGAGAATATAAAATTTGCACTCTTCACATAAATAAACATATCCTCAAATGTGTTATTTTTCTGCATTGGCAGATGGATCACATGCTCAGAATCACAGTGAATTATTATTCTGAGCAGCTTCGCACAGCACTCTGCATCCACTCTTGTTGTTTGCCACATGCTACAGCACTGCCTGTACCCTGAGCCTGGGTCTCAAGGTAGCTACAGTGTGATATTTTCCTAGAACAGAGATAGGCAGGCTTTAATTGACCTCATTATTCTTGGATCCTCAGAGGCTTCCATGGCTGTGCCCATTCACTAATACTATTCTCTTGGGCTGTAAAGCTGTGTCCAATTATTCTTGTTGCATGTCATCGAGTGACTCGGTGACAACTGCAGCAGCCCTTCTCGCATTCCAATGACTCCATCCCTAATTTATTGTGACTTAAAGACTCTGGGGGCCAATAGAGTTTTGTGTAAGAGGGCTGAGCTTTTCCCCTTGCAGTATCTTTGTTTGGGCTTATACCCCTTTCTTATTTTTATAAATAGTCCTTTAAGTGAAGGCTGAAGCCATAAGGTGACCAAATAGCTGTGCTATCTATTAAAAATCCCCAAATGGTCATTATATACAGGGAAACGTGATCCCAAATAATTGGTTTGAATGAAACTGGGTTTCACTGATTGGAGTTTGGCAAATTCCCAGTTATAGGCTGACCCTGGACTGTCCTCAGAGCTAAAACTCTGAGAGAGAGTAAGCTTATTACTAAGGTGGATGGTTAGAAAAGAAGATGTTTTACTTACCTAACGCTATGTAGTGAACCCCCAACTTAGTGGCTTAAAGTGATTATTTTTTTTTCCCTCAAGATTTGTTGGGTCAGACATTTGGGCAGAGATTGGGTGGGCGATCCTTCTACTTCACGTGGCATCAACTTGGCTGCATCTGATGAGTGGCTGGGCTGGGCTGGGAAGTCCCAGAAGCCTTTACTCACATATGTGCTGCTCATGGTTTCTCTGTATGGTCTCTCTTTGTCTGTAGTAGTCAGGGTTCTCCCGAGAAACAGAACTAACAGGATGTGTATACACACACATTTATTTTAAGTAAATTGGCTCAAGTGATCATGGAAGATGGCAATCCAAAATCTGCAGGGTGGGGCTTCCCTGGTGGCGCAGTGGTTGAGAGTCCACCTGCTGATGCAGTGGACACAGGTTCGTGCCCCGGTCCGGGAAAATCCCACATGCCGTGGAGCGGCTGGGCCCGTGAGCCATGGCCACTGAGCCTGCGCGTGCGGAGCCTGTGCTCTGCAACGGGAGAGGCCACAACAGTGAGAGGCCTGCGTACCGCAAAAAGAAAAACAAAAACAAAAACAAAATCTGCATGGTGGGCTGGCAGGCTGGAGAGCCAGGAAGAAGTTGATATTGCAACTCAGGTGTGAAGCAGCCTACCGGAAGAGTTCCTTCTGTCCTGGGGGCGTTGTTCTTTTTCTTGAGGTTGTCAACTGATTGGATGGGTCCCACACAATGATAGAGAGTAATCGGCTTTACTCAGTGTCTGCTGATTAAATGTTAATCTCATCTGAAAATTACTTTCAAATCAGTATCCAGATATGTTTGACCAAATATCTGGGTACGGTGGCCCAACCAAGTTGACACATAAGTTTCATCATCAAACTCTTCCTGTGGTTGGTCATCATTCGGTAGTCTAGCCCAAGCTTCTTTACAGCCTGACAGCTTGCTTCCCAGAGAGTGAACGTAAAATCTGTCAGTCCTGGGCTCAAAAGCCCCAGGGCATCATTTCTGTTGCATTCTGTTGGTCAAAGTAAGTCACAGATCTAGCTCCTAGTCGAGGGGAGAAAAATAGAATCACTTTGTGGTGTGAAGAGCAGCATATGTGGACAGGGAGGAGAGAAATGGTTGGTGACCAGCATCACAGCAATTTCCTTTTTCTTCCCTGAAAGTTTCATCACATTACAGAATTAGTTCTCAGGCTCTAAGTCCAGGATCTTTTCATCTAAATCAGGTATATCTGAAGTTGAGCCTTTTCAGGTATAGCTTCTCTTGATCCAGAGACTTGATTTCTCAGTAGATTAATATAATCTCTGTACATCCCTATCCACCAACACACAATGATGAGACAAGGATTTTTCTATTTCTGGCAGGAGACCTGGCCATTCACAAGAAGGGAAATGGGAGGTACATAGCAACCACTGTTTCGCAGCAGTTCTGAAATCCAACTGGGAACATGTTATCAATTCCCTCAAATCTAGGGACAAAGAATGCTTCTTAAGAAGGGCCCAGTTCTCTGGGTGTGATTTTTCTATTCCACTGTTTTCAGTGGCTCTTGGCTCTGTCCTCTAAATCATCCTCCTTTTCCATTAAAAAAAAAAAAAAAAAGGCCCCTGTTTGTAGCTGAGTGGCTTTCTCAGCCTTGTTTTATGCCGGTAGAAGTTTAGAGGCATCTTTTCATTTTGTCCAAGAAGGCACAGTTCCTTTTAAAACTTTGTGGTTTTCCCATGTATCCAGTTATGGTCCATTTCATTAAGTAAAAGCTATTCCCACAAATTTCTGTAAGATAGACATTTTCTGACCTTAGGTTAGGAGTCAAGATGCTGTGGAGCGACATCCTTAAGATTTTTAGAAGCCCTTACCTTCCAGCTGAGTGTACCTTACAAGGGTTTTAAGAGAGATCTTACTGCCCCATCCTTGATTTGACATTTACTCTGAGACCACATTTTATCAGCAGCTCTCTGGATTTGCTAGCAGCTCTCTGGATTTGATCAGAGACCACTTCTTACTCTGAGAACCTTTTGCCATCTGGAGAACGAGAAATAATTCTATTTTCTAACCCAGCAAGTCCTGGGTTGGATTTTGTGGCTTAAAACAACAATTTATTATTTCTTGTGGGCAAGGCTTGCCTGGGAAAGTCTTCTGCTCTAGGTGGTATTGATTAGGTCACTCAGTTGGCTACATTTTATAGGTAAGTGGTCTAGGCTGGAAGGTCCAAGAAAGCTTAAGTCACATACCTGGCACCTCTAAGCTCATCTACATGGCTTCTGCATGTTAATAATTTTGGGCTACCTTACAGCATGGCAGACCCAGACTGGTCAGACTTTTTATATGGTGGCTGGCTCCGAGAGCAGGTGTTGTTGTTTTGTTTTGTTTTGTTTTTCTGCGGTACGCGGGCCTCTCACTGTTGTGGCCTCTCCCGTTGCGGACCACAGGCTCCGGACACGCAGGCTCAGCGGCCATGGCTCACGGGCCCAGCTGCTCCGCGGCATGTGGGATCTTCCCGGACCGGGGCACGAACCCGTGTCCCATGCATTGGCAGGCGGACTCTCAACCACTGCGCCACCAGCGAAGCCCAAGAGCAGGTGTTTTAAATGAACAAGCCCTGTCCAATGTGTAAGTGCTTATCACGCCTTTGCTTGATCATGTTTGTCCGTGTTCTTTCACTAAAAGCATGTCATATAGCTAAGCCAGAATCAGCATGGGAGAGACTACATAAGGTTAAAAATAACAAGAGGTAGCATTTATCGAGGGACATTCATGTAACCGTCTCCCACAGAAAATGATTTTACTGTCAGACAAATAGATTTGTCACTTCTACCTTTTATTAGTGGTGTGGCTTAGGGTAAATTGCTGTACTTTGGGGCTTCTCATTTTCTGCCTGTAAAATATGATATAAACATTACTAGATTTTTGTGAGAATTGTACACACACGCACACACACACACACACACACACACAATACCCATAGTAGTACTCAACAAGTAGTTTTCACATTTTCGTTGTGTATTTGTCAGACCAGCAGTCAGATATTGAATGCACCAGCTGTGGTTTGGTTTTGCCATATCAGGGCCAGTTTATAATCAGAAGCCAGGGCTTGTGTAAATCAATGTGATTGATTAACAGGAAAAACTTGGAAAGGCAGGTGGACTTAAGAGAAGATTAGGTCTTGGCCAAAGCTGTTGGTGTTGGTAGAGACGGGAAGTTGAGCTCAGGGCTCAAAGTGGCGTGAGAATGCACAGTGCTGATGAGCATTGGAGCGAAACATTAAGTCAGTATTTTATGTGGCCCCAAACTGCAGGGCCAAGAAATTCTTAGGGATCCAAACCAGATATAGAAGCTTCGGAAGTCCTATGGGAATCAGGGACCTAGGTCAGAAATAGGAAATCAAGAGCCGGAGGACAAGCCATATGCTTAGGCAAACAGTTATGGGTCCCAGAAGCAAGAGAAAAATTGGATGATTTGCAAAGCTGTTGAGGTCAGACTCCAAACATTATTGTAGCCCAAAGTTAGTTTGTGGGCAGATCTTGACCCACGGGTGGAAAATGACATCTGCTTAGAATAGGGTTGGAGCAGTTAGGTAGCTCCTAATGCTAGAACTCTTTTTCTAGTTGTCCCTTCAATTATTTCAATGAGCTAGTCTTTGTCTGCTTCAGAACATGATGTTTTCCTAAGGAGGGGCTTCCCATGAAGATGCTATCAGACTCTAAAGTTCTCTAAGGCATTTGTGGTACCCATATGCTCAAAAAATTGATGCTGTCTCTACCATCTTTTGTTCCAACTGAAGAATAGTCCATTCTTTGGTTACAGCAATTTTATTCCTTGAAGGTGTTCTCACCCACAGGGAAATTGGAATTACCAGTGCTACTGTCTGAGGCTGAGTTGCAGAAGTCAAGATTTTTCTGACTGCTTCTGAATATCTTACCTAGACTTGTAGCTTGTCAGCAAGCTACAGCCCACAGGCCTTGTCTTTTCCTCTCAGGCCATATGGATATTCAAAAGTGGAGTCTATGGATAGGTCATTGACCCATGAGTCAGAGGAACATAAGTTTTCTGGAGTCTCACCCCCAGTGGTGCTGGCAGGTTGGGGGAGCTTCCACCCTCTTTTTTTTGGCATTCCCTATAAAAGATGGAATCTTTTGTGAAATGATTGCTGGAACTAATTGGACCTTTTGTATTTGCAGACCTGTTTCCCTCAGTGAAGCTAACAGGGGTGGTCAGGAATCAGAATTCGAATTTTATTCTCGTTAGCACTGTGCTTGCACTGTTGCACTCCTGAAACTCAAGTGCAGATTGAGATAAATTTCTCCTGTGAAATGATACAATTCACCTGGAAGCATCTGCCTTTTTTGTCATACAGAGCTCACTTTTTGCTGTTGTTGATGTAACTGAGATGATATTAGGAGGTTTTAGGTTGAATTTATTTTAGGCAATACTAATAATTACATGTTTTACTAGTGTTTACTATGAAGGTTTGAGAAACCATTACTACCTATAAAATTGAAGAAAGTAAAATAATTTAATACTAAAAATTAACCTTAAAATTGTACATTAGCCAGCTGTACTATGCCGTAGAAAAACATTGTCTATGTCTTACTATTTAAGAAGAATATGACATTTCACCATATCTTTATAAATGCTTGATGACAAATAAGAAAATTATATAGCTCTCACCAAATGGCAACTTTTTATCATGTCAAATCTACCTTTGCATAAATAAGGTTTTAGAAGTAAAAAAAAAAAAAATAGTGAGAATGAGTATGAGTTTGGGGCTTTAAAGCCTCCCGATATTTGATATTTGTGGTTCAAATCATTTATTAGTATTTAGTCATGACTGTTAAAGGTGTCTTTCAGTTTAAGATCTGGTGATTTTAAGCTGTTTTTGGATACATTTATTTTTATGTAGAAAATAGTGGGATTTACCAAACGTTAAACACATTTAGAAGCATGAATTTAAGACTTTAAACCTAACACTGCCCTCAATTCTCCAGGCTCTAGACTGTAACATTTCAGAGGACTCAGGACTGTAACTATTGTTCGCCTTTCCTTCTTAATTACTTGTTGCAATGAAGTATACACATGTAATTGTTCATTCATATAAAATTTTGAAATAGGATGTTAAACAAGAACAGTGTTCGGATCATCTGCAACTTACCAATAATGGCTAGAGGAAACCCCTTAACTTATTCATGGTATTATATTAAAATCGGATACAGGGAAACAAAATGGACTTTTTCCAAGGGTAATATATTCAGGTTAGAAAAGGTAGAATAAACAGGGGAATAAGTGAAGTTAAACTAGGTGAAGAAATCCATCCCCCCCACCAAACCCTACCTGCTGTGAATGAAATGGCATAGAAAGAACTTTAGATGTGATCACTAGACCTCTGTAATTAATGCTATAGAGACAAGAACAAAATGCACAAAGAACCTAGTGATCCAGCAATAAGCTTTTCCAAGATGAAGCATGTGCTCAAAATGAGGCAAGAAGAAGTATATAAAATAAATAGATATCATGAACAGTACTATATTCCTCTGCAGTGAGCGGGTTCAGCTTTCTTGGTATATTTGCATTTGATTGCTCTTACTTTGTGAGAAAATAATGTGCTGAGAAAAATCCCGTCTGAACCACCAAAATGCCCCTAGTATATTGGCATTAATCCCTCATTTGTCAATTCTCTATGAATTTATTTGCATATAGAAACATGTAGCAGAATACATTGTGCTCGTCATGTGCCAGACACTAGTATAAACCCCTTACATGCTTTGTCTCATCGAATCTTCACAAAAACTGCATGATGTGGGCTCCATTATCATGCCCATTTCACAAACGAGGAGACACAGACATAAGTAACTTATCAAAGTCTTTGAGGAAATATCTAACAGTATGTTAGAGGTAGGATTGAATAATCCTAATTTTCAGGAAGAAGAGAAAAGTGAATTCCCTCCAGTTATATCCTTAGGGAGTAGGACATTAATCTTATTTCCTTTAGTTCTTTTTGAAAATTTTCCTTTGGTACTTTCATGGATTCCAATCTAAAATTACCCCTCATTCCCACCCTCTGGATTTTCTATCTACCTTCCCTGTTTTATTTTCTCCTGGACACTTGACACTGTCTAATGTTGTATATAGTTCACTTATTTATATTGTTTACTTTCTCTTTCACCACACAAATGAAATTCTACAAAGACAGGAATTTTTGTCTGTCACTACTGTATTTCTGGTGCCTAACATAGACACTCAATGAATTGTTGAATGAATCAAGTGATTGATCTTAGATAACATTCTAAAGTGGATCTTTAAAAAAAAATTCTTGTGAGCCTTTAAAAAGAAAGTGGTAATCATGTGGAATTTGTATTAGGTCACTAATAGTGAAGTATATCAGATTAAGCTAATTTTCTTTTCCCACAGGACGAGGGTATCAAAGGAGTGATATACGCATTACCTACCAGGATTTCAGCAAGCATTTGATCAAATCTTCCATAGTGATTACGATCTTCTTGTGATTAAGATGCAGAAAAGCAGTTGATGGTACCATTAGACAAAGTCATAACTAAGTGGCTGTTTTCATGCACCAATGTCTGTTTAGAGAGAAGCTTCTCGTGATTGACTAGAGGAGTTGGCCTCTTTTTTAATATTTTATTGGAGTGTAGTTGATTTACAAGGTTGTGTTAGTTTCAGGTGTACAGCAAAGCGATTCAGTTATATATATACATATATTCATTCTTTATTAGATTATTTTCTCATATAGGTTTATCACAGAATATTGAGTAGAGTTCTCTGTGCTATACAGTAGGTCCTATGTGGAATCTAATTAAAAAAAAAAGATACACATGAGGATTTGGTCTTTACGTCTCTTCTGTTCACCATTTTTATTGTTAATTTTGGTAGTGGTATTAGTGGCATAAGGAGCTGATTCACAGATAAGGCAAAACTAGGGAGAACAGCTAGTATGGTTATTAACAAAATCAGCATACAAAAAGTACTTGACAGACTGAATGGGAGAGGTAAATATAATAAGACAAAACGTAAGAAATGAAAATATTCAAGGAGAGAAGTACTGATTGATGTTGTTTGAGAAGCAATAGGGGAAGAGGTGAGAACAGTTTAACAGCAATTGGAGATTTAGGTGACTGAAAATAGTTTGAATCAATAACATGATGCGATTCCCCTGCATCCCAAAATATTCACTCATTCTTGGGTTTTATAAATAGAAATGGGTCTAAAACAGGAAAGGTAATAATTTGGCTCTATATTAGCGTTGGTTTTCCCCATACCTAGAACTATGATGCCAATTCTGATGATTCACTTTAAGGAGGACATTGAGAAGTTGGAGTAGATTAAAAACTTGCAAACGTGGAGAGGGAGGTTAAAACTATATCACATGAGTATCTAAAGTGGTAACTCCAAACGTGTAGGCTTCAGGTGTGTTTTAACTGGCACACACAGAGGTTTTAGAAATTTGAATTAGTATTAGATGTTTCAAATTGAGTATATGTTTCAGTAAAATATAGGTTTCTGGGTTTTTCTCTTACATTCTTATATGGAAATGAACCGTGGAGACGTAGCGATTCTACTTTTGTGCTCTTCTCAGCCCACTTTAAATTTGCTTTAAATTCCTGGTTGCTATAGTAATCTGAGTGCTTGACACCTGAAAGAAAAAGCCTGGGGAATGCATGGCCTGTAATACAAAGTTGGAAGTGCAAGAGATACAAATATATCTGGAGAGCTTTTATAGGTCAGAACAATTAGACCTAATCTGTGTGACCCCAGAGAGCTGAACGCTGGTGGTAATTACAGAGAAGAAAGTTCCCATTAAATATATCATTTTCTCACAGTGACCTGAGACTTGCTATGTTTTATTCATCTTTGGTTCATAGCACAGAGAAGAATTTCTGACACATATTGGCACTCAGTGACTCCTTATTAAATGAATGAAATACAACAGGTCGTGAGTGGTGAGTCCCATTCTAGGAGCTGCTGGAATGTAAGCTTTTGGAGAAAAGAGATCATTGTTCATTTTATTTACAGCTCTGTACCTAAATCAGTGCAGCCACGTGGTAGGTGCTCGTTAAATATTTGCAGATTCCATGATCAGAGATAAAGGTAGGATCATGGTCTACTTATCAGTAGTGTAGGAAAAATTAATTAGGTATACATGTGAGGGGTCATGGAATAAGGGGAATATTGAACTAGATGATATTTAAAGTCACTTCCAACCCTGAGAGTCTTATCAGGCAAGTGACATGAAATGAGATTATGTATTTTACATCTAATATTAAACACGGTAAAAGTAAAGTAGAATGTATACGATAAAAAATCTGGGAGGCAGGGCTTCCCTGGTGGCGCAGTGGTTGAGAGTCCGCCTGCCGATGCAGGGGACACGGGTTCGTGCCCTGGTCCGGGAGGATCCCACATGCCGCGGAGCGGCTGGGCCCGTGAGCCATGGCCGCTGAGCCTGCGCGTCCGGAGCCCGTGCTCCGCAACGGGAGAGGCCACGGCAGTGAGAGGCCCGCATACCGAAAAAAAAAAAAAAAAAAAAAAATCTGGGAGGCAGATCATTGAGCCAATTATTTATTTATGGTAAGGACAAGAAAATGATTTCCTGAATATTTTAATTGAAATAACCAATTATTTAAGGTTTTTCTAATAATGGACTATATTTTATACCCATATTGATGTCTGTGTTTACTCCACTTTTGAGCTGTTATTCCTATGTGATGAAAATATTTTTGTCCCCTTATATTTGTAATCTAATTTATAAAATCCACATTATCTTGAGGTTTGGAGTGATTTGTTATTTTATCCTTCAAGAAAGCCAATAATAAATCAAACCACTGGGAACTGGTTTCAGTTTTCATTGTTTGGGGTGGTTACTGAAGGTGATGTTCTGAAAAATCATCTTATAACTAACCTAGAAAATAATATCTGGAGTCCAAAATGTGGCAAAGGAACAAAATTAAGTAACTAATTTTTAAATGCTTGTTGTAAAAATTCTATGCATCTTTTATTGTGAAGCTCTAGCAATTTTAATATTCTCAAAATCAAGAAAAAGGAGGAATATTGCTTTATAACCTCAAAGGACAGAAAAGTCTTAAAGCCCTGATTTTGAGTGCCAGGGATGAATGTATCTAGAATGCAGTCCTGAGAGGGTTGTAGGCTAACCATGAAAAGCAATGGCTTAGTAAATTCTGGAAAACTTTTAGTATATCTGAAAGACATATGGTAATTGATTTTTGCTAAATGTTATTGATAAAGGATAATATTTTCCTCTGAGTATTTAGCCCAGGTCAAAGAAAAGAGCACCTAATTGTATAAAGGTTAGTGGATACGTAATGGTGGGATTAGATCTATGAATCATCATTTTTACAGTGCAGATAACGAACAATGCAGAAATTCCTGTCACAGAGTGGTATGCAAAACCTTAGAATCCTATATCATCGTCATCATCACTATCATCATAATGTGTTGAATGGACACATCTCCTGTCTCTGAGGAACACTTAGCAATTTATGAATTTGTTTTAGTTTTTACCACTTCCTCATAGGGCATGGAGCACATATAGCTTTAACCCTAGTTTCAGAGTCAGCTTTAGGTAAAATGATGATCTAAGCACTATTTTATTTCAGCGACTCTTCTGCTTGCTGGTATCCCCTCCGCCTTGCACAGCACAGCATCTTATTTTTCTTTCCTAGATTTAAAGGAGAAAATCCTTGACTATTTATATTTTTAAAAAGTATAATGGAAAATTTCAAACACATGCAAAAGTAGAGAGAATAGTATAATACATGCTAAAGACTCATCACCAAGCTTCAACAATTCTCAATACACAGACATTTCTTGTTTCATCTGTATCCCCACCCACATTTCCCTCTACTAGGATTGTTTTGAAGCAAATCTAATATATAACATTACTTCATTTGTAAGTATTTTAGTATGAGTCTAAAAATAGGCTTCTAAAAAATTACCTCAGAAACATTAAAACACCTGCAAATTTTCCTGATAATTTCTGAATATCTAATTTCTCTGATTTTTAAAATATTTTCTAATTTTTTGTTTGAAATTAGTTCCAAACAAGGTTAATAGATTGTAATTATTCTGTGTCTTAATTCTCTATTAGACTATAAATTTCTCTTTTCTCTCTCTCTGCAATTTTCTGTTGACAAAACTGGGTCATATATGCCATAGAAATTCTCATGGGTTTGATTTTGCTGATTGCATCCCTATAGTGTCATGCAATGTAGTCACCTGTCCCTTGAACTTTCTAAAATTAGTATTTAAATCTAAAGCCTTGATAAATGACTTACATTTCATTATTTGGGGAGAATAAATATATTGTGAAATGTAGTTTTTACCTCAAACTTTCATTTACTAAAGATCTGAAATACTAACTATAATTATTTTCAGTGCTTTTGTTGTCGTTTTACCACATCATATTCTTTCTTCATAGTCTCAATCTCTTCCCCTTGGACAACTTGAATTTGTACCCTTTCCTATGTCTCCTATTCCTACTTCCTCCCTCTCTTTGAACCTTTTCC
Organism: Globicephala melas; assembly: GCF_963455315.2. Lineage (NCBI taxonomy): Eukaryota > Metazoa > Chordata > Mammalia > Artiodactyla > Delphinidae > Globicephala > Globicephala melas. Next base: position 46,686,644 of record NC_083316.1, on the reverse strand, counting down.
TTCCTATTCACCTCCACATTTCTTGCTAGTATTGCAAATGGCGGGAGGTGAGGAGTAGAGTATCAATAACAGGATACGAAGGGTTGAGTGAGGATGGATGCTAATTCAGGGAAGTGGTCACATCTGTTGTCTCAGAATGCAGTGGTGTTCACTAGTCAGTTCTTTGGTTTCAAATTGTACATTACGTATAATTAGATTTGAATGTGGGTGATTTAGATAACCATAAGATAACATCCCAAAGACAATTATTATTATCTATTTCCTTCTAGTCTGTTAGCAGTGTGTGTGTGTATGAGTGTGTATTACAGAGTTTGAGAACATTCTGTATATGTCCTATTGGCTCCTGCTTTTTCCATTTGACAAAATGCTGTCTAAATTTCTTTAATAACTTCTTTTTAGTAGCTACTTTGTATTTATGATATAGATATATTTCTAGGGTCATTTGTTTTAGCTGGATGATTTTTGGTTGTCTCAAAGTTTTCACCCTTAATTTCGTTACAAATAACACCCTTATTCAAAATGTGGAGCTGCATTGCTGACAACCTTCTTAGGTTAATTTCCAGAGAAGTGGTATTACTAGATTAAAGGACATGACTGTTTTTAAGGTTCTTAGTGCACACTGTAAAGTGACTTTCCAGAAAGTTTCTTTCATCTTTTATTTCTCTAGTTGGTCATCTACTCTCTTGATTAATCATAGTATTATTATCATTAAAAAAGTTGTCAACATAATGGGTCAAAAATGGGGACATAATGATCTCATGGAATTTATTATTACTAGAAGGAGGACCCAGTTTTTTTCTGTGAATTATTATTTATGTTCTAAGCTAATTTTTCCATTGAGAGAAGAGTGTTTTCCTTACTAATTTGTAAAAGAACTTACATATTAAGGATATTTACCATTTGACATACCAGGTGCTAATATTTTTTCAGTTTATAATTTATCTGAAGTTTTATATATTTTTATAAATGAAAGTTTCCAATATTTAAAAAATTCATTTCATTTGTGATTTCTTCCATTGTCATTATGCTTATAAACACTTCCCCACCCCAAAGTCAATTAAATGTTTAATTATATTTTATTTTTATGGCTTATTTTTTTATGTTAAAAGAACACATAACATAATATTTACCACCTTAATGGTAATTTTTCAGTGTACAGTACAGTAGTGTTAACTATATGTACATTGTTGTACAGCAGGTCTCTAGAATGTTTTATCTTACAAAGCTGAAACTCTATACCCACAGAACGACAAATCCTCTTCACCCTTTCCCCAATCCCTGGCAACAGCACTCTACTCTCTGTTTAAGAGTTTGATTACTTAAGATACTTCCTAAAAATGAAATTATTCAGTATTTGATATTTTGTGACTGATTTCACTTAGCATAATGTCGAGGTTCATCCATGTAACATTTGACAAGATATTCTTTTTTAAAAGGCTGAATAGAATTCCATTGTATGTATAAATCACATTGTCTTTATTCATTAATCTGTTGATAGACATTTGGTTTGCTTTCACCTCTTGGCTATTTTGAATAGTGCTGCTCTGAACATTAGTGTACAAATATCTCCCTGTGATCTTGTTTTCAGTTCTTTTGGATATATACCAAGAAGCAGGGTTGCTAGTTATATATATATATATATATATATATATATATATATATATAGTTATAGTTATAGTTATAGTTATAGTTATAGTTATATAGTTATATATAGTTATAATATATATAGTTATATATATATTGTTATATATAGTTATATTTTTTGAAGAAACTCCATACTATTTTCCAAAGCAGTTACACCATTTTACAATCTCACCAACAGTTCACAAGGGTTCCGATTTCTCCACATCCTTGCCAACACTTGTTGTTTTGTCTTTTTGATAGCCATCCTAGTGTATGAGAGGTGATAGCTCATTGTGTGTGTTGTTTCTTGTTTGTTTGTTTGTTTGTTTTTTACTCATTGTGGTTTTGATTTGCGTTTTTCCAAATGACTGGTGATGTTGAGCATCTTTTCATATGCTTATTAGCTGTTTGTTTATCATCTTTGGAAAAATGTCTGTTCAAGTCCTATGCCCATTTTTTAACTGAGTTATTTGATATTTTGTTGTTGAGTCTTAGGTGTTCTTTATATATTCTGGATATTTACCCTTTATCAGATATACTATTTGCACATATTCTCTCATTTTCCTTTGTGCATCTTCTATTGATATTTTCTTTGTAGTTACCATAGGGATTACATAAGATATTTTATAGTTATAACAATCTATTTTAAACTGATAATTTCAATCAGATACAAAAATGCTACTTCTTTACATCCCCCCACACATACTTTATGTTATCAGTTTTATTTATTATATATTTTTGTATTTTGTATGCACTAACATAGTTTTATAGTTACTGTTTTCATATGCTTTTATCTTTTAAATTGAATACCAGGATTTAAATTGATTTGTGCACCACAGGATTCTGTATTTGTGTAAATATTTACCTTTACCAGAGAGCTTTATATTTTCATATGATTTTGTGTTGCTGTCTAATGTCCTTTTGTTTCAACTTGAAGGACTCCCTTTAGCAATTCTTATGAGCCAGATCTAGTGGTGATGAACTCCCTCAAGCTTTTGTTTATCTGAGAAGATATTTATAGCTTCTTCATTTTGAAGGACAGTTTTGGCAAATATAATATTCTTGGTTGACAGTTTTTTCTCTTTCAACATTTTGAATATATAATCCCATTCTCCTCTAGCCTGTAATGTTTTTGCTGAGAAAATTCACTGGCAACCTTATATGAGCTCCCTTTTCTCTTGCTGCTTTCAAGATATTCTCTTTGTGTTTGACTTTTGACAGTTTGATTATAGTGTGTTCAGTGTAGCCTTTTTGGAGTTTGACTTAGTTCAAGCTCTTTTTTTCTGGAATTTGGATGTCCGGTTCCTTCCTCAGAATTGGGAAATTTTCAGCCATTATTTCTTCAAATAGCTCTCTGTACTTTTCTCTTTCTTCTCTTTCTGGGACTCCCATAATGTGTATATTAGTCTACTTTATCATATCTCATAGTCCCTTAGGATTTCTTCAATTTTTTTATGCTTTTTTATTTTTATGCCTTTGATGGTATAATTTCAAATGACCTGTCTTTGAGTTTGCTGATTCTTTCTTCTGCTTAATTAAGTGTGTTGTTGAACCCCTCTAGTGAGATTTTTCAACTCAGTTATCACATTCTTAATTCCAGAATTTCTGTTTGGTTTTTTTTTATGGTTTCTGTCTCTTTGTTGATATTTTCAGTCTGTTCATACACCATTTTCCTAATTTCATTTATTTGTCCATCTGTGCTCTCTTGTAGTACCTTGAGCTTCTTTAGGACAATTATTTTGAATCTTTTAGGTAATTCATAGATCCCCATTTCTTTAGGGTCAACTTCTGGAAATTTATTTTGTTCTTTTGAATGGGCCATGTTTCCCTGTGTCTTTGTGTGTCTTAATTTTTGCTGTTATTTGTGCATTTGAAAAAACAATACTTAGGTTTACAGAGAGCGTTTGTAGACAAGAGGAGGTCCTTCACAAGCTAGCATGGCTAGAAATTCTAGAGGCCTCTCGAAACTTTTCTGGGGATGCATCTTCCCTGGACGTGTGCATGTAATTGCTCAATTAGTGAGGTTTCCCTGTTTCTTTTTCAGGAGTTTAATAATCTCTTGCTCCCTCTGGGGTCTGTCTGCAGTACTAAAGATTCTCTAGTGCTGCAGAGCTCTCTTTTGTTCTCAGGGGCCCCCACACATCCCAAGTATTCTGGCTCCCCATCAGTGCTCTGAATCAGGTGAGACAGAAACCAGTTCCTTGGGCTGTTTCACAGACACACACACAAAAGGTGTAACACTAAATGTATATTACACTCTTCTCTTCCTCCCCACCCCAAAAGCCATGAGTTGGGCTTTTTCTACCATTTGCACCAAACTGTGCTATCTTGGGAGATGGGCTATCACAGTTGAAATGAAATGGCTTTTCTTATCCATTTCAGTGTGACTGGTCTTGGCTTTGAGTTTGCTTGGGTACTAAAATTTCTTAGCTGGTTTCTGGAAGTTCTCATAAAGGCTCTTAGAACTGTATATTGTTGTTAAGTCAGTGTCTCTGTCAAGGAACAAGGTCTGGAGCTTCCTGTTCCACTATCTTGCTGATGTCACTCTATGGCTTACTTTTTTGTATTTTTAATATTTAACATTTTTATTTCCTCTTACATGATCTACATAGCGATTTTCCCCAACACTGACATAATTGTTCCTCCCGCATTAGTTGATAGTGTTTCCTTTAATACATGTTAAGTTCTTCTATAAGAAATATTTAAGAAAATTTAAGAAAATCCATCCATTAAACAAGGTTTTAATCAAATAATGATAACAATTTCTTCATCTTTCCTGTAGTTCTGTGTCTATTATTTCTATTTCCCACATTACTGAATTGGCCAGAAGTTCTTGAAAAGTGTGGACAATCGTGCATTTGAGTTAGCAATGGTGAGCTTTAGGGTCAGGTAAGCCTGGTCTGAAAACCTGGCTTGACCATTTACTAATAGTGTTACTCTAACCTCCCTAAAGTGGGAGGTAAGTGGCAAAATAACCCCTCTAAGCCTCATTTTCCGAATTTGTAAAATGGAAATAATAGCAGCCCTTCCTGCAGTTTTTAATGAGGATCAATGAGCTGCCTATGTACAATGTGCAATATAATAAATATTTATTAATGATCCTAAATAAAAGAGATATCGGGGCACATCCTTGTAGTATTCCTTATTTTAATAAGAATAAAAAATATGTTTCACCATTGACTATAACATTGAATGTAGACTTCTAGAATATTAGCATTCTTCTGATCCTTAGTTTATCAATGAAATCTTTAATAGTTATTTGAACATCAAAGCCAAGAGAGAAAGCTCTGCAGGCTCCTTCCATGTGAAGAGGGAATTTGGCATTACTTTGTCTCCCCTTTCCTCCTACACCTCAGTCTTTATTAGTTTATTCTAAAGACTTACTTTACTATAATAAATATACCTTATCAAAAATGATTTTAGTTTTTTGTTTTCATGTTTGTAAATATTTTTTATTAATGTTGGTATTTAAGTATAACTTGAAAATGAAGACAGTAGATCTTTGTGCTCCCTTTAATGTTGTGGTTTGGCACCTGATTACTCAAGTGATAGATTTTTCAAAACAGAGAATAAGCCAGGTAAATTTTAACGTGTTTTTCTAGGAAGACATAATTTTCAGGGGCCAGAAAAACACTGTTAGCTTCTTTTATGTTGATGTGCTTCTATTACTGTGTATATCGTTGTGAAGTAAATAATTGATAGAAATCTTGTTTTTCTTTAAATTTTCTTTCTTTTCTCTGCCAACCAAATAGAATCCACTTCAGTTTTCAAGGTCACTCAGGAAAGATACAATGCTATTTACATAAGGTTAAGTGAATCCTAGAGTTTCAGACAGACTTTCTTCTTGATGAGAATATACAGTAGAATATGACTGAATGAGAAATTTTCCTATTCCTTTTTAGGAACTTTGTAGACGTTCTGATGAGCGTATTATAGAAAATGGATTTAGAAGGACTTCAGTGATTTCTGTCTGTTCTAAGCAGTTTGAAATAACACCCTAGGGCTTCCCTGGTGGTGCAGTGGTTGAGAGTCTGCCTGTCGATGCAGGGGACACGGGTTCGTGCCCCGGTCCAGGAAGATCCCACATGCTGCGGAGCAGCTGGGTCCCTGAGCCATGGCCACTGAGCCTGCGCGTGCGGAGCCTGTGCTCCGCAACGGGAGAGGCCACAACAGTGAGAGGCCCGCATACCGCAAAAAAACAAAAACAAAAACAAAGTGAAATCACACCCTATATTTGGATTATGCTCTGTAGATGTATGAGAGCTATCTGCTATCTTTGTGTTAACCTGGGGTGGAAATTTTCATTTTCATAAATAATTCATTTTTTTAACATCCTTATTGGAGTATAATTGCTTTACAATGGTATGTTAGTTTCTGATTTATAACAAACTGAATCAATTATACATATACATATATCCCCATATCTCTTCCCTCTTATGTATCCCTCCCTCCCACCCTCCCTATCCCACCCCTCTAGGTGGTCACAAAGCACCGAGCTGATCTCCCTGTGCTATGTGGCTGCTTCCCACTAGCTATCTATTTTATATTTGTTAGTGTATATATGTCCATGCCACTCACTCACTTTGTCCCAGCTTACCCTTCCCCCCCATATCCTCAAGTCCATTCTCTAATAGGTCTGCGTATTTTTTTAAACTTTTTATTGGAGTATAATTACTTTAAAATGGTGTCTTAGTTTCCCCATATCTCTTCCCTCTTGCCTCTCCCTCCCTCCCACCCTCCCTAACCCAACCCTCTAGGTGGTAACAAAGCACTGAGCTGACCTCCCTGTGCTATGTGGCTGCTTCCCACTAGCTATCTATTTTACGTTTGGTAGTGTATATATGTCCATGCCACTCTCTCACTTTGTCACAGCTTACCCTTCACCCTCCCCATATCCTCAAGTCCATTCTCTAGTAGGTCTGAGTCTTTATTCCTGTCTTACCCCTAGGTCCTTCATGACATTTTTTTTTCCTTAAGTTCCATATATGTGTGTTAGCATACGGTATTTGTCTTTCTCCCTCTGGCTTACTTCACTCTGTATGACAGACTCTAGGTCCATCCACCTCATTACAAATAGCTCAATTTCGTTTCTTTTTATGGCTAAGTAATATTCCATTGTATATATGTGCCACATCTTCTTTATCCATTCATCCAATGATGGACACTTAGGTTGCTTCCATGTCCTGGCTATTGTAAATGCACATTTTGGCTGTAATGAACATTTTGCTACATGACTCTTTTTGAATTATGGTTTTCTCAGGGTATATGCCCAGTAATGGGATTGCTGGGTCATATGGTGGTTCTATTTGTAGTTTTCTAAGGAACCTCCATACTGTTCTCCATAGTGGCTGTACCAATTCACATTCCCACCAGCAGTGCAAGAGTGTTCCCTTTTCTTCACACCCTCTCTAGCATTTATTATTTCTAGAATTTTTGATGATTGCCATTCTGACTGGTGTGAGATGATAGCTTATTGTAGTTTTGATTTGCATTTCTCTAATGATTAATGATGCTGAGCATTCTTTCATGTGTTTGTTGGCAATCTGTATATCTTCTTTGGAGAAATGTCTATTTAGGTCTTCTGCCCATTTTTGGTTTGGGTTGTTTTTTTCTTTGTTACTGAGCTGCACGAGCTGCTTGTAAATTTTGGAGATTAATCCTTTGTCAGTTGCTTCATTTGCAAATATTTTCTCCCATTCTGAGGGTTGTCTTTTGGTCTTGTGTATGGTTTCCTTTGCTGTGCAAAAGTTTTGAAGTTTCATTAGGTCCCATTTGTTTATTTTTGTTTTTATTTCCATTTCTCTAGGAGGTGGGTCAAAAAGGATCTTGCTGTGATTTATGTCATAGAGTGTTCTGCCTATGTTTTCCTCTAATGTAAGGCCTTTAATCCATTTTGAGCTTATTTTTGTCTATGGTGTTAGGGAGTGTTCTAATCTCATACTTTTACATGTACCCATCCAGTTTTCCCAGCACAACTTATTGAAGAGGCTGTCCTTTCTCCACTGTACATGCCTGCCTCCTTTATCAAAGATAAGGTGACCATATGTGCGTGGGTTTATCTCTGGGCTTTCTATCCTGTTCCATTGATCTATATTTCTGTTTTTGTGCCAGTACCATACTGTCTTGATTACTGTAGCTTTGCAGTATAGTCTGAAGTCATGGAGCCTGATTCTTCCAGCTCCGTTTTTCGTTCTCAAGATTGCTTTGGCTATTCGGGGTCTTTTGTGTTTCCATACAAATTGTGAAATTTTTTGTTCTAGTTCTGTGAAAAATGCCAGTGGTAGTTTGATAGGGATTGCATTGAATCTGTAGATTGCTTTGGGTAGTAGAGTCATTTTCACAATGTTGATTCTTCCAATCCAAGAACATGGTATATCTCTCCATCTATTTGTATCATCTTTAATTTCTTTCATCAGTGTCTTATAATTTTCTGCATACAGGTCCTTTGTCTCCTTAGGTAAGTTTATTCCTAGATATTTTATTCTTTTTGTTGCAGTGGTAAATGGGAGTGTTTTCTTAATTTCACTTAGAGATTTTTCATCCTTAGTGTATAGGAATGCCAGAGATTTCTGTGCATTAATTTTTTATCCTGCTACTTTACCAAATTCATTGATTAGCTCTAGTAGTTTTCTGGTAGCATCTTTAGGATTCTCTATGTATAGTACCATGCCATCTACAAACAGTGACAGCTTTACTTCTTCTTTTCCAATCTGGATTCCTTTTATTTCCTTTTCTTCTCTGGTTGTTGTGGCTAAAACTTTCAAAACTATGTTGAATAATAGTGGTGAGAATGGGCAACCTTGTCTTGTTCCTGATGTTAGTGGAAATGGTTTCCGTTTTTCACCATTGAGGATGATGTTGGCTGGGTTTGGCTTATATGGCCTTTATTATGTTGAGGAAAGTTCCCTCTATGCCTACTTTCTGCAGGGTTTTTATCATAAATGGGTGTTGAATTTTGTTAAAAGCTTTCTCTGCATCTATTGAGATGATCATATGGTTTTTCTCCTTCAGTTTGTTAATATGGTGTATCACGTTGATTGATTTGCGTATATTGAAGAATCCTTGCATTCCTGGAATAAACCCCACTTGATCGTGGTGTATGATCCTTTTAATGTGCTGTTGGATTCTGTTTGCTAGTATTTTGTTGAGGATTTTTGCATCTATGTTCATCAGTGATACTGGCCTGTAGTTTTCTTTTTTTGTGATGGCTTTGTCTGGTTTTGGTATCAGGGTGATGGTGGCCTTGTAGAATGAGTTTGGGAGTGTTCCTCCCTCTGCTATATTTTGGAGAGTTTGAGAAGGATAGGTGTTATCTCTTCTCTAAATGTTTGATAGATTTCACCTGTGAAGCCATCTGGTCTTGGGCTTTTGTTTGTTGGAAGATTTTTAATCACAGTTTCAATTTCAGTGCTTGTGATTGGTCTGTTCATATTTTCTATTTCTTCCTGATTCAGTCTTCGCAGGTTGTGCATTTCTAAGAATTTGTCCATTTCTTCCAGGTTGTCCATTTTATTGGCATAGTGTTGCTTGTAGTAATCTCTCATGATCTTTTGTATTTCTGCAGTGTCAGTTGTTACTTCTCCTTTTTCATTTCTAATTCTATTGATTTGAGTCTTCTCCCTTTTTTTCTTGATGAGTCTGGCTAATGGTTTATCAATTTTGTTTATCTTCTTAAAGAACCAGCTTTTAGTTCTATTGATCTTTGCTGTTGTTTCCTTCATTTCATTTATTTCTGATCTGATCTTTATGATTTCTTTCCTTCTGCTAACTTTGGGGTTTTTTGTTCTTCTTTCTCTAATTGCTTTAGGTGCAAGGTTAGGTTGTTTACTTGAGATGTTTCCTGTTTCTTAAGGTAGGATTGTATTGCTAAAAACTTCCCTCTTAGAACTGCTTTTGCTGCATCCCATAGGTTTTGGGTTGTCGTGTCTCCATTGTCATTTGTTTCCAGGTATTTTTTTATTTCCTCTTTGATTTCTTCAGTGATCACTTTGTTATTAAGTAGTGTATTGTTTAGCCTCCATGTGTTTGTATTTTTTACAGATCTTTTCCTGTAATTAATATCTAGTCTCATAGCGTTGTGGTCGGAATATCTAGTCTCATAGCGTTGTGAAATTGATACAATTTCAATTTTCTTAAATTTACCAAGGCCTGATTTGTGACCCAAGGTATGACCTATCCTGGAGAATGTTCCATGAGCTCTTGAGAAAAATGTGTATTCTGTTGTTTTTGGATGGAATGTCCTATAAATATCAATTAAGTCCATCTTGTTTAATGTATCATTTAAAGCTTTTGTTTCCTTATTTATTTTCATTTTGGATGATCTGTCCATTTGTGAAAGTGGGGTGTTAAAGTCCCCTACTATGAATGTGTTACTGTCGATTTCCCCTATTACGGCTGTTAGTATTTGCCTTATATATTGAGGTGCTCCTATGTTGGGTGCATACATATTTACAATTGTTATATCCTTCTTGGATCGATCCCTTGATCATTATGTAGTGTCCTTCTTTGTCTCTTCTAATAGTCTTTATTTTAAAGTCTATTTTGTCTGATATGAGAATTGCTACTCCAGCTTTCTTTTGGTTTCCATTTTCATAGAATATCTTTTTCCATCCCCTTACTTTCAGTCTACGTGTCTCTAGGTCTGAAGTGGGTTTCTTGTAGGCAGCATATATATGGGTCTTGTTTTTGTATCCATTCAGCCAGTCTGTGTCTTTTGGTGGGAGCATTCAATCCATTTACATTTAAGGTAATTATTGATATGTATGTTCCTATTCCCATTCTCTTAATTGTTTTGGGTTTGTTATTGTAGGTCTTTTCCTTCTCTTTTGTTTCTTGCCTAGAGAAGTTCCTTTAGCATTTGTTGTAAAGCTGGTTTGGTGGTGCTGAACTCTCTCAGCTTTTGCTTGTCTGTAAATGTTTTACTTTCTCCATCAAATCTGAATGAGATCCTTGCTGGGTAGAGTAATCTTGGTTGTAGGTTTTTCTCCTTCATCACTTTAAATATGTCCTGGCAGTCCCTTCTGGCTTGCAGAGTTTCTGCTGAAAGATCAACTGTTAACCTTATGGGGATTCCCTTGTGTGTTATTTTTCCTTGCTGCTTTTTTTTTTTTTCCTTGCTGCTTTTAATATGTTTTCTTTGTATTTAATTTTTGACAGTTTCATTAATATGTGTCTTGGTGTGTTTCTCCTTGGATTTATCCTGTATGGGACTCTCTGTGCTTCCTGGACTTGATTAACTATTTCCTTTCCCATATTAGGGAAGGTTTCAACTATAATCTCTTCAAATATTTTCTCAGTCCCTTTCTTTTTCTCTTCTTCTTGTGGAACCCTTATAATTCGAATGTTGTTGCGTTTAATATTGTCCCAGAGGTCTCTGAGACTGTCCTCAGTTCTTTTCATTCTTTTTTCTTTATTCTGCTCTGCAGTAGTTATTTCCATTCTTTTATCTTCCAGGTCACTTATACGTTTTTCTGCCTCAGTTATTCTGCTATTGATACCATCTAGAGTATTTTTAATTTCATTTATTGTGTTGTTCATCATTGCTTCTTTCATCTTTAGTTCTTCTAGGTCCTTGTTAAATGTTTTTTGCATTTTGTCTATTCTATTTCCAAGATTTTGGATCATCTTTACTGTCATTATTCTGAATTCTTTTTCAGGTAGACTGCCTATTTCCTCTTCATTTGTTAGGTCTGGTGGGTTTTTATCTTTGTCTTTCATCTTCTGTGTGTTTTTCTGTCTTCTCATTTTGCTTATCTTACTGTGTTTGGGGTCTCCTTTTTGCAGGCTGCAGGTTCGTAGTTCTCATTGTTTTTGGTGTCTGTCCCCAGTGGCTAAAGTTGGTTCAGTGGGTTGTGTAGGCTTTCTGGTGGAGGGGACTAGTGCCTGTGTTCTGGTGGATGAGGCTGGATATTGTCTTTCTGGTGGGCAGGTCCACGTCTGGTGGTGTGTTTTGGGGTGTCTGTGGCCTTATTATGATTTTAGGCAGCCTCTCTGCTAATGGGTGGGATTGTGTTCCTGTCTTGCTAGTTTTTTGGCATAGGGTGTCCAGCACTGTGGCTTGCTGGTCGTTGAGTGAAGCTGGGTGCTGGTGTTGAGATGGAGATCTCTGGGAGATTTTTGCCATTTGATATTATGTGGAGCTGGGAGGTCTCTTGTGGACCAGTGTCCTGAAGTTGGCTCTCCCACCTCAGAGGCACAGCACTGACTCCTGGCTGTAGCACCAAGAGCCTTTCATCCACACAGCTCAGAATAAAAGGGAGAAAAAGTAGAAAGAAAGAAAGAGGATAAAATAAAATAAAATAAAATAAAGCAAGATAAAATAAGGTTATTAAAAAATAATTATTAAGAAAAAAAAATTTTTAAGAAAAAAAAAACCGGATGGATAGAACTCTAGGACAAATGGTGAAAGCAAAGCTATACAGACAAAATCTCAAACAGAAGCATACACATACACACTCACAAAAAGAGGAAAAGGGGAAAAAATAATAAATCTTGCTCTCAAAGTCCACCTCCTCAATTTGGGATGATTCGTTGTCTATTCATGTATTCCACAGATGCAGGGTACATCAAGTTGATTGTGGAGCTTTAATACGCTGATTCTTATGCTGCTGGGAGAGATTTCCCTTTCTCTTCTTTGGTCGCACAGCTCCTGGGGCTCAGCTTTGGATTTGTCCCCGCCTCTGCGTGTAGGTCGCTGGAGGGCGTCTGTTCTTAGCTCAGACAGGACGGGGTTAAAGGAGCAGCTTACTCAGGGGCTCTGGCTCACTCAGGCCGGGGGGCAGGGAGGGGTGCGGATGCGGGGTGAGCCTGCGGCGGTAGAGGCCGGCGGGATGTTGCACCAGCCTGAGGCGTGTCGTGCGTTCTCCTGGGGAAGTTGTCCCCGGATCCCGGGACCCTGGCAGTGGTGGGCTGCACAGGCTCCCCGGAAGGGAGGTGTGGATAGTGACCTGTGCTCGCACACAGGCTTCTTGGTGGCGGCAGCAGCAGCCTTAGCGTCTCATGCCCGTCTCTGGGGTCTGCGCTATTAGCCGCGCCTCGCGCCCGTCTCTAGAGCTCCTTTAGGCAGCGCTCTTAATCCCCTCTCATCGCGCACCAGGAAACAAAGAGGGAAGAAAAAGTCTCTTGCCTCTGTCGCAGCTCCAGACTTTTCGCCAGACTGCGTTCCGGCTAGCCATGGCGCACTAGCCCCCTGCATGTTGTGTTCATGCCGCCAACCCCAGTCCTCTCCCTGGGATCTGACCTCCAAAACCCGAGCCTCAGCTTCCAGCCCCGCCCGCCCCGGTGGGTGAGCAGACAAGCCTCTTGGGCTGGTGAGTGCTGGTCGGCACCGATCCTCTGTGCGGGAATCTCCACGCTTTGCCCTCCACACCCCTGTTGCTGTGCTCTCCTCCGCAGCTCTGAAGCTTTCCCTCTCCGCCACCCGCAGTCTCCGCCCGCGAAGGGGCTTCCTAATGTTTGGATACTTTTCCTCCTTCACAGCTCCCTCCCACTGATGCAGGTCACGTCCCTATCCTTTTGTCTCTGTTTTTCCTTTTTTCTTTTGCCCTACCCAGGTACGTGGGGAGTTTCTTGCCTTTTGGGAGGTCTGAGGTCTTCTGCCAGCGTTCAGTAGGTGTTCTGTAGGAGTTGTTCCACGTGTAGATGTATTTCTGGTGTATCTGTGGGGAGGAAGGTGATCTCCGCATCTTACTCTTCTGCCATCTTCCTCTGCTCAGAATGCTCTTTTCTGAATTAAAAGAACTTAGGTATTTACATGTATTGCCTTGACTTGTGAGTTTCCTATAAGATTATTTGAGCGAGCTTAGCATTGGATTTTAAGATAAAAAAAAATATATATATATATATAATGAGTAATGAGATAAGGGGATAATATTTAGCATAAGGCTGAGGAATTTTAAGGCAGATTTTCAATTATTGCTTTAGTATATTGTGAACAATTCATTGAGACATAGCAGAATTTATGTATATATATATATACACACACACACGTACAATGTCTATGATATATATATATATACATACACATAATGTCTATCATTGTATATAGTTCTTTTAGATTCTGAATATAATCTTCAATTCTTTTCAATATAACCTATTAAATTTTACCCTAGTTCTTAAAGAGTTGGTTCAATTTTCAAAAATTGTCTTGTTTACAAATTCAGGCCCAGGGAAACTACTTTTTCAGAGTAAATTAGGAAACTAATTAGACAGCAGCAAGGATCGTAACATTGGAAGTTATAAAAACTAATCTTCAGCTTACTCTGTCTTCTTCCTGAAAATTCATGCAGTATTTAACTTGCTAACTTCTACAATGCTCTGCACAGAATAGGTACTGTGGAGCACTGAGTGCCTGAAATCTTTTATTAGTTTTTTTAAAAATTAGGTGAAAATGCTTATCATAATGAATCTATATTTGAAAGAAGTTTCAAACATGGGAATAGACCAAAGCAATCTGAGTGGCTCATATCCTGAAATTTTAAAAGAAATTCCTTGTATGGGCTGCAGCCTCTACCTAACTTACATTAGTAATTACAAACAGAACATTACTAGTAATACCAATATCTAATACTATTTCTCCATTTCCTGATTTCTTACAGTTGAGAAAATGGAGTCAAGTTTGTCTGTTTTCTTCATTCATGCCTTCAGCAAGGTTTATTTTGCATGTGTTTTTTGTTTTAAACATCTTTATTGGAGTATAATTGCTTTACAATGGTGTGTCAGTTTCTGCTTTATAACAAAGTGAATCAGCTATACATATACATTGTCCCAGGCACTGGCTGAGTACTGGAGGTACAATAGTTCTTATGGCATGCTCCTCTCCTTCTAGATGTGTCCAAGCTAACAAATGGAATGACACAGGAATTAATCATTTCACTACAACTGGAAGGCTGAAAGCTGACTTGGGGTCATAAATAAAAAGGCAGAATTTATTTGTATTCATTGTCTTGGATAATATTTTCAACATGAGTGTGTTAAAGGAGGTCATTGAGAGAACTTGACCACCAGTTGACCTGTGAGCTGGACCCAGGTAATCAGAAGCTGCTCACCCCCTCCCTGGTCCATGGAATGTTCTGCCCACCATTCTCCTAGTAGGAGCAGTTTTCGAAGATGCAGGCTTGAGAGAACAATGTGTTGTTGAGTTCATCTGGACAGTATACATAACTGAACCCAGTTAAGGCCTCTATATAACCTTTTCAGATTCTGGCAGCACGTGCCGAGATCTAGTTGCCTTGAGGCCGCCCAAGACAAACCTGTATGTAAGTTCCCTTCCTTATTAATTCTGTCACCTACTGATCTGGAGTGGCCTGCCTCTTTCTTTGGCCTCTCTTGCCCTCGTGTACAGGGGCCAGGTTCAGATTTCACCTGGGAAGCTCCTGAGGTTTCAAACCAGTAGTGTGTAGGGTGAGAAGAGAAATGGTTGAGGATAGCTCATTGGAGAGTGTCTAGATTCAAGAGACAGTTAACAGGGGATCCATCAATGAGACTAAACAGAACTGATTGGAGAAGTAGACAGGACCCAAAAAGAAATGCCTGATTCACGAGGTAGTCATACCGCTTAGTTTGCCTGAGACAGTCCTAGTTTTCTCCTTTGGTTGATGTCACTTCTGGCTAGCACCCTCTTTCACTCACAAAAGTGTTCATCCTACTGATGCACTCCTAAAGAGCGCTAAGTCCTCTGTTACAGCTCTTCATCACACATTGGTGAAGACCTATTATATTTATCTTTCTCCCCACATGAATAATGAGTACTTAAGGAAAAAGGAAGTGTCTAATTCATCTGTATTTCTAGCACCCCACACACATTTTCAAGGTAGTGGATGCTCAATGAATATCTAATTAAGGAATTACCCAGAAAAGAATGATGTTATAATTAAGATAATTTGAACTCAAAGAGTAGAGATATGATTATATATATAATACAGCACTAGCTGTAACAAGGAGACTCCAAATTTTAGTGCCTTTCCACAATGGAAAATTATTTGTGGCTCATGTGGCCCAAATTAAGCATTCAAGTGGCTCTCCTCTGAACAGTGACTTAGAAACCATGATATCTCCCATCTTTTGTCTTCACCATCTTCAGTATCCAGTAAGGAGTTCCAGAGGGGGAGAGAAATGAGGGATTGTACTCACAGTTTTTATGGGACAGCTGGAAAATGGCACATTTCCTTAGCCTGTAATCCTTTGCATATAAGGTAATGCCATTGATGTACCTATATCTACCTGCAAGGGAATCTGGAAATATGGTCTAGCTGGTGCTCAGAAAGAAACATTTTCTGCTATAATGCCAATGTACATTCACATATATTTTAAAATAATTTCTCTATAGAAAATTTCATATATATGTGTAAAATATTTATACATATATATGAAACAAATATCAAAAACCCGAGATTATCAACAGCACAGCAATTTATTTATCACCAGTTATATGTATGTCCCTGCACTAAAGGCCTTAAGTGGCTTGCAATCTATTTTGGGAGGGGAAAAAAAAAGAGAACAAAGAAACTAATTACCTATCCTTCATGGAGACTGAAGAAAACAGCAATAATAATGATTCCAGCAACAACAACAACAACATATTTAACACTCACACATGCGTTGTAACTCTTAATCATTGAGGGATTGCTTTCTTTAGGTATGTATTTCAGGGAGGCACTTGTCCTAACAGTGAAAACAATTACTTTCAAGTTATTTTTCTGTCAACTATTCCAAGTAAGTTGGTTAGTTACCAAAGAGAATTTTGTTTTATTACAAATTAACAGGTTTGCATTAAACTCATTCAAATATTTTAGTGTCTTTTTTCTTTGGCTATTGCATATCTTGAAGCTGAATGTGAGATATTTTTGAGTGCCATCAATAGCAAGTTCAATGTAGTTTCATTTTTTTATTATGACTTTTATTGTACTTTTAAACTCAAAATAGTACAAATTTATAGGGAATATAGGAACTAGTAATAAACAACAATGTGAAAATCACCACCAACACCATCACCTAGAGAAAGCCATTTTAGAGAACTGGGATATATCTTTCTAAAATTTTTCTATAAATATAATATGTTTTGGTGTTTGTTTTTGTTTTAGTGTTGTTTTACAAAAATTAGATCACACTGTAATCTGTTTTTCCCACTCGGCATTATGTCATGAATATAATCACATATTCTTCTGCATTATTTTAACAGCCTCATAGTATTTCATAATATGATGTATCAAAATTTATTAAGCCAATCCCTCAGTACAATAATTAGATTATATCTGGTTATTCTTTATCATAAATAAGCTGCAGTGAACATCTTTTTGTTATTGAGTCTTTGCCAGACCATCTTATTGGACCATGTCTAAAATGTCAAAACCATTAGTTCCCAAATTTAAGCATACATAAGAACCATAGTGGAGACTTACTCAGACTCCCAGGCCCTAATAATAGAGATACTGATTAGGCAGATCTGGAATAGGGCCTGGGAGTCTGAATTTTAGCAAGTACCTTCTGCGATTCTCACGCAGGAAGTTTGAGCATCACTTTTTTGAGAAATAACAGCTTAGAGATGCTATAAATACTGTCTTTTCCCTCGACCCTTGTAAAAATGTCATTTTCCTACAATAACATGAAATACATATTGTCCTGGTGATCATTTTTACATTTCTTTCCAAAATAAGGCCATTTAACCTATCACCTTCTACCAGGTAAAGTTCTGTTTCTTTTTAAAATATCATTGATACACACTGATATGGAATTTTTTAAAAGCCACTTGTTATGCTGTTTTTGAATGGAATGTTAGGATATAGACATCTATAGCTTTATCATTTTTATTATCAAGATAAAAATACTACACTTTATTTTTAATAGAGGTTGTTCTCTCAGAAGTTACCTCTTGAGGTGGTTTTATCTAAAAGAGAATGTCACAAACCTTAAGTCTTTTATCACATGACCTGGGTTATAGAAAGCATTCCTTCAGTTACAATGCTATCTTTATAAAAAGATATTAACTTTGGCCAGCTACATTCAGTGTTTAGCTCTGCTAGACTCATCTTTTTTTCTTCTTTTCCACGTTTGTCCCAAAGAAGGATGTCTACACACTTAAGTCATTCATTAACTTCTCTTGAGAAATACGTGAGGCAAATCATGACCTGTTAGCAGTCCCAGAGTGTGGCTGTAGTTTGCAATTCTGTCCTTAAACGAACACACAGAACGTTGTAAGCACATAGAGGCTCACTTTCTCAAACTAAAAGCTAAGAATGGTACATGTGCACACGTTTTCCCTTTATTATATATATTTGCCATCTCACTAAGCGTTGATTTTACCACTGGCTATTATAAAATCTGAGTATTTCAGAGCTGAAAGTAGCCTTAAGGTTCATTTTGTACAATCTCTTGATTGTATGACTAAGGAAACTAAAGTCCAGAAAGGTAAAATGACTCAACACCACATAAGTAATTAGTGCCAGAGTCAGGCCTAGATCTCTGTCTCCTGACTTAATCAACAAGGATTCTCAACTGATTTCCACTGTTTATGTAGGGCTCAATTCTGTTCATTTTTTTAAAAATGTGAGGCATATTAAATTATGGTCAATTACTATGTGTTCAATTCTTTTCTGGAAGTATGCACCTTGCCAGGGACCATACTTGTTAGAGGTAGTACAGAGTAGCTATTAGTTTCAGGTTTAACTAAAATAGATTTGGGTTTGGATTTTGACTTGTAGGGTGATCAGTCATCCTAGTTTGCTTGGGATTGGTGGGTTCTCCTGAGCATGGGACTTGCAGTCCTAAAAGCAGAAAGGCCCAGGCAAACAGGAATGTTGGTTACCCTACTAACCACGTGGCTGTGTGACCAGGGCATGTGATGATAAAGGTCTCTGTTTCTTTATGTGTGAAATGGGAAAAGTAATAGAACCTACCCCGAGGACTTAAGTGAAAATTAAATGAGGTGATATATGAAAAGCACAGCACTCACTAAGTAAACCCAGCACTTGATAAGGACTCAATAAATATTAGTCATTATTATTAAAACTATTTTCTAGTTTTATTGAGATATAATTGACATACAGCAGTGTATACGTTTATACAGCATAATGATTTGACTTAAAAATATTGTAAAACAATGACCACAGGTTTAGTTAACATTCATCATCTTGTGTAGATACAAAAAAAAAGAAAAAATACTTTTTTCCTTGTGATGAGAACTCTTAGGGTTTACTCTCTTAATAACTCTCGTATATACCATCCAGCCATGTCAACAGTAGTCATCAGGCTATACATTACATCCCTAGTACTTATTTATTTTATAACTGGAAGCTTGTACCTTTTGACCCCTTTCATTCAATTTCCCCTCCCCCACGCCCACTTCTCGTAACCACAAAGCTGATCTGATGAGTTTGGGTTTTTTTCTTTAGATTCCATGTATAAGTGTGCTCATACAGGGTTTATTTTTCTCTGTCTGACTTACTTCACTTAGCATAATGCCCTCAAGATCCATGCATGTTGTCTCAAGTGGCAGGATGTCCTGCTTTTTAAAGCCACTGTTATTACTGATGTTGTTTTACAAAGCAAGTAGATTCCTCAAAGCACAGATTCTCAGAATCTAGATCTTCATATCTAGAACCTGAAATAAATAAACTTTGCATTTAGCTTTGACGTCTTCTTTACCTTCCGGGTGCCTTCTTTTTTGTTTCTATTTATCCATGAAATTAGACAATAAAACCCAAGGCTGAATAGAAGCCACCATTGGATGTCCTTTCACATTTTCCAAGCTATAAATCAGAAAAAGACAAATTTTCTGTTTTTGGAAAAAAATATGGATGAATTAAGTATCAAAGGCAGTATAGTGCTATGAAAAGATAAAGGGAATTAGCCTGGATTATAATAATAATAGCTGCCATTTTGTTGAGTGCAAACCATGGGCCATCTATTAGTACTTCATACACTTTGTATCTCTGATCCAGACAATGACCCTGAGAAGTAAATATTATTATTATCCTCAGCGTTCAAGTGGAGAACCAATCTCAGTGAGCCTAAGTTACTTGCCCAAAGATGGTAGTATAGTAAGAAGTTCAACAAAGGTTCTAAACTAGGTCTGGACTCTGCAAAGTCAATGCACTTTTAACTTATAGCCAACAGGCTAATTTTGGAGAAAGTACTTTGCCTCTCTGGGCTAGTTTCTTCACTTGTACAACTCAGAAGGAAAGGAAATTGCCATGACTGCTTATCACATAACAGGTAATGAGCTATGCACATTACATTCATGATCTCATTTAATTCTTGTGGGTAAATATTATTTCCATTTTTGTGTGTGTTGGGGGGGAATGGGTGGGTCATCCTCCATCCTGACAGGGAATCACCCTTACCAATGGAAAGGTTTTTTAGGAAAGGGCAACTCCTACTTAGTTTCCAGAGCCCTTTCCATGTCTCAGGAGATAACCACTTCAAACAATATGCCAAAGAGACACAGTTGAGGGTGGCCAATTCTGCTCCCCTACACACTGGTCCATGGGAGAGACCCTGCCTGGCCACCCACCCAAAGAACAGAGTCACTCACCGAAGCCCTCCCTGAAACACCACCTTTGGCTCCTAAAGAACAAACAGGGTGTGGAGGATAGTGGTTTGGGACTTCAGAGGGGAGAAGGGCCACTCACACGGAGATAGAAAAGCAAAGGTTTGGCCAACAAATGTGTGCTGCAGAGGCGATGGATCTATTTCCATTTTTATGGTAAAGAAACAGAAAACTTAGATTAAGCAACACTCTACAAACACAACTGGCAAAGTGGCAATGCAAGGATTCTAAAACTCATTGTGTTATCTGATAACACTTGGTGGCTCTATCATTCTGTGTATATGGATATAATAAACGTTGCCAGACTAGACTTTCCAACCACTTGGAAATAATTATTACTTATGTAGCAGTATATTTTTTCAACTAGAGTCAAAATATTAAATTTTCTATTCGCAAAATTCAGCTGTGATTTAAATATATTTCTACTTGGTACTCAGATGTTCATGTCTTTTTTTTCATTCCCCTCACAAAGTCTTATCATAAAACTTTGTAAAGAATATCTGAGTAACAAGTGACATATGAAAATATGTTACAAATATGGTCCTAATTATGAAGAAAAAAAAAGGACTCATTTTCTTCCTCTTTCTTCATGTATTTATGGGTATGTAATATGTCAAGATATATATATATATACATACATATATATATATACACACATATATATATATATGAAATTTCCACAATTCATTTCATATTTGGTAGAAAAATGTTTTGATTTACCCTTGATTTCATAGAATTCACGCACAAAACTCATAAATTCTAAGATTATTGGAAATGTCAGTTAACTGTTAACAACCAAGCCATATCTGAATATACTGGTGAACAACTTTACTATTTTTAAAATAACTCTAGATTTCAGTTATTAGTTGTAGTCTTTTCACCAAATATTTTTCTGTTAATATCACTGCTTTCTAGTTAGCATTTTTCACATATAATTTTCCCTCAATTTCTTTCTCCAAAAGTGTAAAGCCATCATGTAATGATAAATCATGGGACTTTTGTTGATTACTGAACTTTCTTGAACTTTTGTCTTAGGCCTCTGAGGAAACACTGCATTCCACTAATGAAGAGGAAGACCCTTTGCGAGGAATGGAACCCTATCTTGTACGGAGACTTTCTTGCCGCAGTGTCCAGCTTCCCCCTCTCGCCTTTAGACAGTTGGAACAAGCTGACTTGAAAAGTGAATTGGAGAACACTCAAAGGCCAACCAGCCTCCCCCTGAAGATTCTACCCCTGATTGCTATCACTTCCGCGGACTCCAGTGGGTGAGTGACCTTGGTGACATTTCCCCATTTTGTATTTTAGATGGTGATGGTTATCTGTGATCTTTTGAGTTTTGTGGCTCATTGCTTGATTTGAGCAGAAGGAAAATGGGGTTTCTAGAGCCAAAAGAAAGAAGGGTGATTTTTTTTTCTCAGGTAATGTTGCAATCTCTGCAGGAGGGGACGTTTTAGTGAAATTATTTTACAAGGAGGACTTGAAAAGGTATTGATGAATGATAATGAGTATCTGAAGAAGGGGACTTGGACTTGGAAATTGATCTTGGTCATAGGTAATTTAATAGAACATTTCTTAACAAATGAGAACTAATGGACAAATTACCATGTAGGCATACATATCTGGAAATGGTAGGCAATGTTTATCGATGCAAAGCAAATTTGGAATCAAGAATAGATTGTACTGTAATTAGAATTAAAGGAAATATGCAGTTATAGTCATGAGCCTAGTAATTTGGCCTTTGACATTTTCAGGTGTTGCTTACCAGAATACTGTTTCAGTTCCCAGCACAAGGCAGTTTTATTCTGCATTAGTATGTATAGAAGAATCAGATGCAATGAGGCCTCCAATTACAAATGTAATATTTCTAGTTCCTACTTTGCAGAGTATTTATGTTTTTATTCTTTTTCTACTGTTTACAATGGAATTTTTACTCTTTAATAGCAATTCACTAGATAAAATATTGTCAAAGAAAGTGAGGATAGTGGGCACATGTGTTATTTGTTTTTTTGGCCAGCTCAGCTGCATTTTAAGAAGAGAGGAGGAAACCAGTGGAACATAGGCAGTCTCTTGAGCATTTACTAGGATTACAAGAACAGAGCAATTTGTTATGCTGAAAATGTGATGCTCCCTCATTCTCTGCCAAGTTCAAGGCATGTATGTCTAGAGAGGTATCTTTTGGATTTTCCTAAAAGTTGTTAGAAAAGTTGTGGTCAGAAAAAATTTCAGCAGTAACTGTCATCTAAGATATTGAATTTATCTGTTTGAATTGTTAAAGACCAGTTCAAAGCACCTATGTTATTAAAAGTTATGAGGAAACCACTACTAGGTAAGTAAGAAGACAACAAATTCTTACTTTGAAGCGATGGAAAGAGGAATTACGTATGTGATGTGTTTGCGTTGGTTTTTTTTTTTCATTGAGATGAACCATGTATATAAATAAGACTGTACACCTGTTGATCAGACACACTAAATCAGGTGGGAATTTTATATGGCAGTTTGATCTGAGCATGCTTTGAAAAATACTGTCTCAGAAATCCAATTTCCCCTCGTCGGTGTCAACACCACTTCATCTGTGTAGAGAACAGGATTCACTGCCAGGTGTGTCAGAGGTCACCAAGTCCACCCCTATGTTGATTAATTTGCTAGGAGAGCCCAGAATTCAGTAAATAGTTGTATTCGTGACTGGGATTTATTACAGAAAAAGAATGCAAAGCAAAATCAGCAAAGAGAAAGGCACATGGGGTAAAATCTGGAGGAAACCAGATATGAGCATCCAAGAGTTCCTTCTCCCAGTAGAATCAGACAGGATGCACTTAATTCCTCCAGTAATGAGTTGTGACAACACATGTGAAGTGTGTTCACCAGGGAAGCCTTCTACCAGGGAAGCCTATTAAAAACTCAGTGTGTGTATGAGGTATTTAAGAGTCAAACTTATAGAAACGGAGTAGAGTGGAGGTTGCCAGGGGCTGGGGGTAGGGGAAATGGGGAATTGCTATTCAATGGGCATATAGTTTCAATTACAAAATGAATAAGCTCCCGAGATCTGCTGTACAGCATTGTGGCTATAGTTGAAAAGACTGTATTATGCACTTAAAATTTGGTCAGGAGAGTAGATCTCATGTTAAATGTTCTTACCACAATAAAAAAAATTAAAAATAAAAGATAGATTCAGTGCCCAGAATTTTTATTGGGGGGTGGTCACTGGGGCACCCTCTTCGTAGCATGTGCCTAAATTCCAGATTCCCAGAAGGAAATCAGTTGTTCAGCATAAACCACACTTTTTACACAACGAGTTTAGGCAGTTGGCCACTCTTACCAGTTAGGGAACGGTGGGAACCCTCCTGAAATCCAAGTTCACAGATGCCAGCTAAGGGCTCACCTTTCCAACAGGCTTTTCTAATGATAACAGTTGCAGGCCTAGTATAAACGCTTTTCTGCACAGCAGGTTTATCTTACAATCATTATCTTGCTTTCTCTACCTTTGAGGAAGAAGGGATTATAGTTATAATTAAAATTAAAATGAACTAATTTAAGCCTGTGTTGTATTCAATTAACTTTGGTACCTCAAAAAATTTGGTGGCTAAACATGATTTCTTTTTCAAAGCTGGTGTTATATCATGTGCCCTTAGAAGAAACTGATGCAGTATATTTAATATGCCTCTGTGTAGTTAGGCAAGACATATAATTAAAAATCTCAGGTAAAAGCTAAGCTTATTTAATTAAATTTGAATGTGTTGCTAAAAGCAAATAGCCTCCAAGTGCCAAAGAACTTAGAGGTTCAGAATTGTCTGTATGATAGTACTTAACTTGGTTCAGAGTTTGTTTCCTTTTTAATCAAGGATCTAAGACTCAAGTATAAGCAAAACAGTGCTTACCATTTACAAATTTATTCAATATCTTGGAGGAAAGAATTTGTCTTTTAGAGAGATGAAACAAGAGTGACTTGTCTGTATCAGAAGGCAGCCAGGAGAAACCATGGATGAGAGTGGCAGAAACAAAGACTAAGGATGTCCTTAAGGGATTCCTATTATCTTTTTTTTTTTTTTAACATCTTTATTGGGGTATAATTGCTTTACAATGGTGTGTTAGTTTCTGCTTTATAACAAAGTGAATCAGTCATACATAAACATATGTTCCCATATGTCTTCCCTGTTGCGTCTCCCTCCCTCCCACCCTCCCCATCCCACCCCTCCAGGCTGTCACAAAGCACCGAGCCAATATCCCTGTGCCATGCGGCTGCTTCCCACTAGCTATCTACCTTACTGCGTTTGTTAGTGTGTATATGCCCATGACTCTCTCTCGCCCTGTCACAGCTCACCCTTCCCCCTCCCCATAACCTCAAGTCCGTTCTCTAAGAGGTCTGCGTCTTTATTCCTGCTTTACCCCTAGGTTCTTCATGACATTTTTTTCTTAAATTCCATATATATGTGTTAGCATACGGTATTTGTCTTTTTCTTTCTGACTTACTTCACTCTGTATGACAGACTCTAGGTCTATCTACCTCATTACAAATAGCTCAATTTCGTTTCTTTTTATGGCTGAGTAATATTCCATTGTATATATGTGCCACATCTTTTTTATCCATTCATCCGATGACGGTCACTTAGGTTGTTTCCATCTCCGGGCTATTGTCACAAAGAAAGAAAACTACAGGCCAATATCACTGATGAACATAGATGCAAAAATCCTCAACAAAATACTAGCAAACAGAGTCCAACAGCACATTAAAAGGATCATACACCATGATCAAGTGGGGTTTATTCCAGGAATGCAAGGATTCTTCAATATATGCAAATCTATCAATGTGATAAACCATATTAACAAATTGAAGGAGAAAAACCATATGATCATCTCAATAGATGCAGAGAAAGCTTTTGACAAAATTCAACACCCATTTATGATAAAAACCCTGCAGAAAGTAGGCATAGAGGGAACTTTCCTCAACATAATAAAGGCCATATATGACAAGCCCACAGCAAACATCATCCTCAATGGTGAAAAACTGAAAGCATTTCCACTAAGATCAGGAACAAGACAAGGTTGCCCACTCTCACCACTATTATTCAACATTGTTTTGGAAGTTTTAGCCACAGCAATCAGAGAAGAAAAGGAAATAAAAGGAATCCAAATTGGAAAAGAAGAAGTAAACCTATTATCTTTTGAAGCAAAAATAACCTAGTGGCAGGGCAGGAATAGAGACGCAGACATAGAGAATGAGAGGCTGGGACGAAGTGAGAGAGTAGCATTGACATATATACACCACCAACTGTAAAATAGATAGCTAGTGGGAAGCTGCTGTATAAAACAGGGAGATCAGCTCAGTGCTTTGTGATGACCTAGAGGGGTGGGATAGGGAGGGTGGGAAGGGGGCTTAAGAGGGCGAGGATATATAGCTGATTCACCTTGTTGTACAGCAGAAACTAACACAACATTGTAAAGCAATTATATTCCAATAAGGATGTAAAAAAAAAAAGAAAGAAATAATGAATCAAGTGAATAAATAATTGATCATTTGGTCTAAAAAATATGTATTTGTCAACTGAGTATCTGAGAAATGTAAAAATCAGAAGTATAATTTTCTGGACTATCTAAGCTTTGGAAGGTAAGCAAATGGTAAAGTTAGGGATGACATTCTGTCGCTATTCCAGTTAACCAAGAATACAAGATTCCTTCACAGCTATCAGAAAGGGCTAATGGGTAATTTAGACTATTTTAGCTAGGTTTTCTACAGCCCCATTTCCCATCATTAAAGGTTAGTTGGCAATTGTGAATCTCTGATGAGAAAGAAGACTTTTCATGCCCTTTGGATTTATTTATTTATTTTTGCTCTTTCTTCTGGGATATCAGCACAGCAGACACTTGCTCTGTCGAGTATTACACAGTGGGTCTAGAGACTTGTGTTACCCCTTTAGAAAGCCATGATGTGGTTTCTTAAGGGAATGTTGGTGGGCAAAAATGAATGTTATGTATGCCAGCTGTTAACTTCCTCATGAAGTGCCTGGGTCAAGAGCCTGAATTCAAGAGGACTTTTTAAAATTAATACTTTCACAATTCTACTTGGATTTGTTTTAACCAGGCAATATGAATGTGTTCAAATGTCCACTATTTAACAATTCTCTTTGAGGATGCCTAAGGTGTCAGCTTGTGTGTGTTGTGATTTAGCAACATTTTGAAACTTTCAGTGATCACAAAACAGAATTGTAAGGCCCGGGATGCCCAGAACCTTGAATTCACCCACCAGTTAGTTTTCCATATAGGATAGGATAGGATGACGCAGGCTTCGTGGCTGTTTATTGACTCTTACTGAAGTAAGAGAGACATCTATTAATGTCTTGAAATGTTATGAACTTGGCAAGAACTTGGAATGTCATAGGTTTCTATATTTCTATCCTAAACAGTTTTCTATCCATTTACTTTCTTACAAACTTTTTATATATGTATAATTTACATGCAGTAAAATACATAAATCTTAAGTATGCATCTGGATAAATTTTATATATTTGTATACTCATGTAATCACCATGTAATTTCCTATCTTCTGTCACTAAAGATTAGTTTTCCCTCTTCTTAGACATCATATAAATGGGATCATATAGTAAATACTCTTTGTGTATGGCTTCTATCACTCAAAATGTTTTTTGATATTTATAGTGTTGGTGTATGTATCAATAGTTTGTTCTTTTTTATTGTGGTGTAGTATTACATTGTATGAATATAACATAATTTATCTATGCGCTTTCATTGGTGGCCATTTGGGGTATTTCTAGTTTGGAACTATTATGAATGAAGTTGCTACGCACAGTTTTATACAAGTCTTTTTGTGGACATATGCAATTATTTCTCTTGGTTATATTCCTGGGGCTACAATTTCTTTCTGAGTTGTAGGTAAGCATATATTTAGTTTTACTACTGTCCAACAATTTTACAAAGTGATGTACTATTTTATCCTCCCACTAGCAATGCGTGGAAGTTCCAGTTGTTTTGCATCCTTATCAACACTTAGTATTCTCAGTCCTTTCATTTTAGCCATTCTAGTGAATGTGTAGCAGTATCTTATTATGGTTTTAATTTACATTACTCTGATGAGTAGAAATATTGTTTACCTTCTAATATGCTTATTGGCTATCTGTATATCTTCTTTTGTGCTATGCCTATTTAAATATTTATCCAGTTTTTTTTAACTTATTGATTTCTGGGGGTTTTCTGTATCCTAAACATGAGTCTTTTGTTTGTATTGTAAATGAATATTTTCTCTCACATCATGGCTTGAATTTTATTTTCTGTTTACTTTTAATATGGTGTGTGTAGGGAAAAGTGTCACAGTGAACGGTCAGGGAAACAAGGATAAGTGAGATGGCAGTGGAATTAGGCTGGAGAAAAGAGAAATGAGGATGGGCAGAAAACAGGGAAAAACAGTGAAAAGGAAAAGAGTGAAGTTTGCAGGGTGGAGAAGAAAATGGAAAGGGGGAAATGGAGGCAGCTTGCTAAGGGCAAAGGAGGTAACAAGGATGACACTTAACCTGCAGGGCAATTGTCCTGAGAGAAAAGAACAGTTGATCCCTTGAATATTGAATGGTGGCAAATAGGACATCCAAGCATTAAGGGGGCAGACAGAAAAGTTGAGAATGAAAAGGCAATGTCATGGTAGACAGTGGCAGAGTAGTAAGTGGTTTAGAGTGGGGACTCCAGATAAGGTGGTCTGAATTTGAGTCTTGCATGCATCACCACTTACGAGCTATCTGACTTTGGGAAAGTTCCTTACCACTCCAAGTTTCTAATTTCTAAAGGGCAAAAATAAAAATAATGAGAGTACCTACCTCATGGTTTTATTGTGAAGATAAAATACTTGGTACTCTTTTGGCATGTTATAGCTACTTACTGTATAACCACTACTGCTACTGCTACACTTATTTGCAAAAATATTGGAGCAAATCCTGTTTGTTTTGATCAGTTTCCTTGTTAGAATTGGCCTCAAAGATCCTCTATTAATAACTCTTGGGGTAAAGATGGGTGTTCTAGCAGATTTAGGAGGCAACCAGAAATTTGTTCCTGGTTCAGAAAGTTAAGATTATTATGGACCTGTCACATTTGTGTTAAGAAGTCTAGGTCTTGCTTTTGGCATCAGTCCAGAGACATGCCCTGCTTTCAAAGATTATTCAGTTATGTTTGGAATGAGATCAGAGGTCCTCTTCATTCCTTACTTCCTCCTTGTTTCACTTCTATAATAACCCTTGCTGACTTCAACATAGTTACCTGGTCAGAATTCTCTGGAGGAATTAGGAGGTCCCCTTGGCGTCAACTCTGGCACTGGCTTACTTTCCCTGGGTAATCCATGGACCCCCCCCAGATACTCTGAGGAGGGTTTAGCTTGCCACACATGGAACGCTTCTTGCACACAAGTAGGAGATTGTGGCAGCAGAGGGAGAGTAACAGGAGATAGTGCTAAATCTCTCCACCTGTGTTTTAGAGATAGTGCTAAATCTCTCTACCTGTGTTTTACTGCTGCATCAGCTATAATAAAATAAAAGCCAAGGAGTAAGTTGTCCTCTTGTGACAGGATGACACACCTCTGGATGGATGTATATTCAGGGATACATGTGGGTGAAGAATATTACAAAACACTTTCTCATCACTAGTGCCCCATTACCTGTCTGGAGAAGTACACTGTGTGCATTTGTATTACTATGTCCTATAAAAAAAAGAAAATGAAAAGAAGTTAAAGGAAGAAATGGTCACTTGGGGAAAAAAATCAACTCCCCAACATAGGAGGAAGGATTACTTTAGTCAAATAAGGCTTCATATTATAACGATCTTCCAGAAATATTTCCTTGAGTTATGTGCCATTCACAGAGGAGCTGGTCCCAGATGCCAGTTAGACTTTGGATTCTTTGATCAGCTGCCCATCATCTAATGTTCTTGAGTACACACGGTGCCTTAGTGTGAACATAAAAAAGCTAATTTTCAACATTTTGGTACTGAATCAAAATCCAAACAAAATAAAATGAAGAGAAACAGAAGCTTGGTTAAAACAGACATTTGATTTTTCAAATTTCATCCTTTTAACTTAAGAAGGCATTGACAGTGGGCATTTCAGATTTGAAGTATTGTGGATATAAGGATTTATGAAGCTAAAGAGTTATATTTCATGGTGAACCCGTGAGACTTGCACCTTCATATTGGATATATGCTCAAGTTTCAAGATATTTATCTGAGAAGTTCTTGCTGAAAGCGATGTGGCAGATCTATAACCCAGTAGGCAAAGATTTCTGAAATTGAAAATGGGCACACCTGACTGTGATTATAAAATATCCCTTCAGAAATACGGTGTTCTTGAGCTGGATTTGGTTTTAAAAGTAATCGTTGCAGAGTAATAAGGAGGCAATGTTTGCAATAATCGTAAAGATACATGCTATATAAAAAAATAATAAAACAACTGGATTCCTTTGTCTTTGATTTTTTTAAATGCAATTTATTTGTATAGTGTTTGTCAAAACTTCTCGGAATATCCACAGAACATCACAAGACTCATTTCTATAGCATTTACTCTTACTTAATTGAATCAAGTTTTACTTTGCTTTGAAACTTTTGAGTTTCAAGATTAACATAGACTCTAAGAGTGATGGAACACTTTGCTATATAATATCTTGGTAAATGACATCTTGAATCTAATCTAAGATAAACAACTAAATAATGCTGACAGTTTTCCCTCACACATCACAGAAACTCTGAGTGTTTTACGGTACCTGTCATGCCCTAAATTTCCAGAAAGTAAAAATATTTCCAATGAATGAAAAAGATTTCCAATAAATGGTAATTTGGTTAAAATAAATAATACGTTAATTATCAAACTCTCATTTCTTTTTCAGACTACTGTGGTACCTTTTCATTCTCATAGTACTCTCTGGCATCCTAATTAAGGTTACTCAAATGGACTGATACCATACCACAGTATTTTGATCTCTATTTGTATGTCAGTAAAGTAACATGTACTGGGGAGGGTTTACTTTTGTAATCAAAGATTTCTATCTCACCAGGCTCCCATGTTCATAAAAACACTAAACGGAGTGGTGACTTGTGCGTTTAGCACACCGGAGCACCTGGTCCCTGTTTTCATACTTTTCTATTTCAACTTTACTTGTTTGATGGTATAGATTGGTTAGAGATCCCATATTTTCTAAAAATGAACCTGGTGAAGCATTTAATTTACCATGAAAAGTGATCGAAGAACACGATACTGTGGCAGGCAGAGTGCAGAGCTGAATAAAAACACTTTAATTATTTCCACCTGAGAATCATCATGTTTCAGCTCCTCAGATAGCTGCCTTTCCACAAACACTACCCTGTTTGACCATCCTTACATAATCACTGAAGTGTTTGGGGAGAGTTTCCAGTTCCTTCAAAGTCATGTTCTTCTGTCTTGCAATATCATGTTTGTGGGGAAAGAAAGTAGGTGAAAGCACTCTGATTGAATGGCCTTTGTTTAATTGTTATGTGCTCCATAAATGTATGCATTAATTTACACTTCATATTGGACAAAGTGTATCAGTTCAAGAAGAATAAAACAAGAAAAATGCATTCAGCTGAAATTCAGGAAAAGATGAAGTTAGCAAACTCTTTCCCCCTACAAATGAGCACCACAAAATGGAAAAAAGATTTCTTTAAAATAAAATTGTGTACAGAAAAAGAACTATGAGAAAACTATATGACCTCTTGTGTTAAACACACTTTTTTGTCATTGTTGGTTTTGCTGAAAATCCTGGCTAGTTGGTTAGAATTCTTTCTAACAGTTTAGGATTTAGGTGTTATTTACTATGCCAATTTATCTCACTCATTTAGAATCTTTTATCCACTTCAAAGGAATTAAGTGGAGCTAAGCATTGTTAGACATATTCCAAATCTGTGGAATTCAATCAAAACAGTATGCCATTTAGTTGTTTGATGTCGTTTATTTAACATATCTGGATTGACTTTATTTGATGGGTTATAGCATCATTTACCCTAAAGTTGGTGGCTCTGAGCCTGGGA
Organism: Globicephala melas; assembly: GCF_963455315.2. Lineage (NCBI taxonomy): Eukaryota > Metazoa > Chordata > Mammalia > Artiodactyla > Delphinidae > Globicephala > Globicephala melas. The sequence goes on along the minus strand of NC_083316.1, from coordinate 46,655,452 downwards.
AAGGTGAGACCTTTGCCCGCATTTCCAAATGGGATTTACCTCAGGGTGTTCTGATTTTTATTCCAACATGATTCCTAAAAAAATGTGACTAATGCTTAATGCCATAATAAATACACACACACACACACACACACACACACCCTCATTGTATGGAACCTATACATAGAAACTCAAAACTTTAGTATACATAAATAATAAACTTAAAATATATAATTTAAAATATACAAATAAGATTTTAATACACATTTTAGAATACAGAAATATACTTTACCATTGACTCTCTGGACCTTTTCCATTTTTTAGTCATATATTTTAGGAGTGTTCTCTTTCTTTCCTCCTCCACTAACTGTTCTGTGCCCCTGTTAACATGGGACTCTGACCTTCTTATTTCTCCAATATTATTTAATTGAGATTAACTTTATTTCTTAAAGTTGTATGTTTCCACACATATTAGAAAATCAAGTTAAATTTTATAAATAAAAAAGAATAACTCATGTTATATTGGTGAAAATGTTCATCTCCTCCATCATGTATCAGTTATGTATTCATGCATTCATGTACACATGCATTCAACCATTAACAAGTGTCTATTTTTTCTACACACCGAGCTATGAACTGGAGATGAGAGGCTCACCAAGACCAACACAGTCTCTTATTTCATAGAGTTTAGAATTCAGCTGGGCACACAAACAAGAAAACAGACAACTACAATCCCATTTGTTAGGTATAATGCACATATATGACTGAGGACATGCAGAGTAATGCAGGATAATAGGGGAGCAAGTTAGCATAGGCTTATGAGGAACTGACACCTAAGCTGAGACCTAAAGGAGATGGTATCAGACAGAGAGAACAGCAAAGTCCAATGACAAAAGAAAGCGGGATGTATGCATTCAGAGCGTGGCTAGACCAATAGGCCATGTTGTAGGTATTGTTGATAATCATTATTATTAATTTTTCAGGTAACTGATATGTGAGGGTTTGGAATATTCTCCAGGAGTGCTGAGCACCCAAGGTATAGGCACTGAGAAAGCAAATAGTCCAATTGATTCAAAATTGGAAAGTGGGGTTGCAAGGTAAGAAAAACTGGGAAAGGGATTTGAGAGTTTGGAAAGATAGTGAAAGAAGTGATGAATCGTGGCACCTAAGCTGAGTATGGAACTGAGTGAATGTAAGAAGGTACAGATATAGAGAGGGTTGAGATCTCTAGCGGGCTCTATGATGTCAAAGCGGTGAGATTAGAATAACTGAACAAGCTGAAAAGTTAGGAGGTTATATTTGAAGGATAGGATGTTTGGGCCTTCTGATTTAAGTTAGGTCATTTAAGGTGGTTTTCAAGATGTTAGCGGGTGTCCAGGGAAGAGAATGACTGCAGTGGGAAAGAAGTAGTTGAAGAATTGAGAGATCTGGGCATGAGGTAACCCTTCCACAACAACACTGAAGTCACACAGGATAGCAGCAGGGATCAAGATGTGAAATTGCTAAAAAGGTGGGCAGCTTTCAATAAATGAGACATAGAGACCAGGGAGACTGGCAGAAGTCAGTGATGAAGTAGAGTTGATTGGCATTGATGCCAAAAGAGAGGTTTTGCAAGAGGACAGAGGAGTAATGCCCAGCAAGTTAATGTGAGTAATTAGGAGAGCCCCAGCCCCATCTCAGGAAGAGGATGTTTGGGCCTTCTGATTTAAGTTAGGTCATTTAAGGTGGTTTTCAAGATGTTAGCGGGTGTCCAGGGAAGAGAATGACTGTAGTGGGAAAGAAGTAGTTGAAGAATTGAGAGATCTGGGCATGAGGTAACCCTTCCACAACAACACTGAAGTCACACAGGATAGCAGCAGGGATCAAGATGTGAAATTGCTAAAAAGGTGGGCAGCTTTCAATAAATGAGACATAGAGACCAGGGAGACTGGCAGAAGTCAGTGATGAAGTAGAGTTGATTGGCATTGATGCCAAAAGAGAGGTTTTGCAAGAGGACAGAGTAGTAATGCCCAGTAAGTTAATGTGAGTAATTAGGAGAGCCCCAGCCCCATCTCAGGAAGAGGATCAGGGCACTGAGAACAAGAGCAGCCTCCCCTCCAATTCACTACAGGGCCGTGATGTCCTCAGCAAAGGGCCATGTTTGAAGGAAGGTAGGATGTGGGTGGCTCTTCAGAGGGGAGGGGAGGATGAAGGACAGTCTGTTTACCACAGGAAAAAAAGGGTTCCGGAAGACCTAACTAAGAAATTTGGAAGAACAGAGAGGGGCTTTGGACAGAAAAGAGAAATCATAGAGCAATAGAGGGATAAGGAACAGAGGAGAAATTATCTATCTCAGGTAGTTCTCTGAATTAGAGCTGAATTTCAAAACATTTTCAAGAATTGGTCCAGCTGTCCTCTGACAGATTCAGGGAGGCAGAAGTGTAGCCTAATAAGTAAGTCTTTTACAAAGCCCACAGGGATTATTCTAGTCCAGATAAGTAGGTCTACACTGGTAGCCTTTGGTTCCTAGTACTTTCATCATCTGTTGGAAACAGCAGCAACTTCTGGTGTGGGAAATTTTGCATCTCTCAAGCTCCTCAGCTGTGTCCTAGATTTATTACCGTCTGTGGAATATGGAGAAGGATCTGATTTTTTCATGTGTATTATCTTTTTAGTCAGAGTATTATTTTATTTTCAACTGTTGTGTTTTTAAATATTTAACTCTATTTTGCCAGCTATAATAACAACTTAGGTGTTAATTAGCGTTTGGGTTTTTCTTTTGAGAATTTCCTTCCTGAGAAATGATCATTGTCTGAAACAACTCTACTTTCTTAAATATTCTTAAATACTATTTCTGGGATTCAAGTACTGTTCCAGTTCATCATGCTGCCAGTTGTAGGAGCAAAATCTAGAATAAAAGTGAATTTTATGTGGACAAATTCTATTTGTAGAAAACTTTCTTCTGTAAATGAGACTACTGTGACTCTACTGAAAGAACACAAAGGCACATGCATATGGTTTTTTCTTAACTTGGGTGTAATGTATTACTTGCAGACTTTATCTTAGAGAAAACAATGCTCATGTTAATTTTAATTCAAAACTATATGATGAGAGTTGCACGGTTAAATCCTGGGACTAAAAACCTTTATATAATGCCTCTGCAAACACAGTTTTTTTATTCTGGTCTCTCCTATGGGTCATTTTTGTTTGTTTTAATCCTCACCACCTGAAGTAGTATCTGTGACTAGCAACTGTGGAGTATGTCATAAATGCCTTAGCAAAGGATTTTAATTCTACTCCAAAGATACCCACACAGAGAGGGCTTCATTTGTCTTAAAAGAAATGTAAAGGTTGATTGATTTTCAGATTGTTGTTGGTTCATTACAACAAATAAAGACTACATAGAATCTTTACCTTCTTATTTTGGTTTTTAATTTCTGGCATGTTCTGTTCAGTGTCCACTGGCAAAGCTGAGGTTAGGGCTAATGATTTTAGGTTTAAGTGTTTCTATAAAACTGCCCTATAAGCGAAAGATATCCTTTGCAGTGGCAAAACAGTGAATGCATAATAATGAAAATTCACATTCATGGACCATTATCTAGTCATTAAGATGATCGTTGTGATAACTATATGGTAACGTGGAAGACCTTGGGAACTTTTGGGAAGAAAAGAAAAATACATAAGTACATCTCCATGTTTAAATTACAGACTGCAAAATATATGCCTGCATGTGTCTAAGAACTGGAAAGCGATATGAAAATAATTAGATATTTTTGAATAACAGGATTGTGGGTTTTTTCCCTCTTAATTTCTAGTAATGAAAATATGTGTTTGTCCAATCAGTAAATTACATTAAAATTGTATTTATGATTTATCTGCAATTGCATTCATCCAAGCATCTATATAGAGCTTTAGTATATGATAGACACTCTTTCAAGTGCTGGGAGTATATTTTTGAAGAGATAAAAATAAAATTCATGGTATTTTGTTTTTCACATGTAAGTCAACGGAATCTTTGGCAAATATGAGGGGAGGAATACTTGGACTTTTCGAGTTCTCCTGATCATTTTGTGTAACCAGGCTCTGCTGGCAGCAGACTCCCCAAAAAGATCACCAGTAGAACATATTGATCAAGCCAAACTATTAGTCTCACTGAAATAAAGGCGAACACTGCCCTTAAACTTAGAAATATTTTAGAAGGGAGAAGTACAGAAAGGATATTTATAGAGTTTTATAGCCTGGTCTTGTTAGGTGAAAAATGGTTGGAATTGAGAAGAATCTAAGGTCCTAGTAGCTTTGGATTAATGGGGTCTTAAAGTGAGGTGAGGGTCTTAAAGAGGTTTCATGAGCAAACTGTTAGTTTTGAGAAGTAAACTTTTAGTTGGTTTACAGTCTTACAGTTTAAGAGCAAGCATTCCATGGAGCTAGTACCTAAGTTATTTTTGCTTGGTCCCAGGATTTGTTTGGCACTAAAGCAGGCACTTAAGCTTTGACCCATAATTGTTTAGAGCTGGGACAGGAAAGTATTTTGGTTTTAGTTCTTACCACCTTGTTTATGAGTGAGCTTAGGTCCTATGGTCTGAATATTTATGTACCCCCAAATTCATATGTTGAAATCCTAACCGCCAAGTGGGTGGATAGTATTAGGAAGGGGGGCCTTCGGGAGGTGATTGGTCATGAGGGAGGAGGACTCATGAACAGGATTAGTTCCCTTATAAAGAGACCCCAGAGATCCTTCACTCCTAGCCACGGTGAGAAGGCCATCTATGAACCAGGAAGTGGGCATTAACCAGACACTACATCTGCCAGCCCTTGACCTTGGACTTCGCAGAGTTGAGAACTGTGAGAAATGAATTTCTATTGTGTATAAGCCACCCAGTTCAAGGTATTCTGTTACAGCAGCCTTAATGGACTAAGATACTAGGCTTGATACTCATTCAGCCAGACATTGCAAAAAGACAGGTGCTCTGTACCCTCTTTTTAAATTTATGCTATTGTCACCTCATTGTTTGAGAATATAACTCTGGGGATAGTCAAGGGATGAGAGCTCAAGGAAGGTAAGATCCTAGAGTGGAAAACTGGTTTGGTTGGTTGGCATCTTCTGTTTTGAAGGGGTCTCAGTGTGGTAGGAAGGAGAGCCCAGCCTTCCACCTGGGAAGCTAGAGGGGACAGATATCCCCCTCTGCGCACCTCTCTGAAGCAGGTGGAGCTCAGTGTGGTAAATCTGATGCTCCCAGCCAGGACTTTGAATCTTGAGACGGTGGCTCAGACCCGCCATCACATGTGTCACCACTAAATGTTAGTGGCATGGAGGTTGTGGCTGCTGACACTGTGACCAGGGCTGATGGTGCCCAGCTCGTGAGCAGCAGCATCCTAGGCAGACTGATCGTGTGGTTTCCTCCTGGCCTCCTGGCTACTCCTTGTTTCCAATGGATCCAGCTCGTCTGCTTCTTATATTCTTTTTTTTTTTTTTAAGAAGATGTTGGGGGTAGGAGTTTATTAATTAATTAATTTATTTTTGCTGTGTTGCATCTTCGTTTCTGTGCGAGGGCTTTCTCTAGTTGTGGCAAGCGGGGGCCACTCACTATCGTGGCCTCTCGTTGCGGAGCACAGGCTCTAGAGCGCAGGCTCAGTAGTTGTGGTGCATGGGCTTAGTTGCTCCGCGGCGTGTGGGATCTTCCCAGACCAGGGCTCGAACCCGTGTCCCCTGCATTAGCAGGCAGATTCTCAACTACTGCGCCACCAGGGAAGCCCTCTTATATTCTTTTGATGAATTCTTCTGATGAATTCCTTTTCCTGCTTAAGTGCATCAGTGTTGATTTCTATTATTTGCTACCCAGACCCCTGAGAGGTACACAGCCCTTAATAAATGTATTATGAAGCTTCACTGCTCTTGAAAACAAAGTACAGGAGGTGCTGTGACTTTTCTGTTACTTTAACTGTAAAATCAGTAGTAAAAGTTAGTAGGGAGGAACCAAAGGGGAAAATTGAGTTTTCATTTCAGTGCATTCCTTTTACATAAAAGGGTAACAAAAAAGGAGGTAGTAGAGAGAAGAGTGTCTTGAGAAGAGTCTCTTTGTCCCCGGCAAAGTTTGTGAAGCTCTCAATAAGAAGACAAGGACAGGGCTTCACTGGAATTACTCCCTTTTGACTGTTCAAGCTGGTAGGCTTAAAATGGACTCCTAATGAGAGTGGTTTGCACTGCAATTAATTAAGTGCATGAAATTACAAACTGCATGTCTTTTCTCTCTGGAGAATATTCTTCCGCTATAAGTACTAATTTATTTTAATTCCTGTCTCTCTCTCTGTGTCTCTGTATCTCTTTTTAAAAAGAAGTTCTCCCTGAAGGAAAATGAACTCTGATTGCTGTTAGTCCACTGAGAAAGGCTTCCCTTTGAACGTGGGAACATACTTCTCTCTAATTCTTCCTTACATGTAGTGCTAAATTTATCAGGCTTGTTCCCGATATATTTTTTGAAAATAATGGTGAGGAAATAAGATGAGAAACTGTTGCTTAAACTTTTTTTTATAGGTGTCCTTGTCTTTTAGAAGTCATTTATCTTTTTTGTAGTGTGTGTGTGCACACATGCACACGCTTGGGTGTGATCTCCTTCAGAAGTACTTCAGAGACAGATCATTTCCAAAACCTTATCTTCAGTCTGCAGGGTCAACTCCTGGCAGAGAGGACACAGGGATGTTATCTCAATAGTAGAAGGTACTCCTTTCCTTCTTGGTCCCTCTCTACCTTTATGTACTATCTTAATTATATTCACAGCTTTTAAACCTCAATTGTAATTCTGTGCTTCAGGATTTGTATTGTTCTCCCACTTTCTCTCCTAGATTAATATTTATTTTCAGGATATCTGATTTAGTCAAATGGAAAGTGTCTAATGAGGCCATTCTTCATGAGATGGGAGTCATTTTAATTAACTTAATGGCTTGTTTCAATGTTAACGGTGGAATTGTGAGGAGAAATGTATGGGTATTTGAATTTTCTAAATTCTTCAGAGTATTAATTGCATATCCAGCACTATTTCTTACAGCTGAGAAAAATTTGGTTGCTTAACAAAAAATGCAGTTGGAATAGTTTTGAAAAAGGTTTGGCATTAGCATTCTCCCTTTGAGATCATCTGAACTTTCTCTGATATCTGCCTGAAGTTACTCCCCTGTTTCTAAAGAAGGCCCTGCTGACATCTACAATTATCTGGCATATTCAGACATGACCTGCAGATTATTATGCTAAAGTAACCCTTACCTGGAATGAAAGAGACCAGAGGTGATAAGGGTTCCCGGGCATTTGAGATCCTGAGAAAACTCAGGGGTGACTCTCCATAAAGATCTCGCCCTCCACCCCAACCTGGAGCCTAATTTACCAATTAGGAAATTATATCTTCATTGCAAGATGGTCTCAGCCTTGTTGGCCTGAAAGAGTTAATGCACCTTTAACAAATACAAAAGATCTCTCCTAGTAATATCTTAAACGTGGAGAAAAGCCTTTGTTAACAATGGTCACCTAAAGTCAGTTAGATTTCATTGTTAAAAATTAGCACCATTAGCTAAAACCCTTGCCCGTTCAAAATAATGCGTTGTCATATAGCACCAAGATCTATTATTAAACTGCCACACATTATTGCTTTAACGATTTGAGAACTATTATTTTTAGAAAAATGACTTTGTACAATATCCTATTAGAGTCTATTTATTGATGAGAAGAACAAAATCGGATGACATTTGCAAAAAATAAAATTAGTATCTGTTGAAACATCTGTACCACTTCTCTTATTTAAAGGACATTTTTATCCTGGAAAATGACTACTTCAATTAGCCTCTCATCACAACAATAAAATAAAGTTGTCTTTGGATGACTTCTAATTTGCATTTAAATTATCCCCATGGCAGCATTTTGTAAGCACAAGCAAACAAAAGATCACTTGTATGACATAGACCTATACACCTGAAAGAGAAATATATCATCTACAAAATTAAAAATATGGGTCTTAGTAAACACCTCTGAAAAGGAATTATAAGGATCTGCATTTTTTTCCTTCTAGAGTTTACTTTTCTAATAATGCTCCAGAAAAAGAAAATTCTAATATACTTTCCTTGGAGGGGTCATGGGACAGTGATGCCGTTTGAGGCATATGGGGGTAAAAATCATGTGATGTCCTCAACTAGAGAGACTTTCTTTTATTGTTCTTTATCTCTACTATTGGCTCTAATGGTCTTTCTAAAATAATTTTATGTCATAAACTAGTAGTGACCTGGAGATTCAGTGGAGAGGTGAGGGTAATGAGTGAGATTCTCCCTTGAGAAGGATCAAAGAGTCTGGAGACTGAGAAGTCCAAGATCAAGGCACCAGCGTAGTTGTCTTCTGGTAAAGGCCCTCTTCCTGGTTCATAGCCAGTGCCTTCTCACTGTGTCCTCACATGGTAGAAGGGGCTAGGGAGCTCTGTGGGTCTCTTTTATAAGAGCACTAATCCCATTCATGAGGGCTTCACCCTCATGACCTAAGCACCTCCCAAAGGCCCCACCTCCTAATACCATCCCTTTGGTGATTAGAATTTCAACATATGAATTTGGGGGAGACATAAACATTCAGACCATAGCAGGAATGATATAGTAGAGAGGGAAAAATTGATGATGCAGGAAGTTGCTGGGTCCATGTCTTTGAGTAGCTAAGAGGGTATGGATCTAGAATACAAGAGGATGGCTGGCCTTGGCATCAGAGCAAAGACACTTTATCCATAGTAATATAAGAGAAAGACTATATGATGGATGCAGGTAAGTGGGTAGATATGGTGGTTGAAAATTATAGAAGTTCTTTCCTAAGTGCTTTATTTTTTCTTAGCATGTGCAAAGGCCCTGAGGCAAAACAGAGCATGGTATAATTAAAGAATTAAAATAAGGGAAGTATAATTGAACTATAAAGTAAGCAGTCACATGGAGCAAGAGAGGCTGAAGAGGTAGGCAGCATGCAGAGGTAAGCCAGGCTAAGCAATGGGAAACCAGTGAAGAATGGGGTGAAATCAGACTTGCCTTCTTAAAAGATCACTGTGGGTGCTGTTAGATTAGATTAGAAATTGAAACAAGAGTATCCGTGGCGAGACTAGTGAGAAAGCTATTGCAGTAATTCAGTGGGGAACAATGGCCCAGTCTAGAGTAGACGTAGCGAGTAAAAAAAATGATCAGCTTTTGAGAAATATTTGCAGGCAGAATAGATAGACATCTCTTCTGTGTCTGGGTGTGGAAAAGATTGCCTACATAAGGAAAAGAACAAATAGAGAATAGAGCATTGGAGTGGACATAAATGCTCTGGAAGGAGGATTGAGACCCTGGTTTAGGACATTGGGTGAGGAAGCTGGGCCTTGTTGAAGAGGAGAGCCAGGCGTCACAACTGGCTAGTAGTCAAGACCTGGATCCACAAAATTATATGGTGTGGAAGGAGGGTACATTCTCCGTTAGGTTAGTCTGGCTGGGCCCAAATGCTAGTTACTTCTGATTTTTTAAAAATGTCATGAAATTATATTGACTAATTTTACTTTTAAGAAAAAATGTTAAACTTTTCATTTTCATAGTGAGACCAAAGTGCAGCTCAAAATCTTAAGGGGAAAAGAGTCAGAACTTAACAGGCAGAGTGTTGATTGACATGGTGTCAGGCTCTAGGCCCATCACATAGACTTTTCTTTGCTCTTTTGAAGTTTTTCTCACAGAAGCACTTGCATTTTAATTTCTGCATCCCTCCTAAGCAGGTGTAGAACACAGACTCTGTGATTAAACGTTCTCTGTACATCTTGCAGATGCAAGTGGCCTGCAATATGCCTCCATCCTGAACCTTGCTAGATATTTCTGCACATACGAAATTATAGCCCTGCAGACCCTGTTAAAGAGATTACTATTAGATAGAGCTATGAAATGATTATAGAAATAAAAGAAGAAGAATTGGTTTCAGGAACCTAGTCCTATTAGACCAGGAGAGTTGAAATCTTCAAGAGGTTTTTAAGCTAAAACCCCAATGCTTGGAATGAGTCACCCCCTCTGAATAGGACTGTGTTTCTCACCTGAGCAATAGGAAGAAGATATTATTTTTTAATAAAAGCCCGCATTAAATTAGAGGAAAAGTCCATCTAACTATGAAGTATAACAATGGAAAGATTAGAATAAAAAGCCAAATAGGAAAATTTAAGGAACCTGATTTCACAATGGAGGTTTCTAAACTTGGGAGAGACTTATCTTTCTGATTCTAAAGTTAAATTAGGATAAAGAATCTGCATGTTGGAAACCAGCCTGTTTTTATGTACCATTATTTTCCTGCTTTTGGTATGGCTTGACACCAGTGTTTTCTAGTGAAAATTCCCTTCTCTAGGCTGCTAAGAGAGCAGAGCAGAGCATGTAAGTGCTGTGGGTGTGGGTGAGTCGAGTACCTAAAGGTGTGAGTGGAAAGGTGTGAGGGGGGAGTGGTTTTTCAGTCTTATTTCAAGCCTTGAAAACAGTTAAAATCTTCAAGTCTGTGAAATGAAGCTTTGGGGGACTTAGAATATTACTGAGATAAAGGAAATTAAATCTTGTTCCCACCTGTCTGAGATTTTTGGCCAAGACGGAGAATGAGAGCGTAATCTTTGGGTCTGGAGTGGAACATAGAAAGAGCTTCAATTGCCCATATGTTAGTAAAAAAAGAACGTAGAGAGGAAATATTGTATGACCTTTTGAGCCAAGCCCTCTCTCCGCTATTCTTCAATGCTTTTTCCCTCTTAAGAGAAGTGACTCTAATTCTGTCTCTTTCTTTAAGGCCTTGGCTTCTCTGGGTTCCAGAGGCCTTTATGAGCATGTTCCTGTCTCCTCCTTTCCAGTCTTTAGTCTCCTCTACAGAGCAGATGCAAGTTTGAGGGGAGAGGGCAGCAGAGGCCTGGCCCTGAAGCTGCTTCAGTAATGGTGTCCTCCTTAAGAGCAAAAATAAGTATTTCTAGTATATATATCAGGTCCAAAGTAGGTACTGAAAATGAGAAAAGAAATCATGAGAAATTACAAACTCGAGTGAGCATATATCACAAAGTATTAAAAGTCATAATGTATTATTAACTGCCCAACATAATTCTATAGTACCTTTTCCTTACACTTTTGGCTTCATATTATTTGATTGTCTATTTTTTAAAATTTTATTGGAGGATAGTTGATTTACAATGTTGTGTTGGTTTCAGGTGTACAGCAAAATGATTCAGGTATACATATACATATAATTCTTTTTCAGATTCTTTTCTCATACAGGTTATCACAGAATATTGTGCTATATAATAGGTCCTTGTTGGTTCTCTGCCTTACGTACAGTAGTGTATGTAAGTTAAAATGACACTGATATTATAATGCTTTCTATGGAAAAGTTAGGAGATAATTCAGACTTTTCTTTAGGATAGTTGTTTCTTAAAATTATTAATTGTTTAGAAAAGTTAGGTAATAAATGTCATATAAATTGCTAAAGCTGTCGAATTTGGAGAAATCTTTAATATGTTTCTTTCATATTTGAGCTGTAAGATTTGGGGGCATTTTGGTGTGTGTGTGGTGACTAATCTTATATACGTCTGGCTTAACTGGCTTAGTCGTTTGTCACTGATGTCCTTACTATAGTGTCACAATTGGTTTAGATGAGTTTTAGATCAGCTTCATCAAGGTCAGCAATTTATGTCAAATCTGAAAAAAATTTTTAAATTTTTCAGTGTGTTAGTTTGATTTACTCTTTTTCATTAATTCAATTGTTAAGCAATCCAAGAACCAGTTCATCATTTCTCTTTGAAATTTTCTCTTCCTTTTAATAAATTATCACTTCTGAGATAATCTGAAAAAACTGTTACAATTTGCTGCTTGATAGCTGAACAATTTCTATTGACTTATTCATTCAGTCATTTCATTTTCCCATATTCCAATGATTGTATTCAAAACGTTCTCTTATTTCTCCCTTGGTTCTTTAATTAAAAATTTAAGGATTAAAAAATGTATCTTTCACATATGTACAAATCAAGAGTCAGTCATTTCTCACCTGTCTTATTGAAACATTCAGAGCGTCTTTCCAAATTCACTTCTTGAGATTGGAAGAATTTTTATTTTACTTCCACAATTTTACAAAAACATAGAACTAAATAGATGCATTGCCAGGGCCCGACCCCAGAGCCTTAGAAGGTGCTTATGCAAACAGAGAGCCCTGCCTCTTAAGTTTCATCATCTTCACCATAAACCTACCTCTGCTTCTCTTTTCCCCCACATGTCCCACAAACACACACAGGTACACACACATATTGTTTCTTGTGTATTTCACTCTGTGTGTGTACTATAAGGTTACTGAAAACTTTTAAAACATCAATCTAAAATGAGGTCTCTGCTATGGCTAAGGTACAACCCAGGCCACAAGACTAAGGCACTGGACCGACGGGTTCTAGGAGCTGGAGTCTTTGTGAGAAAAGGCAAGGGGGCAAGGGCTTTCTCCAAGTGGTCAGGGGCCCCAGAACTGTCCTGTGGACTGAAAGCTGTTGATTAATTTAACATAATGCTTGCTTGGGCCCACCCAGAACTCATTTACTCATGTTGTATGTCTGTGTCCTATTGATGTGGTGGCCTTCTGCTTTATTACTCAGGGTTTCCTGTCATGTAAGACCTGGTCCACTCACCCAAATTTAGGGCTCTTGCCTTTGTATCATTGTCCAATTCAAACTTGAGCCACTTGCCTTTCTATCGTTGTTTGTAGGGCCTAGAAGTGCAAGAGGTCTTAGAGGTGAGCTCTTATGTGTCTTTCCAGAAGAGTATCAGATAACTTTATCAGTGAGGAAGTGAAGCACAGCCTCCTCTGATTGCAACACAAAAGGACTTAGGGAACAGAATACAAAGAAATTCAATTACTCCTTTTAATAAGTAGGAGCAGTTCCACAAAGAGAACATGTAGACCTTATTTGGTGGTACATCTTCCCATGGAGAAGGGAGATCTGAATGAAGGGACCTTCAGGTAGGCAGGAGGGATGGTTGTAAAGGAAGGAGAGGTTCTGTATACTAGAGGACTTTCCACTGTGGGAGGATAAAAAGGATGGCTGCAGTAGGAAGAGGATCGGTATGAGAAATAGCCCAGCACCTGCCTGCTACAGAGAGGAGGTCCTCATAGCTGGCTCGTGTTATGATTAAAATGAGTGGGACAACATATTAAGCAGGACAACTCCCATACTGGGTGGAATTCTCAGGCTTGGCCGAAGAGGAGCTGAGTAATCCCTGCAGTGTACTGAAAGCTGGAAGACTGAGCAGAGTCAGGCCAATTTCCGTGATATCCCTAAGGGATTTCCTTCCTATTTTGAGCAGAATGGACTTGGATTGGGCAGCTTGTTCCTGCAAGTTGGCAGGCACCCACTGAACAGAATAACTGATTTGCTGCTCGGGCTGCATATGCCAGTTGAATTGCCAAGCAAACATTGCCTGGGAGAAATACCTGTTAAAATTGAAATGATCACTGGCTAGATGATTGGACACTTAACTTTGTCGACTATTATTATATATAACTTTTTAAAAACATTTTTATTGGAGTATAATTGCTTTACAATATGGTGTTAGTTTCTGCTATATAACAAAGTGAATCAGCTATACATATACATATATCCCCATATCCCCTCCCTCTTGCGTCTCCCTCCCACCCTCCCTATCCCACCCCTCTAGGTGGTCACAAAGCACGGAGCTGATCTCCCTGTGCTATGTGGCTGCTTCCCACTAGCTATCTGTTTTACGTTTGGTAGTGTATATATGTCCATGCCACTCTCTCACTTCATCTCAGCTTATGCTTCCCCCTCCCTGTATCCTTAAGGCCATTCTCTACATCTGTGTCTTTATTCCTGTCCTGCCCCTAGGTTCATCAGACCCTTTTTTTTTTAGTTTCCATATATATGTGTTAGCATATGGTATTTGTTTTTCTCTTTCTGACTTACTTCACTCTGTATGACAGACTCTAGGTCCATCCACCTCACTATTAACTCAATTTCATTTCTTTTTATGGCTGAGTAATATTCCATTGTGTATATGTGCCACATCTTCTTTATCCATTCATGTGTCAATGGACACTTAGGTTGCTTCCATGTCCTGGCTGTTGTAAATTGTGCTGCAGTGAACATTGTGGTACATGACTCTTTTGAATTAGGTTTTCTCAGGGTATATGCCCAGTAGTGGGATTGCTGGGTTGTATGGTAGTTCTGTTTTTAGTTTTTTAAGGAACCTCCATACTGTTCTCCATAGTGGCTGTATCAATTTACATTCCCACGAACAATGCAAGAGGGTTCCATTTTCTCCACACCCTCTCCATCATTTATTGTTTATAGATTTTTTGATGATGACCATTCTGACTGGTGTGAGGTGATACCTCATTGTAGTTTTGATTTGCATTTCTCTAATGATTAATGATGTTGAGCATTCTTTCATGTGTTTGTTGGCAATCTGTCTATCTTCTTTGGAGAAATGTCTGTTTAGGTCTTCTGCCCATTATGGATTGCACTGTTTGTTTTTATCATATTGAGCTGCATGAGCTGCTTGTATGTTTTGGAGATTAATGCTTTGTCAGTTGCTTTCTTTGCAAATATTTTATCCCATTCTGAGGGATGTCCTTTTGTCTTGCTTATGGTTTCCTTTGCGGTGCAAAAGTTTTAAGTGTCATTAGGTCCATTTGTTTATTTTTGGTTTTATTTCGATTTCTCTAGGAGGTGGGTAAAAAATGATCTTGCTGTGATTTATGTCATAGAGTGTTCTGCCTATGTTTTCCTCTAAGAGATTTATAGTGACTGGCCTTATGTTTGGATCTTTAACCCATTTTGAGTTTATTTTTGTGTATGGTGTTAGGGAGTGTTCTAATTTCGTTCCTTTATATGTAGCTGTCCAGGTTTCCCAGCACCACTTTTAGAAGAGACTGTCTTTTCTCCACTGTATATTCTTGCCTCCTTTATCAAAGATAAGGTGACCATATGTATGTGGGTTTATCTCTGGGCTTTCTATCCTGTTCCATTGATCTATATTTCTGTTTTTGTGCCAGTACCATACTGTCTTGATTACAGTAGCTTTGTAGTATAATCTGAAATCCGGGAGCTTGATTCCTCCAGATCCATTTTTCTTTCTCAAGATTGCTTTGGCTATTCAGGGTCTTTTGTGTTTCCATACAAATTGTGAAATTTTTTGTTCTATTTCTGTGAAAAAAGCCATTTGTAGTTTGATAGAGATTGCAGTGAATCTGTAAATACCTTTTGATAGTATAGTCATTTTCACAGTGTTGATTCTTCCAATCCAAGAGCATAGTATATCTCTCCATCTGTTTGTATCATCTTTAATTTCTTTCATCAGTGTCTTATAGTTTGCTGCATACAGTTCTTTTGTCTCCTTAGGTAGGTTTATACCTAGATATTTTATTCTTTTTGTTGCAGTGGTAAATGGGAGTGTTTCCTTAATTTCTCTTTCTGATTTTTCATTGTTAGTATATAGGAATGCAAGAGATTTCTGTGCATTAATTTTGTATCCTGCTACTTTACCAAATTCATTGATTAGCTCTAGTGGTTTTCTGGTGGCATTTTTAGGATTTTCTATGTATAGTATCTTGTCATCTGCAAACAGTGACAGTTTTACTTCTTCTTTTCCAATTTGGATTCCTTTTATTTCTTTTTCTTCTCTGACTGCCATGGCTAGGACTTCCAAAACTATGTTGAATAATAGTGGCGAGAGTGGGCACCCTTGTCTTGTTCCTGATCTTAGAGGAAATGCTTTCAGTTTTTCATCATTGCAAATGATGTTGGCTGTGGGTTTGTCGTATATGGCTTTTATTTTGTTGAGGTAGGTTCTCTCTATGCCCACTTTCTGGAGAGTTTTTATCATAAAGCGGTGTTGAATTTTGTCAGAAGGTTGTTCTGCATCTATTGAGATTGTCATATGGTTTTTATCCTTCACTTGTTAATATGGTGTATCACATTGATGATTTGCATATATTGAAGAATCCTTGCATTCCTGGGATAAACCCCACTTGATCATGGTGTATGATCCTCTTAATGTGCTGTTGGATTCTGTTTGCTAGTATTTTGTTGAGGATTTTTGCATCTATGTTCATCAGTGATACTGGCCTGTAGTTTTCTTTCTTTGTGACATCTTTGTCTGGTTTTGGTATCAGGGTGATGGTGGCCTCGTAGAATGAGTTTGGGAGTGTTCCTCCTCTACTCTGTTTTGGAAGAGTTTGAGAAGGATAGGTGTCAGCTCTTTTCTAAATGTTTGATAGACTTCGCCTGTGAAGCCATCTGGTCCTGGCCTTTTGTTTGTTGGAAGATTTTTAGTCACAGTCTCAATTTCAGTGCTTGTGATTGGTCTGTTTATATTTTCTATTTCTTCCTGGTTTAGTCTCAGAAGGTTATGCTTTTCTAAGAATTTGTCCATTTCTTCCAGGTTGTCCATTTTATTGGCATATAGTTGCTTGTAGTAATCTCTCATGATCCTTTGTATTTCTGCATTGTCAGTTGTTACTTCTTTTTCATTTCTAATTCTGTTGATTTGAGTCTTCTCCCTTTTTTTCTCTTCAAAGAACAAGCCTTTAGTTTTATTGATCTTTACTATCATTTCCTTCATTTCTTTTTCATTTATTTCTGATCTGATCTTTATAATTTCTTTCCTTCTGCTAACTTTGGGGTTTTTTTGTTCTTCTTTGACTAATTGCTTTAGGTGTAAGGTTAGATTGTTTATTTGAGATTTTTCTTGTTTCTTGAGGTAGGATTGTATTGCTATAAACTCCTGTCTTAAAAGTGCTTTTGCTGCATCCCATAGGTTTTGGGTAATCGGGCTTTCATTAACATTTGTTTCTAGGTATTTTTTTATTTCCTCTTTGATTTCTGTAGTGATCTCTTGGTTACTGAGTAGCATATTGTTTAGCCATCATGTTTTTGTATTTTTTACAGTTTTTTTCCTGTAATTGATATCTAGTCTCATAACATTGTGGTTGAAAAGATACTTGATACGATTTCAGTTTTCTCAAATTTATCAAGGCTTGATTTGTGACCCAAGATACGATCTATCCTGGAGAATGTTCTATGAGCACTTGAGAAGAATGTGTATTCTGTTGTTTTTGATGGAATGTCCTATAAATATCAATTAAGTCCATCTTGATTAATGTGTCATTTAAAGCTTGTGTTTCCATATTTATTTTCATTTTGGTTGATCTGTCCATTGGTGAAAGTGGGGTGTTAAAGTCCCCTACTATGATTGTGTTGCTGTTGACTTCCCCTGTTTTGGCTGTTAGCATTTGCCTTGTGTATTGAGGTGTTCCTATGTTGGGTGCATAAATATTTACAATTGTTATATCTTCTTCTTGGATTGATCCCTTGATCATTATATAGTGGCCTTCTTAGTCTCTTGTAATAGCCTTTATTTTAAAGTCTATTTTGTCTGATATAAGAATTGCTACTCCAGCTTTCTTTTGATTTCCATTTGCATGTAATAGCTTTTTCCATCCCCCCCACTTTCAGTCTGTATGTGTCCCTAGGTCTGAAGTGGGTCTCTTGTAGACAGCATATATATGAATCTTGTTTTTGTATCCATTCAGGCAGTCTATGGCCTTTGGTTGGAGTATTTAATCCATTTACATTTAAGGTAATTATCGATATGTTTATTCCTATTACCATTTTCTTAATTGCTTTGGATTTGTTATTGTAGGTCTTTTCCTTCTCTTGTGTTTCCTGCCTAGAGAGGTTCCTTTACCATTTGTTGTAAAGCTGGTCTGGTGGTGCTGAATTCTCTTAGCTTCTGCTTGTCTGTAAAGATTTTAATTTCTCCGTCAAATCTGAATGAGATCCTTGCTGGGTAGAGTAATCTTCGTTGTAGGTTTTTCCCTTTCATCATTTTAAATATGTCCTGCCACTCCCTTCTGGCTTGCAGAGTTTCTGCTGAAAGATCAGCTGTTAACCTTATGGGGATTCCCTTGTATTTTATTTGTTGCTTTTCCCTTGCTGCTTTTAATATTTTTTCTTTGTATTTTATTTTTGATAGTTTGATTAATATGTGTCTTGGTGTGTTTCTCCTTGGATTTATCCTGTATGGGATTCTCTGCGCTTCCTGGACTTGATTAACTATTTCCTTTCCCATATTAGGGAAGTTTTCAACTATAATCTCTTCAAGTATTTTCTCAGAACCTTCCTTTTTCTCTTCTTCTTGTGGTACCCCTATAATTCAAATGTTGGTGCGTTTAATGTTGTCATGGAAGTCTCCGAGACTGTCCTCAATTCTTTTCATTCTTTTTTCTTTATTCTGCTCTGCAGTAGTTATTTCCTTTATTTTATCTTCAAGGTCACTTATCTGTTCTTCTGCCTCAGTTATTCTGCTACTGATTCCTTCTAGAGAATTTTTAATTTCATTTATTTTGTTGTTCATCATTGTTTGTTTGTTCTTTATTTCTTCTAGGTCCTTTTGAAAGGTTTCTTGTATTTTCTCTATTCTATTTCCAAGATTTTGGATCATCCTTACTATCATTACTCTGAATTCTTTTTCAGGTATACTGCTTATTCCCTCTTCATTTGTTTGGTCTGGTGAGTTTTTACCTTGCCCCTTCATCTGCTGTGCATTTCTCTGTCTTCTCATTTTGCTTTACTTACTGTGCTTGGGGTCTCCTTTTCGCAGGCTGCAGGTCCATAGTTACCATTGTTTTTGGTGTCTGCCCCCAGTGGGTAAGTTTGGTTCAGTGGCTTGTGTAGGCTTCCTGGTTGACGGGACTGGTGTCTGTGTTCTGGTGGATGAGACTAGAATTTTTCTTTCTGGTGGGCAAGACCATGTCTGGTGGTGTGTTTTGGGGTTTCTGTGAGCTTAGTATGATTTTAGGCAGCCTCTCTGCTAATGCGTGGGATTGTGTTCCTGTCTTGCTAGTTGTTTGGCGCAGGGTGTCCAGCACTGCAGCTTACTGGTCGTTGAGTGGAGTTGGGTCTTAGTGTTGAGACAGAGGTCTCTGGGAGAGCCCTGGCCGATTGATATTATATGGGGCCAGGAAGTCTCTAGTGGTCCAGTGTCTGGAACTCAGTTCTCCCACACCCCAGAGGCTCAGGCCTGACACCCAGCCAGAGCACCAAGACCCTGTCAGCCACACGGCCAGGTACATGGGGAGTTTCTTGCCATTTGGGAAGTCTGAGGTCTTCTGCCAGCATTCAGTAAGTGTTCTGTAGGAGTTGTTCCACATGTAGA
The DNA here is from genome assembly GCF_963455315.2 of Globicephala melas. Lineage (NCBI taxonomy): Eukaryota > Metazoa > Chordata > Mammalia > Artiodactyla > Delphinidae > Globicephala > Globicephala melas. The sequence goes on along the minus strand of NC_083316.1, from coordinate 46,636,294 downwards.
TTTATTTTTGTTGTGTTTGTGGGAGGAAGGTGATCTCCACATTTTACTCTTCTGCCATTTTGAAGGTCCTCTATACATAATGTTTTAATTTTGAAAAAATGTCATGTGCATGTGATAAAAATTCAAACAAGAAGATATATTAGAGTATCTTTTTCTTACCCCATATTCTCCATTTTCCAGTCCCTCCCCTGAGGCACAACTACCCTAGTGTTTATGCATATACAAGCATGTATAACTAACTTTCATGTATTAAATACTGCCATGGATGATTTTAGAGTAGGCATATAAAAGACAATTTGATTGTACTCATTGCAATCACTTTAATGTATTTTTTTATTCCAGTATACTTGCTTTGTTTTAAACTTCAGCAATTGTAAACTTTATGCCAGTCTAGGGGGAAAAAAATCTGTAAATATTTATGTTGGAATCTTAGAAATCAGTTATTTTTTAAAACAATTTATATAAGGCATGTTCACTGAAGAAAATTTGGAAAATATAGAAAAGTGTAAAAAAGAAAATTTAAAATAATTTTACTGTACTACTCAGGGAACACTACTACTAATATTTTGTATTCCTTTGTATATTATATGTATTTACATAATTTTATTTATATGAAATAATATTTTAATATAAATTTATAATTTAAAAATTGAGATAATATTGTAACCCTTTTATATATCACATTGTTTTTCACTTAGTATTTTTTAACTTTATTGAGGTATAATTAACAAAATTGTAATATATTTAAAGTGTACAGTGTGATAGTTTGATATATGTATACACTGTGAAATGAGTCTCACAGTCAAGTTAATTAATTTTCATTACTTCACTTAGTTACCTTTTTCTTTTATGAGAATGCTTAAGATCTACTTTCTTAGAAAATTGCAAGTATACTCTACAGCATTAACTATAGTTGCCTTACTGTACTGTAAATCCTCAGAACTTACTCATCTTGTAATTGAAAATTTGTACCCTTTTGCCAACCTCTCCCTATTTCCCGCAACCCCTGGTAAGAACCATTCTACTCTATTTTTATGACTTCAGCTTTTTTTTTTTTAAAAGTTTCACATATAAATAATACCAAGTCATATTTGTCTTTTCCTATCTGGTTTATTTCACTTAGCATAATGCCTTTCGGGTTCATCAAATTATAGGATTTCCTTTTTTTAAAGGCTGAATAGTGTTCCACTGTATATATATAGCACATTTTCTTCATCCATTTGCCCATCAGCGGACATTTAGGTTGTTTCCATAAGATGGCTATTGTAGATAATGCTGCTATGAACATGGAAGTACTCATATCTCTTTGGGAGAATGATTTCATTTCTTTAGGATATACATCCACAGGTGGGATTGCTGGATCATATGGTAGTTTTAATTTTAATTTTTTGAGGAACCTCCATACTGTTTCCCACAGTGGCTGTACCAGTTTACATTTTCACCAGCGTATAAGGCTTCCCTTATCTTCACATCCTCACCAGGATTTACCTCTTGTCTTTTTGATAATAGACATCTTAATAGGTGTGAGGTGATATCTCACACTTATTTTTGCATTTGCATATTTTGCATTTTCCTGATTAGTGATGCTGAGCACCTTTTCATGTACCTGTTGGCCATTTGTATGTCTTCTTTGGAAAAATGTCTGTTTATGTTCTTCACCCATTTTTTAATTAGGTTATTTACTTTTGTCCTATTGAGTTGTATGAGTTCCTTATATATATTGGGTATTAGCCCCTTATCAGATATCTGGTTTGCAAATTTTTTCTCCCATTCCCTAGATTGCCTTTTCATTTTGTTTATGGTTTCCTTTGCTGTGCAGAAGCTTTTTAGTTTGATGTAGTCCCAACATGTTTATCTTTACGTTTGTTGCCTTTCTTTTTGCTGTCAAATCCAAAAGACCATTGCCAAGACCAATGTCAAGGAGATTTTCCCTATGTTTCCTTTTAAGAGTTTTATGGTTTCAGTTCTTATGTTTAAGTCTTTAATCCCTTTTGAGTTGATTTTTGTTTATTGTGTAAGATAGGGGTCCAATTTAATTATTTTGCATGTGAATATACAGTTTTTTCAGGCCATTTTTTGAAAAGACTGTCTTCTCCCTGTTGTGTATTTTTGGCAACTTTGTCAAAAATTGATTGACCATATATGCATGGGTTTATTTCTGGGCTCTCTATTCTATTCTATTGATCTATATGTCTGTTTTTAATGCCAATACCATACTATTTTGATTACTATAGCTATATTACAAAGTTATAGCAATTCACTTAGTATTTTTATTTAACATTCTTAATGTGTTGTTTGGTATCATAAAGATTCTTCCAGATAATGAATAGTTCGCACATTAATATTTTATTGCTTTAATTTCATTGCATTTGTAACAGATTATTTTAAATTTTTCACCATTACAAATACCTATGCACACAAAGTGTTTTGAACATTTCTGATTTCCAACTTGGGAAAAATGTCCAAATTCAGAGAATATATTCTTCTAGGTTTAATACATCAGATACCTGTTACATAATTTCTGATAGAAGATTTAAACAAATATTTTTGTACCTCCCTTATATTCCAGGCATTGCCCTGTGTATCATTCACATGCATGAATTTACTTAATGCAGGTAATCACTAATCTTCACTATGGGAACCAAAAAGAAAAGGGCTTATAGCACGTATATGTCATTCTTCTGAATCTGTCTGAAAAGTGATCTCTTACTAAGTACTGTAGTAAAAACTTGAAAGATAAGGAGGGTATCTTCAGGTCAGTAACTTTCTGCAACTGGGTCTTTGGGAGTAAGAATGAATTCTTCTTCAATATGTTAGTGCCACAGTCTGGGCTAAAATATCTTTAGATCTGCCATCTCTATTAATAACATCCATTTTTGACATTTTAGTCTTTCCTGCTTTTTCACCACTACCTTTGAGTCTGAATCGCCCACCTGAACACATTGCTTCATGCTTCATGCTGCTCAGAAAACTGCCGAAATATTAGTTCAGTAATCCTGAACCTGGATGTTGGATTAATATGCTAAAATAATTTGGAGGATAGTTTCCTTTTTACAGTGTCCAGTTCTTCTCAAAGATATGGCAGTAGTAATCCTTACTATATCATTTCTTGCTTTTCCCCTCCCTCTTTAAATAAGGATATTAAAACTTTCCGAGGAATTGAGCATTTAGTGAGGTCCACGTTTAGCCTGACTGTTGAATAACTCTTACTTTCCCTAAGGCTTGTCACATTTCTTCCCTTATTCTGAAATATGTTCAGTTTAAATTGTACAGGTAAGGCAGATGAGAAAGTATTGCTACCTTTTTAGTTATCATTTATACAGATGTGTTATAGACTAATACAAATGTCCACAATATTCCTTGCAATTTATAGTACTGTGAGCAATATAAATAATTTGATAAGCACTGGGCCTGCTCAGTCTTTGTAATATCTTGTCAAAAGTAGTTTGAGAACTGTGAAATTATGTTACTAAATGCAAATTTCTAAGCTTACTGAAAAATATATTCTGCAACATTAAGGGTTGCTTTTATGATCGAATAATGTTCAGTTCTATTTCCAGTTTTATCAAGTGAATGTTAATGAGGACTTTAGCTGGCTCCAGCAAAGTTATTAGTTTATTTCTTGTGAAAAATATGAATTAAACTTAAGGCAATAGTCTAAATGCTTCATTTTTATGGTTTCAAAATTTTACAGAATATGAATATTTAACAAATAAATATTTTCGATACATTTCATTAGCAAAATACAATTTACAGTTGGAGTTTTTCTCCTCTGCATAACTAAAACATGATACCAAATCTCATGTTTGTGATATAAACATTAAACCATTTCTTGAAGACTTGGAAATATTTCTATATAAATGGCTAGAACAAATATCGCCTTATAAAGGTATGAGATCAGAGACTTCCCTGGTGGCACAGTGGTTAAGAATCTGCCTGCCAGTGCAGGGGACATGGGTTCGAGCCCTGGTCTGGGAAGATCCCACATGCCGCAGAGCAACTAAGCCTGTGCACCACAACTACTGACACTGCACTCTAGAGCCCTCGGGCCACAACCACTGAGCCTGAGTGCCAAAACTACTGAGCCCACGTGCCACAACTACTGAAGCCCCGGTGCCTAGAGCCCATGCTCCGCAACAAGAGAAGCCACCGCAATGAGAAGCCCGCACACTGCAATGAAGAGTAGCCCCCGCTTGCCGCAACTAGAGAAAGCCCGCGTGCTGCAAGGAAGACCTTGCACAGCCAAAAATAAATAATACATAAATACATTAAAGAAATAAAAATAAGTGTATGAGACCAGAACTTATTTGGTGAATATTTTAAAAGCAGTTTAGCAAAGAAGATGGTAAAACATTAATATGCCCCCCTTTCTCCAAGGTGAAGATACAAGGAATGATAGATGGTCATGAGTTCCTTTCTAAGAGGTGTATTAGTTATCTACTTCTCCATACCAAAATACCTCAAAATTTAGTGATTTAAAACAATAATAATATTTTATGATATCTCGTGGTTTCTGTAAGTTAGGAAATTGAACAAGGTAGAGTGGAGATGGCTGTTCTCTGCTCTACCACATCTAAGGCCTCAGCTAACAACTCTAAAGGTTGGCAATTGTAATCATTTGAAAGACCATTCACTCACATGTCTGTTGGTTGATTCAGGTTGTAGACAAGAGGCTTCAGTTCTTCTCCACGTGTTCTGCCTCTCAGGGCTAGTCTGAGCTTCTTCACAGCGTAGCGGCTGGGATCCTGGAGCAAGCATCCCCAGAGAGAAAGAGCCTGTTAGAAGCAGAGTCCTTTTTATGACCCAGACTTGGAAACTACAGAGTGTCACTTAAATCATACTTTATTGGTTGGATCAGCCACAAGTTTTGTCTAGGATTTAAAGACAGAGAACATAGATCCCACCTTTCTGGAAAGGGAATATCAGTCACAACATAAGAGAACATAAGATCTATAAATTTATCTTTGTATAATACAGTCTGCTATGGGTGGGTGCGGGTAGGTTAGCTAATGAAGCTTAGGGTTTTATTGAGTGGGACATAAAAGTTTAGGGCCAGAAGTGATGGGGCAGGGTTGGGGACAGAGTAAGGATTTTATGGGCTGTGGATTTAAAGGGGCAGAGAGAGAGGAAAGGTGAGAATCTAACATTCAGAGATGGACTTTGAGGGAAGAACAGAGATGTTTAAAGAGGGTATTCCTAATACACTTAGCCACTACTCTAAACTGCGATGTGTTTGGTAGAAAGCATTTCAATCTTTTTGCATTTGACATATTTTATTGATATTGGAAGTAAAAAGATAGTGTAAATTTATCGAAATACATGGAAAATTACATTATTTACTTCTTATATCCCAAAGGATTATTCTTTAGTTATTCTCTTCTTCTGTCTACTAACAATAGCTATTACTAAAGCTGAGGCTACACAAAAATATAAAGAACACAATGTTATCTTTATTATCTTTTTCATACAGGTTTTTTGTAAGAATTGAGTAAATTAATACTTACAAAGAACTTAGAGTCATGCCTGACACATAGTATGAGCTCAGTAAACGTTGCTGTTGATGATTTGAGAATGATTCTTCTGAAATTTCTCTTCTGCCTTACCACTCAACTGACATCATTGCTAAAGTGTTTTGGGCCAGACATTATGTTACTTTATTCAGACCCATGCTGGGTTAACTGTTGTTTCTTAAAAAATAACTGGTACAATTTTTTTCTTACCTATTTAATTTTAAATTACTCAGAAATGAAGCAAAAGAAAAAAAGAAGAAATAAAAAATATATCAATAATAAAATTAAACTAATTTCTTGGTAAGTCAAAAGGTAATGACAAAATAAACTTTAACTAAATACAGAACTTGATAGAGGAGGGATTTACCCACCAAAGGTCTAGGCTCAAACAGTCAAGAGAGAAGGCAGCCCAGGTTGTACTAACTGATATCCCAAGCTTTGCTTCTTCATTCCAATAGCATACCCTTAATCATGGTTAGATATTTATCTATTCATTCATTCTTCATTCATTCAACAAAAATTGAGAAACTGTGTTCCAGAGACACAAACACAGATAAGATATCTGCATCCAGTCTAGGAAAATCTAGCATCTATTTCATAACAATCACAAATAAGGACCAAATTATAAAATAATCCAAATCATTTATAAAATATGTTTTCTTTGTATGAGTTTGTATAAACACCTATAATTATAATAGCTGGAAGTTCCCTCTTATATTTTTATCTGCCCTCCCCTGTAAAAAGATGGCGTTAACTAACTAGCTATGGGGCTGAAGGTATTGAACCACACACCTTGGTGCATAGTCTGTTGGTAGCCTTAGATCAGAGATATGTGGCCTTTATCCAAAGATACTGTGAGATATACAGAGCAAAACACAGAAAAGTATGACCTTTAAAATGAGTCATGAAGAAAGAACCAAAAATCTCAAGATTTCTTAATGCAAATAACATTTAGGGTAGATACGGTTAGAACAATGCAGTACTCTGTTTATACTATTTTGAAAATCTTACTCAGAGAAGCTTTAATTCTAATATTTGAAGTGGCCCCCATATATTTGAATTAAAAACATATTTAAATGTTTATTAATCACACATAAATTAAACTATAGTGTTTGTACTATCATCATAAAGTAGGTTTAAATTTAAATATCTCCATGTTGCCCTTTAAAGTAATATAAAGCAATCAATACACCAGCAGCCAATGTCTTATATATGAGGAATAATTGTAAGGTAACATGAACATTTCTTTAACTCAGGTCTATACAAAAACAGGTTGGTTGGATTACTGAGTGGGTAATTTATGTCATCTCAAATATAACTCAGACCAGGTGACTTTCTATGGGAAAGCTGTTGCTTAGTGTTAAAAGTAACATATGTGTGCATGACATAATCATGATGTATAGAATTGAACCAGAGAGTCAGGCCCATGTGGTCATGGTGGTATCAGGAATGGACTTTCTACTAGCACATGACTAAAAATAAAACTATCTTATTCATCCCATAGTTCTCATTCCTTCTTCAGTAGTTCAGCCTGTAAGAACAGCCAGCCATTACAATCTCTGCACAAAATTAGAATTGCACTGGCACATGACATGAGCAGAATCTCACTGTGTCTCATAGCTTGTCCAGATAGCTGGTAATTCACGTTAAAATTCTTTTATCATGAATGAGAGCATATATCATGTAAAACAACCAGAAAAACCTATCAGATATTCTTATTTCTCTCTCCATTCTTACTTCTCTCTCCCTATCTCCCTTTCTCTCTTTCTTACTCTTTTTTATTCTGTCTCTCTCTCTCTCTCTCTCTCTCACACACACACACACACACACACACACACACAGTATTCTAATGAATACTGAGAATACGAGTTTGAATCCTCTGCCGCATACTCGCAGTATAATCCTGGATGTTTTACTTAATCTTGTTTTGCTTGGGTTTCCTTATCAGTAAAAATGGGGACCAATAATTGAATATTACCTACTGCCTCGGGTGGTTTTGAGGCTGAAGTGAGGAAATACGTGTAAGATGCCTGGCACCCCTAGTGAGCATTCCATAAAAGTTGCCTGTAACTAGGTGGGAAGATTGAGGCCCAGGGAAATCATAACGTGATCAAGGTCACTAAGGTTCAAGGCTAATCAGGATTAGGATCTATATAATGATTCCTAGCTCAGTGTTCTTTCTTTTACGCTAAGTTGTCTCATGAACTGGCAGTTAATGATATACTTTTTTTTTTTTAACTTTTTGTATTTGTGTGTCTTTTCTCCCCAACTAAATATTCGTGTCCTAAAAGCCAAATGCATGGGTTAATGACTTCTTTATCAACCACAGCCTTTAGTGGAGAGTTCTTGCTATTGGGAGCTCAGTGTTCATTTGTTAATTATGAGCTTTTGACACAATCTTCAACCTAAAACTCTTTTAGTCATCCCATAGTTCTCATTCCTTCTTTAGTAGTTCAACCTGTAAGAACAGCCATCCATAACAATCTTTGCACAAAATTAGAATTGCACAGTGCACAACCACTGACTACTTCCTCTGTAACTCCCTAGATAAGAGCATGCAATTTCCTACTAGATTTCTGCAGTATGAAGAAAATAATATAATTCATCTCTGCTTTTGCTTCTGCATATAAGAATTTGTATATAGCATTACTCAATCACAAAAGAATTCCATTATAATTTAGCTTATCGTTATGTAAATTCAGGCATAACCCAGGCCACAGTATCATCCCAAGAATATAATAAGTACCAATAAGGAAAACCTGGTAGAATATCTCAGGAGTGGTGATTATTTTTAGCTTTGGATAACAACTTTTATATAAAGGAGCTCCGCTCACAATGCATTTATGGCACTATTAAGTACACTCACTAGTAAGGTAATATTAGGGTATATTTTATACATCTCTATTAGAATGTACTAGTGTACTAAACATTACAAATTACCACCGTGATTGCCTTTGGAGTTACTCTTAAGAGTCAACCATATCCTTGAAAATCAGTTTCCTAAACAAACTTCCTCTTAAATATGCCTTTGAAAGGTTTAAGCTCCTCTCGGTAATGGCATTTCACATTTCAAGAACTTACAATCATTCAGCAGCAAGTAAGTGTATCCTACAAGTTTCAGTCTTCTCTTGATCCTCAGGATGTAGTTAATATCCATGCGAGGGAGGAGCTAGTAACGGACTTGCAGGACCAGATGGGCCAGTTTGTCCTTCTGTAGACCTAAGCCCTTGAGCCCATTAACTGGCCCTCAAGAACCTCCCCAGCCTTCTGGTCCAGAGCTGCGTAATTCATCCAGGAATTCATCTCCTGTTTAAGTGTGAATTAGGAAGGTAAAGGTTACCCTTCCCAGGTTAACCCAGGTTAAGAGAGAAGGGAAGGACTTGCTGAGCCTTGCCTTCCAAGGAACATCAGGGCGATATATTCAAAGGACAGCAAAGTGCTCTCTGTAGGAAAGTGCTGGAAAGTTATATTCTCTTGTGAATAGGAACCCTTCAGACGACTTGAAAATGGCCAAATGCAGCAATATAACAACCAATTTCAAAGTTTGCTGGCCTATGACGCTCCTCTAGGAATTCTTGGTTTCCAGCTGATCTCATTAGCTACAAATAGAATCTACTAAGCTTTATCAGGATTCTGGCATTTTGTTTGAGAATCCAAACTTTTCTGTTTGAAAACTAGGGCAAAACTCATTTATATATCAACAGGGATGTGAGAGAAAGAGCATACAAGGAAAGTTATTGTATTATAAGTGTGTAGAACATAATAGTTGGAAGAGGAAGAGACTTCCGATGAGCCTGAATAAATACCAGGATATAACACACAGCCGAAAAGAACTTCAGTTTACACAGTGTAGCAATGGGCCCATTAGGATAGAAATCATAACTCATTCATTTAAATAAGAGCCCCTGATACGCATGTAGTATTTCACCAATTAGAGAGTGCTTTCCATGAGTCATTTTTCACATTAGATGACTCAGGGAAAGTGAGGGCCTGGGTTTGATAACCTATTGGGCAAAATCAGCCCATCACTGTTGTATCCTGGTAAATGCTACGGAGTCTACAACTAGATGAAAATGGCTTCCATGTTTGAATAATTTTCTTTAAATAAACTTAGGGAAGATGGGTGTCCTTCTTCAGAGCCTACCATGTTAGAGATTCAAGATAGTTCAGAAGGTCTTTTGGTCCAACACTCTGACTTGTGAAAGATTAATCTTGATAGACAATTAACCTTTTTCTTTGTTCACCAAGGCATAGTGGCATCAAACTCCTTTAGTTACATGGAGGCAAGAAGCTAATTCCAATCTTTGCTGTAATAATTGCTAAACATGAGAAGTTGTGGGGATGAGCTCTAATTCCAACTACTTTATTAGATTCTACAATGGTCCCTGGTAGGTTGCTCACCCATCACTGTGCCAATATTAGTATCTGTGACTTGAGGCTAGCAGAAGGGCCAGCTTCTCTGAGTCTCAGCAGTGGGAAGACAGGGACAACAGAGATAGATAATTTCAGCAGCATGAGCAATATTAGCTAGAATACTGCTCCCATGCCCACTTTGGGACCATCTACAGTGGGGAAGGCGGCTCAGACATGGGTCAGTTTGTTCGGGAGACCATACATTAAAGTCTGCTGAGGGCTTCCCTGGTGGCGCAGTGGTTGAGAGTCCCCCTGCCGATGCAGGGGACACGGGTTCGTGCCCCGGTCTGGGAGGATCCCACATGCCGCGGAGCGGCTGGGCCCGTGAGCCATGGCTGCTGAGCCTGCGTGTCCGGAGCCTGTGCTCTGCAACACAACAGCGAGAGGCTCGTGTACCGCAAAAAAAAAAAAAAAAATCTGCCGAGTTGTTCCTCATCATTTTCACTTGAAAAAAAAATAAAAGAGATGAGTCTTTTGTGAGGCCATTAACTCCCTAACATCACTTTGTCACCTGTCTTCCTCATCACTTTATTGGCATCAGGCTTTGGGATATGGTTCCCACATGGAAGATGCTTCTCTTTTATGTTTTATCCAGGTCTCTATCATAGCCTATGGTGTGCAAATGTTAGAAAGGAGAATGAAAGCCATAACCGTGTAAAGAGATACTAAGAGTGGGAAGAAAAACAGGAAAGTGATCCTTCCACGCTCAATTTTAGCTGAATATAAGTCATCCATATCTTTGTCTCAGTCACTGTTCAGAAGTGAAATATCCTAAGATGAAAGGATCCCAGATCTTCGTTTAATCCTGCCTCTTAAGCTTGGTCTATGTGGAAAACAGCACAGACTCTAATTCAAGCTCTGTAATCAAAGGCTCGGCTGTGATCCAAAGTGTTTTCAATATTTTTCTGATAGACTTTTAGTGATTTTTCACAAAAAGCACTTGAGTTAAATGTTATTATTTCATCTTTTAATGTTTTAGTCAACAGTAAATGATATTCTCTTCTGATACACTCCTTTCAAAGTGCTAGGAGAGCTTATGGCAAACTGCCATTTCAACCATTTATTCTGCTCCAGTAATGTGGTATTGAATACATAGAAACTGGGAAAAGCTAAACTACTTCTATACACTTTCAAAAGAAGCCACAGAAAAGCCTGGCAAAGTAATAATGATGAAATTCTGTTGCTTTTCAATAGACTGATGTATTTGATAACATTCCAGAAAACTTTGCACTTTAACATTTTAATAGATCAGAGTGCATATCTTAAAAGATAACCTTAAGGTCCAGGGTGGTTAGCCATACTTCATGTCACCTATATTTTTTGGGATTTGGAGTCAAACACATCCGGTTCATATTCTACGAACACTTCAGAGAAAAGAAGGTTAAGGTGGTAGGAAGGAAGAAGATAGGGAGGAGGGGAATAAGAAGGGATGGAGGGGGCGGAAGAGAGAAGACAGTAGGAAGAGAAAGGTAGATGGGAGGGAGGAAGAAGAAATACCTGAAGTCCATGTAGGGTCATCTGACACGTGGTGCTGAAGAGTATCTTCATCTCCAGTGAGTAAGGAGGGAATTGCAAGGGGATCAAATAAGAAGTACTCCTGGATAAAATCCCAGTGCAAGACTTTCTTGAGACTAAACATATTCAAAACTGGAAAAAGTAGGAGAGAGAGTTTTTGAAATCTATCCAAAGAGATTTAAAAATAGCTCAGATAAGGATCTGTTAAAACAAGAAAGGGGACTCATGGCTCTTTCTCATCTTCCATACTTTACTCCCTTGCATTAAGTTAACACTTCTCTGGTCTCCCTTGAGATCAGCCAGATTCATTGGGAGGAAGGTACATGTTCCCTGGACTCTTTTAGGGTGAGTCTGGGGACTGCTTCATGGATACTGTTTTCAAGATTTCTTCAACAGATATGACAGCATATTAGTGTGTTATTTGGCCCCAAGTGGCCTTTCCTCTTGCATTTCTTTATTTGCTTTTCATTCTCTTACTTCCCTCAGCCACCATCATTGTCCCTGTGGTACAGCGTAAGTGCTTCTAGCAACTGTAACTGCACATTCGTTGTTACTGTATGATTAAGGTATCTGGCTATTATAAAATGCTAATACTTAGTATTTTGCAACTCATTCCTTTGGAGTGGAGGGCAATGAGAACACCTGAGAAAGGGTCAGAGTTCAGAACCAGATCCAGTGGAGTTCGGCTTTCATTTGGAGGGGTCCCTTTTTCGGTGCTGCACACTTGAGCCAGCTGTACCCCTCAGACAGGAGAACAGGGCTCACCAAGTGATGACTGGGACTGCAGAGCATTTTGAGGACAGGAAGGGTTGGACTCCTTAGATGGGTCCCAAAGAGGACATGATGCTTGCCAGATGGCGGTGGAAGTGGTTACAAATGAGACTAAGAGGATTGGAGCCTGAACTGTAGATGAAGGTTCTTCCCTAAATGATATACTCAGCCTCAATAATAAACTAATAACATGGTCCAGTAAAGAAAATGAGTTGGGGTAAAAGTAGAGCTTTCAGAAGGCAGGTAGGAGAAACATGCAATATTAGTTTAGTTGAAGTTTCCATTGTTGATACAATTATTGTCACCACAGCAAAAATATTAAGAGCTCCTTTAGCTACCTGGTCTAGAGTCAAATAGGCAAAGTGAGAATTGGGGCTCCACTATTCACTGACTTCCCCACCTGGGACAAAACACTTATCTTCTCAGAATCTCAGTATCCTCCCCTGTATGAAAGGATAATAATAATTCTTACCCACAGAAAATTACACCTTTGTCTTCTGTACCTTCAGCCTCTTCCTCTCAACTAGATATTTTCCATGAGAATCGAAACATATTCAAGATCTTCTATGTTTAAAACAAGCAAACAAAAGCAAATAAAACAAAACAAGACACTTGTCTTCGCTCAATTTTTCCTCTTTGTTAGGGATTCTCTCGACCTTTGGGGCTGGATAATCCATTATTGCCAGGCTGTTCTGTGCGTGGTAGGATGTTTCACAGCAACTTAGGACGAGCACCCGTGAGAGCACTCCCCCAAGTTGTGACAATCAAAGATGTCTGCAGACATTGCCAAATGTCCCATGGCGGGCACAACCTCCCCAAATTGAGAACCAGTGTCTGCCCCACTCCTCTTCTGCCCTGCAAAACCAGTTTCCCACAGTTTTGCCTGTCTCACTATCTTTATTCCCTTCCTTTCCTGTCACTCCTGAATCTGTTCTACTCTGTCTTTTCTCTCCATTTCACTAATAAGATGGTCCTTATTCAGATGGACAATAAACTTAGTACCTCCAAATATAATGAATCTTCCAATCCTTCTCTTATTTGATGTCTCAGCAGAATTCACTGCTTTTAGCATCCCTGCCATGAAATGTTCTGTCCTTCTGGGTTTCCTAACACCACCCTCTCTTGGCCTAATCTGTGAGGTCTGGGACACCTGGCATAGCTGAGGCCTCTCTCTCTGTGGACTCACCATCCCCCAGGACACTAGCTCAGGCTCATTCAAATAGTGGTAAAAGGGTTCCCAGCATTAGGAGAGGGCAAGCTTCACAGAGCAAGCACTTAGCAAGCTTCTGCTTATGTCACATTTGCTAGCAACCTCTTCTTGGCCAATGCCCAGAATCAGTGGGGAGGGGCGACTCAGGGTGGAGCCATAGGGAAAGGACCACCTTCTGGCGGACAGCTGGAGGGGCTCTGGTGACTAGTTTCATTCCCTGGGGAAACCGGTGAAACTTAAAAAAAATTGTTTAAAGCCCTGGAAATGGCCCTAAGGACAAACTGCAAATGAAGAAACATCTATCCAAGAGCAGCTACAAAAATTCAGTAACAGGGGCTTCCCTGGTGGCGCAATGGTTGAGAGTCCACCTGCCGATGCAGGGGACGCGGGTTCGTGCCCCTGTCTGGGAGGGTCCCACATGCTGCAGAGTGGCTGGACCCGTGAGCCATGGCCGCTGAGCCTGCGCGTCCGGAGCCTGTGCTCCGCAACGGGAGAGGCCACAGCAGTGAGAGGCCCGCGTACCGCAAAAAAAAAAAAAAAAAAAAAATTCAGTAACTAAGGTGCAAGGCTGTGCCATTTGAACCAAGACTGCTCCCTCTCATGCCCTTCCCAGTTCAGTGAGGTGGGGGCTCCACCCCAGACTGGTACAGCCAGGAATGCGGGACTCCCTTTCCTCAACAGCTCCCAGCCAGAGGGATTTCTTCCCAGGAGGAGCAGGCCTTCTGTATTTCTCATCCTGCTGCAGTGCCTGTTGCTAAGGTTAAGCCCTGGATGAGTGCAGTCAAGAGAGGGAGGGGCTCCCTCTTCCATTTTGTCCCACTTGTGGAATGGAGACACCACCTTGTGCACAGCATGTGAGGATGCTGAGGTCCTCATCCCCCTCCCCTGGGCTCCTGAGATGGTGATTCTACACCAGGAGAGACAAGCCTAGAGGACATCAGGCTACTGTCCCCAGGTCCCCACTAAGCTCAGCTTCCAGAGTGGGAGCATCCCTCAGTCACACTGAGAGAAGCTTGTCACGCTCCCCACCCCCATCTCCAGAACCCTGGTTTAGAGATTTTGCCTGGGAGGAGAAGAAGTCCATAAAATAACTAGTTCTTAATCTCTTCCCAAAGGAACTGACTTAATCTGCAACAAAGCATGGAGAAATTCAAGCTTAAGAGCGCTCTCAAGAGCAATGGAGGCCACGGTGAAATTGGGAGAGTCAAGATACAGGCTAAATTGCAGGCTCATTTTTAGGAGAGAGTTGGGAATTGGACAACTGGGAGGAGCCCTGCTGGGGTCATAACAAATACTGAACACTAACCTCAGAAACTGTTCCTTCAAAGGGGCCATGATTTGGTTGTATTTGTTTGTAGAGCAATTTATGCTCCAGGCCCTCTCTCTACCACCACCACCAGTACTTTAGCCTAATCTGTCATCTCTTACCTGGACTACTACAAAATCCTCCCCACTGGTGCCCAAATAAAGAACACCCTCCTACCTGATGTGCAATCCAATATCTACAGCATAGCCAGAAAAATCCTTTGCAATTCAAAATTGACCATGTTGTGTTCTCCCCCCCTCTACAGAGCCTGGAAAGAGACTTGGACCTTCAGTGATGTTTGATTTAGTACTGACAATCTTGAAGCCTCATTTCTTGCCATGTCTATCACTCCCTTCAGCGCCATGATAAAGCTTCAGCCCCTCCTCTGTTCCCACCCACCCCCAAGCCCACGCTCTTCCTGAACACCTCCTTTAAATTTTGTGCCAGACAGGTGATGCTGGAGGGAATTCTCCTCTATAAAATGCCTGTTCACTCTCTGCTCTCTCCCTCTCTGGTCTGGACCTCCTCCCAGAGAGCTGTCCTCTACCCCTTCACTTGGTGGAACTCCCCACCTGTGTGAGGGATACGTTTTTCTTTGATCCTATCAAAGGAATAGTATCACAAGTTTTGACATCAGAATTCAACCTTGAGAAGGAGCTTCCCATGTCACAGTGAGGTGCAGTGATCCCCCCTCCTTACCATCTTTAAATTCTTTCATGGCTTTCGTTTCATTTACTTTTATGATAAAGTCTAAAATCCTTGGCTTGGCCTACAAGGTATGGTCGGTCCCCATCTTGCTGATTTCTTTGGTTCTTTCACATTGGTCATGCTCCCCACTGCCCAGCTGTCCCCCTCAGGACATGTATACCTGTTATACTCTCTGCCTGAAATGCTTTTCCCCCTCCTCATTCCTTCTGGTCTTTACCTGGTTTGCCCTTAATTAGTTTGCGTAACTCAGCTCAAAAATCACTTTTTCCATATATATGTGTTAACATATGGTATTTGTTTTTCTCTTTCTGACTTATTTCACTCAGTATGACAGACTCTAGGTCCATCCACCTCACTACAAATAACTCAATTTCGTTTCTTTTTATGGCTGAGTAATATTCCATATATATATGGAATCTAAAAAAAAAATGGTTCTGAAGAACCTAGGGGCAGGACAGGAATAAAGATGCAGACGTAGAGAATGGACTTGAGGACACGGGGAGGGGGAAGGGTAAGCTGGGACAAAGTGAGAGAGTGGCATGGACATGTATACACTACCAAATGTAAACCAGATAGCTAGGGGGAAGCAGCTGCATAGCACAGGGAGATCAGCTCCGTGCTTTGTGACCACCTAGAGGGGTGGGATAGGGAGGGTGGGAGGGACATGCAAGAGGGAGGAGATATGGGGATATATGTATACATATAGCTGATTCACTTTGTTATACAGCAGCAACTAACATAACAATGTAAAGCAATTATACTACAATAAAGATGTTAAGAAAAAAAAAATCACCTTCTCAGAAAGGATTTCCTCCCAACTGCGGTCCTCCCAACTAGGTCAGATGTACTTTTTCTTCATAGCACTGATTTTACCTTAAACTTTGTGTTTATTTATGTAATTATTTGATGAACATTTATCTCCTTCATTAGATCATGACCACCATGAGGTCGGTGATATTGTGTTTTTCTCACCATTGTACCCTTGGTGCCTAGGCCATTGTCTGGCCCACAGTAGATACTCTGATAAATATTTGTTGAGTATGGAATAAATGAAGACTCTTCGCACCATAATATATGTATAGTCTCAAAGCAGAAATACTATATTAGTTAGAATAAGCTAGGTTGTGCTGTAATAACACCCCTACCCACAAAGTCACATACATTCACAAATTTCAGAGGCTTAAAACAATGAAGGTTGATTTCTCACTCATGCTACTTTCCCCTTGTGCTTTAGCAGGGTACTCTGTTCCATTTCATCTTTATGCTGGGACTCAGGTTGATGGAAGCTACCACTTGAAACATTGTCTACTTCAGTGACAATGGGAAGAGAGACAGGAATGTTTCCATACTGGTAATTAAATACCCCAGCAAGGCAGTGACATACTTCATCTCCATATGCAATCAGTTAACCAGAACTAGTCCCGTGGCCCTGCTCATCTGTAAGGGGACAGGGAAATGTAATCCTCTCATGTATTGAGAAGAAAGAACCAGATATGTGTGACCATTAGAAGTCTTCCCACTGGCGTATTAGTATAGAGCTGTGTGTGATTAAAGGTCAAATTGAATTTGAAGGATGAGAGAAAAACTCAAAAGGACATGATAATTGAACTGGGCTGAAGAATGAGATTTGGAGAGCCTGGGTGAGGAAGCATTGCCGGTACAGGAAACACCATGAACATAATCAAAATGTATATATGAGTATATATCTAGGTCACGATGAAGAGTGATCAAGCTTGCTGAAGCAGAGAGTCTGTTTTGGGGGACCATGGGAAATGAGAGTGGAGTGACAGATTTGACCATTAGCATACCCATGCTCCTCTCTTAACATTTTTGTTCATAACATAAAAATATCCTCAGAGTAAGGAATTCAGTATATAGCATTGGACTTATCTGTCACCTCGACTTGATTGTAATTTCTTCATTTCTAAAATTCCAGATTGTCAGCTACTCTCCCAGGCTCTTTCTGGTTGGCCCAGCAGTCCAGAAAGAGCTTCACCTGACTTAATACCTCTTTTCAGCTCACTGTCAATTCATGAGCAGGTAAACACCAGTGCCACTGCTAGGTTCAGAGTGGAGTGTCTTTAATCTCACCTTTAATTGGCACTTCTGGGGGCTTAATTGAGTGGAGAGACCCTTAAACAATGATACAAAATGAAGGATAGTGTCGAATAATAGGTTTTATGAAAGCCTGGATGCAATTGAAGGACATCATTCAATAAATCTGCCCCTAGAAGCCAGTAATACTCAGTCAATACAATCTGACCTATTTTCTCCCACCTTACATTTGTTAGTTGTCCTGGCACTGGAAAAGAAAAAGAAAAGGCACACTGTCCCAGTTACACTAATAGGAAACAAATATTTGGGAGAAATTACATTTGAGTAAAAGTATTTGTTAAGCAAAACATTTTCAACCATCAATGGAGAGAGCTATGTTTTGCTTAATATGCCCTCTGTTTGTTGACCCTCAGAGAGAGCATAGTCTAGTAGCTAAGTGTGGTCTCCAGAGCCAGCCTGCCATGAGTTAAATGGAAGCTCCACCATTCATCACTGGGTGAATGTTATTTAATCATGACGTTGTTATTAAAAATCATGAACGTTACTTAATCATGGTTATATGGTGATTCCGTACTGCTATGGACTGAGTTCTGTCCCCTTCATAATTCATATGTTGAAGTCCTAACCTGAATGTGACCGTATTTGGAGATAGGGCTTTTAGGAGATAATTAAGGTTAAATGAGATCATAAGGGTAAGGTCCTAATCTGATAGGATTAGTGGTATTCATTACAAGAAGAGGAGAGCAGGCCTCTTTTTCCTGATGTGCACACACCCAGGAAAGGCCTTGTGAGCACACAACAGAAGACAGCAGTCTATAAGCCAGGAAGAGTATTCTCACCTGAACCCAACCATGCTGGCACCCTGATCTCAGATGTCCAGACTCCAATACTGGGAGAAAATACATTTTTGCTGTTTAAATCACCTAGTCTACTGTATTTTCTTATGGCAGTCTGAGATGACTAATATACTCTCCTATAAAATAAGAATAACAATCATGCCTATTTGATAGCATGTTTGTGGGGGATTGAATGTGTTAATGTATGCTGAGCTCTTAAAATGATGCTTGGTGTACAGTAAGTACTTAATAGACATTAGCTAATCTTATTGCTATTTCCCTCCCTAATCTCTCATTTGGTAGTGTCATATTTAAGAATTCTACTTCTTTAGTCAGATCTGGGTTGGACTCTGAGCTCTGCCTCTTATAAGCTGTATGACCTCCTTGTTCAAGCTACTAACTTCTCTAAGTCTCAGTTTTATATCTGTACATGGGGATAATAGTAGTGCTCCCTGCCTTTTAGGGTTGTAGTAAGATTTAAAGGAGATAGGCATGTAATTGCATCTGGCATTGAGTGCTAGATTTGAGAATGAAAATCCTGTCTCACAGCCTGGTTATTATCTCCTAATGTGAAGTAAGGAATCCATATATATATTGTGGAAGACAGGGGTCATGTATATCCTTATGCTGAGGTGTAGACAAAGGAGTATTATGCACAACACTGCTTCTTAGAATTTAATGAGTGAGTCACCTGAGGAGCATGTTAAAATGCAGGTTTTGACTCAGGAAGTCTAGGATGGGACCTGGAATTCTGGCTGCTGGTCCCCAGGCTACTCTGAATAGCAAAGATGTAGATGCTTTTAGCAGTAGTGACTTTGAAGATTTTTTGCTATTTTTTGTTTTGTTTGCGTGTCCATTTTTTTATTCATTCAAATGTACTCTGGGTGCAAGAATTTTTTTTTAATACAAATGGGAAAACAATTAAAAGTCCACATGGCAAAGACTCGAATTGAGTACATCTTAAATTTAAATGCTTCAATTTCTTTCTCCATATGTTATGTGTACCTAAATCATTCACAATGGCTTTATTATCTACACTTTTCCCATCAAATGGGGAAGTAGTGCTCCTTGGAATTTATTCTAGTCTTTATCTTCCATAACCCACTTCATCACCCACCTCACCCTTCCTAAAAAACTCACCTTGTTTTCTGACCTCTACTGTCTCGAGTTTTCAGTTCTCACCCCCTAAGTAAGTCTGGCATGAATTCTGTCCTCTGTCATCTCCTCATCTCTCTTGCTCTCTTCTTGGGAAGGCCCATCCATCCACTGCCACAGATTCAGTTGTTACTTCAGGCCTTTGGAATCACTCCCTGATCAACATCTTTTGTCTTGAAGGTTTTCCTAAGTTTTAGTCTTACACACTCAATGGATTTGATATTTATGACCTGTCAACCCTTTAAACTCAACACGGTGAAAACCAAAGTCTTCATCCTTCTTACCTCTAGACCCCAGGTCAACAACAGCCAGGTTATTTTACTCCCTTTATCAAAACTTTCAGTGGCCATCTATTTACTGTGCAATAAATCTCTTAACTCTTTTATCTGACATTGAAAACCCTCCTCTCTCTAACCTCAACTTTTTTTCTACCCATATCTTCCATTGCTCGTCGATATGTGGCTGAGTGAAGTTAGTCAACATCCTCCTGTTTCTAGAACATGCATTGACATTCTAGCCTTTATGCCATTTTTGTGCTGAGTTGAACACCCTTACACTAAACTTTGCTTATCCAAACACTACATATCTCTCAAAGCCTACGTGAGATGCTACATCCTTTGTGGTATATTCTCGATTCCCCTCCCCGATAGGAATTCCTGCTCATCCTCTGTGCTGCTGTAACACATGTTCCATGCTGTTCAGATGGCACTCCCCACTATGCTCTGTATTAATAGATCTAATCACATGTCTGCCATCTGAAATCCCAAGTCCTCCAGCTTTCTGGCATCACTACTTTCTTTAGCAGCTAAAGAATATGGCTCAAGCCCCATGCCTTGGAATGACAGACTCTGACTTCCTTCCTTCCCTTTTAGGCTCACATTCCTCTGCTACGTTTAGGGGAGGGGAGAGTTGTCACCTATCTGTTCCAAGCCAGTTCACTCTAGAACTCAGTTCTCTTCACTTACCCAGGTCCTAGAGCTACTTCTAGCTCTGCCTTCAGACTCTGCTTTCTTCCTGGTGGCCACCGTCTAGAACATCAGAACTCCACGTCTCCTCCATTATTACCCCAAACACCACCAACAGCAGGGTAAAACTTTTACTGAAGCTTTGGGGTAATACAAGCTAATTATAGCACAAAGGAGTCAACTGGAATGTGAATGATGGAATAGAGCTCCTAGACTTCTATTAGACACTCCCTGAGCAAGTCTAACAACAAACATGGGGCTCCCCATCTCCAGACTTTTCCTCTCCCATCTCCTCTCCCAGGGTCATAACTCTCCCATTATGCCAGAGTTCAACTCCTTTTACTTCTTCATTCAGAATGTTTCATCATTTCTGTTATTTAAAATTTGCCTGTTTAGATTATACTTAAGAGAATCTCACCTTCCATAATCAAATAGGTTCTTAAGTGTTTTCTGAAACTTGATAGCAGTTCTGTCCCTCAGAAGAATTCTACCGTCCTGAAATTGTCTTGGGTGAGCCACATCAAAGTAAATTAATTTTTATAACTACAGTATAATGACACATGCAAAATTTTTATCCACTTACTTTTAGATGTATCTCATTTTTTTCCATTTTGGTTGAAAACATATTTAGGGAAGGAGCATATAATTCCAAACATTTGATTCATCCCAATATGAAAAAACGAAAACAGAGTTCAAATCCTTAATTCACCAGGTGTGAGGTTTATGACTTTGGACAAGTAATTTTCCTTGGGAATGCTCAGTTTCCCGAGCTATAAAGTAAGTGTAATAATATCTGCCTCATATAAATGTAAGGATTTAGATAATTTCTATAAAATCATTTAGAGTCCTGGCACACAGAAGGAGCCCTGTTCTTAGTACAAGTTTAAAATACTTGTTGAAAGTAAAAAGGTTACTCCAGTGAGCTCTAATAAACTTTGTGTTGGGTAGAATGTTTATTGCAGGATCCCAAAAGCTATTTGATACTCTTGATTTTCCTGTTTCAATCTCATCATGTTTACTGGGGAGTCAATTCCATAGAGTTCTATGCTTAATTGAAGAGACAGGAAATCCCGACTTTAAAACTTTCAGTGTTAAGAGTAAATGACACATTAGTTTAGAGACATATCAGTAATTATGGAAGTATCTTCTCCAATTATAATGCTTTCCTCTGCCTTACTGATAGCAGTCAAAACCACTGAATTAATCTGAGCGGGGTCAGGACTTTGGATCTGAGGAAAATCACTTAAATTTGAGGCATTATGTATGCAGTACAGGATGTTCCAGCTGCAAATGCTCTGAATCTTGTTTAAAAGCAATGGTGCAGGGGACCAGAGACCCACCTCCAGACTTCTGAGTCCCATAAAGTTTGGGCAGGCCTCCAGAAATCTAATGCTGCTCCCAGAAGGAAGGGATTCTCGTAGTTTCTAGAAGGGTTAGCGACTCTCTGGGGGTGAGAGATGGGGAGTGGAAATTCTGATGTGGAAATTTCCATTATGCCCTGAAGTTGCACAAAACCCTACTGCAGGAAGTGTTCACTAAAAGTTTCCTAATTTTGTTAACTAATCTCTCTAGCTGAAATGCTTTTTCCTCCATGTTTGAAATTTCTCCCTGTCTTTTAAAGTACAACAGAGAAGCAACTTGGTGCCTGTAGCCTTTCCAAATTCCCCCAAGTTGGAGTAAATCACCATTTCCTCCTTTATATTCTTAGAGCATAAAATAAAAGTACTTACCAGAATCTTTGATTACTGATGATGGTGGAAGTTCAGTATAGTGCAGTCAGGCTCAAGTTGGAAAGTCAGATTTCCGCTTACCAGCTCTTAGGCCCTGGGCAGGTTATCTAACCCCATTCTTCATCAGTTTTCTCACTGTTATTTCAGATAAACTCCTGGGACATTAGGTAGAAAGCTCTTTGATAGCAGTGACCATATTTATATGGTCATGTAAGTCATAATGGTTATGCTTTTAATATGTGATTTACCTGAATGTGGATGGTTCCTAAAAATAAAGTAGCTTTTAATGGTACAACTTAGAATGTGTGACGAGATCAGAAAAGCATGTATAACAAATTACTCAACATATTTTTGTAACATTTATTCACTTTTTTATGTAACAAAATAAGGCTAAATCAACTTTTTAAAAAACATGGAAATGATCATAAACGTAATTTAAACTTTGCAATCGTCATATATAAAGTTTTCCTTGCACCAACATGTCAGGAGGCAAAATGGGAAAGATAAATAAATATTTTGCAGAATTCTCTCTTCTTGAAAAGTATTACAGAGATTAAAATTCTTATTTCCCCAAGGATGTTTACTTTGTGAATGGCAAAATAAATATGGAATTTCACCTCAATGCAGTTTTTTGTTCTCCTCTGAAAACTTTAAAAAAAAAAGAAAGGACAAGAGTAAGAATTTCTGAAATATTAGAAATCTGTCACATTTTTTATGGCAATCACTGTGATCCTGAATAAAGCTTTTTTCTTTTGTTTCTCTTGCTTGGAACCTAAAACTGCCAGTACTTTAACTTATAAATGAAAGTTCATTTAGCCATATTTTTGCATAATGTTCAAAACGGTCATTACTTTCAATGACTCTAAGTAAAATTTCTGCTTTTGCTTCTGAATGCAGCATCCCTAGCACCCTCTCCTTGAGCAAATGTACATCCACCCCGCCTGGTTTTCTGAACCTTTCTCAGCATAGGTAACATTGGAAGAGTTCAGACCCCAGGATAAGATTGATTCCATATTAGTTTTCCGAGGCTGCCATAGCAAATTATCACAATATGGATGGCTTTAAACAACAGAAATTTATTCTCTGACAGTTCTAGAGATCAGAAGTCTGAAATCAAGTTGTCGGCAAGACTCGTTCATCCTGGAGGTTTTAGGGGAAATTCCATTTCTGGCCTCTCTGCTAGCTTCTGGTGGCTCCAGGTGTTCTTTGGCTTGTGGACACATAACCAACATCTCTGTCATCATATGGCCTTTTTCTCTGAGTGTTTCTCCTCTTCCCTTCTCTTCTCTTCTAAGGACATACAATTGGATTTAGGGTCCACCCTAATCCAGGATGATATCTCAGGATCTTTAACTTAATTGCATCTGCAAAGATCCTTTTTCCAAATAAGTTCACATTCACAGGTTCCAGGTGGATGTATCTTTCATGGGGTCAATTTTCAATCCACTACAGTTTTCGTTTGGACTAAGGCTGTGTTCTTGTCAAAGATGTACCATGCTCATAGGCTGTATTTGCATGAAGCCAACATTCCTTCAGCACTATTTGACTGCACTGCTCAAGCTTACGTTATGACTTCCAAACAGAGATAGCTAGAGCTTCCTTATTCATTGACTTTGAAGAGAAGCATTTTCCAAGGGAAGGGGGATCCAATTCTTTTCTGGCCTTTTCTGTAAGATGGGCTTGGCTTGTGTAATAATTACGCTTAGAGTCAGGTCCACTGATAGTCCATCAGGATGGAGAAATTGTCTCCAAATATGATGGGAATAAATACGGATATCAAGATTTCATAGACAAATGCATTTGCATGTTATTAACCAAGTGCCCATGTGCTTGCCTAAATCGTTTCACATTTTTAGACACAATGTATTGGGGAAAATAATGTTAAAGGGGGTGTAATGTCTAATTTTTAGGATTCTGTGGGGCAGGGACCAATTTTGAATAAAGAAAATATTGTAAATAAAATATACTTAAGTTGTTTAAAAGTTTTGTACCAAAGGCTATTTTTTTAAAGTTAATCAAAATAGAATGGGTATGAAGATGGTGTGTTTTGAGATGCAAAAGAATTGACCTAAAAAAGAAAAAAAAGTATGACTCAATGGGTATGGATGGGGTTCCTTTTCTCTAGATAGAAAAGGGTGTACATGAGATTCTTCAGGGATTGCTAAGACCAATATTATAATTTTTCTGGGGAGGTGCAGTAAAAATGTCTAAACATTTTCAAGATTATACTTTTCTGGCCTGAAGTAAGCTAAGCTGATATGAGTAACATATAGTACGGGTATTAAAAGAGGATTAATTTTCATATGAATGCATACGAAATTAGTGCATCTTCAGATGGTAAAAAGTAAATACACACACACCTACAGAGAGAGAGAGTCTTTAAATACATCGATCTTTTCATGACCCAGGAAAGAATCTTTATTGAAACTCTTTTAACTGTAGCCAAAAATGTTAATGTCCACTACATTTTTTGACTTTACTCTTTTTCAATTTGGGGATGGCAGTTGTAAAAATGAGCAAGGATATTTGATCTAATGACAGGCGTAGGATTTTAATGTCTAGACCTTTGGGGGTGTCAGATTTTATACTAAAAGGTAAAAAGAGAGACAGACGTAGTTCCAGGAATAGGATGGGAGATTTGTGGCCTGGTATCAAGACCGTATTTGTTCTGTTTCAGCCTTTTACAGGACAAAATAAAGTCCCAAGGGGGTAGGAAACGTGATCAACAAGCTTCTTCCATTATTTCCATCCTTTGTCCCTCCCCACTATTTAAAAATTCAAAAGTTGTGAAATTCCCTCTCCATCAGATTCTGTATATCCAAAGAAATGTCCTGAAAGAGAATTTCACATTAATCTTCTCATGTTTAATATCTGCTCTTGGTGCTTATTTACTAAGTCCCCTGGGTCAACTCAGGTCAGGAAACCTGGTGCTGAGCCCTCCAAATCGTTGGTCAAACTCCATATTCACACAGTCATATTCACGAACACACCGCTCACATCATACAGCTCTACAGCTTGTCACCCAACTCAAATCCACTGAGCATGATTCAGTCTGAAAATTTACTTTTATACCAAGCACATAAACAAAATGAAATACAGTTTAAGAAATCAGCTCATAACATTTACAATTAAATTCATTAATCAAGGTGGTTTATGGAAATGCCACATGCAAACTGTAAACGTCATAAATATTCAAGCACCGAACAACTAGACAATCACATTTCTTAGTAATAAATGCTTCATCTTGGCGGCTTTATTTCAGTATGAGAGATGTGGAACATTCCCATCCACCAGCTCGCATTCTTATTTTGAAACTTTTTAAACCATGCATATCGTCAAAAAGAACCTTTGTTTTGGTGACGTTTCTATTCCATATGTTCTCCATTTAACTTCCTCTCTAAATTTACATTCTTTGAGACTAATTAGCACATGCACCTGATTTCAGGAAGCAGCACTTGAATCAAACCAAGTGTCTTTGAAGGAAAAAAAATACCGAGTTCCAAGATTTCTAGTTAATAAATATGGACAATACACTTTGTTGATATTCTCATTCACGTGTGTCTTCCTAGATTCTTGTGGTATATACAAATCTAACTGCACTGGTAGCTTCATACTATATACTGCAATGTACTTTGGCTGGCTGCCGGTTTACATTGTTACAAGAATTTCATTGACCAAATGCAGGATGGTATTTACCACATTCACATTGTATGTTGATGAATTAGTTTCACTTACCAGGTTTGGGAGTAAAGAGAAGAGTAGCTCAAGGAGGCCCAGGTAGTCATGAGAGGCTTTGCATTTGAGGAAACATTTAAACTGGATCTTGAAGCATGCTTTAAGAGATCAAAGAAAGAAAGAAAACAGAGAAAAATTTAGGTAGGAGTGAAAGAAAAAAATGTGTTGTGGAGTAGGGACAGAATATGGAGGGGAGGATAATTTTAGGCAGGGGGAACTACAGCTCAAATGCTTTCAAATGCAGAAGTGTCATCAAACTAGCGAAATTCACTCATCCTTCAATTTCAAGTGTTAACCAGCTCTACATAAACTGAAGCCTCCTTCTTCTGTGCTGCCATATCTCAATTATGGCAGTCGCCTATGTATTTTCTAATTGTTGCAAATCTGTCTTCCACCCGGACAGTTGAAGGCAGAGTCTGTGGTTTTTCATGTTCCTCTCTGGTGTATGACCTACTCTCTAGTATCCCTCTACTGAAGGCCAGCCCACCTGGCTTTGAATACTTCCAATGACTCGTTACTTCACAAGGCAACCTTATCCCACAGTTAGAGGACATTGATTGTTATGCAGTCTTTCTTTATGTCTCATTCCTCTGCCTCTTGGTAATGTTGACAATTGGTTGCTAGTACTTCTCTGGTGTGACAGTAGGCCTCTCTATTCCATGTGCTCTGCTCGGTAAGTCCAGTGAATACATAGAGGAGAAGGCATGATTCCTATTCCTGATAATTTCCTTCTTCAATATATCCATCCTTAATTTCTTCATCCTCTCCCTATTTTCTACTCCTTTCCAAACTTCCTCTTTATTCATCCATCAAGTATTCATACAACAAACAAGCATTTTAGAGCCAGTAAACACCAGACACAAGCACACATAGTTTTTATTATTCTTCCAAATATTGGTTTTTATATCTGGGCTGTCCATAGTTTTCTGATATTAAAGAATAAATTAGAAATAAGCATGATAGTCCAGATACAATCTGACCAACACAGAGTATAGTGAAGTGCCTTTTCCCCCACTGTGAGGGTTCTTTTCCTTGAATGCCATCTAAGATGGCTTAACTATTACAGTTTCAGCATACTGCATCTTATATAAGTTAGTTCTCATAAAAGCTGCTTAAAGCCAGATCTCTCTCTTATTATAATTTTTTATTTTTCTTTGAACTAAATGTAGAACTTTACAAGTATACATGTTGAATTTCAATCTTCTTGATTCCTTCAAAATAGCTTTTAGTCTATAGTATATTTTGTTCGGTTACCCACAGAATTGATAAACCAGCCTTCCTTATCTCCACCCAAGTCACTGATAAAAATATAGAATTGAAATCCTAGATTTTATTTGAATCGTGTTTCCAAGTTGATCCCAAGCTATTTAGCAATACTCTGAATACAGTGTTCAGCCAGGAACCAGTGGTTAATTCACCCAACAGCACAGTCATCCATATCACATTTCACAATTTATCCATAAGGATGTCGTGGAAAGCTGTCAGGAGCTTGCTGAAATCAGTACCTCTTAAAGCTTCCTCAGAGCTAAAACTATATCAAAAAAGGAATTGAGGTTAGTTGAACATGACTTACTCTGAGTGTTATCTCAAGTGTTCACTGCATACTCTTTGAAATACTATCAGTGAGATGCTCAATAACCTATGTGTTTTTTTCCCTAGGAATCAATATCATATATTTAAGAGTATAGTTTCCAAATCTACCCTGTTTCATTTTGTTGAAATTCACAAATTCATAACTTCAACTTTTAATTTTAAAAGTTGGGCCTTATGTTTAATATGACTAAATACCACTATTAGTATTATGAATACATAGTCATTATTATCTTTTTCCTTTTAGAGAAACTTCATATGTTGAAAAAATGCATTTTGTACCCAAATTATTTTGAACATGGGACAATATTTTGAGGTTTTTTTAAACATGAGATAATGTCTGTAATTTATAAAGAAGATAAAATGTTTGGACTGTGGCTTTGGGAAAGTTTTCTGTAAGAGAAAATATATGTGAAATGTTTGAAGTTGTTTTCCTTAGTACAAAAAAAATCACTAAAAATTACAAACTAATCTCAACTTAAACCTTGTTATCAATGTTATTAATCATTTCTCAACAGGGTATATTTCAGTGCTTTCACCTCAAAACAGTCTAAAACAGATGCTACTGAGAGTTCACAGTGATGGTACATTGTATGCATTTTATGATTATAATGGGAAAAAAATGCTCATAAATTCAGAAAGTGCAATTCTGTGGAACTTAGTATAACTTAATGTCCTTGAGGGCTTGAAGTTTTCTTAATACTGATAGCTTGTCCATGAAATAGAATATACCTTTTTTGGAAGATAAAAGTAGCTCTTATTGAAATCTCGGTTTTGATATTTCTCTCAAACATCTGGCAAAATGCTTTAAGGAGGATTATTTGAAAGTGTGGCTAGACAAAATTTAAATGCCCTTTTTGATTTTCTATGTGTTTTTTCTAGGTTCTCACACTTTCTTGTTTATCCATAGTTTCCTTCAGGAAATCAGTCTTCTCCCTGTCCATTGCCATTTTCTTTTCATCTT
Organism: Globicephala melas; assembly: GCF_963455315.2. Classification (NCBI taxonomy): domain Eukaryota; kingdom Metazoa; phylum Chordata; class Mammalia; order Artiodactyla; family Delphinidae; genus Globicephala; species Globicephala melas. The sequence continues at coordinate 46,607,831 of NC_083316.1, read as the reverse complement.
TAGTCTTGTTTTAGCTCATTTTTGTTTTTACTGTTTTGAGTTTTCCAGTATAGCTTCAATGCCATTCTCTAAAGATTAATGTTAAAATTACTTCTTAGGTTATCAAAAGAATAGTATTAGTCATCTTAAACCTTTATATCTTTAGTAACCATGATAATGGTAATGTTTCAATTGTTACATTTGATATGCTGCCCAGTTTGAAGTGTTGACATCAGAGGGGAGTATGCATAAGATGGGCTATTAATAGCTAACATTTAGTGAAGGCTCTTTATGTGCCACACACTCTTCTTAACATTATATATCCATTACCATATTTCATGTTCGCACCAATTCTATGCCTTAGGCGTTTTAGTTATCCCTTTACAGATGAATAAACTGAAGCTTAGAGAAGTTAAATAACTCACCAAAAGGCACACAGCTAATAAGCAGCAGAGCCAGGATTCAAACCTTGGTAATCTGACTCCAGAGTCTGTGCCCTAAACCACCATTCCATAATGAAGTTGATTTCTAACTTACCCTAGATGTTACATATTACTAGTTCAAACCCAGGGAGACAAAAGCATCTTTATAGTTCAGCTGAATACAGTGTTCATATATATATATATTTAATTTTTATTGGATGTGTTAGTTTCAGATGTACAGCAGAGTCGATCAGTTATACATATACATATATCCACTCATTTTTTTTAGATTCTTTTCCCATATAGGCCATTACAGAGTATTGAGTAGAGTTCCCTGTGCTATACAGCAGGTTCTTATTAGTTATCTATTTTATACATAGTACTGTGTATATGTCAATCCCAGTCTCCCAGTTTATCCCTCCCTGCCTTATCCCCTGGTAAGCATAAGTTTGTTTTCTACATCTGTAACTCTACTTCTATTTTGTAATAGGTTCCTTTGTACCCCTTTTTTTTAGATTCCACATATAAGCAATATCATATGATATTTGTCTTTTTCTATCTGACTTACTTCACTCAGTATAACAGTCTCTAGGCCCATTCATGTTGCTGCAAACGGCATTATTTTGTCCTTTTTTATGGCTGGGTAATTTGGGTAAAGAAGATGTGGTACATATATGCAACGGAATATTACTCAGCCGATATATATTTTAGCTGCACACATCAAATGCCTCAACGCAGCCCATTTACACTGAAGGAGAATTATATATCCAGCACTTCAGCATTTCCCTAGGATGGTAGAGTGGTATATAGGAACAAAAATAGTGATTGTGATAGATAGTTGTTCTTTCCTTTGAAGTATGGGCTTGGGAAATGGCAGAAATAAGAATTGCAAATTGATCATTATTAGCTTATCCATTTTGGTATTAGTTATTATCTACGGCCATATAGGGTTATATAGGTTTTGAACCGGGGTAGGATATTGAAGCTGATGATAGGGTTTTATTTAGAGGAGAACCAATATACAAGAGGTATGTCTCTTCATGAGGCTCATCAATGCCCCATCATAGGTTGTTTTCGCTAGCTCAGTATTAAGGTTTTGTCTGAATTTTATTTATGGATTCAGTGCATGTGTTTAACATTTAAACAATAAAAGTTCATTTTACATAATCTTAGTTAAGTTGTTCTTCCCTGCATCTTTGGTTGTTAGAGAAAGTTAATTAAAATTTACCATGTGCATTAAATAAATAAATAAATATATATATATATATATATATATATATATATAATATGCCTCATTTAATAAAGGGGAAATGTTATCAGAAATCATCTGCTCTATCACTAAAGAGACCAACGCATTTACAAATTAATCTTTGCTAGGTTACCAACTGGCTATTTGTGAGGTTAAAATGTGTGTGCATTTATGTGTAAAATCATTTTGAAAAATAAAAGTTCTTAAATATTCATTAAATGTCTACTATGTGCCAAGCCCTGAGCTGAAAACAGAAGAAAAATATGCAAGGTCTCTCCCTCAAGAAGGAAGAAATAGAGCAGTAAATGCATGATTACCATGTCCAGTGATTTGTATGGAATATTCTTCAAGTACAGATGAAAAGTACCTAAATCAGACCAGATAGAAGAATTCCAGATATGGCTTTCAAAGGATGTACATCTGATCTGAAAGGCATTTATTAGTAAAGCACAGCTATAGTTAATGCAATTTGCTTGATAATCAGGAATTGGCACATTTGATGAAAGAAAGACTTTCTTGTAGAAAGTCCATGCAGATTGCATGGTGTGGATTTAATTGGTCCCTAGGAAAGACTTGGGTTAGAGGAGGGAAGGTGAGAATTGAGTAATATAGCCCTGCTCCAGGCTCAAGAATATTTCTGTAGCCTTACTCCAAACACAACGTCCTAAAGCCAAGATGAAACTCTTAGATTGGAACTGGCAATTGGCTGTTTCATGGATATAAACTTAGCAGATTGTTGATGTTATCAAACAGCTTATGAAGTAGTTTGTGGAATCTATCCAGCTGTAAATTATTAGAAAGCAAAATTTTTTAATTTGAATTCAACCAGTTTTCAAAAAAGATGTTACTAAATTCTGCTGTTTTCTCCCCAAAAGACAGTTTGCTTATATTTATGTGACTTGATGCATATATGTATGTGATTTTTGAGTCTGTCTGTGATATTTGTCAGAACGATTTCACTTCCTCAAATATTTCACGTATTAGTTTTTTATTGCTGTGTAACAAATTACCATAAATTTAGTGGCTTAAAGCACGTTTATTATTGTACAGTTTCTAAGAGTTGGGAGTCCAGGAATTGCTTAGGTGGATTCTTTGCAAGGTTGCAATCAAGGTGTCAGCCAGGGCTCAGTTCTCATCTGGAGGCTTGACTGGAGCTGGATCCACTTCCTAATTCACTGATGTTTTGGCAGAATTAACTTCCTTGCAGCTATAAGACTGAGGGTCCTAGCTTCTTGGTGGCTGTCGCTTAGAAGTCACTATCAGCTCCTAGAAGCTGTGCTCAGTTCATTTCTAGGTTGCCCTCTCTGTAGACCCTTTACAACACAGTAGCTCATTTCTTCAAAGAAAAATAGAAATAAAGCAAGTTTGCTAGAATGACTTAATTTCATATAACATAAAGTAAGGAGAGGCAGCCCATCACCTTTGCCATATTTTGTTTGTTAGAAGCAGGTCACAGTTCATACTCAGGATGAGGGAATTACACACAGCTGTGAATATCAATGCCACATTCCAGAAAATAAAATCTATTCCAGTTCTAGGCATGTTTGAAAGGTTTCCAAGTAATCAGATAATCAACTTTAAATAATCAATTGTTTGAATGGCATTTAACTGTTGCATAAACAGGTGCCTCTTTATAAAATAATACGTGCACATGCACGCACGCACACACACACCACACACACACGTGTTTTAAAGTAGAGACAAAGCATACCAAGAACTGACTTGACTATATGGTTTTATTTCTAATATTATTTATATTCCAGACCATGTTGGAAACACATTTTCTTTCAAATGATGGTTATATTTCTGTCCATATTGTATATAATGCTATTTTTCCCACCAAATTTATCCCACCGTTTTCCTCCTTTTTGTAGGACTGATGTATATGTATTATAAAATCATAGGTCATTAGATTATCATTTTAGAAAGTGATTAAATTTAGAAGACTGATTATATATTTTGATTTTCTACATAAGCATATTTTAATTACATTTACTGTTTATGGCAGTTTGTAAGAGGAGATGTGATTATGTAACATTTTGTTCTATATGATTTTAATAAATGTTATATTTTTATATAACAAAATCTATATTGGCAAGTATATTAAGTTACATTAAATGTCCACAAATGGTCATTTAGGTAAAATAACTTTCATTGGAATAGCGTGCTCCAGTCTTCCAAATTCATTCTAAATTTAGTCAGCAATACTTATTAAGCAAGCATTAACTATATTCTAGAATATAGAAACACAAGGGTGACCAAGTCACATTTCACTTGATGCTCTTAATTCTCAGGTTGAGGCTGGAAGAGTATTAATATAGAATAATTAGTGAATGAGGACATTAAAAGTCTGAGAGTTTAATTAACATATTTTAGGTCATAAATTTAGGGAACCTGGAACTGGAACTGGAACCTAGGTCTTCTATATCAAAGTTCAATGCCCTTTTACTGCCTCTTATGACTCCTAGGTAATGAATTGATTTCCATTTCTTAGAGAAGGTGATTAGTGTACTCCTATGAGAAGGCTGAACCCTTTAAAATTGTTTCTTCAGAAGTAGTTAAAACGTTGTGTTGATCCATACAAATTATTTGACCTAGTCCCCACTGAGACCAGCTGAGCTGTGAGTCAGCTGGTGATGGTTAGAATTCAGCTTAGAAACATGAAACAGAATGAGGTTAATTGACACTTATCAAAATCAAACCTGTGACTGGCCTCTTGAGTACCATGCTAGCCAGTCATGTGTGTCAATATAGAATTCAGTCTACATGCTGCTTTTTCCCCGTCTCCTTTGACCTTCACTCATTCTGTTTATCAGTATGTAATGAAAGGCATCTTTAAGAAGTAATCTGTTTAGCTTCATAGGTTTGCGAAACATACTATATTGCCAATCTGTTTGCAGTGATTCTTAAAACTGTTTACTAAAAGTTGGTAATATCCAGAACCATCAAAAAAAATTTCAAACATAATATCAGTGTTAACAATCAGTGAAGCAACTATTTGATTAATGGTCCTTTAAGCAGGTTTTAAAGCTGAATTATATGTAACTTCAATTGGCTTGTCAGATTCTAGTTATTAAATGCATTGATTTCATGCTGGGAAAACTCTTATTTCCCTACAGTTCTTTTGACAAGTGCAATTGGCACATATTATTTTGACCGGAGTTACTGTATTTCTTATTGTTCATTGTATCTGTGCATCTGTCTCTTTTTAAAAAATTTTTTGCCTAAACTTGGTTGCATGAGGTAATTTTTTCTCATATTAAGAAGACTTCAGGTAAAAATATAATTAAAGGCAGAATAGCTCATTCTTTTACTTCAGTTGTATATATGCATACTTTTGTTTTCTTGTTGTAGACATTGTCAAGTAGTATTTTTTGGTTGATATGTGAGCTTATTGCCTAGATTATTTTCCATTTAGCTCAAGTCTTGGTGTATCAGGTAGGATTTCAAGGAGAGGGCCCACTATTTTCCTATTCTCCTCCAAATGTAAAAGTTTGGAATAAAGGTCTTTCATAGATTATATTTCGTGGTTGACTGTCCATATTTAGGAAAGGTGCGTGTGAGGTGATGAGCAAAGGTAGAGAACAGAAAAAACCTGGTTACCGAGAATTCTGGAGAGTAGATTAAAGAAAGAAGAAAAGGTCTGGGGAGAAATTATTTGTATAGGTATATTTCAAAGAAATAAATATTATATGTTTCAGATTTAGATCCATGTGATCTTAAGGGATTATGTACAAGCAAACACCCCACTTTGTTTTTCTGGAGTGATAATATTCTTGATAATTCATGTCACCAAAAGGAGATAAGCATTTTTAAGAAGTGAAAATTACCTTCAGAGAAATGTATGATTTACTCATATTTCCTATTAAGAATAAATTACACAAATATGAGGAGGAAATTGATACATTCCTAACATAATGCAATGCTATAGTCCCTAGTGAGGAAAAATGTATGAGAGGATGTTTAGTCTCACATAATTGGGAAAACGACAAGGACAATGCCAATTATTTGCATTACAATCCAGAAATAATATAAAATTGGGGTCTTCATGCCCAAACTGTCCTAACACTAAGGCAAACCATATTTCTTTCCAAGGTCTACTGAAGTCTGCAGCTGCTAAAAAGCTTATTCCCAGGGCTCTCCAAGATGTAGGCTTATCAAGTTATTGAGTCCTCTTAAGCAACTACCTAATGTCAGTTACTGACAATAAATTTCAAAATGATCTTATGTGTGATTGAACCATCCCTTCCCTTGGTTTCTAGGATGATTTCCCCAGGTTCCTCCTAATTTACCAAACTCAATTTGATTCCTTGTAATTTACCAAACTCAGTCTTCAAACTTTCCCTTCACTCTCTGTAGTCCTGCCTTAGCTGGTTGCCCACTGACAACAACTCATAAACCTATTTCTCTAGCCCCAACCACAAATGAGAGTCAATATGTCAATCCTAATACAGAATTTCTATAAGGAAATGTAAATATTATACCCATAGACAAACACAAGTACCCTATATTTTCTGCACTCTTCTTGAAGAACTAATAGATGTCTTAAACCTAATCTGCCCTAAAACATACTCCAAATTTACAGTCTCCTAACCTGGGGCTCCCTCAGCACCCTAACCTCACTGAACAGAAGCATCATAATTCTAGTTGCTAAGACCAAATGATTTTGATTTCTTTTCTTTTTGACACACGACATCCATTCTGCAAGCAAAATATAGCTAAACCTTGACTATTCTCACCATCTTCCTAACTACTACTTCAAACCTGGTCAGTTAATTCTCAGATCAATTTTTGAAATAGCTTCCTGTCTGTATCTCTACCTCCACACTTGCCACTCCATGATCTGTTCTTAACATGGCAGCCAGAGTGTGAGCCTCTTAATATGTGACTCAGACTGTGATATTTCTGTTCTCAAAACCTGCCAAGGGCTTCCATCTCATTCTGAGTCAAAGACAAAACCTCTCCCCACAAATACACACATACACAGAACCCGAGTTCAACTTTATCTCCCCTTGTCCCTCACTTGCTCAGCCCACTCCAGTCACACAGGCCTGCCTTTGCTGTCCTGCCCTGCCTCAGGGACTTTGCACTGACCATCCTCTCTACCTCTAATGCTTTTCCTTAGTTGCCCCAGGTCTCAGCTCAAATACTACCTTATCATAGAGGATTTTTCTGACCACATAAGGCTGTACAGTTTCCTCTCCCGCATTCTTTATTCCCCATGTCTTTATTTTTCTCTGCAGAACTTAATCATCACCTGATAGAATTTGCTTATTGTCTCTTATCTATTTCAAGGATGATAGGAATTTGGTTATTTTTATGCCATACTCCAGTATCCAGAATATGTAGTAATTATTCATATTACTTAAATGTCATTTAATTAAATAAATTATTTTTACAACTGATTTGCACAAGTGGGATCATGTCAATTCTAATTTAGAATTTCTGTAGAGAAATGTATGTATTATACCCAAGGTAACCCACCCTATCCTTAAAATATATTTAAGAAATATAAATATAGTTTATTCTATTAGACATGCATAGAGAAATAGAATAGAAATATAGAAATAGTATGTAGATGTTATCTGATGGCTTGTTATCATATGGTTTTTAATATTGGATATAGCAAAGGATAAATGATGTCTCTTAAAAACTACAACTACATGCCAAAAAACTCTGACATTACTCTGATCGCACTTTAAGGCCATTACTATCCTTGATCCCAGTATTGGCATTTCGTGTTTGTTCCACCGAGTTTTATTTTCTTTTTAAAATATTAAATATTTGAAGTATACGGAAGCTATTTTTACAACTGATTTGCACAAGTGGGCGTCAGCATATCAATTGTAACTCCAAATTTCTACAGAGAAATATACATATTATACTCTAGGTAGACAGACACAAGTATGCTGTATTTTCTATACTCTGAAAATGTAGTATCTTTATTGTCACAGAAATTAATTACCTGAGTTGTTTCCACAAAAGCCCTAATATTTATAATTAAGGTTCTGGACCACAACCTTACTTTACTTTTTATATATTAAATTTTGTATATCTTTCTTTTTTCTCTCTTCAGTAGAAGTTTTATTAATGCAAATTTTAAACGTATTTGTCTGGCTCTCTCACACACGTGAAAAGGAGTTGCATTTCCCTTTTCTACTCACAGAACATTATAACAACTGCCACATCTACAGACTCATGAGGCCAGAAGTGTCAGGCTCTGGGAATTGTCTACCAAAGTCCTTGAAAGATCCAGTGTTTCATAAAGAGTTCAATTGGGATTAATCAAACCATCTTGACCATAGAAATTTTGTGTTTTTTTTAAGTAGAAAATGCTCCTTGGCAGTTGTCCCATCTAACACCTTCCGTATAACAATGGGAAAACTGAAATATTCCCCACGTGCTTGAATAGTTGCTGGCTTGATTTAATCTCATCTACAGTAACTTGGTGTCTGTTCATTCGAACTGGCCAAGCCATTCTTTAAGGCTGCCATACTAGCCTACTTGTTCCCTCTGTAATGATTTCCTCCTGAGGTTTGTATTCCTGGTTCCTCCTCCATGTCATTTGGATCTCAGCCTAAAAGTCACTTACTCAGAGAGGTCTTCCTTGGCAACCCGGTCTAAAGCAGCCTCCAGTCACCTGCTAGTACATCCCTTATTTTAATTCTCAGAATAGCATGCCTCACCATTTTCTTTCTGTAGTGTTTGTTTTTTAATATATAATGTGTTTATTGTTCACCTCACTACATTAAATACAGACGGTAGCCAACCTGATTGTGTTGTTCACTGCTATATCCCCAGTGATTAGAACATTTCCTGGCAGTTAGCTGGTGCTCAAAAATCACTTGTTTAATAAATGAATGATGTGATCTCTGTTACTTCTTATATTTGTATAAATGATTAAAAACCATTAGGGATCCAAGAGTGTAGAACTCACAAATGTGGACTCCCAGCCTCATCATGGGTCATTAACAAAGCACCAGATTAACTGACCTGATCTTCATAGGTCATCAGGGTAATGTGCCCAGGCGTTTTGGTATTGTTAGACTACTCTGTGATAAACATATTGATCACAGTATGTTTATTAGTTTGATGATGATATGCATCTCCCATTACCAAGCTCAGTCTTGCTTTCCTGCATCTAAAAGAAGAAAGGACTAATTTATTAATATTTTCCCTTCCAAGAAATATTTTACTCAAGTATTTTAGATGAGTTAGATTAAAATATAGAAATATCAGCTTTAATATTTTTTTCTGATCAGTAAAATGGGTTAATTATATTAATTCAGCAAATGATTTTTTAATACCTACCATGTGCCAGCTCTTCTCTCATTTAATTTTAGGGGGAAGAAGACAATAAATAACTATATGGCAAGTGCAGTTTTAAACCCATTCATGTATTATTATATCCTTACTACAGTTCTTTCATGTAGAAATTATTATTCCTTTTTTTTAAACATCTTAGGGAAATTAACCTCAGAGGAGTAGACAACATACCCAGATTCGTACTGATAGTGGCAGAGCTGGGTTTTGAACTAAATTTTTATTACTCCAAAGACTCCCCTTATACTTTGTCAATAGAAAAAAGGAAAATTCTATGAAAATTTAAATAGCAATAATAATGAAATTATTGTGAGCCTTATACAACATTAAAATAATTATAATTCATACAAAGAATAAATTACCCATTCAAGTGGAGAGTTTGACTGTATGTTTTGGTCATAGAAACTAAGGACATAGACATTGCTATAATGCATTACTTTAAATGTCTAAAAAATGGCTCATTGTATAAATTAGACCTCATCAAAAGACCATTTAGATGCAAAGTTTATCGGTTATTGTCCAAATATTCTCATTAGAATAGCTCAAGTTGCTTTACAGTGTTTAATAGGGTGGACATTAGATTCTGGTAGACAGATAAGCCAGTCTTTCAGCCAACCAATGCTCCTTTGCTAATCCTTCAGCTAGTTTATTGTCTAGTCCCTGACAGACTGTAGTGTGGACCCTAGCCCTACATCATGTACTCTGCATTGTGAATTCTGACTTTGTGTTTTAGACGTGGTATCCTTTGGAGGCAAGGAGATATTTGCGATTATAAGTATTATGGTTAAATGATACCAATAGGGAACGTGGGCTCTGTGGTGATATGAGAGCCATACAACTAAATGACCAGTATCTATTTGGGGTGTTGAGAGCTGTAACTGAGAAATGAGGCATTTTGTGATTATGTGACTGGCCAGAATGATGCTTATAACTTCAAGCTCTACGTCACAGTTGAACCAGCCACCAACATCTTCATATGATATTTGGACTAGAGTGTTAATGCTTCTATTGCTGGCATTTTGTCTGATTTGGGATTAATTCCATTGTCATGAATAGCTCTTTGGCAAATGAAAATGAGAGAAGTGTAAGATAGTAAAATTAGGGAATCTCAATGGAGGATATGTGCAATTCCAAAAGAATCATCTCTATCAGCCAAATAATTGGTTAAGTCAATGGAGACTTAATCAATTTTTAATTTATTTAATCATTTAAAAAATATTTATCCATTGTTTATAGGTATGCTTGCAGCACAGTTAGATACACAATATTCTCATCTTCAGAAATTTCATGGTCAAAGTGTGCAAATGAGACACACATACATTAAAAATTAAATGACAATTCAAGAAGAGGCACAGGCAGTCTGTGATTAAGTGCCATGTGAATAGTATGAACAATAAATGATATGAGCTCACAGAAAGGAAAGATCAAGGAAGGCACCATGGAAAAACTTGGAATTGCCTTGCTTTTGGATTGCATTGCGATTGGGTTGAGGTTGAAGTAAATAGAAAGTGTTCCAAGCTGGAGGTGGGGGAAATTAAAAAAGAGTTGAATGCATGAAGCTAGGAATTAGCTTGTCATCTATGGGAGACAGTGGGGGACTACAAAAGTAGTTTCTGACTATCTTGTGGGGGTCCTTGATTGCCGAGATGAGCCATTTGGACTTCATCCTGAGAATAATGGTAAATCATGGTAGCACCTCTACAGAGGAGTGGAAGGACAAGGAGAGTGCATTAGAATGACGAACCTGATAGAAGTGCTCACACTTTCCTGAAGCTAGGGAGAGATTAGAAAGGAAGAAAGCAGTTTGAACAGTGCTTCTTAAACTTGAATGTGCTTAAGAATCCACCTAGGTAGCTTATTAAAATTGCAGATTCCTGAGCCTTACTCCAGAGATTCTGATTAAGTCTGGAGAGGGCCTTTAATCTCCCTCTAAACAAGGATCAATGTGATTCTGATTTAAGTGGTCTTCAAACCACAATTTTGAATAATACTAAATTAAAATGCTGTCACAATAATCCAAGAATGAAGGTTTATACTACAATTTTGGAAGTAGCAATGAAAAGGAAATGATGACTGTAAAGTATACAGTTAAGGAAGAATTGATAACACTTAGAAATGTTTGGATATACAAAATCAAAGGGAAGACATAGTCTAAGATGATATTAATGTATTTATTTCAACATATTGGATAATTTTTGTTTTTACAACTAGATTTGCTAGTCAGTTAATTCATCTAAAAGAGTCATGCATATAAAGATAATGCCCAAGTGTATCAGAGGCAGGGCCAAATCCAAAGCTGAGCTCCGGTGAGCTGTGAGAACAAAGAAGAGAAAGGGAAATCTCTCCCAGCAGCCTCAGAAGCAGCGGATTAAAGCTCCACAATCAACTTGATATACCCTGCATCTGTGGAATACCTGAAGAGACAACCAATCATCCCAAATTAAGGAAGTGGACTTTAGGAGCAAGATCTATGATTTTTTTCCCTTTTCCTCTTTTTGTGAATGTGTATGTGTATGCTTCTGTGTGAGATCTTGTCTGTATAGTCTTGCTTCCACCATTAGTCCTAGGGTTCTATCCGTCCATGGTTTTTTTAAAAAATTTTTTCTTAATAATTAATTTTAATAACGTTATTATACTTTACCTTCGTTCTTTCTTTCTTCCTGTCTTTCCTTCCTTCCTTCCCTCCTTTAGACAACGAATCATCACAAATTGAGGAGGTGGTCTCTGAGAGCAAGATTTATGATTTTTCCCCCTTTACCTCTTTTAGTGAGGGTGTATGTGTATGCTTCTGTGTAAGATTTTGTCTGTATAGCTTTGCTTCCAACATTTGTCCTAAGGTTCTATCCGTCCCTTTTTTTTTTCTAAATAAGAATTTTTTAATTCAATAACTTTATTATACTTTATTTTATTTTTACTGTATCTTCTTTCTTTCTGTCTTTTTTCCTTCTTTCCCTCCTTCCTTCCTTCCTCCCTCCCTCCCTCCCTCCTTTCTTTCCTTCTTGCCTTCTTTCCTTCTTTGCTTCTTTCTTTCTTCCTTCCTTCCTTCCCTCCTTTCCTTCTTTCTTTCCTCATACTTCTACTAATTCTCTCTACTTTTTCTCCCTTTTATTCTGAGCCATGTGGATGAAAGGCTCTTGGTGCTCCAGCCAGGAGTCAGGGCTCTGCCTCTGAGGTAGGAGAGCCAACTTCAGGACACTGGTCAACAAGAGACCTCCCAGCTCCACATAATATCAAACGGCGAAAATCTCCCAGAGACCTCCATCTTAACACCAGCACACAGCTTCACTCAACGACCAGCAAGCCACAGTGCTGGACAACCTATGCCAAACAACTAGCAAAACAGGAGCACAACCCCACCCATTAGCAGAGAGGCTGCCTAAAATCATAATAAGGCCACAGACACCCCAAAACACACCACCAGACGTGAACCTGCCCACTAGAGAGACAAGATCCAGCCTCATCCACCACAACACAGGCACTAGTCCCCTCCACCAGGAAGCCTACACAACCCACTGAACCAGCCTTAGCCACTGGAGACAGACATCAAAAACAGCGGGAACTACGAACCTGCAGTCTGCAAAAAGGAGACCCCAAACACAGTAAGATAAGCAAAATGAGAAGACAGAAAAACACACAGCAGATAAAGGAGGAAGATAAAAATGCACCAGACCTAACAAATGAAGAGGAAATAGGCAGTCTACCTGAAAAAGAATTCAGAATAATGATAGTAAGGATGATCCGAAATCTTGGAAATAGAATGGACAAAATGCAAGAAACATTTAACAAGGAGCTAGAAGAAATAAAGATGAAACAAGCAACGATGAACAACACAATAAATGAAATTAAAAGTACTCTAGATGGGATCAATAGCAGAATAACTGAGGCAGAAGAGCGGATAAGTGACCTGGAAGATAAAATAGTGGAACTAACTACTGCAGAGCAGAATAAAGAAAAAAAAATGAAAAGAACTGAGGACAGTCTCAGAGACCTCTGGGACAACATTAAATGCACCAACATTCGAATTATAGGGGTTCCAGAAGAAGAAGAGAAAAAGAAAGGGACTGAGAAAATATTTGAAAAGATTATACTTGAAAACTTCCCTAATATGGGAAAGGAAATAGTTAATCAAGTCCAGGAGCACAGAGAGTCCCATACAGGATAAATCCAAGGAGAAATACGCCAAGACACATATTAATCAAACTGTCAAAAATTAAATACAAAGAAAGCATATTAAAAGCAGCAAGGGAAAAACAACAAATAACACATAAGGGAATCCCCATAAGGTTAACAGCTGATCTCTCAGCAGAAACCCTACAAGCCAGAAGGGAGTGGCAGGACATACTGAGAGTGATGAAGGAGAAAAACCTGCAGCCAGGACTACTCTACCCAGCAAGGATCTCATTCAGATTTGATGGAGAAATTAAAACTTTTACAGACAAGCAAAAGCTGAGAGAGTTCAGCACCACAAACCAGCTTTACAACAAATGCTAAAGGAACTTCTCTAGACAAGAAACACAAGAGAAGGAAAAGACCTACAATAACGAACCCAAAACAATTTAGAAAATGGGAATAGGAACATACATATCGATAATTACCTTAAATGTAAATGGACTAAATGCTCCCACCAAAAGACACAGATTGGCTGAATGGATACAAAAACAAGACCCTTATATATGCTGTCTACAAGAGACCCACTTCAGACCTAGAGACACATACAGACTGAAAGTAAGGGGATGGAAAAAGATATTCCATGCAAATGGAAACCAAAAGAAAGCTGGAGTAGCAATTCTCATATCAGACAAAATAGACTTTAAAATAAGGACTATTAAAAGAGACAAAGAAGGACACTACATAATGATCAAGGGATCGATCCAAGAAGAAGATATAATAATTGTAAATATTTATGCACCCAACATAGGAGCACCTCAATACATAAGGCAAATACTAACAGCCATAAAAGGGGAAATCGACAGTAACACATTCATAGTAGGGGACTTTAACACCCCAGTTTCACAAATGGAAAGATCATCCAAAATGGAAATAAATAAGGAAACACAAGCTTTAAATGATACATTAAACAAGATGGACTTAATTGATATTTATAGGACACTCCATCCAAAAACAACAGAATACACATTTTTCTCAAGTGCTCATGGAACATTCTCCAGGATAGATCATATCTTGGGTCACAAATCAAGCCTTGGTAAATTTAAGAAAATTGAAATTGTATCAAGTATCTTTTCTGACCACAATGCCATGAGACTAGATATCAATTACAGGAAAAGATCTGTAAAAAATACAAACACATGGAGGCTAAACAATACACTACTTAATAATGAAGTGATCACTGAAGAAATCAAAGAGGAAATAAAAAAATACCTAGAAACAAATGACAATGGAGACACAACGACCCAAAACCTGTGGGATGCAGCAAAAGCAGTTCTAAGGGGGAAGTTTATAGCAATACAAGCCCACCTTAAGAAGCAGGAAACATCTCGAATAAACAACCTAACCTTGCACCTCAAGCAATTAGAGAAAGAAGAACAAAAAAACCCCAAAGCTAGCAGAAGGAAAGAAATCATAAAAATAAATGAAAAAGAAATGAAGGAAACAATAGCAAAGATCAATAAAACTAAAAGCTGGTTCTTTGAGAAGATAAACAAAATACATAAACCACTAGCCAGACTGATCAAGAAAAAAAGGGAGAAGACTCAAATCAATAGAATTAGAAATGAAAAAGGAGAGGTAACAACTGACACTGCAGAAATACAAAAGATCATGAGAGATTACTACAAGCAACTCTATGCCAATAACATGGACAATCTGGATGAAATGGACAAATTCTTAGAAATGCACAACCTGCCAAGACTGAATCAGGAAGAAATAGAAAATATGAACAGACCAATCACAAGCACTGAAATTGAAACTGTGATTAAAAATCTTCCAACAAACAAAAGCCCAGGACCAGATGGCTTCACAGGCTAATTGTATGAAACATTTAGAGAAGAGCTAACACCTATCCTTCTCAAACTCTTCCAAAATATAGCAGAGGGAGGAACACTCCCAAATTCCTTCTACGAGGCCACCATCACCTTGACACCAAAACCAGACAAGGATGTCACAAAGAAAGAAAACTACAGGCCGGTATCACTGATGAACATAGATGCAAAAATCCTCAACAAAATACTAACAAACAGAATCCAACAGCACATTAAAAGGATAATACACCATGATCAAGTGGGGTTTATTCCAGGAATGCAAGGATTCTTCAATATACGCAAATCTATCAATGTGATAAACCATATTAACAAATTGAAGGAGAAAAACCGTATGATCATCTCAATAGATGCAGAGAACGCTTTTGACAAAATTCAACACCCATTTATGATAAAAACCCTGCAGAAACTAGGCATAGAGGGAACTTTCCTCAACATAATAAAGGCCATATATGACAAGCCCACAGCAAACATCATCCTCAATGGTGAAAAACTGAAAGCATTTCCACTAAGATCAGGAAAAAGACAAGGTTGCCCACTCTCACCACTCTTATTCAACATAGTTTTGGAAGTTTTAGCCACAGCAATCAGAGAAGAAAAGGAAATAAAAGGAATCCAAATCGGAAAAGAAGAAGTAAAGCTGTCACTGTTTGCAGATAACATGATCCTATACATAGAGAATCCTAAAGATGCTACCAGAAAACTACTAGAGCTAATCAATGAATTTGGTAAAGTGGCAGAATACAAAATTAATGCACAGAAATCTCTGGCCTTCCTATATACTAATGATGAAAAATCTGAAAGTGAAATCGAGAAAACACTCCCATTTACCATTGCAACAAAAAGAATAAAATATCTAGGAATAAACCTACCTAAGGAGACAAAAGACCTGTATGCAGAAAATTATAAGACACTGATGAAAGAAATTAAAGATGATACAAATAGATGGAGAGATATACCATGTTCTTGGATTGGAAGAATCAACATTGTGAAAATGACTCTGCTACCCAAAGCAATCTATAGATTGAAAGCAATCCCTATCAAACTACCACTGGCATTTTTCACAGAACTAGAACAAAAAATTTTGCAATTTGTACGGAAACACAAAAGACCCCGAATAGCCAAAGCAATCTTGAGAACGAAAAACGGAGCTGGAGGAATCAGGCTCCCTGACTTCAGACTATACTACAAAGCTACAGTAATCAAGACAGTATGTTACTGGCACAAAAACAGAAAGATAGATCAATGGAACAGGATAGAAAGCCCAGAGATAAACCCACGCACATATGGACACCTTATCTTTGATAAAGGAGGCAGGATTGTATAGTGGAGAAAGGACAGCCTCTTCAATAAGTGGTGCTGGGAAAACTGGACAGGTACATGTAAAAGTATGAGACTAGATCACTCCCTAACACCATACACAAAAATAAGCTCAAAATGGATTAAAGACCTAAATGTAAGTCCAGAAACTATCAAACTCTTAGAGGAAAACATAGGCAGAACACTCTATGATATATATCACAGCAAGATCCTTTCTGACCCACCTCCTACAGAAATGGAAATAAAAACAAAAATAAACAAATGGGACCTAATGAAACTTCAAAGCTTTTGCACAGCAAAGGAAACCATAAACAAGACCAAAAGACAACCCTCAGAATGGGAGAAAATATTTGCAAATGAAGCAACTGACAAAGGATTAATCTCCAAAATTTACAAGCAGCTCATGCAGCTCAATAACAAAAAAACAAACAACCCAATCCAAAAATGGGCAGAAGACCTAAATAGACATTTCTCCAAAGAAGATATACAGACTGCCAACAAACACATGAAAGAATGCTCAGCATGATTAATCATTAGAGAAATGCAAATGAAAAGTACAATGAGCTATCATCTCACACCAGTCAGAATGGCCATCATCAAAAAATCTAGAAACAATAAATGCTGGAGAGGGTGTGGAGAAAAGGGAACACTCTTGCACTGCTGGTGGGAATGTGAATTGGTTCAGCCACTATGCAGAACAGTATGGAGGTTCCTTAAAAAAGTACAAATAGAACTACCATATGACCCAGCAATCCCACTACTGGGCATATACCCTGAGAAAACCATAATTCAAAAAGAGTCATGTACCAAAATGTTCATTGCAGCTCTATTTACAATAGCCCGGAGATGGAAACAACCTAAGTGCCCATCATCGGATGAATGGATAAAGAAGATGTGGCACATATATACAATGGAATATTACTCAGCCATAAAAAGAAACGAAATTGAGCTATTTGTAATGAGGTGGATAGACCTAGAGTCTGTCATACAGAGTGAAGTAAGTCAGAAAGAGAAAGACAAATACCGTACGCTAACACATATATATGGAATTTAAGAAAAAAAAATGTCATGAAGAACCTAGGGGTAAGGCAGGAATAAAGACGCAGACCTACTAGAGAACGGACTTGAGGTTATGGGGAGGGGGAAGGGTGAGCTGTGACAGGGCGAGAGAGAGTCATGGACGTATACACACTAACAAACGTAGTAAGGTAGATAGCTAGTGGGAAGCAGCCACATGGCACAGGGATATTGGCTTGGTGCTTTGTGACAGCCTGGAGGGGTGGGATAGGGAGGGTGGGAGGGAGGGAGACGCAAGAGGGAAGAGATATGGGAACATATGTATATGTATAACTGATTCACTTTGTTATAAAGCAGAAACTAACACACCATTGTAAAGCAATTATACCCCAATAAAGATGTTAAAAAAAAAAGAAAAAAAGATAATGCCCAAGTGTAAACTAAGGAGAAAATATAATATGAAATAATGAATATGGTAATATACGTAGATAAAAAAGAAATCCAGAAAAATTAATCTACCATTTTGTATTATATTCAAATATATTCTAATGCTTATTTTTCCCATTATGGATTTAACTCTAGTCAAGGTTCCTGAATTCATTTCATCATTAGATTTTGAAAATAGTTGTAGAATTCTTAGTTATCTACATCTTCCCCATTTAGCTAAGAGGGCAACTCTAGGGAATGTATTGGAACATCTCTGTAGTTATGGTTATCCTACATCCTCGGGTTGGGGAAATAATTATAATTAAAAGTCCTAGGAATGTAATGTACAGCATGGTGTCTATAGTTAATAATACTGTACTGTATGTTTGAAAGTTGCTAAGAGAGTAGATCTTAAACGTTCTCAGCACAAAGAAAAAAGATTACCTGTGTGGTGATGGATGTTAACTAGTCTTATTTTAGTGATCATTTCATAAGGTACTCGTATCGAATCATTATGTTGTACCACTGAAACTAATACAATGTTATATGTCAATTATATCTTAATTTTTAAAAGTAATAATAGTTTCCTTTTCCTAGAGAATTATCTGACTATGAACCCCAGTTTTTGGTTTGGACAATATAGTTACTGGAATTATAGTCCATAGTGGGTAAAATACACAATCTTGGACCTTATTCTCAGCTGTTTCTAAGACAAAGTCATAAGAAAATCTTGAGGAGATTATCACCGTTAGGTTCTAGCTTATGTCATTAAGCCATCAGGAATGGTAGTGATGAAAGGTACAAGAAAAACTGAATTTTAAGTAGAAATTATAATAATTATCAAAAATTTTTCAGTCTCAGGTTGATGCAAATTTTGGGGTCATGGTGCTTCCACTGAAACAGTAATCAATACTCAACACAAGTTTTCCAAAACCAGTTCCACCTTTTCTTTTAAAATTTTTGAGTTTCTTTATTTCATACCTTCCTTTACACACGTAAACAAATTTCTTGGCCTGTCAGTTAATAACATCTGAGTATTTTTATAGATTACCTTTAGAGTTAGGATGAGCTATAACGTGGGATTAGGGACTGGAAATGTTTCTTTCACATGCATATTGCCTAAAATTACTGAAATTTCAAAGTGCTTGGTTCCACCTTCAGAAGGAAAATAAATAAATCCAAGTGCCTTGAGGAGGTAAAACATTGTATATAAGTCAGTTTCAGTTAAGGGTAAATAATCATATTCCTTCATGCTTTAAAAGACTGTTTGATTGAAAGAGGGAAGGCTTTGACTTCTCAAAAGGGATGAAGGAAGACAGGTAAAGAGAGGACTTGAGAGAAGTTGCAGTTGAGGGGAAAAGGGAGTAGCAAGGAAAGGCTGCAGACAGAAGGCGAGCAGTCTTTATTTGTGCTGGGCAGCTGGGAATTGTGCAGAGGAGCTCTTCCTGTGGGGTGAACTACCTGAGCCAGAACTATCCTCTTGAGTTCACACCGCCTCGTGCCCTGGGTCCCCTCTGGGGCTGACTTGGAGGCTGCCGAGTATGTCTTCTGTCTGGGACCTTGACACTCACTTTTGCCCCAACATGACAGGGATTATTTCCTCATAGAGAGAACATTGGTGGTTTGTTAGTGACAGAACTTATCAAATATTTTCTTATTCATTAGAGGTTAGCAAACTGTTTCTCAATATAAAGACCTATAGAGTAAATATTTTAGACTTTGTGAGCTATACGTATAGTCTCTGTTACTACTGAACTCTGCCATTAGAGTGTGAAAGCAGCTAAATACTTAGATAATCAGTAAATGAACAGATGTTGTTGTTTGCCAATAATACTTAATTTACAAAAACAGGTGGTAAGCTAGATTTGTCCCATGGCCATAGTTTGCCAACCCCTCTTTTACTGTAATATATGGTATTTCTATTGTGGACTAATAGACTGGCTTAGAAAGCTAACTACTTTTCCTAACATAGTTTCCCTAAAGAAATGGTTCCAGGTTAAAAATAGATAGGAACCTGACCCAGTACTAGATTTGGTAAACTCCTTAAATAAAGAAATGTAAAAGGCTTTGGAAGTACATAAATAGTGTCTAGAAATTGGGTTGTGGTATTTTCTAGTTGTGTAAGTTGTACACCTCTTTCTTATCTGTAAAGTAGGAATAATAATACCTACCTGATGAACAGGCCATGGCCATCAATTGCCATAACGTAAGCAACTGCCCATTACAGCAACATCTGACATATCGTAGACCTTCAGCAAACGTTAGTTTCCTTCCTTCTTTTCCATACGCCAGAAAACACATATGGAGTAGAAATAAAAGTAGGAAAAAAAGCAGAGTAGAAGGCGTAACTAGCTTCACTTTTAAGGTACAACAGCTCTTTATTTCACTAAAGTATTCATTGCTGGCTTAAAGGCATAGTCCTACTACTACTTAGACACAGCTCATAATTTTCAAGAGCTCTGCACCTAACATGATACTGTAGGGGTTATTGGTTCTCCATTTCCCTCATTTCCTAAATTCTATGTAATAAATGTATATATATGCACATATATATAAAATAATATATATGGGTACCTTTGTATATATATATATTACTTATATGCCAGATACTGTACTAAGCTTTTTACATTTATCATCTCATTTAATCCTTACAGTATTTTACAAAGTTGTTCTCTTATCACCCCCATCTTATAGATGTGAAATTGATAAAGAGGTTAATATAAACTACCTGCCGTCATTCATGTAGAAAGTCTCAGAGCTGGTACTGAAACTCAGGGCTTCAGGCTGTAGTGTCCATTTTCTTAATAATGATGAATGGTATACTTTTTTAAATAAAAATAATATTTAAATACAGTGAGACTACTGTTTTGACCATTTTGACTGAATATCTTCGTCCATTTATGGGGTATTTGCCCAACGCTAATGAAGAACTGTGTTGAAAACCCAATGTGTGGTTTATAAATTGGTCAGTTCGTCCCTATCTTTGAACCTGCACAGAAGCCACTTGCAAATAAATCTAGATCTCCATTTGGCACACTCCACAAAGCCTTCTGAACAATTCAGTGTGTTCACATGATGAGATTTCCATTACTTATGTATGAAGAAAATCTGCCGTTTTCCATGCACTGAGCCGGAGGCAGGGAGGGGGGCGGAATTATTCAGCCTTAGTAATATTAGACCACGGCTCTTCCATTTATTTGAAAATGGTCGTGTCGTGCTGAGGAGAATAATAGTTCAGATCCTTCTCCTTCCTCCAAACATTATGTCAAAACTACATTGATCAAAATAAATAAAATCTTGTATCATTGTGTCAAGGCTGTAAGAAGATAGAGTAAGCCAGCGTAAACGTTAAAAACGAGCATGTTGGAGAGTCTGCCTTGAACTGTGAATTCCATACATTTTTACCTCTCCCAAGGTTCTTGTTTTCTTCTATTCTACTTACCAAGTTACATGGAAATTTTACACTTCTATTGAAATAAGCAGCACCTTTTCCCCATTTTTTTCAAAAGGTACTATTTCATTAAAAAATTTTGCATTTACAAAGAAAGGGAATAACTGGGCTGCAATTCAGGTTTGTTTGTGAGTGTACCCCAGGTACTGATCTGAATTCTCTCGTTTGGAGGGAGCATGTATTTCTTGAAGACAGATTAAGAATCTAGTCTTTCCTCAATGCCAGGACCCCCTGTGAAGTCTTATTTACCTCAGTTCTTAAGGACAAACTGTAGTACTGCTGAAAAATAACATATTTGTTTTCACTTGAGGAAAAGCCATTTGATATAATGAGCTAAGCGTATTTACCTTTCAATTAATATCAGCAATAGCTACAGTGAGATTTGAGTTTGGTGATCTTGGATACTTTTCTAACAATATTCAGAGACCAACACCCCCCCTTGGAGGCTAATGATTTAAACTTGAACAATCCGTCCTAGAATGACATTCCTGTGAAGTGGGAAAGAATTCCCCTATCTTACAGGTTTCTAGTTTGGGCACCTGAAAGTTGGGTTCCTGTTGAAGCTCTTCTAATGTGTTTCCTTACTTCATTGCTGTCTGATTCAGGGAGATAAGAGAGGAAGAAAGCAACAAAAAGAAAATAGTTGTCTTTTTATGTATACTCTATGTACATGGTATAGCACAGTATTTGCACAAGATCTGGAGTAGACCTGGGTTTAGATTTATAATCTCATTTACTAATTATCATCATAGTTATAACAACAATAACAAGAGATTCTTACTGCATGCATAAAATGGCAGGCCTCAAGTTAAATGCTTTCCATGAATTACTATATTCAATTCTCAGAAAATCCTGTCATGTGTATTTTGTCACTATCCTCTTACAAATGAGAGAACTAAGGCTCAGCAAAGTTACAAATCTTGCCCCCAAATCACACAACTTTTGGGGATTCAAATTAGTTCTGTTTGATCCCTATACCCATCATCTTAACTAGAATATTCCATTCCATTCATGAAGAAATTAGGAACATCCATGCACACAAGATGTGCTAATAGAGGGGCAGGTACTGGAACTGCAGAGGCATCAGGGAACTAGAGGGAGAGCTCTGTGTGCCCTTTGACAAGTTATTACATTCTCTGTGCCTCAGTTTTGTTATCTGTACAATGGGGATAGTAATAAATTCTTGAAAAGCAGTTAGAACAATGCCTGCCTCAGAGTAAACTCCGTAAATATTAGTTATCGTTGGAATCGAGACATCCTGACCTCTGTTGTCCTATACTGTTTACTCCTTAGAACAGATAGATATTAGATGAGTGTATGATTCAGAGATGTGTCACAACTTTTTATACATCAGAACAGTTTGGAGAACCTGAGGTTATATTAAGATAGCAATTTTTTTCTCTGTCAGTATCCATATTCTATTTTAAATTATCTTAATTCTGTTCGCTTTTCTGCTAACCCCACTTCTTGATCCTTAGGCACGTATTTTGAGTTCTTGTTAGTTGCTTCAAATCCCTGCTGTGATGTTTGCTGATGGCTAAAATGTTAGATGTTAAGGAACGTTATATTTTAATGGCAGATATTTGAGAAATTAAAACGCTTCCTGATCCTAGGAAGGAAACTTTCTGCTGATCAAGGGGAGGTAGGGGGTAAATATTTAGGGATATAGGAAGGGACAATCACAGCCAAAGAATGAAGCACTTACCTTGCGTTTGAAAGCTACAGATATCTTTTCACAAATTTTTTTATTGTTTCAGCATCAATTTAAAAGTTAAACTTTGAAAGAAAGATGAATTCTATTTTAGAGAAGTTTGCAGTTATTTTTAGCTCAGACTGCTATTTGGATTTCCCACATTTTTTATGCTGCCACAGTTTTGAAAGTTTGTCCAGTGATTTACTTTGGGGAGTTTACAGATACAGCGTGCTTACAACAGAGCCTATAGCTGTCTCTTCTAAATATGGAATATTTGGCTGCACAATGCCCACTGCTTATTCCTACCCTCCTCATTTTATCTGTTCTGTTGGTGATAATGTGGGTTCCCTGCCCTGTCGATGTTTGTGGGGTTTTATTATGCAGTATTCAATATGTACAAAATAATCTTTGTAACATGTATAGGTTATAGAGCGTATCATTTTTGAGCTACAATATTGTCAATACATCGTATCTTCTTTCTCCCATTGACCATCTCTTTCTTTCCCACCAAGTAATAACCATCCTACATTTTATAAATTTCATAACCTTTCTACCTTTAAATTCTTCATAAAATATCACATATGTATATATTCTTTAAAATCTTGCTGGGACTTCCCTGGAGATCCAGTGGTTAAGACTTTGCCTTCCGGGGCTTCCCTGGTGGCGCAGTGGTTGAGAGTCCGCCTGCCGATGCAGGGGACGCGGGTTCGTGCCCCGGTCCGGGAAGATCCCACATGCCGCAGAGCGGCTGGGCCCACGAGCCATGGCCGCTGAGCCTGCGCGTCCGGAGCCTGTGCTCCACAACGGGAGAGGCCACAACAGTGAGAGGCCCACGTACCGGAAAAAAAAAAAAAAAAAGACTTCGCCTTCCAATGCAGAAGGTGCGGGTTTGATCCCTGGTTGGGGAGCTAAGATCCCACACGCCTCTCGGCCAAAAAACCACAACATAAAACAGAAGCAATACTGTAACAAATTCAATAAAGACTTTAAAAATGGTCCGCATCAAAAAAATCTTTTAAAAAAATCAAATCAAATCATATCAAATCTTGCTGCTTAAGTGTGGTCCACAGATCTGTTGCATTGGTGTCACCTGGGAGCTTATTAGAAATACAGAACCTCAGCCCCAGATCTATTGAATCAGAATCTGCATTTAATAAATAATCAATTCATATGCACTTTAGTTTGAAGAGCACTGTGCCGAATATATTATTTTGTTTTCCATGGAGTTTTTGCTTATTTTCTCGTTTGTTTCTTGCGTTTGAACTTAAGAAGAAGGGTATAGTGTTCGTAGTCTTCTGCCACGAGCTTTGTTAACTTAACAAGGCATTTCTAAGATTCATCCACATTGTCTTGAGTAGTCATTTATGGCTGTGTGATGTACCATTTGTGTGAATATCCCAGAATTTATTTTTTCTTTTATTGATAGAAATTGAGGTTGTGTCCGGCATTTTGTTATAAAGCATAATCCTACTCAGGTACATGTCTCCTGGTGTGTGTGTATGTGTGTGTGTGTAAGAGACTCTATGCTAAGTACCCAGGAGTGGAATTGTAAGTAGTAGTCCATGTAAATGGTCACCTTTACCAGATAATGGTAAATTTTTTCCCACCAGCAATGTATAAGAATTGCCATTGAATTCCCATCTTTCCAACACATAGTATCATCAGCCTTCTTACTTCTTTGCCAACTGAGTGGACATTGCATGCCTTCTCACTGTGATCTGTACTTGCATTTCCCTTGATTACTAATAAGATTGATCACTTTTTCTTATGTTTAATGACCATTCAGCTTTTCCCTTCTGTGAAATCCCTTTTCATGTATTTTGAATATTTTTCCATTTTTTCTTCTTGATTTCTAGGAGTACTTATTTTAAAATAATCCTTCAAGAATTACATGTATTGCAATATCTTCTCCCAGTTCATGACTTGTTCTCTCACTTTCTTAATGGAAGTTCTACATGTTAATGTAGTTTGGTTTATTAATCTTTTCTTTCACTGTTAGTACTTTTTGTAACATAAAAAGGAGATCCTTCCTTGTATAAATATCATAATACTATTCTGTAATACTTCCTTCTAAATATTTAAAATTCTAAATATCTAAACACATGCTTCAAAAAATCTTTAATACAATTGGAATTGAATTCTGTTTATTATATGAGGTAGGAGTCAAGATTCATTTTGTGTGCTATGGGTAACCAATAGTTCCAGCACTGTTTATTGAACACCTGCTCTTTTCCCAATAGGTGGACATACCATCTCTCTCAAATAACAAGTTCTTACATATTATAAAGGTCTATATCTGGGATCTTTATTTTGCTTCATTAGACATTTTATTTATCCTGTGCTAATACTTTACTGTCTTTATTAATACATATTTAAAATAAGCATTAATGGTTGGGAAAGTACTCTCAACCCATTTCTTCCTGTTCGTTTTTCATATAAAATTTTTATAAGCATGTAGATTCCTTGAAATATCCTGTTGGAATTTTGAGAGAATATTATTGACTCTAATAGATCATTTTGTGAAAAATTTTCTTCTTTATCTGATTTCTTCTATTCATGAAAATGGTATATCTCTCTACTTACTCGGGTCCTTTAAAAAGTTTTTTAAAGTTTAAAATTTTTCTCCATAATGTTCTTACATATTGTTTATTATATTTATTCCTAGGAACATATGTACATATGTATGTATGTATATGTGTGTGTGTATGTACAGCATTTATCTGTTGCTGGTAAATGGAAGAACAATTGATTCTTGTAAATTAGTCACTCTTCTAAACTCTCTTAACATTCTAATAATTTGTCTACAGATTCCTTTGTGTTTTATATGTGGATAATGATATCATCAGAGAATAATAAGTTTTGTTTCTTCCTTCCTTTTCAATCCATATATCTTCATTTTCTCTCTGTGTATGTGTGTTTTGTCTTATTAAGCTATCTAGGACCTATAGTTTAATTTTTATTAGAAGTATTGATAATGAGCATTTGTATCTTGTCCCTCACAAAAGATATTTCTAATATTTCAGCTAATATCTTTCCAGCTCTCCACTATAATATTAAACTACCCATCCACTGATATTATTAAACAACTCATCCATTGACATTTTAATTTCAAAAGTTCTATGTTGAGTTTCTCCCTTTGTCATCCAGGCAAGATCACGCTTTTTCAACTCAGTTTGGCCAGGGCTCAAGTTCAGGCTTTGATGCTAAACAACTATCTGAACTTAGGCCAATGGTTGTCTTCCTGAGCTTCAGCTTCCTCATATGGAAGATGAAGTTAATACTAGAAATCCTCCATTTTAAGGAACCCATTCATTACAATATTCAACTCAATTTAATAGGAACTTTGTAAAATGCAAAGTATCATCTTAAATTTAATGTTCTGAAACAAATGGAAAATGTGTACATTTTGCCATACCAGTGTCTACCGTGTTAATTTTCAACATCTCAAAGTGTAGGATTATGTCTTCTTAACATATAAAGACTCTTAACTATTTTTGGTCTTTGCTAGTTGGGTCTAATTTCATAGTAACAGGCTACTTCTTGTAATCTCTTTTTCATCTTTGAGATTGAGAATGACATTTCAGGCATGGTGATTCATTTTTTAAATTTAACTATCAAACACTAGAAGTTTAGCATCCTCTCTTAAAAGTCAGCTAGAAGCTTTGACAGATGGACATTTAGCACCTGAGTAATTATCCTTCAGGTCTCACAAATCAGTCACTTTGAAAGTTTTATGATATCTTCTGAGGGATAATATCTACTCATTTTAAGTGTATTGCTGCTATATGATTGGCCATGATTTTGGAGTTATTTTAATGATAAAACAGTATATAACTTGAAGCACTTTGAATATATATATGTGTGTGTGTGTATATATATATATATATATATATATATATATATATATATATGTATATAGTCTCTCTCCCTGAAAGAAATATTTTCTTCACTAAGAGTAAAAGTTGGTCTCCCAGGCATATTTTCAAATTTTCTACATATAGAGTAACATCTCTTCAATTAAGCATAGTCTTTTGAAGACATTTTAAATGATTATTAGGTATCTGAATATAATTTAAGTCTAATATTCAACTATATGTTGCTCTATGAAACAAGTAACAAATCCAAAGTTCTTACCATGACCAACATGGTCCTTCTTGATCTGTCCTCATTTCCAGATAGCCTCCAACTCACTTCACCCCAGGCCACTGGTCAGCTTAGTATTTCTCAAATATAACAGACTTGCTGCTATGTCAGTGTCTTTCCACTTGCTTTTTCCATAACCTGGAGCACTGTCTCACTCCCTTACTTCCTTCAGGTTTTCACTTAAATTCTACCCTATCAGAGAAGGGAAGGATCTTCCTTGACCACCATTTCCCAAATACCACTCTCAAATACCATATTCTTAGTTCTTAATTTGCTTCAATTTGTTTTACAGCCCTTAGCGATATCTGACCTATTTATATCTTTGTCTGGGTGTTTATTCTGTCTCTTCCAATTAGACCAGGAGAACAAGAACTTTTTTGTTTTCAATTCTTTTACTCCAGAACT
Source organism: Globicephala melas (assembly GCF_963455315.2). Lineage (NCBI taxonomy): Eukaryota > Metazoa > Chordata > Mammalia > Artiodactyla > Delphinidae > Globicephala > Globicephala melas. The sequence goes on along the minus strand of NC_083316.1, from coordinate 46,580,407 downwards.
TAGTGTTTGGCACATATTAAATTTTCAATAAATATTGGTTGAATGAAGTAATTAATGTTGAGACAATCAGGTGCACATGTGTTTTCTATGTAGCGTTAAGGTCAGCCAGGCTATACTCAACATCTGCAGGAGACTAGCACTGTCCTTTTAGTCTCTGTTGGAAGACTCATTATGATTTTCAAAATGTTAAAATGTGAAGAAAGAAGTGCATTGTTAAAAAGCTTAAATAAAATAATGCATGAGAAGTGTTTGGCAGAATGCCAAAAGTTAAATATTCAATAAATGCAATAAACTTACTTCCATCTGAATTCATCCTTTACCATTTCTCTCCTGTCACAATGGAAGTGTTGGCTTTTGTCTAGTTTAAGGCAAAGGCTTCCATCTCTATCTTAGAGTTTAATCCACCCTCGCCTTCTCAGGAACAGCTCTCTTACCCTCCTTCTTCCTCTCATATCTTTGATTTATTCTCTTTGCATCCTACCCATCAACCTTAAAACCTGATCCACCCAGAAAGGGCCCCTTTTGATAACTGACACAAAGTCACCATATTGGCTTGAGGGGGCACTTCATAAGAGGTGATTCATCATCAGATGTTTGCATACGCCTACCTGCCCTCACAGATTTACAGAATCACTTGCCATTTTCTGAATGTCCAATGCCCCATAATTTCTCTCATCTCTAAGTTTTTGCCTATGTCAGTTTCTGCCCAGAATGCCTTTACCCTTTGACATTCCCCAAGGCACACACATACACAGTCACACAAATATATTCATACAAAATGAAATTAGCTAATTCCAATTTGTGCATAAGATCTTGGTCTCAGCTTAGATACCACTCTCATTGTGAAGACTCATTGAGCCTTAAGAATTGAATATCCCTCTTGTGTTTCCACAGCAGACACTACATATCCCCATCAAAACTCTCTCTCTCTCCCTCCCACTCCCTTCCCCCTGGCTTACAGCTACTTATGTATTTATTTCCCCTACAAAACACTAAGCTCCTTGAGGACAAGTATTTTTTCATGTTCATCCATGAAATACCAAAGTCTGCATGGCAATTAGCAGATAGTATATAAACTATATTTTTTAATTTGAATTGACAAATGGAGTGGTGTCATTAGAAAGTTACAAAATTGCTTTGTGGTAGTACTGAAACCTGTGGACCAACCAACAAGTTGCTACTGAATTAGCATCAATGTGCTAGTCAAAGGCAAGTACACTCAAGAGTAGCATTTCTTACTTTAACATTTATTGCATATTGCCGTTTGTTTCATACCAGAGAAAAAATACTGAAAATGACTTAATATATTGGAAATAATGGGATAGAGACTTTAGTACTAGTATTTATAGTGGTAACATTGACAATATATACTATTTAATATGCATATAGATTTTTACAGTTTTCAGAGTCCTTTTATGGCTCAAGGAAATACTAAAAAACATTGAAAACCTAGGGGAAATCTAAGACTGAATGTATCCTTTGGGTATTTCTAACCGGTCAGCAGATTAGCCTTATATGAGACAATATTGATGATTAAAATTTCCAACTTTATGCTGTTTGGCATTGAATTAATGCACCCTATCAAAATAACACATGTGTGTTCAAGTATACATAGGATATATAAAAAAAAGGTTTCTTACAGAGAACAGTATGGAGGTTCCTTAAAAAACTAAAAATAGAGCTACCATATGATCCAGCAATCCCACTCCTGGGCATATATCTGGAGAAAACCATAATTTGAAAAGATGCATCCACTCCAGTGTTCACAGCAGCACTATTTACAATAGCCAGGACATGGAAGCAACCTAAATGTTCATCAACAGAAGAATGCATAAAGATAATGTGGTACATATATACAGTGGAATAGTACTCAGCCATAAAAAAGAATGAAATAATGCCATTTGCAGCAACATGGATGGACCTAGGGATTGTCATACTGACTGAAGTCAGACAGAGAAAGACAAATATCGTAACATTTATATGTGGTATCTAAAAAAAGGGTACAAATGAACTTATCTACAAAACAGAAATAGAGTTACAGACATAGAAAACAAACTTATGGTTACCAGGGTTAAGAGCTAGGAAGGAATAAACTGGGAGATTGGGATTGACATATACATACTACTATATGTAAAATAGATAAGTAACAAGGACCTACTGTATAGCGCAGGGAACTCTACTCAGTAGTCTGTAATGGCTTATATGGGAAAAGAATCTAAAAAATAGTGGATATATGTATATGTATTACTGATTCACTTTGCTGTACACCTGAAACTAACACAACATTGTAAATCAACTATACTTCAATAAAAATGAATAAAAAAAGCTTCATTGAAATCCTCCTCCCATCACCAAGTTAGAAATGGACTCTTAGTTATTGTAATTTACTACTTAATTCTGTGTTCTGGATAGAAATGATGCCTAACTTTCAATTGACAACATTTCTGCCAGAACTCTCCATCATTGTTGACAGTAATGTTCTCCCTTGTTAAGTGCCCAGCAGCATGTTGAGTGACTGACTGGCTCTCTAGGGCAGATTGGAAAGGCGTTGGCAGAAAAGGGTGGTGGTAGTGTTGTGTAATACTCTGTCTCATGGTAATGGTACCAACTAACTGCTTATTTAGGTTTATTCAGAAAAAGAAATACACTGATCATTTACCTGGACTTTACAATTATCGTGTTCGTATGGGGCATCTTTGAAAGCTTTCACTACTCACCATCAGCATATCTGTATAAAAAGTGAAAAGTCCAGCTTGTAAACACGCTTTTAGACTGTCCCATAAAACTCCAACATCTATGATCATTCAGTGGGGAAAATGGATAATTTATATGACATACAAGCACGGAAAACCAATGAGTCAATTGAATATTTCCATGTTTTGGTTGTTTCAAATATGAGTAGGCACCCCCTAGATTAATGAGAAGAGTTTTTAAGTAGAAGACTTGGAGTGCCCATTTTTAGCATAAGACTTTCTTTTAACATAGAGACAACTAGAGTAATAGACAAAGTGTATATTTTCATGGGATCTGGGCTCTTAAACTGGTTTTTCCAGAAAGTGAGTCCCAAGGGGAAGTCAACAAAGAGCACCTGGAGTGTCTTTGCAACCACGTAATAAGGGAGTAGGTCTGGATCAGTAGTTATTGATATGTTGAAATCACCTAAGGAGTTCTTTTAAGTGCTCTTGTCTGGTTCCTCTTCTGAGAAATACTAATTTCACTTGTTGGGGCACAGGAATGATTTCTAAACTTTAGACTGAACCAGAATCACCTGGCAAACTTGATAACCATACAAAGCCCCAAGTGCTATCCTAATTCAAGGAACCTGGGCCTTTGGGGGGGGCTTGATTTGCTCTCCAGGTGATTCTGATAACATCCCAGTTTGAAATCACTGGTCTAGCATTCAGCATCAGGCATTTTTCAAGTCCTCTCGGTGATATTCCCTAGGTGCAGCCAAGGTTGGGAACCAATGATGAAAATAATATTTAGGATTCTTCCAAGTCTGAAAGGAATAATGAAAATCGCTAGTTTTTATTAAACATTTATTGTATATAATGTATTGTGCTAAGTATTATTTCACTAAATAATCAGCAGACTCTGGGAAGTAGGTAATAGGAGTACTACTTGCATTTAAGAGAAATGGAGGGTTCATAATTTAGCTCAGGGCACATGGATAGGAAGTGGTAGACTGGAATCCAAGATGTCTTCCCTCAAAGGTCACACAATAAACTACTACTATCAGTAATTATAAGAGAAAATTATTATAAGAGAAATTGAAAATGCTCAAAGTTGGGAACATGTTAGAAGGTAGTATTTAAATGATTTTTTATACATAAAATATACTCGACTTGTAATTATATAATAAAACAAAGAAATCTTTTTTTTAAAATAAATGGAGCATATAAGAAGAGTTCACGAATTAAAAGGAAGTTGAAAACTGACAGTTTTAGAGAAGGAGGTTAGATTTGAATTATTCTAATTATTCCGGAAAGAAGATCATAAACTGCTTGTACTAATAGTATTTGAGGAGTGAAAATAAGAATTATGGATAGAGATATTTTGTCATAGTTATACTGAGGAGCAAGGTGGCAAGCATTTCAGGGGAAAGAAATTTGTACACTTCTCTGAAATGGTTCCAAATGTTAATAACACAATGAATTAAAAGAAAATAAGCAGTTTATACTCCATAACACTTCGTTTTCTCTCCTTTTGTGTTTGGAAAGATACCAGCTCAATGCCTTCCTAGGCATGGAAAATGCTTTGTCCATTGCCATTAGTCACACTTGTGTCTGTAAAGGGGAGAGAGAGTGCCTCAGTCAAGTATGTTTTCAGTCATATACGGAGGGGAATGGTACTTGGGAGACTGTCCTGTACCTCTCAAGACATAGCCTTTCTCAGGTTTTGTGCATGGGCCACGTATGGCAGAGTGCCAATACTGAAATGTTGGAGGAAGGGACATTTCCTACCGTAAAAAGCAAGAAAAAAAGCCCATAAAGAGATGCCAAGGGTCTTTCTGCAAAGGATTAAATTTAATCCTCCCACTTAGAGAAGGGGACACTTGGACATTTTATAGACTGTTCTTACTAACAAGCCAAGTGAGCATTTATTTTCATTGATGTGATTTCCCAAATGGTGTTTACACTGATCATTCACTGTATGGAGAACACTGGATTTTCAGCACTCTGGAGAATCTGTGAGTTGGTTCCTGATTCTGGTACTTTAATATTCACTATATGATATGCATAAAATGTACGTATTCAATTATGTGAAGATTGAGTGTGTGCAGAGAATGGAATAATTATGCTGCCAACAAGCTATTGTGAGCCCTAAATATATTTATATTTCAAATAATGGATGGTTCTGTAGTAACTCCCACAAAATCTAATTCTAGGATTATTTTAACAGTGAGTAAATGACATATGATCTTTAAGGAATGTGGTAATATAAAAAAGGTACAGGAAAAAGTATATATTGCTCTGAAATTCTCTTGGCTTCTCCAAAATATTCAACATGGCAGGAAAATACAAATTAAAGGAAGACAAATAAAAATTGAATTTGGATTTTAGTGTTAAATATGACTCTAATTTCTGTCGAATAATAATGATATGATATGTTTTAAAATGCTTTGGTGCTAGAGCTGTGTTCTGTTGGAAGTGGCAGAAAGGCAAAATTGCAGGCAGGCACTGATGGTGGAAACCACTGACAATAACCAGAGGTTTGTAATAGAAAAGGTACCCCGACCTTAACTGTGGTCAGCTAGTTCAGCCATGGCAACCGGCTCGCCTTGATTTCCAACTGGGACCACTGCTGGAGATCTTAATCACAGAAGCAGCAGCAATACAAGCTACCAGTTGGAGGAAGGTCTTCAAGAGGAAACACTGGGAATTCTCCTTGCTATGATCCACACAATACTTAATCCTATGTCAGGGACAGAGACTGAACTAACCCTAAAATTGGATCTTCACCTAGATCCAGTTTTTCAGCGACGTACACACACACCATTCTGGGCAACTTTGCCAGGTCACATCCCTCTTCTTTGGAAGCTCCAGCATGGGGCTCTTCGTCAACAAGCTCTGAGAATCAGCCCGGAACCACCAGACTCCATTTCTCCAAGAGGATTGAGTGAGGCAAGCGGAGGTGAAGAGGAAACCTCAGGGGCAGTAGGGGCTGTCGGGGGAGGGAGGCGGGGGCACGGGAAGGGGAAGGATCAGGACAGGTCTGACTCCTGACTGCCTGGGGTGCTTTTGGAGAAAGTCACAGCTCGGGCTCACCACTCAGGAGCTGTCCAACTTTTCAGCAGCTCCGGGATCGGGGTTCGGGGGCCCTGGACCGAGGAGGCGGCTACTCGTGCCGCTGCTGCTGCTTCTGCAGCTCCAGCTGCTAACAATTCCTGCTCTCGCCGCCGGCGCCCAAACGAAGGAAAGCAAGAAGAAGGCGAAGAAGGAGGCACAGCCCGCTGGGGAAGCCGCGCACCGTGCTCCTTAGTCTGGGTGACTCGGGGAGCCCAGGAGCGTGTCTCTGCCCAAACCACTGTGGAGGGAGCCCTGTCGCGTTTCGTGACCCCTCCCGCTGGCAGAGCCCCCTTTCGGTCGTCTCAAGCCTCTGGTGGCTTCAAGTGGGAAGCTGAGCCCAGCCTCTGCTCGGCTCCAGAAGCAGCGGCGGCGGCGGCGGCGGCAGCATCGGGGAGGCGCTCGGGCCAGCGCGGCGAACCGGGCTGGGCAGCAGGGCGCGGAGCCGCGAGCCAGGATGGAGGCAGAGGGCAGCAGCCTGCCGGCCAGGGCGGGCAGCGGCGAGGGCAGCGACGGCACCGGCGGGGCCGCGCTCAAAGCCCCCAAGCACCTCTGGAGGCAAGAGCAGCACCACCAGTACCCGCTCCGGCAGCCCCAGTTCCGCCTCCTGCACCCCCATCACCACCTGCCCCCGCCGCCGCCGCCCTCTCCCCAGCCCCCGTGCCCCGTGCAGCCGCCGCCGGCCCCCCTGCCCCCGCCCCCGCCGCCGCCCGGGGCCGCTCGCGGCCGTTACGCCTCGAGCGGGGCCACGGGCCGCGTCCGGCACCGCGGCTACTCGGACACCGAGCGCTACCTGTACTGCCGCGCCATGGACCGCACCTCCTACGCCGTGGAGACCGGCCACCGGCCCGGCCTGAAGAAATCCAGGATGTCCTGGCCCTCGTCGTTCCAGGGACTCAGGCGGTGAGTGGAGAGCGCCCCCTCCCCTCCGCAGGCAAGGGACCACCTCCCCGGGGTTCAGAATCTCCTCTGTGGTCAGTTTATCACTGGCTTTCCCGCACCCAGGACCAAATTCTATTCTGGGGATTGCGGGAGGGCGAGCAGGGGCGTGTCTGGCCTTGCTGGAAAGGTTACGATTCAGGTGTGTGTAAGAGACCCCCAAAGTACGGCGTAAATGTTGAGTGTGCGTGTGAGTGTATGAGACAGGGAGAGGGAGAGGGACAGGTTCCCAGTCGTATATACCACCCACCGCTCCCTCCCACCCCCCACTTCCATCCCACCCTGGCGAGTGAGACTAAACAGGCGAATTCCCTTTTCTCCGGGGGGAAGAGGAGGAAGGGTGAAGGAAGGGAGGCGGGGGGTTTGAGCCAGGGAAACACCCAGTAATCTGTCTGCAACCCCCAGAGTAAGAGGGGTTGGCAGGGCAGTTCTGATTGGGGCAGAGGGTGGGGGAATGGGTGAGAAAGCTTGGTCCCAGAATTGTGGCCAAAAGCCCGAGAACAACTCTAGTTTCTCTTTGTCAAGTCGGGAAGTAAATTGAACAGAGAAAGGGGAGAACAAACACGTGGGTGACCTGGAGAGTTTGGAGCAAAATGTTCAGCAATCCTTAGGAGAGGGAAGGAGGGAGAGATGGAAAGAGGGAGGGAGCGAGGATGCTGTGGGAGTTACACTGTGTCGGTGTGTGGTGTGTGCAAGCATTTGTGTATCGAGTCGTCCCTGCAAAATCCCAGGAAGAAAGTACCTCGTTTTAGCAGAAGGCAAGGCATCGAGATTTGATTACAGTGATTTTCCCCTTAATGTAAATTGCTCCGGAAGACGGGGCAGGGAAGTGGCATTTCACCCAGAATTTTAATACCAATAGATGCCGACCGCTCCAACTCCAAGGAAATGACTAGTGTAAGAACCAGTTACAGCTGCTCTGAGTAGTCAGCTCCAGACTCTCGACTCCGGCATGGTGGTGGAAGTTGGGCCGGCAATCGGTTCCTTTCCTGGCAACCCAGAAACAGCTCCTTTTTACCCTGTCCCAGGCCCTCCAAGCCACGAATCCCCTCCCCCACACGGACGCGAGCACACACAAATGTTTCAGGAGCTGCAGGTCCTTGGCACGCCTAATGGCAAAGTAGGGCTGTCATCACTAATCTTAGACTTGGGCAGACATTGATGGACTACAAGTCCAAGTCACATATCTGGATCACGGGTAATTGTAAATTGTAAATGGAGGCTGGGTGTGGAAACAGGAAAACCTGGGGCTGGGATTGTTTGTCCAAGTCTAATTGACAGTAGGTTGGATTTATCAGAAAATCTTAATAGTGTTCAAATGTGTTTTTCTGAGTTTCTCTCTCTCCTTCCTTCCTTCCTTCCGTCCCTCCCTGCCTCCTTGCCTTCCCTTCTCTCTTTATGTTGTATATACTATGCTCAAAGGGAATCCAGTCCAATAGAACATCCCAACCCTGATGTGCACCCATGCTTCTCACACCCTTTCCCTTCCTCACACCCCCAGGTACTGGACATTGTTCCTAGTGATGTCACTGTACCTGTTAGATATGAAGAGTGAGAATTGTAGTTAATATCAATTCAGATCAATTTAAACTCTGAAGATTGCTGTGATTTGCAGACATTCATAAAATTAATATGCAAGTTTCATTTTTATAGCCCACACTGCTAAAACCCACACGCAGTTTTACCCTTTGTTTGAACAGGTGGGTGTCCTCCACTTGGGCTAAACAGTATGTCTATGTGGGTCCCCAAAAGTGGAATAAAGGCAAGCATGGCACTTTGTATATTTGACCTATGAATAGAAAATTTTTGTGAGACTGAGCCCTTAATAAACATTAAATAAGAATAAGAGTTCTAGCTTACTCTGTGGGTTGATTGACTTTGTAGGGTCGCTTACTTAACTTCCTTTTTAAAAATAAAATAGAATATGTCTGAGAGGGTGGAGGGGGAAAAATGAGCTAATTGGAATAGAGGTATTGCATCGCTGATTTGAATTTATTTTTTGCTGTGCTCTCTACACTGATTAATTGTTCTATTTGAAATTTGTTAGTTGAATGGTTTATAGAAAACTAAGATGTATAATATTTACACATAGCTTCCACTGTGGCTCATCTGATAAATCATTGTCATTCTATTTAAGGATCTTTACATCACTTACGTATTTTCTAAACACTCGAACATTGCATGTCAAGATTTCCTTAATAGAGTTGCTTTTACAAATAAATGTATTTTTCAAGGGGATATGGATATTACTTGCATACTTTAAAGAGAATAGTAGCAATGCTTTAAAATTATCCCCAAAATCACATTAATTATTTGAACCTATGAACAACACTGAGATGAAATGGCACTATGTCCACTTTATAGATAAGAACACTGAGACCTAGAGGATGTGAATGGCTTGTTCAGTAACACAAGGACTATGAGTACCAGAGCTAAGACTAAACCCCAAGTTTCCTGACTCAACAAAGGCAATGAGTGCTGCTAAAATAAATGTGTGTAGAACCTGGGTGTGTTGACAGAATCAAGAAATATATAAAACGGAGCATGAATTTATATTGATTGATACTACAGTTCATAAAGTCCAAATGGACCAAAAATGAGATATGGTTTAAATCCACTTTTTAAAAAATTGACAGCATAAGCTACGGAAGTAGTGTGAGATTTTTAACCCTTATTTTTAACTTTTGCAGCCCTGGCCGTGACACTGGTGGTGTTAATGATTACAGGAGAGACAAACCAGTGTATTTGTTCACTTCATATAATGCATATGATATAATAATAAATATGAAACAGTGAATCATCAAAGAATCAAATAATTAAATATAATCAGAACATTTCAGGTTGTTTTCAGTGATCTAAAACGAAACAAACGTGAGACATGCAGAGTGTGTGTACGCATGGCACATGTCTGCGTGTACCATCATTCAGGTGGAAGGCTAAAATCGTCTGTCCAGTTAATGTCTCTGAAAAGCCTCATGGATGGCTGGATGAATGATTCCCTACAGGTTATCAAGAAAAATATGTCTTTTAAAAGGCTATTTTTAGCATGTATAGCAGCATTTCCAGATATTACCATCTTGACTGAAATTTTGAGAATTAGTTACAGTGAGAAAAGCACTGGTAAAGACGTATATACTTGGTTTAATGAAGAAATTTGTATGAACAGGAAGGAGGCAATCCTCAGACATTTCATGATCTGTTCTTTTGATTCCATGGAAGAATGTAGGTATGTTAAATAAATTTTTTATTAAATTGTATCTAACAAGGTAGATTCATTTTTTTAATCCCAATGTAGAAGTAATCCGAAATAATAAAATTACCAGAGGAATGAGTCTTTATGTTACCAAGAGAACCAAATGAAATATTAACAAAATTTACACTCTTTAAAAAATATATATATATATATATCAAGTTAATCATTTTAAGCTATAGTTCCTCAAAATGTAACAGCTGTTTAAACTGATAAATGATTTAATTATTTATTTGATTTCTTTTTACACAACAGAATATTTTCCTTATCGGTAACATGCTTTTCTAAATCTACAGGAGCTGTACGTTCTCAGTAACAAATTAATGCTCTACATCATTAATCATCAGAAGAACGCAAATCAAAACCACAATGAGTTACCACCTCACACCTGTTAGAAAGGCCATTATCAAAAAGACAAGAAAATAATAAGTGTCCGTGAGGGTGTGGAGAAAAGGGAACCTTCCTACACTGTTGGTGGGAAAGTAAATTGGTGCAGCCACTGTGGAAAACAGTATGGAGGTTCCTCAAAAAATTAAAAATAGAACTACCATATGATCCAGCAGTTCCACTCCTGAGTATTTATCCAACGAAAGGAAAACTCTAATTTGAAAATGTATATACACTCCTATGTTCGTTGCAGTATAATTTATAATAACCAAGATATAGAAACAGTCTAAGTGTACATCAATGGATGAATGCATAAAGAAATTGTGGTATATATAGACAAAGGAATATTATTCAGCCATAAAAAAAGAATGAAATCTTGCCATTTGATAATCTGGGTGGACTTTGAGGGCATTATGCTAAGTGAAATACCAAATGATCTCTGTTATATGTGGAATCTAGAAAAATTAAAACTAAAACTAAAACAACCAAGCTCACATACAAAGGACAGATTTGTGGTTGTTTGATGTGGGAGTTTGGGGTGGGAGAAATGGGTGAATTTTTTTTTAATAAATAATTGAAAAATAATTAAGGTTAGAAATTCCAGTACCATAGGTGACCCTTGGACATTATAAAAATATTCTAGGTGACAGAGATGTAAATATCAAAAAAGTAATATTTGATTTAGGTATTTTAGAAGGAAAGTAGCTAAGAGCTATAATTGTGCTCATAAATCTCATGCATATTATAAAAGACTTGTTTGACATTAGGTTTTAAAATGTATTAACATAATATATTAAATGAAAGGAAAAATTAATTCTATTGTAATATTTAAATACTAAAAAAAATCAGGTTTTTACTTTTCTACTCTGGGTTATAAAGGATATTTCTCAATCAATCAATATGTTTTATTGATTTTTGTCATAGTTTTGCAGTGTATTTTTTTCTTCCTTAAGGGGTGTCATGGTAATCTGAGTTCATGATGCAAAATTTGGATTTCACATTATCAAAATAACTGATTGAAAACTTGATCATTTAAACTCTCGACATCAGTGTGTCTAAGACTTTGGATTTTAGGAAACAGTAACTTTTAAAGAAATATTGGATGACTGACACAAAGTTGCATCTTTAAATTTTAATATGTAAAGACATTAAGGATATTATTTAAATATTTTATTATTTAAACAAAAAAGTAAGGCAAAATTCACGTTTTTCACATTTCCTACATGTTGCCAAAACAGTGTTAGCCTTTTTTTTTTTTAATTTAATTTTAGAAACACTAATTTCAACATTTCTGTGTGTTCTGAGACTTCGGTGCATCAGAAGAAAAATATCATGAATCCATTACATTTTTTTTCCGAAATTGCATACCTTCCAAGTGGAGGGGGGAGTGGTGAGAGAGAGCAGGTAGAAGGGAAAGAGAGGTAAGAGCCTGTCTATGCTAACTCTATGGAATGTCAAGATGGGGAGGGACTTAAATTTTTTTTTTTTTTTTTTTTTTTTTGCGGTACGCGGGCCTCTCACTGTTGTGGCCTCTCCCGTTGCGGAGCATAGGCTCCGGACGCGCAGGCTCAGCGGCCATGGCTCACGGGCCCAGCCGCTCCGCTGCATGTGGGATCTTCCCGGACCGGGGCACGAACCCGTGTCCCCTGCATCGGCAGGCGGACTCTCAACCACTGCGCCACGAGGGAAGCCCTGGGACTTCAATTTAAACTAACGTGGCCTACCACTGCCCAGCTTTTACACTGGAAGAAACATGTGTCCTGTGGGGTTAAATTACTTTACAGAATAGTTTGCTGGCAGAATGAGAACTGCAATTTGTATCTCCCATATCTCCTGACAATTACTTTACATTTCTCATTGTGGCTATGTTTTAACAGGGACTGTCCCCATCTCCCAAGCTATATAGCCTGAAATCAAAAGTTTGAAAATTACTCTTAAAAAGCATTTGTGAGTAAATGGAATCTTCAAATATTGGCAAGAAAGACCATTTCAGCAAGCAAAATATTCTTTCACTTTCCAACTTGGATACATTCATACACACACACACACACACACACACACACACACACACAAACGCGTACATACAGTGATGAATTGGTCACTAATTTCTATCTCCAAACTTGAATGTGGTTTTGGAAAAGTATCTTGGGAAGAGTTCTTAAACATCATATAGAATAATAATGGGAAAACACTAAACCCTGTTAGCACCTTTTGGTAGTTATTCAAGGCCTCAAATCTAACATTGGTATAATTATGTCCCTCTTAGAGCTTATTATCCATCTACAAGTTTAAAAATATACAATATGTGAGTCTATAACTTGATTTCTGTTAGTCCTGGCTCATAGCAGGAATGTTGCTAAGGGATTATACCAAATAGCACTCTATTATATTTCAAAAGATGTTGTGGTTAATTTTACCCTGAGGAACATTTTTCTACATTTAAAAATAGGAAATCTAAATTTTCCCAGGGAAGAGGGCATTTCACATTATTTTTTAAAATTCATCAGCTAAATTGATTTGACCCCATATACTCACATACCACCATCACCACCTTAGCAAACCACTTTGGAAATTAAATAAGAAATAAGGTATGTTTTATCATCTATATAAGCATTTACATTTATTGATCCGTTTCAGTGTGTGTTATCACCGTTCATCCAGTGGTCTGAAGCCAGTGGTAACCTTAGGCTCTTCCTCTCCCTTGACTCCTGGATTTCAGAGACAACCAAGATCTTTTGATTCTACCTCAGAAATATCTCTTGCATTTTCCATTGTCATTTCCCTGGTGCAAGCCTTCATCATCTGTCCCCTAAACAGTTGCAATAGCCTCCTAAGTAGTCTCCAGATCTAACCTCTCCTGACTGCAATCTGTTTTACACTCCAGGCCACCCAATCTCATCCCCTTGTCTGAAATGCTTGTATGATTTCTTTTTGCCTGCAAGACTAAAATCTCAATATCTTAGTCTGACTTTTCAAAGTGTTAGCCCAGTCTCTTTCTCCCAAAAGTCTTGCCATTCATCCTCTTCCGTAAACCCTGTAAAATCACCACACTCAGCTTCTTGCCATGTGCTGAGCTCTCTATGCCTTTTTACACTTCTTTCTTTCTGAAGCCGTTTCTTGCTTCTAGGCTGCTTTCCCTATGCCCTACACCACCTCCTCCTTATTACAAATTAAGTTTGAAAAGTTTGAAAAAACTCATGAAACTTTTCAAACTTAATTTGTATATTACCACTTGTGTGGATATTCCTACAAACAAGAATCTTTTTCTCTCCTGGGCTTTCACATTGCATTTTTGCATATATCTATACTCTAGCAGCTACCAATTACAGTTTTATTTCTGTCTCACCCATTAACTACATCAGGATCTTTCACAGAGTACGGTTTATATAGGTCCTCGACAAATGCTGAGGTTTTAAATGGGGAGCTAGTAATAATGAAACCTTGCCTTTTCAGTCTGTGCTGTCTCAGAGAGGATACATTTGATTTCCTTAATAATTCTATGAGGTAAACAGAGCTGGTGATATTTTGCTCATTTTATAGGTGATCAAAGGGAATGTCGATTCTCACAGAAATAGACACGTGTACTTATTTAAAGACAGAAATCAGACTTGAGCCTTAAAACTCTTAGTCCGGTGATCTTTTCATCATACTGTGAGATATATATGGGTTGGTACTGGATGAGAAGCAGCCCATCATTTGACTAAGACTATGAAGGCAGAAATTATAATAATCATGAAGAGAGAGAATGCAACTTGTAAGAAAACAACATCAGAATGAAAATAACTCTGGTGGAATAATGTCTCCATTTTTATTTAGAGAGATTCCTTTACAGAGTGAATTGTTAACTTTGGGTTCTTTGGCTGTAGAGGATCTACTACATTTGGGGTTAGGTACACATTTTGGGGAGAACATTCATCAAATTCTCAAGTCTGTGATCCACAAAATTTAAGGCACTGTGCTCTAAAGTGAACTAAGTCATTAGCTAATTCACTAAGGGAACAATTGTAAGAACATCACATACCAATGGAGTAATAGTCTCACTGGAATGACTGGAATCCATTTGAAATGGGATTTTTAAAAAATGCAACACTTCGGACAGATAAAATCACAGGCTTATTTCAAATGACATAGCCCCAGTGGGATTTTAGAGGAGTAATTGACTTAAAGTATGTGTAAAAAATATTTTGAAAAAAATTAAAAGATGTTCTTCCTATAAGATATTGGAACGTATCATATAGTCTTTTAATTCAAACAGTGTGATATTAATTTAGGAATAAAGCAACGGAACGGAATAAAGGGTCAAACATGAGACCTATGTATATGTGAAAATTTAGGATTTAGTAAGGGCAGCATTCCAATTCAGTGAAAACAGGATAAATTATTTAGAATATGGTGTTTATTAGTTTGCTGAAATAAAAAAGATCCTTACCTCACACCATTAAAAACACTTAAAATCGGGCTTCCCTGGTGGTGCAGTGGCTGAGAGTCCGCCTGCCAATGCAGGGGACACGGGTTCGTGCCCCGGTCCGCGAAGATCCCACAGGCTGCGGAGCGGCTGGGCCCCTGAGCTATGGCCGCTGAGCCTGCGCGTCCGGAGCCTGTGGTCCGCAACGGGAGAGGCCACAACAGTGAGAGGCCCGCGTACCGCAAAACAAGCAAGCAAACAAACAAACAAAACACTTAAAATCAATAATAAAAATATTTAAAATTTAAGATTAAAAATAGACAAAGGACATAAGGAGGCAATTCAAAAAGGAAGAAAGGTTAGTGACAGTATACATTTGAAAAGATTCTCTATCTTGTAAACAGACAAAAATTAAAATATCAATACTATTGACTTTTTCATCTATTTCGGAAAAAGATTAAAAGATTAATAATTCAAAAGATTGGAGAATGCGTGGAGAGGTAGGCGCTATCTAATATACTTTAGTGGAGAGTGTGAATTAGGAAAACCTTGGTGGGTAATCAAATAACATGTAGCAAAATTTTAAATGTGCATACCTTTGACCTAGTAATTTCATGCTTGGGAACTTGGCCTATACATACACATATACATATGTTCTCTCCAGGAGGAAAAAAGCACTAATTGTTATAGATATGAGAAGAAAGGATGGTTAAGAGAGGTCTTTGATATTTTGTTTTATGTTCTTTTCTCTGATTTCCTTTAAAATGAGTATATGTTGCTTTTATAATAAGCAAAAGATATATTTTCTCCTTTTATAAAAAAATCTAATATTTTCCATTTATTTAGGTTAACATCTTTTATTTATATCTGACTTTCCTCTCTTCCCTCAAAAGCAAATGATTGTGTCTCAAAACAACTTACTACTACAAGGTAAACTGAGGATGTCAAATAGAAGAAAGTATAAGTGCGTGAAAATAGTATGAAATAGGGAAGCGAAAATGCATGCCATTGATTCCTGAGGAACTGGTAGAAGTGAATCACAGATTTGGCTCTAAGCTTCCTATCAGCAAATCCAAGGAAGGAAACGCTATCTGTTCAATATTCACAGTACCAGTAAGTTTAAAAAATAATTAGTTGTTTGGAAGAATGCATTGGTGTTAACTCTGAGAATTAAAAGGACTATTTCTCCCATGAATCTTGTAAAAAGGATACTTGTGAAATGGTGTGTAACTTTTCAACAACTTTCCTACACTATATAAAGTATTAAATAATTATGCATGTGTTTGTAACTATGGCTATTATAAAACTACGTACTGATGGCCTGATATCAAAAGGCATTTCACTGAAAGTCCATCAGCTTTGGAGCCCCAATTAGCCTTCATACCAGTGCTTTTCCTTTAGTGCTGAATGCTGTGTGTGCTCTGCTAAACGTAGCTGCACTCTCCAGTTTGGAGAATTCCTCTAGACTCCATCTCCTCTGTTCAGTGTTCAGCCCCTTGTTCTCATTTGGTTGCCCTATTTTGATTTGGATGCCTTAAGTGCTTGTTCCCTGGTCTTTAGAGAAACTACATTTCGGGTTTTTTTCCCCAATTTCTCCCTCAAATACTTCTTTCTGACTTGGTTGGTCCCTACAAATGCAGCCCTCAAGCAAGTCCAACTCGATTAACCCCCAAGGTTGGCTCAGAATTCTGGGATACCTCAGCCCAAACTGGGTCCCACTTATTCGTGACATGAGAATGGAACCAAAGGAATAAGAAAATTCAGTCTTGGAATCCAGCTCTCTGATTTTCTGGCATGATCATCTACTTCAGTTGAATGCTCCAAGATAAGCTAGTTACCAGATGTAGCCTGATAAATACATGGATTGTCCCCTTAACTATGGACCAGTTAAATGGTAGAAGTTACTCACCCAAAATGAGGTTGGTGTTTTACGGTAATTTACTTGCAACCCTTCTCTCTGAAAGTAATTAGAGAGGCACATCACTGGTCTATTGAGATTCCTCCAAATTCACAGCAGTACTGTCTTTGTTTTCCTATTGTTATTGTAGTTGTTGTTATTTACCTAGCAGGCAGGTGTGCTTCCAGCTCATCTGGAAGCAATTTAAAACTATTAGAATATAAAGTGAAAGTTTGGAGCCCTCTATATGCATTTTTGTTTTACTACCACTCTGAATCATTCCCACCACCTGGGGTCTTTCAGTTGCATTGAGGGTTAGGTTATTGTCTAATGACCAGTAGCCAGGGGTCTCTACTAAAATCATATAGCTACTCATCATGGAGTTTTACTACAGATACTGAATAAAGATCATCAAATACTGAGAAATACCCATGTTGTTCTTAGCAGATTTTTTGAGAACTAATAAATAGTATGAAGATGACCCTCATATAGAATGTGAGTATAAGAAATTCATACTTATATTAACAACTAAGAAACTATCATATGCATTAACTGAAATAGCCAATAAGTCAATAGATCCACAGCTTGTGGGAAATAGAAAGTTCTCTATGGTTTTAACAGACTAGACCAATCTTTGTGTCTATGTGCCTTCCCACACAAGGGCCTCTGTACGTATTGTTTCCTTTGCCAGAGATGCCCTTTCCTCCCCATCCAGTAGCTTTGATAACACCTATTCATACTTCAGATCATAGCTCTAACATCACTTTTCCAGTAAAGACTTCTCAGGTCTCCTAAACATATTGTAATACCTTATATTTCTTTTTTATTGCATTCATCATATTTTAAAAATGCATGTTTAATTGTGTAATTTGATTAACACCAATCTCTTCCACCAAACTATCACGCCCTGTGAAAGCAAGGAGCCTGTTAATTTTGTTCACGTCCAAACACAGTACTTGTACACTGCTTGCACTTAAAGATTTGTTAAATAAATAAATGAGCCTCAGAGTTGGTAAGGTTATCAAATTTATAAAGCTAGGAAGTTATTATTAAAAGAGAGCAGAAAACAGTTCCAGTTTAGAGAATCTTCAACACATGCTTTTTCAGTTAAAGAGTTAAGAAATTACTATTTTCTTTATTCGATGAAAAGACACTTGAGTGTTAGCAGGTGTAAGTATCACTTCTGGAAAGAAGCCTGCAGGAAAGGAAGTCAGTAAAGAAATAGCATCACAGACTGCCAAGATTGTGATGTTGTAGAAGAGTTATAATTAAGGGGCTAGCAAATAAAAATGAGAATAAAGGCATTAGATACTAATTTTAATGCTACTTTATGATTTGTTTTCATAGTTACTTAATTCATTTCAGTGTTGGTGGTTTATACATTATTTAACCTTTATTAATAAGTTAAAAGTACCCTGCCTAAAACTCATTGTTTCTGTGAATCTGGTTCAAACAAATAAAAGTGTACATAACTTTTCAGCATCTAGTAGCTCTTTGACTGTAAAATCCAAGAGTAAAAATAAATAGGTTCCTTGCTCGAGAATGGAATTGCTAATCCAAAATGATCTAAGAACTTTAACAATCATAGGAAAAAGTAAGAGTATACACCATTATACTGACAAAATGACACTTCAATTTCATAAACGTTGTCCTTGTGTATTAATTTTACTTTTGGTGTAGGAAGGCATGGAAGCTGTTGACTGAGTCATAATTTCTGTTGACATGAAATATTTTGTAAACCAAAATCACAAAAAAGTTTATGGAAAAATCATTAATAACAGGTCACATAAAACACTTAATAATGACACTATTGCAATATTTCAGAAAAAATATATACTTAGGAAAAACAGTTTTGTGTTTGTTTGTTTTTAATGGCAGCTGTGACATGGGGACCCTAGACCAAACTGAATTATTATTTACTCTCTGGTGGATGCTATTCAATTTTCAGTGAGTTCAAATATAATGATTATATATCTCATTAGTTAGACACAAGATGGAGAAAATAATAGTATGCTTTCTGGTGTATCATATATCAACAGTACTTTTTAAAAAAAACCCTACTTTCTTAGTGAGCTTTAAGACCTGACTATATGAGCAGTTGAAGTAACTAGACCGCTGAACTGGTTGATCAACTTGGCCAGCAAGTTCAATGTAATGTTTCCCCTGAGATTTTTTTTTGTAACTGATTTGACCAAATTAGAGTATTGACTTGACAATACTGGATCGTATACTCCTTTGAATGTCACAACATCTGTTGGAACTCATGAAACATTTCAGAAATGTTTGAATCCATCAAGAAGCTATTGAGGACATAGTGAGGGTTGGTGGAAAGGAATAACATAGACAGGCATTGGCCCTCAACCAGGCTGGCAGCCTGTTTATTGCTTTGGACGCTGCTTGTGTCTAAGCATTTGCTTTAAATATTTGATGTCGTTAATTAATGGGTATTTTGGATGGTCTATTATAAAAATCTGCTTATAAAAAATAAATGCAACAAATTACAAATGATAAAGGACCGAACTGAAATACAGTACTTTTCTCCTCAAATGTCCACTACCAGTTTGATAACCAGAATATTGCTGTCATCTGATTTTTATTAAATTATAGGAATTGTTAGGTAGATAGCTAAAGATTGTAGTACCCAATTGTTAGTATTTTCTAAGGCACCAACCTGAGAGTAGTTCAGTACACGTGGAGTCAGGCTGACTAGGGCAGAGCTGGCAGGGAGAATGGGAAAAGGAAGAAATAAGACTTTGCTAAAGGTTTCTCAACTTTCCTCTAAAGATGTTAGAGAAGCCCTGATAGATTTTCAGCAGGAATATTGTGTGTTTAGCTTTGAATTTTTAAAAACTTTTTCTGGCAGTTATGTGGAGCATGGAGTGGGAAGAAATTGGAGGTGCGATTTAAGAGTTCATTGCAGCAAAACAGATAAGGGATAAAACCATGATAGTCTGAAACTAAGGCTCTGGCAGTAAGAATGGAAAGGAAGGGATGAATTTAAGAGAGATTTTATAAGTGTGTGTTATGTGACTTGCTGACTGACAATGCTGTTAGATAGAAGGATTTTTTAAGTTAAATGTATTTGTGAAAAATATAATTAACCCATAATTTCTTAACTAGGAATCTGGTACAACAGTCTTCCCCAATCTGATTTTCTAATCTCAATTATTTCCATACCCATCCATTCCTTCAGCCACTGGCGTGTGGGTATGTGTGTGTGTGTGTGCATGTGTTGTACAAAATTACCACTCTTTTGCTTCATGTTTTAAATCTTTCGAAAACTTGCTTAAGCTTTTCCTTGCTTTTCATCAGTTGTATTTGTTTTTTCATATTTACCATGAGCTCTTATCTCTAATAGTTAAGACTATTTGTATATAATTTGCTAACTTATACTGCCAAGCCTTTGCATTTGATATACCTCTCACAGACAAACCAAACAGCAACAATAAACACCCCTTACTCTTTTTTTTGTTTGTGTCTCTTTCTGAAAGTTCATTTTCTCTAGGAAATGGTCTATTTCCATATTCTTATAAATCATACCCAACAAGGATAATTCCTTAACTTTTTCTTAGAATTTGGGTACTTTGTTACCACATTGAGTTGTTAGTGTAAGCAATTTGCTTTCAAACCTTTTTTATTGTCATATTTTCATATATTTTGGTTCTATGTACATATTTTTTGGCTCTATGTATATTTTCATACTACTATTAATGTATAAAACAGTATGTATTTATTTTCTTCTTTGTCATCTTTCTTATTTCCCTTCATGCTATCACTCAGTATTAAGATATGTAAGTACGCAGCAATTATTTTCCCTTTCCAAAATACAAAAGCTTTTGTATTTTGTAAAGCTTTTGTAAATATCTTTCTAAGATAATATTGAGAGCAGCCATGTATAAAGTTTTAAAGACTTTTTCATAATGGTTTAACATATACTGTCCCAGTTGACCCTCGTATAGAAGGTGTTTAAGCTGAAGTGAAACATAATGTATTCTAGAAAGATTCCTCTGATGCTATCATAGAGGAAGATGAGGAAAAACTGGAGGTGAGGAGTCTAACTGAGATGTTATGACAAAAATCCAGGAGGAAAGGTGAGAAAGGCGTCAATTAGAGCCGCAGAAGAAGTAAGAATGATATTAACAGGCTAGGTTTGTCCATCCCTAGCATTCAATTGGAAAAAGGTGGGTGGATGAGGAATAAAGAAGAAGTGGAAATCTTAGGCTACATACTTGGTCATCTGGGTGGATGATGGTATCACTGACCAGGTCAGGTGAAGAAAGTTGATGAATTCAGTTTGAGTTTGCCTGTGAACATACACATAGAAATGTCTCGTTGATAAGTATCATCGTCATCATCGTCTCCTCAGCACAACCATTTATTGATTAATTCTCTAGGCCTGTTATTCCTACGAGCTTTACAAAGACCATATTTCATTTATTCCTTTCAACAGTCCCTGAGGTAAATACTATTGTTTCTATACACAGACCTGGAAAATGATATTTATCAAGGTTACTCAACTTGTAGATTCACCCAGCTCAAAGACAGAGTCCTCTGACTCCAAGTTCTGGTTCTTTCAATACTTCAGATTTCAGAGGTCAGAAGGAGAATGATGTAGATTGGTTTGGGAGTTATTAGCAAAATATAAATGGCATCAATAAGAGCACCCAAAGAAGGGATGTCAGTAGAGAAGTGGCATAAGGATAGAGGCCAAGACAACAGCAACATTTAAAGTACAAGTGGGAGAAGAGGAGCGAGGGTGGGACCTAAGGAGGAATCCTTGCCTGTGCTTCTTCAAGCAAAACACAGATTCTTCACTGTGTTCATCCAAAGCACGAACCCTGGACAAAGCAGTTTGTTATCGTGGATGTATAAGAAAACAAGCCTACTATCATGATTGGCATATCAAGAGAAGAGCTTAGGATCTGTGAACATTTCCTGGAGTTTAGGTATGTGGAATTCTTAATCATTAATATCTGGAAAGAGAAGGTTACCAGGTACCAGGAGCCTTCTGTATTACCTGGTAAGGGAGGACATTTGTGGATTCTTATTCCCCAGGCACTTATCAGATTGGAACCCAAATGCTGCTGCATAGAGTTACTCTTTAAAGAATCTGATTGTTTACTGGTCTAAGAAAACGAATCAAAGCTTCAGGTTAAAAAATTATAGTTGAAGTTGAGTCACGTCACAGGTGAATGTGCCATTTGCTTTACATGAGTTCTATCTACATGAGCCAGGGGGAGGGGGCCGCCAAGTCAGGTTAGAAAGCCTTGGGAGCAACTGAAGGGAGGGGAGGTCAACTGTGGATCTCGACAGAGTCCGAAGAAGAACCCAGTCCTGACATCATATTTTTCTTTGTGTGAGAAAAGAGTGTACTATTGCTGGTTACTTTTTACATAGAATATTACTTTGGATTCTCCAAATACTTTAAAAAATAGGTAAGAAATAACCAGTAGAAAGAGAAAAAAAACACAATTATTTTTCTTCCAAAAATATTATCACTCTTGGGTTATAACTCTATTATCTACAGTCTTTCCAATCATGTTAAGTGATTGTCTCTGCAGTAAGAAGGCTTTTTTGGCAGCCGAGGTATCCTTCTGGTGCATGTTAGAATTCTTCAGTCTTCATATTTCAATTTTCCTTCAAGGTGTGGGAAAGGAACTGATGTGATAAAATTTCCTGTAGTCTCATGGGAATAGACATGTTTGCGCAAAGAACCTGGAGATGCTGAGAGGTAGGGTGAAGGGGCATTTTCTGAACACTAACATTTCACTGGAATCACCAACTCTGAATCTTACTTCTCATAAATGCAGTTGTGAACAAAGGATCAAGGCTGTTTTGTATTAAATTACTTGATTTTTTAATTTCAACACCTCTTTTTGACTTAAGAACATTTTGTTAGAAGTCCTGGCCTATCACTGGTTTTCAAAAATACACAAAGCGGCCTTTAAAAGGAATGAAAAAGTCACGGATCCTGATTATATTAGCAGATGTTTTTCTACTTGCATACGTTTATTAGTTTAGAGATATTTATGAGTCATCAAACTGGTACTTTAAAGCCGATTCTCTCCTCTTTCCTTCTGCAATATATTGGATGAGCCATCTTTGTAGGTAAAAGTTGTCAAATACTGCCAGTTTCACATGGTTCAGCCTAACAGAACTTCATGTCCTTTTAGGCCTTGGATAAGAGGACCCCTGTTGTATTTTCTTCTTCCTGAATTTTGGCTTAATCCAGGCTCCAGCATATTTGGAGTGGCAAATCCCACTCCTGCATCCGATGAGCTGTGCAGTTAGCAGCTCTGACACTTTCTACACGGCTCAAACAACCACAGCCCAAAATGTGAGTGTGGCCTTAAAAAAAGGCTATTCCAGTGTGACCACCAGATTGCTTCACAATCTGCCCAGTCATCCCCTTGATTGTGCCATCCTTAAAAAGTGTGTGTCATCTGGGTATAGAGAATGAGAAGAATGTTCTCTTGCTGTCTGCTTACATTCTCAGCATTTTCCCTTCTAAACCACAAACTAGAGAATTGGGATTAGACTTCTTTAAGACTTGGGTCCAAGTAGTATGTTTCTTTTCCCCTGAGAATGTATATTCTGTAGACATGGGAAGGGGTAAGAAAATGAAGGACAGGAACAAGTGTTTCAGCCCCAGGTACCTTCGGCAAATCATATGTAGTGTAGCTGGTTAGACGTGACCACTTTGTTCTCAAGAATATTTGGGAATGTACAGATATCGTCTCCAAGTATTTCTTCACATTTGAGAATTGTAGAAAGAGAGGTGGCATATAAAAATCCTTCCATTTGCATTGAGGGGACCCAGATTCTATGTCATTTCATATCAGTCAGCAGGAGTTATTTCTATGATCTGTACTAACTCAATTGTCTGCATATAAAAATATTTCCTATTGACAGCATGGCCTTCTATTTCTCCTAACTTTATTAGCTGCTAGTAGATGTTAACTTTATTGCTCTCAGATGTACCCATTCCCTGAGATCAAGCTCACTCAGCAAGCTTTCATTCATTATTAAAGGGCAGAACGAGTACTGTCTTCATGTCTTACCATTGGGCAAATGGGCGGAGGAGGAGACAGAACTCAGTTTTATTGAACCATTATTATGCCAGGCCCTTATGGTAATTATTATTTCAGCTTCCAAATTCTATTTGCCAAAAATTATGATTTTAACTAATCTATCCAAGGTCATAGAGTTAATAAACAGCTTCCCCTCTCAGAAAAGTTGCTGATTCATTATAGAAACTTCATTTTCAAATTAAAAATAATTTCCTGCAAGGGAAGACGATGCTGAGTTATGTTTTGTTTTTTACCACTCTTCTGTTGGAAATCCTTCAATGGTTTGCCATTGCTTTTAGAATAACAGAACAAGGTCTGTAAACGTATCCACGATCTCCTATGCACATCTGGTGTCTCATCTCTCGCATTTTTCCCCATCACGTCACAGTCCAGTTCTATTCTTTGTACTTCCTGTCCTTCCTTCCCGTTGAGGATTCTGAAGAGCACATCCACGACTGGAAGGGAGCGTGGGCTTGGGGGGTTGTGAGGAAGTTATGGACAGAGAGATGAGTTAGAAACCTTGTTTTTTCCAAAGAAGAGCTAGCGAGTGGCAGCGAGATAGAACTAAAGAATATGATGAAAAAGGGTTAAAAAGAAGCAGTAGGACTTGGTGATAATCTGTTAGAAGTGATGGGGCGCAATGAATCATCAATGATGCGTCTTAAGTTTCTAGTTGGACCCCTAAATGAATGTATTTGTCTTTAAGATGAGTAGGAGGAAAGATGGGGCAAGTCTGGGGGTGATGGTAAAGAAAGGAAGTTTGCTTTTTCTCCCTTGATGACAGGTTTGTGTTCGTGGATGTGTACACATATTTATGTGGCATTTGTGAACATTCATGGATTTTTCTTCCAATTCTACTGAAATTGTACTAGTTAAGCTACATATATGCTTTCAGCATGGTACCTTTTAAATCATTCTATCAAGTTTTATTGCAGTGTAGCAATTTACCACAAACGTAGCAACTTAAACAGCACACGTTTAGTATGTCATGGGATTTCATGGTCTGGAGGCTGGGATTGGCTTAGCTGGATCCTCAGTTCAGTGTCTTGAAAGGCTTAGGTCAAGGTGTCAGCCAGGGCTGGAGTCCCAGTAGAGGCTTCGGTTCACCTTTTAGGCTCATGTTGGGAAATTCATGAAACTTGCTTATTCTAGGCCAGCAGGAGAAAGAGTCTCTGACTTCTAGGCCCCTGTTTGAAGGGCTCACTTCTTAGGACAGTTCCCTGTCCCCCGCTCCCCAACCCCAGGATAATCTCCTCTTGGATTAATTTAAGGTTAACTGTTTAAAGACCTTAATTCATCTGAAAAATCCTCCACGTTTGCCACGCATATTCCAGTGGTTAAAAGCAAGTTACAGATCTTGACCATTCTCAAGGGAGAGAATAGTGCAAGGGCTTGGGTGATTGGGGATCATCTTAGAATTCTGTTTACGACAGTCATGTTCTATGTTTATGCGGTATGTGTGGGTGTGTGTTTGCACGTGGAGATCATTTTACAAGTATCCAAACACAGGTGGCAACTACGTACTTCTTTGCCTTCTTATTTGGGACTTTTTTCCCTGAAGTTTCTCCAGGGTCTTCTACTCCCATTGTTAGATGTCTCTTCTGCTGTACTGTCCTGACTTCACCTTTCTTAGACAAGAAAGCATTAAATTTGGCTCTGAAGTGTACATTTCAATACACGCTCCCTGTCTTGGCAGCAGTGGTGAGTAAATCATTAATGATCCAGAATGAGTTTCAGCAGTTTGGAGTGAGGCCATGGCCTACGTTTGACGCCACCAGCCTGATTTTAATATGGAAACTATATCAATAAAATAGATAGTCTCTCTTTAAGCATGCATTATTACTTTTTATTGTATGTAATGTTCAGTCATTCTTGCAGTGGTGTAGATAGATATTAACCCCTTCTTTGTCCCACCTACCCCAGCAAGGTTAAAAGAAAAGGTGATGGTAATGAAATGGTCACAGTGGACTTATTTTTTGAGCTCCTGTCAATATATTGGGTGAGCTTTTGGGAATTAAAGGCGTAGTTTTGTTTATATACATGTTCCATATGTCATTCCATAAAAGGATTAGAGATGGCTTACAAGATAGATTTCATGTTGGTGTAATATAAGCAAAACATAATTGGAATGATGCAAAGAAGAGAAAGCACAAGCGTCATCATAGTTAATGCCACTGAATTTATTTTAACTGTTACAGTCACAGTGGGTCAGTGTGGCAATTTAATTTGTTCTCATTAATGCAAAAAAAGAAATGTATCAGTTCCTTGGGGAAAACAATGTGTTTTGGGGTACTAAAGTCTAACATTGTTTTTTTCCACTTGAGACTTCATGGGAAACTCTAGATACCATAATAAACCTTGTCCTAATAGCATGTTGGCAACAAACCCAGATGCAACTATCATAGAATATTTTCCTGTAACAGCCTTTGTTAGAAGGTGAGGCTGAAATGTTGAAGCTGGACTCAGGAAAGATGACTCAAGTGCTAAACTACTGTGGTCTCAGTGGACTATTCTGGTTATTAACTGATTCTTGGCTACAACTCTTAGAATCAGAGCATTGGAGAGACATTAGTACATTTCTTAGATAATCATCCTGAAAATTTACTTCTCCCCGAAGCTTTTGCTAGCAACTTGGAAGAAAATTTCAAAGTAAAACTGTCTGTGTGGACCTAGAATGTTATATCACACGTTGCTGATTGAGGTCAGGGAATATTCTTTGAACCTTATACAAGCAGATGGTAAGGTCCACTTTCAGATGAAAATCACAAGGATCCGTTAGTCTGGATGTAAGGCCGTCTTCCCTTGAATCCAGTAAACATACCAGTAAAACTCCACAAGTGTATGTAATAACTTTCAACAGCTTCCTGTTGCTCTCTGTATAAACCCCGAAAACCTTCCCATGGCATTCAAGACTCTATGTGCCCTGACCCCTGCCTATGTTGATAGCTACATCTTGCATCATTCTTGACACTGCTCTCTGTGCTTCAGCCACACTGACTTAACTTCAGCACCTGGGGCCTATTACATCCCTCCTGCCTCAGGGACTCTGCACGTGCTGTTTCCACTCCAGGAAAGAACTCTTCCACCCCCACCCTCCCTGTCTATTAGCTCCTACACTGCCTGCAGGGCTTAGCTGAAATCTCACTTCTTCTGAGACCATATTCCTGATTCCCCAAACCTTGGCAGGTGGCAGGCCCTGGAATATGCTCTCAGAGCTTACTTTAGTTTTATTTCATCGATGTTAGTCATTTATGACTTTTTGATTAATGCCTGTCAGCCAGCTCCAGGAAGATAGGTTACAGGCTTGTTTTACTCACCACTCT
The DNA here is from genome assembly GCF_963455315.2 of Globicephala melas. Lineage (NCBI taxonomy): Eukaryota > Metazoa > Chordata > Mammalia > Artiodactyla > Delphinidae > Globicephala > Globicephala melas. Next base: position 46,553,350 of record NC_083316.1, on the reverse strand, counting down.
ATTGCCTGCCCAGAGCACAGTAAAGGAGCATAATGCACATTCAGTCAGAAGTTTGCTGAAAGGATAAATTACTGTCATTTATTGCCATGTTAAGTACAACTTTTGTTAACCCCTTACAAGCTGCCTCTCTTAGATGCTACAATTCCCATCCTACAGAAATGGACGTGTGTGAATACAATAGTGGTTTTAGGAAGAGTAGGGAAATCGTTTCATATGTCTTAAATTAAAATATTAATATGTTATAGCTAGATTTTTATTTTCCAGAAAGATAATCTTGTTTGGCCAGTGTTGAAAACTAGCTGGGCATAGAAGATATTCTGCTAAAATTACTCCATTGGAAAACTGAACTTGGTAGGCTGTTTCTCCTAGAATATTGCTTTTAATCAGGCACTGTTGCCTTTTTTGAGCTTCATGAACCTGTGTTAGGACAGGCACACAATATTGCTAGACAGTTGACAATATTGTCTAACAATAACAATATTGTTAGACAGTTCTGGAAAGTGAACTCAGCTAAAGAAGGTGATTTATTTTTTCTACCATGGCAAGTCAGTTGTAATGTTCTGTTTTCAGTCTGACCAGGGAATCCCAATGCCTGATCCCCAAGATGCTTTTAGGGATTTCATGAGACCATAAATATTCTTATACTGATACCAACATGTCATTTGCCCTTTTCACTGTACATGTTCTTAGTGGAGTTCTCTAGAAGCTACATAATGTGACCCATGTCATGTTGCAACAGACTGAATACAGAAGCAGATATGAGAATCCAGCTGTCTTCTATTACATTGGACATTGCAAAAAAAAAAAGGAAACACATCACTGTTCTTAGTAATTTTTTTGGAAAAACAATTATTTTTAGTAAAATGTTTTTGTTTTTTAAAAACAAGCTGGTAAATAAATATTTTAAATAGTCTCAGTTTTAAGGGGTTTTTTTTCAGTTTTAAGTTTTAACATAATAAATATTTCACATAAACAAAATTCTCTGGGTCTTCAGTAATTTCAAGACTTAAAAAGATCCTGAGACCAAGATGTTTGAGAACCACTTCTCTGAGCCATGTTATACACACAATGTACCCACACTGACCTGACTTTGCAACCTGACTATTTTTAGATAGCTTCTCCTTTCAAAGCCTCTTCTAAAAGATTGATTGATTAATCGGTTTGAATAGGTCCTACAAGCACATGAATAAAATCCTCTTCCCTACCAAAAGATGTTCGTGAACAGTAAATCCCCTTGTCCCCTCAGTCTCTTGGTTTTCCAGTACCCTTTCCAGGTGACTTCCATTTGTGCATTTCCTGACAAAGACCTTTGATGTGTTTACCTAAATGCTAGGATACAATAGACCCCCATTCTGCTTCTTGCTTGTGTCTCTTAATGGTATAGCAAGGAGATTTATTCCTAACTGTGTATGTAGATCTACCACATTACTTTTAACAGTTGCCGTGAAGTCCACTACATGGATGAGATATAATTAATTTCATCAATCTACTGGTGGATATTTAGGTTGTTTCCATCTTTTGCCTTTACCCACAGTGTTCCAATGACTATCCTTTTACTTATTTGTGCATATAAAGTAAACATGTCTGTATCATTAATATTTGGTGACAGAATTTCTAAGGCAGAAGAAATATGTATTTTTAAATTTGATAGGTATCACCGAATTGTCCTTCAAAAAAGTAACACCAAATTTACCATCCCGGGCTTCCCTGGTGGTGCAGTCATTGAGAGTCCGCCTGCCGATGCAGGGGACGCGGGTTCGTGCCCCGGTCCGGGAGGATCCCACATGCCGCGGAGCGGCTGGGCCCGTGAGCCATGGCCGCTGAGCCTGCGCGTCCGGAGCCTGTGCTCCGCGACGGGAGAGGCCACGACAGTGAGAGGCCTGCGCAAAAAAAAAATTTACCATCCCATGACTATTTGTACTTATTCTCAGTATATTTTATAATAGCACTATAAATTTTTAGTATTTGACACTTAGATAAGTGAAAAATAATATCTAATTGTAGTTTTAATTTTAATTTTTCTTTTTTATGAATAAGGTTGTTTTAGCTGAAGGGAAATGGAACAATATATTCTTCTCTTCTTTTTCAATGAAGCCCGTTAGCTTCCAAAAATAGGTCCTCATCTCACACACTGTCTTTGAACTACGCCAGGTCACAGCAATTCACCTTTTTTTTTTTTTGTAAGCATTCTTTATTTATTCTTGACTTTAAGTCAAATAAGTATTTCAAAGTTATCACCAATTATAGTTGTTATACATTTTCCAGTAGTTAACTTCTATCAAGTTCAGCAAATTAACTTTTTAAAAGACTTTATTGTTTTAGAGCAGTTTTAAAGTTACAGCAAAATTGAGAGGGAGACACAGAGATATACCCCACACATGCATAGCCTCCCCTGTTATCAACATCATTCACCAGAATGGTACATTTTTTTGTTTTTACCAACGATGGACTTACATTGACACATCATAATCCCCCAAAGTCCATAGTTTACCTTAGAATGTACTCTTGGTGTTGTACATTTTATGGGTTTGGATAAATGCATAGTGGCATATATTCATCATTATAATATTATACAGAGCATCTTCACTGCCTTAAAAATCCTCTGTGCTCTGTCTTTTCATCCCCATCCCCGACCGACAATCACTGATCTTTTCATCGCCATAGATTGGACTCTGAGGAAATTAATTTTTATTTTCTGAGGGTTTTTATGCTGAAAGGGTGTTGATTTTTACCAAAAGCTTTTCCTGCGTGTCATCAAATTATTTTTCTGTTTGCTCTTATAGCATTAACAGACATTAAATACCTTTTTTTTCTTGGATGCTAAACCATTCTTTCAGTTTTCAGATATACCACACTTGGTCATGATGTGATACACAGATGGATTCATTTTGTAATATTTTATTTAGTGTTTATGTGTCTATTTTCATAACCCAGTTTGGCTTATAATTGTTCATTGTCATTCTCTCCTTTTCTGCTTTTGATGTCAAAACTAAACTAGGCTCATTAGAGAATTGAGTACTTTTTCTGGAACATTTATGTAAATTAGAGATTATATATTCTTTGAAAGTTTGTTTTTTGAAATTTGGTTGAAGGAGTAGATTTTTAATTGTTTATTCAAGTTTTAAACACTAATTGTAGGGCTTGTCAGGTTTTTTGTTTCTCTGTGGGTCGGTTTGAAGAGAATTTTCCCTAAATTTAATTTGATTAGCATAAAGCTCTTCGTAATCTCCTCTTTTGATGGTTAAAAATATTCTCACTAAAAAATGCATTTAATTACAACGGTGGGTACCTGTCATTATACATCTGTGTAATGCAAAGGCATTCTGTATGATGAAAAAACGCCAAGCTTTGGAGAGAAACAACGCGCTCTGGAGGACCTTCTTCCCCAGCTCTGGGGCCCCATCTCCTGCTCCTTGCCTCAGACCTTTCTCTCTCTACACGCCTCTGTTAAGTCAGCTTCCTGTCTTATCCTCTGAAATCAGAGAGTCCTTAGGATTCCAGACATTGGTGACCCAGCCATCTAGTTTGATGTTTACTTGCAAATTACTTTCAAGGACTGAAGTCAGCCTTCACTCTCTACCATATGAATCCATATGTACTTAGGAGGAACGTTTATTTTAAGATAGGGAAACACTGCTTAGTTAGTCTCTAGGGGGAAATCATAATTAATGAAAGAACTGTCTGATGGAAACCTTAGTCTAACAAATCATCCTAAAACCTCATTAGATATCATGTACTCTCTATGGGCCCTGTTGAAGAGACACTTGATTAAGCCAATCGCGACAACTTCAGTTTTGCCTGTCTCGTGTGCTCCAGAGACTCCTCAAAAATGAAGAAAGACTTTCAAAAGGAAGGAATGGCTATTTATGTTTTAGAGATACTATTGATACAGCTTTGCTGTATTTTCATGTACTTTCCTATGTAAATTTACATAAATGTTTGATACCTCTTTTTTTTTCTGTGATAAAATAAGCAGTTTCTCCCTTGGTTCTGTTTATCCCAAGACATTTCTGGAATTTGGAATCAAGAAGAAAAAGTGTTTCTTATCTGTGATGAAAATGCCATTGTTCCTTTTATTAAGAGGGTGATATTTTGGATTCAACAATTATGCCTTAGCACCAAGGTGAAAATATTGCTTTAGATAAAGTAGGTGTGGGTGAAACCTTAAAGCATAATCAGAGAGAATTCAGATAATAAGATTTTCAGTGAACAAGCAAACAAATAGGAGACAATAAATATGTGTCCTGCCTGCAGCAAATTTTTAAAATGGTTTTACTGGCAACATAGAGTTCAATGTTATTGCTTAACTTTTTCAACTGCTTTAAACAAATGGCACAGATGATGGAGAACACAGTGGAGACTGAAAGTAGAATTGTTGTTTTAATATTCTTTCTTACTCATAAACTTGCTGTGCAGTAAATTATTAGTAAATTACATTTTCATAGGATCTCAGAGTTAAAAAGCACATAATTGACCTCAGAGGAATCCAGGTGATCTCATAGCACCAGACACCATGTGCTCTAGTAGCAATCACGTGTCCCGATGACTTAGGTTAGTCTTTCTGTACCACACACTTACTAATTATGAAACTTCAGTGTTCCTTTGTTGCTCTGGTTCTCAGCTTCCTCCTCTGGGATAATAGCAAAGCTTACCTTGCATTGGGAAGAGGAAGACAGATAGTGCACGTGAAATCACATGTGTAAGTCAGCACTCAATAAATAAGAGTTTATCATTATTACTATAGTAAGTGGCTACCATCTAAAATTGGATCTGAAAACAAAGTCAAATCACTAAATTCATGTAAGCATATTTGAATTTAGGTATAATTTAGACCTGACAATTCAGATATAATTTATTCACTGTGGTTCAAAATAAAGAGCCATTTATGAAGTTTTAGATAGAATATTGTGGATTGACATAGATACACTAATTTGTACAAAATAGATACCTAATAAGAACCTGCTGTATAAAATAAAATAAAATAAAATTCAAAAAAAAAAAACAAAACCAACAACAGCACTGTGTTAACATTTCTTTTGGATTTGGCATTTATCCACTGGGTGTGGAGGGAGAACCCAGTTCTTCCCCGCTCCACAAAAGCCTGCAGCAACTGCCCTGAATAAACTGCAGGAAGAAACCCCAGTGGCACCTCTGCCTTTCAGTTAATAGGTTTTAGGTTAACTGGGATTTAATCCCTGGAGTCTTAATTGCATTTAGAGCCTTCAGATCATTGTGATTATTTATACTACATAGAAGAATCATCAAAATATATTTATCGGGCTTCCCTGGTGGCGCAGTGGTTGAGAGTACGTCTGCCGATGCAGGGGACGCGGGTTCGTGCCCCGGTCCGGGAAGATCCTACATGCCGCGGAGCGGCTGGGCCCGTGAGCCATGGCTGCTGAGCCTGCGCGTCCGGAGCCTGTGCTCCGCAGCGGGAGAGGCCACAACAGTGAGAGGCCCGCGTACCGCAAAAAAAAAAAAAAAAAAAAAAAAGAAATATATATATATTTATCATTTATAAATAATTTAAAGATAGTTTTTTAGACAATAAAACCAACATCTAGGTAAATTCAGCTTGCTTTTATGGAAGTTTTCTCTACTGAAGAATTCTAAAAAAATGTTTTGCACATAAATTGCCCCCTTAAGTTTTAAAGTCTACCTAGTTTGGGCACTGAGTGCTCACCACCTTCATTTTAAATATATCTTACAAATCACCTCCAGAAAGACATGCAGAGAATACGAGGCTATCTCACAGAAAGCCATAGCTCCCTGCCCTTTCCTGGTAACAAGGTAGTTATTATTCCTTGCAGAGCTTATCTCAGGAAGAGGGTGTGAGGTGACCTGGAGTGGGACTTGCTAACTCCCAGGCCACTCAATGGCATTGTTTGCTGCTGCACTGGGCACTGCGGCAGCCTGTTAGCATCCTGCTCAGCTTTGAGTAGGGTCCACTGGAGAACCTAGTGGGAGTGACGTCATGTATCAGCCTGTACCAGCTAGTCCTCTCTGCAGCCCCACGTGTTGCCAGCCACACAAAGGAACAAGCCCTGCAGGGCGTGGCTGTAACCACTATCCTAAGGGCACGCTCCACAGGCTTCTAAGGGGGAAAGGTACCACCAGTCTGTTGGGTTTGTTATTCCCGTTGAGCTACACAGGAAATAACACCAACAGAAACAACACGTTCAAACCCAGAGGGCAGTCTGCTGTCGGCATTCATAAGCACACATCACACCGTTCTGTACCTCTGCACAGATGTTTACGAAGCACGTTGAAATACCCCCTTGCATTCCAATTAATTATTAGCCAACACTGAATAATCATTGTGAGAGGATAGAAGAGCAAGTGAAATATGAAGTGGTGCCAGTTTATTTTTAGAAAGGTATTTCTTTAAAGTGTCGATTGATGGGACAGGTGTTTAAAAGCGTTTGTCAGAGTCAATTCATAGGAACTCTCTTTCACGTGCAGGTTACAGCCAAAGAAGAAAAAAGCCTACACATTTTACAATTTCAATTGCAAAAAGTCATATTTTTGGACTTGTGTGGGTATTTGGAAATATTAAAGATTCTACCAGGTCCGTTTAAAGCTTTTAATGCTGTAAGATTTCAGACTCCCAGCAGACCTTCGCTCAGCATCCTCGCACTCCACGGGTGTCATCTGAGACATCTGAGAATGTTCGGGTGCATGTCCCACCAAAGCCCGAGGCTGCCCTGCTTGAACCACGAGGTCGCTGAACAGAAAACAAATCCTTTTCTGAAGAGCCTCCAAGAGGAGGATATTTCGGTTAATTTCAGCTCCCTGCCAGCTGAAAAGAATTCTTCGGTGCCCTGTGCTCTTCCCATGAAGGCTTCGTGTGGAGCACCGCTCAGTGACTCACCCTTCTAGGCAGCCAGTCATCCCTTCCATCTTTGAAGTTCTTTTGGATTTCATCAATGGCATGGAGGGATATTTTTAAAACAATGTAGTTTTTCAGGACTGCCAAAAGGCCTCCTCTAGTTGCAATGCTGACACTATCACAAACATAAATTATGATGGGGGAAAAAAAGGATCCTAAGCTAAAAATTTTGGAACTAAAATATACCTAACGAAAAAAAAAAAAGATACCTAACATTTGTTATCATTTCCAGAACTCAGGTCAATGGACAGAGATCAGTACCAAAATAACTTGCAAACTTCCAGGATAAATTCAGATAAATGATGGAGGATGAACAACTATGCAAAAGTAACATAATGCCTACAACAAAAAACTGGTCCAGTGGTTGTTTCAGTGAACTGGTGGCCTTGATAGCAGCAAGTGTTTGTTCTTATCAAACTGAAGCCAAAGATATTAGACTCCTCAGCTAAAAGTTGCTTTTTAGTGGTATTTGGAGGAGTGATGTACAAGCCTTTAAGACTATGGGAATATTTTCTATACTGAACACATAAAAAAATTCTTCTAAAATATTGGTTTAGACCTAAATTAGAAAAAAAGCAAGATATTAATAAAACAAATGATATAGCATTGTTCAGATATGTAAATGACAGGCCAGCATTAGATCTGGCTTCGATAAGAAAATATACTTCTGGGATTATCTTTTCAAAGTCTGGCAGTCCATTTATGAGCACCTGACCAAACACTAGACTCTCATGTAATTGAGTATTAGAAATGCCAATTTGGAGTATGTTTGATATTCTAGCAGGAAAATTAAAACAGTAGATTTTTAAAATAGCTAATATAAAGTTTAAAAATTACTGAATTTGTGTGCAAGAAGATCATCTACTGCCACAGTAATTCTAAACATTGCTCAGGTCCCAGATCCCTTTGATAATTTTATAAGAATGAGGGTTCTCTCCCCCCTAAGAAAAAAAATAGACTTAAAATTTTTCTTATGTAATTAAATCAGTGATTTGGAAGTTGATCTTAGTCTAGAAAATCATGGTAGCCTAAGAAAAGAAATGCCGAATTTATCTAAAATAGCTAGTCCATAATTTTCATTTGCGCTCTTTGGTCTAACAACACAGAAGCTCTAAAATAGCGTTTATCATTTGACTTTGTTTTGACCCCATGGGTTCCTCATATTACAGATAAGGAAATTGAGGCACAGAGAAGCTAAGAAACTTTGGCATGGTATTAAATCTGCTAAGGTAGAGCTGGGATACAAATCCAGGCAGCTGAGTCTAACACACTTCCCTTCCCACAGCATGTACTGTGGTTGAGAGTGCCCACATCTGTGCTCATAGCTACTCCATGACGTAAGTCTTATTAGCATCCCTCTTTTACAGATGTGGAGACTGAGGTACAGAGAGGTCAAGAAATTTGTCCAAGGTGACAGAGCCAGGATCCAAACTCAGCCAATCTGTTTGCAGAGGTGGGAGCTAAACCAAAACACTGTATTACGGACACAGATGCACACACAGAGAGACTCACAGACACACACACACACACACACACACACACTGCACACATGAATACACATTATACATGTTAGAGCAGTCAGGTAAGATGGGGATGCTCAAGACTAGTCAGATTATGAATGACTTTTTCCTTCATTTTTCTGAGTTTCAAAATTATTCTGAGTTTCAAGAATTACTTTTGCATAAACATGTTCAATGTTATTAAATTTTAACAAACCTGTTGATAGCTTAAGATAGGTTTTCCAGTCAAAGCTGCTAGCCTTATGAGACATGATTTTGGTGGCCTAAGGATGTAGTCTTGGGCGCATCCCAGGAGACAGCTCATGATCAGGTGTGGACATTAAGAGGTCGTCAGATGCTAGTAGGATTGAGTGGTCCTCTGACGAGTGAGAAGAGAGGCCCCAAACCCTGGGCTGCCCAAATCACAAGAGGGCAAGCCTGCTGCTCTAAGTAAACTCTTAAGATGAGCTGGGAGAGAAACTCTAAGTTTGGATTACTTCACAATTTTGCCTAAGGTTGGCTCTAGACAGGCCGTCACTAGCTATTCTCTTACTTCTATTAGGCCCACAGTCGGCAGGAAAGCAGCCCTGATTTCATCAAGCTTTAAAAGAATTTTTTAAAATGCAGATTCAGAGCCCCGTACCCACTGTTTTCCTCCCCTAAGTTTGAGAATGTGCATCTTTGACAAGGATCCTCCCCAGGGAACTACAATGCAGAGGTACAAGAACAATGCTTTGCAAGGTGTCTTCACAGGGTGAGGTTAGTGACCGACAGGAGGGAGATTTAAGATGAGGAAGAACATTAGCCATAGAACAAGAAAGCAGATGTTCTGGGAAATGGGACATTTAGCTTCTCCTCCCTCTCTTTTTCTCTAAGCCATTGAAGAGCCGCTCAAATTGATTACTTTGCCATTGGTTTGAATGGTTGCTTGATTTAATTTAGTGAATTGAACTTGAAGTTTGTGGGATGGGGGAGATTCGGTAACCTAATTGGGAAATAGATGTCTACTTACCATTTTGGCATTTTTACCTATTAACTGGTTAACAAACTGGTTTGGAAACTCTTCCAGCTAAGGCTACTTTAGGCTTTGTTTTAAAAAATTGGATAACTCTGTAAAAAGTTGTTGGGCTTTAAAAATGAACGGGACTCCTTGATTCCCAGATTTCCACTAAAAATACTGCTAAGTTAAACATAGGCTGTTGTCTGAATTTAAAATAAATATAGAGTGAAAAAGAATACTCCAGTTTGGATTCCTAAGAGGACCCTGAGTTTGCTTCACTAGCAATAGTATTTATATTTGTTGTTTATGGTTACTTTCTTAGTAACAGCTAGTTAAATGTGAATCTCAGATTTCATTTTTAGTTTTTGATTAGAATGTGGTCTTTTAGGGTTTAAACCTCTTTTCATTATGCAACTATATACTTTAAAAGTGATTCATTTTGATGCTCTGTTCAGCAGTTAGCACAAATGTTACTACATTAATTATTAATTATGACTACAATAGTAACTATTAACTTCAATAAGTAAAATAATTGATCCTTATTATATAGCATATTTAGTAAAAAATATTACTCAGTGGGGTGTGTGTATATGGAACAAGATGAAGATTTCCTACCTCGTCACAGTATTTCTCAGTTAAGATGGAAGTGCTCTTAATGAAATCTCATTGCATTGTTTGCTTGAAGACAAATCAGTAACCAGTAAGTTATTTCAGTGTCTCGAGTTTTCAGGATTATGTATCCATCTACTGCATAATATCCCTCTCCATGGATCCCAAGGTCATCCCCATCAGTGCATCCTTTGCACAAGCTATCTGTTCTCACAGTAAAAAAACCCCAGCCTTCATTTTTCTTTGTTTTCTCAGACGGTTTTATTTTTTCATTGCGAATTAATAATAAACTTTAATTAATTTAATGGTTTTTTTAAACATCTTTATTGGAGTATAATTGCTTTACAATGGTGTGTTAGTTTCTGCTTTATATTCTTTTGGAAATGTGACGCATTATCTCCAAATCACTGGGACCAACACAGTCCCCTCTTACGCTGGTCTCTGTGTCTAATGTCTCGTTGGTTTCTCCTGTACCCTTCTTACTTCCATTATGCCTATCAAGTTGGAGCAACCCATGACTTCACAGGCTCTGGTTCAACCTATCAAACATCCCATCCTTCCAGAATGCTGTTGGGCTCAGGATTCTGGGGGCTTCTTCCAACTACAAGCCCTGCATGCCCATCTTTAGCAGTAGTCATCATATTTTCAGAGTACCAACTTGTAAACTTGATTAGGCCTGAAGCTTAATCCATGTTGAAGTTTTCTGGGGACCCAGATCCAACCCGATAAGCTCTTACATACACACCCAGGACCTCATCCTCCTTGATCATCTTGGGCTTCAAGTACCATCTCCATTAGTGCCTTACTTGTGTGGAATCTCACCACAGTACTGCTAATCACACCATTTTTTTATCCAACAGTGGAAACACAGATTCATATTCTCCTAGCACACACTAAAGTAGCTGGTTTCAGTTCATGTTTAGGAAATTTGGTTAAAACTTAACTTGGTTATTTATCATCCTGTTCTTTAAAAAAAAAATCATTAGAGGGCTTCCCTGGTGGCACAGTGGTTGGGGGTCCGCCTGCTAATGCAGGGGATGCGGGTTCGTGCCCCGGTCCGGGAGGATCCCGCGTGCCGCGGAGCGGCTGGGCCCGTGAGTCATGGCCGCTGAGCCTGCGCGTCTGGAGCCTGTGCTCCGGCAACGGGAGAGGCCACAACAGTGAGAGGCCCGCGCACCGCAAAAAAAAAAAAAAAAAATCATTAGACACACTTTTAAAAAATCAGAGAATAGTCTTGCCTAATAAAGACAAAGGACATATTCTTGGTACTTTTTTTTGAGAGTTGCTAAAGCAAGAATACCTGCTGCCTTATGAACTGCTTGGAATTACTTTTGAACACCTCTCAACAGGGATTTTTGTCTGAAGCCTTGTCAGACAGAAAGGGATGGAGATGATGGAAATCATATGAATGGATGCAGTGCATCCACTAGAAATTGCCTCCTCTTCATTCCTGCACTGCCTATGTTGACATCACACATAAAACTGTCCTTTAGGAAGCAGAAAAAGCGAAGCTGAGAAAATGAGACAGCTCTCATGTCTTTATAAAATGTACCTAGGTGGCAATTACTGGCAAATAGTTTCTTGTTTGTCATGTATTAGGTTGAAATTTTGCTTGAATTGGTTCTCCCAGGAAATGAAAGATGTGTACTTCTTACCTGTTTGGGAAAGACAAGTTCTTACCAGAGATTATAATGCCTATCAGTGCTTTCATTTGTCTTCACAGGTAATGAGTGAATCTGTAACAATTATTGCTTACCATCAAAACATAAATTCCAATATTGCTTTAGTACTGGTATAACATTTGTTCTATAGCTTCCATTCAATATTGACTAGCCTATCGTAGTCCCTCAGTGAGACCTTTGTAAAAAGAAAAGTCATCCTCCTTCTCATTGTTTCACCTGAGTATTTGGCAAAAAGGTATAAGGTCCCACCGAGACTGATATCCATAGAGAAGCTGAATATTTCTGTTAGATTCCCTCACAAAGGCACCAAGAAAATATATCAGTTAGCTGTTACTGTGGCTTAAACAACATTTTTTCTAACAAGTCTGAGGGCCAGCTGGTGTTCAGTTGATCTATTTTGAACATATGGATAGTTCTGTGAGTGTCAGCTAGTGTCAGCTGACATTGATACAAGCTGGAAGTGGCTCTATTCCACCAACCTCTCACCTTCCTCCTAGGACCATGGGCTTGCCTGGGAGAGTTCTTCTCAAGATGGAAAAGGTAGAAGGATACAAGCCCAGTACACAAACACTCTTTCAAACCTCTTTCCTTATATTTGCTAACATCCCAATGGCTGAGGGCAAAGTCAAGGGGTGGGGCAGGTTTTTCCACTCCTGCTGGGAGGGCTCAGCAAATTTACATGGCAAAGAATGTGGATACACGGAGTGGGGAATTGGGGCTAAATGATGCATCCTTCCACAGAGAGATGGGACAGAGGGAAGCTCTAGGATTTCCAGTCCCTTTGTTTCAAATAACTAACAAAATTAAGAGTTCAACTATGAGGGAGGCCAAGGTCAGCCTTAGCACCTTCACAAATGTATAAGGAGAACATTCGCCTCTCAGATACCCATCAGTCTATGAAATGTACCTATTTCCTATCACGGGCCAAAGAGATATTTGTCTTTGTATAGAAAAAAAGTTCCAAATAGAAATCAACTCCCCTCCCTCCCTCCCTTCCTTCCTTCCTTCCTTCCTTCCTTCCTTCCTTCCTTCCTTCCTTCCTCTCTCCCTGCCTCTCTCCCTTCCTTCCTTCATCTTTCTTAAATTCTGATCTTTTGCGTATCTAGTTAATGAGGTCTCATTTGATGCTTATAGGTCTTTCCCACCCATGTCCCTTAGCATAAGTTTTAGGCATCTTAGAAGCTGTCTGGCTGATAGATTTACTGGTGCATCAAACCCATTGAGAAATGGCTTCAAGAGTTCCATCTTTTGCAATATTACTAATTCTAAAGTTAGTAGTTAATAGTTCACAAAAATAAATACTGATTCAGAAATGGGCTTGCTCATCAGGGAAATAAACATGGTAGCTTTTAGTCATAATTTATTTAGAAACCCTCCCATGTTATATTCAGAGATGAACTTTGAATTGAAGAAAAATTCAAGTATTCTTTTTCATATATTTTGAAAATATAATAGCCTTTGATGTATTTTGTGAGCTAGAATCTTTAAAAGCAAAATAAAGAATGACTTCTCTGGAGTTAGGAAGGCCCCAGTAAATCACCCAAAAAAAACAAAAACCGATTAGACACAAATGTGATTTCCCAGAAGGCATAACAACAACAACAAATTATTGTTCTTTGTACCAGACAGGATAGGAGTGTTCCTTGCTCTAGGCAAATGCCTGATGTGTAAATCCACATTGGCCAAGGGCATAAGGCCAGATGTAGGTCTGCATCCTCAGCAGTCATTCCAAAGGTAGTCATTTCTATTGGCTCTCAGCTCTTCGCTGACTTTGCACCCTTACTGGGCATTTCTTTGTTCTGAATTCTGGAATGAGATTTAGAATCTAATAGGTGACAAGGATATTGTCTGGACAAACAAGGCTCTTGTACGTGATAGGAAGAATGCTGAAGTTTATTGCCTTGTTTCATTCCTCCTATTTCTGAATCCGTGATGCTAAGGAGCTCTTATGTAAAATGCAGTATTCCTGCTTTCTACCAAGTGGGTAGGTTGTAGAAAAATAGAAACCTTATTAAGACTCATTTTCTTTGAAATTGACTTGTGGAAGAATATTTTTGAAAGAGGACTAAGCATTTAAACTTTCTAACAGAAGTTTGAAAATAATGCATTTTTAGTACTCAGAAATGAACATTTTGAGACTTTATGTCAACTTTCCCTGTATTGGAATGTATTTCTGGGGAGACACTTGCTTCTGCATTTTTTCCCCATGATTTACTTCAGTTGAAATTTCAGCCAGATACATTCTTTTTCTTCTTTGGCACATTATGCAAATTAACAGCAAAATTCAGTGACAAGAGGTAAAGGTCTCAGTGTTCAGCCGGTGCCACATCAGTAATAGAGTAAGGTAATTACAGAACTACTTGTAGCTACTATGACTGTGAATTCTCTACTATTCAGAGGAAAATCTTTTATGTACTCATCACTACAAGATTTATTCTTCCACTGATGTGTGGGAGATTGATGCATTTAACTGTCCTACTCATTGATGGGAGAAGCGCTCTCCTACAGAAATACATTTTTTTTTTACATTCATGTGACATTTAATCCTGACTTTATTTTTTTCTCCACTAAAATAATCTCTTGTAGATGGTCTTCTCTTCATCTGTATTATGAGTATGAACATCAGAATGGCTCAGTAAGCTGGAAGAGCAGACATATCTGTGTATAGAATTCCAGTGCCAAAAGAAAAATATCATTTATTGTTTTCTACTTTGGATAAATGAAAGCAATAGCAAAGTCATTGTCAAGAAGAGGGGGTGAATTAAATGATCTCTAAGTATTCTTTCAGCTAAAAAAAATGTTATGATTCTCATTTATTACAAGGAAATAGTAGTACTGAACTGGAATTATGAGCTCTGTGTTCAGTCAAGTTCCCTCACTGGATTGCGGTCTCATTTTGGAGGGATAATTCCCATTTGATCCTTTAGTCTTAAGCTATAATATGTCCTACAGTTGTCGTGTTTCAGTGAACAAACCAGAAAAAAGAATGACTGAATCATATGTAACTCTTGTTCAATCCAAGGGCAATAGCTTAGAATACTTAACTCATAGTTTAAAATAATTATTTTTGTCAAGGTCCAATTAAGTATTTTGTAGATATCATAATTATGGGAATCAAAAAAATGTATTTGTGTGAAACAAATGCCCTTCCTTACCAGACTTGCTATTAAAAGATGTTAGTCTCCTACTGAATGGTGATAATTTCTTCTTCTTGTCTCCTAAGAATACATTGAGAATGAAAGATTATAGGAATAGAATGTTCTCGTTTCAAAGACATCCACAATAGGCATTGATCCTAGTAATAACCGTGAATGTTCCATATTTAAATAATGGGTGGATTATGAAATATAATCGAAATATTTCATCATCCCAGGTTTTTCTTTGGAACATAATTCTCTGTGAAAATCAATTTCTTCTGTAAAAATTAATTTGGGTGATGGGACTTTCACAAGTTCCCTCAGAAAGTGTGCTTGGAACTTTTCCTGTGGTATACATGCTTGGATTTTTGTCATCAGATTTTCTTTTTATCACTCATTTTGACTTCCTGATTTTTAAAGTATTGGTACTATGTTTATCCTTGAGTGTAAAGGGGGGGCTTGAGAAAATTGATGTTTCAGGTTGGAACCTTGTTAGAAGGACAAGCACACATGTACTGATAGCAGCAAAATAAGGTTCAGATATAAAGTTTTAGAGAACTAACTATAAAGATGAAATCCACAGAAATCCAGAAGAAAATATCTTGAATACCTATATAATCGTGGATGTTTGAGGTAACCACCTCCAAGCACAACTTCAAAGACAGAAATTATAAAGGAAAATATTGATATATTTAACTACATAAATGTTTTAACACCTAATTTACTTGAAAGAGGATAAAGATAACCAAAAAGGAAATCACAAATTGAAAAAAATTTGCATAGACAAAGGGTTAATACATTTAATATATAAACAGCTCTTACAAGAGAACAAAAGGATGAACATAGCAATGTTAAATGTGTAGAAGACATTAATAGGTTGACATTCACTAATATAAATATGTCAAATAAACATGAAAAATTAACTTCACTACTCACCAAAGAAATGTAAATGAAAACAACCAAGGTACCATTTTCACCTATCAGAGTACTGTAAAAATGATAAAGTGCTCATACCCTGTGTTGTCACAGTGGAGGAGAAAAGTGTCCCCTTTTCACTCTTTGGTCAACATATAAATGTCTATAATATTTATTGAAAAGTTTTTTACTTTATCAAATACTTAAATTTATTTTTATATTTTTCACCCAATAATTAATACTTTTGGGAATCTGTCCTAAAGAAACAATCTAAATTTGAAATGATACATGTTCAAAATTTTTATCAAAGACAATAACTTAAATCTACCACAATAACTCATCATAATTATATAAATTTATAAATATATAAATTGTGTCCAATGACAAAATACTATGTACCCACTAAATCATGTTATAAGACAATATTTTTATTGGAACCTAGTCTCAATATTTTGCTAACCAAATAAGAGCAAGATAAACACAGTATGTATAATGTATTATCTTTGCAAAAACATAGACGTATGTTTTTGTATATGTATAGGTTAAAAATATATGTGTATTTTTAGAGATTGAAAGGTAGTACACTAAAATCAAATATTAGTTCCTGAATAGTAGGGTTATTTTTCCTCAGGTTTTCTTCTGTTTCTGTCTCACTGCAGCATACTCTTGTAGTTTAAAAATTATTAAGAGAAGCAGTTAAACATAGCTTAAACACAATTTTAGTAGCACAGGGAAATTATTTTATTAATGCTAGTTAAATGTAGATGAAAAATAGAACATTTTAGTGGCAGGAATATTTCCATTTTATTACATGTATAGAAAGCTGTTAAGAGTGTTTAGCTCTAAATATGGGGGTTATGAATGAATTTTATATCCTTTACTCTTTATTTCAAACTGTTTACAGTAAGCATTTTAGATTTTTATAATAAAAAACAAATTACTTTTAGGACTCCCTTCTAAACTTGTTTGCTTATTTTCATTCTCAAACTGTATGTCCGATATGGCTTCAACATTTCCACTCTATTTTCCAAACATTAAATTTGTCTTGAAATTCAGTTAAAAATTAGCAATGAGTTGAAGTTGTAGCATTTAAATTCCTCATCCCAAAATATAGTCCCTGTTCCCCAGTTCAAAGGAGTCCTTAATATTATAATTTCCACTGTGTGTAAGAGACATGTGTTTCCACTTTGTCATCATCTGGTCCAAAAGGAACTTTATTCTATTTTGCTGCTCTTTTCTGTACAAGGCATAAAGAAAGGTGTTAAGGGAGTGTTAAAGATAATGCAAGGTGTTAAGGAGAAGAGCCAGGGGAGAGAAGAACTCTTAATCTTTTCATCTGGTCCAGTTGGCAAAGTCTTTTGTCTTTAGCTATCATTTTTTTCATCAGTGACATGTAATCCACTTAACCATGGGAACAAGAATCACAGGTTTAGCCTGTGCTTGTCTGCAAACCTCCCCTTAAATACTGCTGAATAACTCTTTTTTCTTTCTCTTTTTCTTCTGTTGCAAACTGAACAGAGGCTCAGTCTTTAGAAACCATCCTTTACACCTCTTAATTAGCTACTTATTTCTGCATATGCCCCAAACCTAGCAGCTTAAAACAACATAACATTTTATTATTACCACAGTTTTTTGGGGTCAGTAATTTGAGAGATGCTGAGCTGGGTGCTTCTAGCTCAGAATTTCTCATGATATTACAATCCAGATATCCATCAAGACTGCATTCATGTGAAGACTTGACTAGAGCTGGAAGGTCCACTTCCAAGATGGCTCACCCACATGGCTGGCACATTGGTGCTGGCTCTTGGCAGGAAGCTTCAGTTCCTTGTCACGTGGTATTATCTATAGGATTGCTTAAGTATTCTCATGGCATGGGGGCTGTTTCACAAAGTGTGAATGATCCACAAGAGATTAAGATGAAAGCTATAATACCTTTTAGGATGGAGCCTCAAAAGTCATACAGTGTTACTTCTCAAATATCCTTTTGTTCACACAGACCAGCCCTGTTATGTATGGGACGGGGGGACTACATGAGGGAGTGAACCACAAGAGGTGAGGATCATTGCATGTCATTTTGGAGGCTGGCTCCTAGTAGAGGAGTCTGCCCTCTGACCCTCAATGATTCACATCCCTCTCACATGCTAAATACACTAACCCCCTTTGGTGGTCCCCCAAATTCTTATTCTATTATAACATCAGCTCAAAGTCCAAGATCTCATCATCTAAACCACGTGTATTAGTTTTCTCTTGCTGTGTAACAAATTAGACAAATATAACAGCTTAAAACACACCCATTTATTATCTTACAGTTCTGTAGGTGAGAAGCCTGAGCACAGAGGTCTGGGTTCTTAGCTCAGGAGCTCACAAGGCTGATATCAAAGTGTTATCCAGGGCTGCAGTCCTTATTTTGAGCTTGGGGTTTTCTTTCAAGCTCATTTATGTTGTTGGCAGAGTTCAGTTACTTGCTATTGATAGGCTGGGGTTCCTAGAGGCCACTGCCTTTCTGGGACATGTAGCTCTCTCCACAATATAGCAGTTTGCTCCTTCAAGGCTAGCAGAAGAGGTTCCCTGCTGCTTATTCTGACTTCTTTGACTCTGACATTTAGATCCAGACTTAAAATTTGGGGTGATCAGATCAGGCCTACCAGCAAAATTGCTATTTTCGTTAACTCAAAGTCAACTGATTAGCAATCTTAATTGTATCTGGAAAAATTCTTTTTGCCTTATAAAGTAACAAAATCAATGGAGCGGTATTCCATCATACTCACAGATTCCATCAACACTCAAAGAGTGAAAAGTGCACAAAGAGATGGGAATCTTAGAATTTGCCTTCGATACCAGGTCTAGGTGTAGGCAAGATAAATCTTTATTAGTTTTCTGTTATTCTGTAGTGAGTTACCCCCAAACTTAGCAGCACAAACAATAAGCATGACAAACAATGATGTAGCAATAAACATGATTAACTTCTCTCAGGATTTCAGAAAGCATCAGGATTTCAGAAAGGTCTTAGTTGGGTGATTCTGGATTGAGGTCTTTCATGAAGTTGCAGTCAAGAAGTCAGCCAGGGTTACAAACATCTGAAAGCTTGACTGGAGCTGGAGGATGTTCTTCTAAGGTGACTGACTCACATGATTGTCAACTTGGTATTGGCTCTTGGTGGGGGTGGGGTCTCCTTTCCTCTGCAGACAGGCTACTTCACCGGCTTCATGAATGTCTTTATGACATGGTGGCTGACTTCCAGTGGAGTGAGTGATCAAAGAGAACAAGGTGAAAGCAGTAATATCTTTTATGACCAAGCTTCAAAGAGTTATACACCATCACTTCTGTCAATTCTATTGGTCACAGAGGCCAATCTGATATAATGTAGGAGGGGCCATGAATACCACTAGGCAAGTATCTTTGGGGCTGTCTTTGAGGCTGGCTACTCCAACCTCAGTTAACAACAACAACGAACTAAACAAACACACTTATGTTGAGGAAAGAGATTTCTGAAATCTGTTCCTGTCTATTCAGGTTCTCATCTCTCTCTGTCTCTCTCTCAGACCTCTACAGTACCCTTATAACTTCTGGCCTTGTTTCCAGTGACATTCATTCCTTTTAAAACTCTTCAAAATGGTCCTGCTATAAAGCGTGGTACCTCCTACTTTCATAACCCTATAAGTAAAGTTCTTAACAAGGCACTCTAGGCAGTACTCTGTGCCTACATCTCTTGCTTTCCTTTTTGCTCTGCTCACCCTCCCATTTTTTTTTATGTTTCAGTCATGCTAAACCTCTTATTGGTTCCCCCAAAATACTAGGCTCTGTCATGTCTCCATTTGCCTTTGCCTATCCTGTTCTCCCTGCCAGAAATAAGAGTGACAAGTAGTAGTGACCATGCATTTCCTGAAAGCTGGGCAGCTACTGTGCTAAATCACATATTGAATAGTCCAGTTTCATTCTTACCACGATGTTATGTGGTTACTATTATTATCCTCATTCTACAAATGAGCAGTACTAACCCTGTATGCACAGTGGTTAAAAACACAGACTCTAGCGAGGAATTTGGAAGTTCTACCATAAACTTCTTTGTGATTTCCATGCAAATAGATTGAAAATACCAAGTTTTATTATTCTAATTTACTAACCAATTTTAGGTATGCCCAACCAAATCAAGTTGAATTTTATTTTTTTAAAATATGTGCATGAGTGTGTGTATGTATTGCAAGTGGAGAGTAGAGGGAGAAAGTGGCTAATCTGAACTTTGATTTTCCTTTCCTGTGACAAAGGAGGTTTGGGTATGTCAAATTGTTAAGTGATCAACACATTAATCTACTTAGATCTTCAGTATGGATAGAGGTATATTTTGTCCACTTCTCTCTTTCCAGACTTTTTTCCCCAGTGTCACAAGCAGCTTGCTTGCTTCATATTGCCAAGTAAATGTGTCAATTCCACATGTTTATGACCCAGACCATTAGAACACTGCCTAAATATTGTACTTTCAATATTGCTTGCTTTTAGCAATGAATCATAACACCCAGCCTAACTTAAAAGAATTCAACGTTATTCAACTTCAAATCATAACAAACTTAAGATTTACCAAAGAATTTTTAAACATTTTTTAAGCACTGGTCATTTAAGAAATGTTATGTTAAAAACAAAACAAATTTAAAAAATTGACAAGAGCACTATGAAACTTCAGGAACTACAGTGCGAACTCTCTTTTGTCTGGTTTAGTGCTCTCACAGAAAATTGAAAACTACCTTCATTTCTGTTTCCTTTAGTATTGGTAAAACCTCGCTGATTCTAATTCAGGAAATTTGACATTTAGGAAATCAGGCTGAAGCTCATCTTTTTACTGTCTAAACCAAGTAAATTAATAATGTAAATAATACAGATGAGTGCAGCTTGCAGGGACACTCATGCCTTTGGGCAGCACATATATATATAAAACAATGAGTTTAAAGGCGCAGTGCATTCCTACGTGAACTCTTTGACTTTATAAGTTATTCGTATTTTACTGGAAATATTAAACTTCATGTCTTTTTCTTGCTCTGGTACTTTTAAATTTTATATTTTTATTATCAAAGTTGTGCCTTAATAGCTTAAAATAGTATGAAACAAAACAGTTAAACCCCTGCTCTATACCACCCAATACTC
Organism: Globicephala melas; assembly: GCF_963455315.2. Taxonomy (NCBI): domain Eukaryota; kingdom Metazoa; phylum Chordata; class Mammalia; order Artiodactyla; family Delphinidae; genus Globicephala; species Globicephala melas. The sequence goes on along the minus strand of NC_083316.1, from coordinate 46,532,483 downwards.
TAGAGGTAATTTCTATTAAATAAAGATTGATTTCTGGAGAAAGCAATCTATACTCTAATATTTTTAATATTCTTGGATGATCATTTACTATAATAGGCTTACGTTGATGAGTCTTTTTTATCTTACTTTCCTCACCTGTCTTCTGTCAAAGGCATGAATTTAACACATTTTAGATTTTAAATAGTTATGTAGCTTCTTCTTTAGAGATGATATTTGTATCATTGCCTTCTTTTAAAAAGATTTTTGGTAATAGCCATCCTAATGGATGTGAAGTATCTCATTGTGGTTTTAATTTGCTTTATTCACTCTTAATCCCATCATTAACAGTTATTTATTTTTAACACTGGGATATATTTTCCATTTTTATGCATAATTTTTTTTAATTGGGGTCATTGGATATATGTAGTTGTAGTTTGGCAATCTGCATTTAACAGCATTAGAAGAGTACTCTCCTATGCCATTTAAAATTCTTTGTGAACATTATTTTTAGTGGGTGTAGAACCTTACAGTAGAGAAAGACATACTCAAATGTATGTGTGGGCCCATTTTCATTGAATATTGGCATACTGAAAAGAACAGATCTTAATGGAACTAGCAATCTTAATACTAAAAGCAGATTCTAGCCTCAGACAACAGGAGTGCTGTGGCTACAATGAAACAGGTGAGTTTTCATAACACCTTCTGTCATTACATTAACTTCTTTAAACAGTAAATTCACTTGATATTACAATAAACAAAGTTAAGAACAAGCATTAGGTAATTTAACCTATCAGATATCCAAAATCAGTCATCTTTCACTGGAGGTTTATTCTTTGTATAATTAGATGTCTTTTATTTTTTTAACAAAGGTTTTAAAATAAGAAAACTCTTCACGGATTAAACCGCCCAGATTTTATCTTTGAAAACATGTTCACAGTTCAGTTAAGCCTGGCTTTCCTCTGGATAATCACCCTTTAAAATGCTCACCAGTCGATCTTTAAAACATCCTGTTGATGGACTTCCCTGGTGACGCAGTGGTTAAGAATCCAGACGTGGGTTCAATCCCTGATCCGGGAAGATCCCACATGCTGCAGAGCAGCTAAGCCCATGTGCCGCAACTACTGAGCCTGCGCTCTACAGCCCATGAGCCACAACTAATGAGCCCTCATTCCACAACTACTGAAGCCTGTGCGCCTAGAGAAGAGAAGCCACTGCAATAAGAAGCATGCGCACTGCAAGGCAGAGTAGCCCCCACTCACTGCAACTAGAGAAAGCCTGCGCGCAGCAACGATGACCCAACGTGGCCAAAAATAATTAATAAAATAAATAAATTTATTTTTAAAAAAATCCTGTTGAGATCATTATCAAGATCTCAGTGATATATTATGAAATAAAATGCACTTATAATGGAATAATTGAACCTTCCTGCCCCATACAGGAGATACATTTTTATATTTATGGTATTCACACTAAGAAGTGGTGTTGAAAAGCCCAAAATATTATTTAATTTTACTGGTTTTGAGGCAGAGGAACTGGCACTGCCTTGATTTTTGTATAACTTGACGCAAGCAAATGCTTTCAGGAGGGACTTTCAGAGCAGACTTCTGTCAGATTTGCTATATGGAGTTACTGGGCTCAGGTTATAGAGGTTTTCCTGGTTGTCAGCCTGATTTAGGAATTATCAGTGCTCTCCAGGATTTTCTCCTAACACAGAGTGTGTAAGGGAAGAAATTCACACCTCAGGAAACCAGTAAAGTTTGATATTTGGGAGGTTTCAATGGTTCCCAACATTTCTGAGATACCATCTCATGAAGAGCTTCATTGGCAACAGCAAAGATGGTTCCTGTTAGCCCTTGAGCACAGCTAATAGTCTGACACTTAACCTTGTTTAATGATCCCAACTGTCCCTTTGCCTATGCTCATTGCCCCAGCACTCCCCAAAGCCCAAGACCATATCAGCTACAAGACCAGCCTGAGGAATGAGGTTGAGTCCAGGGCAGACACAGAAATCTACTTTACTCAATAACATCTTAGTATATTGTAGATACAACCTTGAGTTTACCTACTTCAGAGGACTGTGGGTGATGAAGTGTGGGATATTGTGGGAATGAAGATCTGAAGATCTTTTTCACTAGGAGAGGAGGGGGAGGGTACTTGTGGGGAGGAGGAAAGCGAAATCCCATTTTGAGAGTTTTCATGTTCTGAACACTAGAAAACACCTCCTTCTCATAACACTGAGTTGTATGTGAAAGGCAGCCCCGTTTTCAACTGGCTTTCCTTGAGGAACGTCATGTAGATGGATTTTCCTTCCTGTCTCTCACCTATGAAGTTCACGTTCATGTTCTCATGTCACCATCACTGTCAATGATTTTTTAATATTATGATGAATCATCCTAATGGATTAAGGCAGAGGTTGAAAATTGGCCCCCTTAGCAAAATTATGGATTTTATTTTAAAAATCCAGTGTTTTCAAAACAATCAGAGGAACTTACATAAAAATCAGATTTTCTGTTTCTCTTGAAAACAAAGCCAGTCTGGCAACACTCAACTCATGTTCCCATCTCCCAAGAGTGGTGCACGTTGAAAAGTAGCTCTTGCTTGGGGCTCCCTCTCTGGAGCCCCAGTGGAGTCCCCACCTGCTTACTTTATGCATTTGCATCCCTGCTTAATGCCTGAAGACATCTGAGTTTTCTACCCCTCATTTGGATTAGGGAATTTACCAGAAAAGGGACACACACACCCCCATACACTTTGAAGGGTCTTTCTCATGCAGAGCAGAGGACACCAAGCAAACATGTTCTGGTCGTAGGGGCAAGTCCCCTGAGAAGCAGTGAGGACAAATATCTTAGTGATTTACTCAATAATTCTGAAAAGTGAGAATTAAAGCAACTATATCATAATCATCTCTGGGGTTTGTTGACAACACATATGCAGGGCATCACCTCAAACCTAAGGGAATCAGAATTTCTGGGGGAAGAACCTGGCATCTGAACATTAAAGAAGTATCCCAGGTGATTCTCATGAAACAGAAAGCTTGAGAATTATTGAATTCTTCCTGGAGCTGACAGCTCTTCTGCTTGGCAGATCCAATTAGAAGGAACCGATGGGCCTTAGGAAATAATCTTAACTCACCAGTCCAGCAATGCTGAAGATGCAGAATTTTTTCCTTATCAAGAGCCAATCGATGCTGACTATTTTAAGTGAGTGTCGAGCATTAGATCAGGTACGAAAGTGAATACGGTAGATAAATATGCAGTTTTGTATGTAACAGAAAGAGGGTTATTTTTTTTCCTCATCATCATAAACAACAGGGAATCATTGAGCCATGATGTTTATTTTAGCTGCATTATTATTTTAACCCCTATCTTTAATGTGGAGTTAAAATATCACACATCTGCTTGCTTTCATTTCTAATATGTGGAAAGTTTTCAGCTTGACGTAATTAGCATGTAGACCGCGCTCCCTCCTGTAATCTCCCAGATGAGTCACTCCACCACGCCAGCACAGAACTGCTTCTAGGATCCTGTCTGCTAACCAGGCTTTGAAACCCAGAGGGAAAAACTTGTGTGTTTTCTTCAGAGGTAATAAATAAATGCAAAATTACCGTAAATATGCAGTTTTATTCACTCTAACTAAGTTTTACATAAAAACTGACAAAGCTGCACACAAATTGGATCTAGATTCAGGTTCTGTATCTACACAGCTAATGCACACATGAATTATTCAGTGAAATTTGCTTCAGTGGGTTTTTCTGAGTCATCTCTATGCGTGGCCAGTTTCAGATAATACATTAAACATTATGCATTATGGTCAAGTCACTATATATTGGTTCAAACTACATCCTGTGTTGGTAAATCTGTTAGAATTCAAGTTTGCGTTGTGGTTCACATACGTCATCTTTCCCTGCATGTGCCTATGTATTATAGTCATCAAACAAAGATATCTTCACCTCCTTGAGCTTCAGTATTCACAGTCGTTCACTGTGTTGGGGGCGTGCAGGTGAGAAAAGAGATCATTGCTATCCCTGCTGTAATTGCTGTGGATGGGAGAAGTACAAAGGAACCAGGACAATAAACAGGAGGGCTAGGGCAGGCTCCTTGAAGGAAGGGACCTCAGGGCTCAGACCTGAAAGGTGAGCAGAAGTTGCCGAAGGAAGAGAGAAAGGGAAGGCATCCATTTTCTATTGTTGGAGGATCACACCACTGCAGATTCCGTCACTCAAAAAAACACTTACTGGTAGCATCTTTAGGATTCTCTATGTATAGTATCATGTCATCTGCAAACAGTGACAGCTTTACTTCTTCTTTTCCAATTTGGATTCCTTTTATTTATTTTTCTTCTCTGATTGCTGTGGCTAAAAATTCCAAAACTATGTTGAATAATAGTGGTGAGAGTGGGCAATCTTGTCTTGTTCCTGATCTTAGTGGAAATGGTTTCCGTTTTTCACCATTGAGGACGATGTTGGCTGTGGGTTTGTCATATATGGACTTTATTATATTGAGGAAAGTTCCCTCTATGCCTACTTTCTGCAGGGTTTTTATCATAAATGGGTGCTGAATTTTGTAGAAAGCATTCTCTGCATCTATTGAGATGATCATATGGTTTTTCTCCTTCAATTTGTTAATACGGTGTATCACGTTGATTGATTTGCGTATATTGAAGAATCCTTGCATTCCTGGAATAAACCCCACCTGATCATGGTGTATGATCCTTTTAATGTGCTGTTGGATTCTGTTTGCTAGTATTTTGTTGAGGGTTTTTGCTTCTATGTTCATCAGTGATATTGGCCTGTAGTTTTCTTTCTTTGTGACATCTTTGTCTGGTTTTGGTATCAGGGTGATGGTGGCCTCGTAGAATGAGTTTGGGAATGTTCCTCCCTCTGCTATGTTTTGGAAGAGTTTGAGAAGGATAGGTGTTAGCTCTTCTCTAAATGTTTGATAGACTTCACCTGTGAAGCCATCTGGTCCTGGGCTTTTGTTCGTTGGAAGATTTTTAATCACAGTTTCAATTTCAGTGCTTGTGATTGGTCTGTTCATTTGGTAAAGTAGCAGCATACAAAATTAATGCACAGAAATCTCTGGCATTCCTATACACTAATGATGAAACATCTGAAAGTGAAATTAAGAAAACACTCCCATTTACCATTGCAACAAAGAAAATAAAATATCTAGGAATAAACCTACCTAAGGAGACAAAAGACCTGTATGCAGAAAATTATAAGACACTGATGAAAGAAATTAAAGATGATACAAATAGATGGAGAGATATACCATGTTGGATTGGAAGAATCAACCTTGTGAAAATGACTCTACTACCCAAAGCAATATACAGGTTCAATGCAATCCCTATCAAACTACCACTGGCATTTTTCACAGAACTAGAGCAAAAAATTTCACAATTTGTATGGAAACACAAGAGACACTGAATAGCCAAAGCAATCTTGAGAACGAAAAACGGAGCTGGAGGAATCAGGCTCCTTGACTTCAGACTATACTACAAAGCTACAGTAATCAAGACAGTATGTTACTGGCACAAAAACAGAAATATAGATCAACGGAACAGGATAGAAAGCCCAGAGATAAACCCACACACATATGGTCACCTTATCTTTTATGAAGGAAGCTAGAATACACAGTGGAGTAAAGACAGCCTCTTCAATAAGTGGTGCTGGGAAAACTGGACAGCTACATATAAAAGAATGAAATTAGAACACTCCCTAACACCATACACACAAAAAAACTCAAAATGGAGTAAAGACCTAAATGTAAGGCCAGATACTATCAAGCTCTTAGAGGAAAACAGGCAGAACACTCTATGACATAAATCACAGCAAGATCCTTTTTGACCCACCTCCTAGAGAAATCGAAATAAAAACAAAAATAAACAAATGGGACCTAATGAAACTTCAAAGCTTTTGCACAGCAAAGGAAACCATAAATAAGACCAAAAGACAACCCTCAGAATGGGAGAAAATATTTGTAAATGAAGCAACTGACAAAGGATTAATCTCCAAAATTTACAAGCAGCTAATGCAGCTCAATAACAAAAAACAAACAACCCAATCCAAAAATGGGCAGAAGACCTAAATAGACATTTCTCCAAAGAAGATATACAGATTGCCAACAAACACATGAAAGAATGCTCAACATCACTAATCATTAGAGAAATGTAAATCAAAACTTCAATGAGATATCTCACACTGGTCAGAATGGCCATCATCAAAAAATCTAGAAACAATAAATGCTGGAGCGGGTGTGGAGAAAAGGGAACACTCTTGCACTGCTGGTGGGAATATAAGTTTATACAGCCAATATGGAGAACAGTATGGAGGTTCCTTAAAAAACTACAAATAGAATTACCATATGATCCAGCAATCCCACTACTGGGCATATGCCTTGAGAAAACCATAATTCAAAAAGAGTCATGTACCACAATGTTCATTGCTGCTCTATTTACAATAGCCAGGACATGGAAACAACCTAAGTGTCCATCAACAGATGAATGGATAAAGAAGATGTGGCACATATATACAATGGAATATTACTCAGCCACAAAAAGGAAAGAAATTGAGATATTTGTAGTGAGGTGGATGGACCTAGAGTCTGTCATACAGAGTGAAGTAAATCAGAAATAGAAAAACAAATACTGTAAACTAACACATATATATGGAATCTAAGAGAAAAAAAAAAAGCTCATGAAGAACCTAGGGGTAAGACAGGAATAAAGACACAAACCTACTAGAGAATGGACTTGAGGATACGGGGAGGGGGAAGGGTAAGCTGGGACAAAGTGAGAGAGTGGCATGGACATATATGCACTACCAAGCGTAAAATAGATAGCTAGTGGGAAGCAGCCGCATAGCACAGGGAGATCAGCTCGGTGCTTTGTGACCACCTAGATGTGTGGGATAGGGAGGGTGGGAGGGAGGGAGACGCAAGAGGGAAGAGATATGGGAACATATGTATATGTATAACTGATTCACTTGTTATAAAGCAGAAACTAACACACCATTGTAAAGCAATTATACTCCAATAAAGATGTTTAAAAAAACACAAAAAAACACTTACAATCTCACAGTTTTCCTGGGTCAGGAGTCTGGCTCAGTCTTTCCTGGGTTTTATGTGCAGGGGCTCATGAAGCTGCAGTCAGGTGGTGACCAGGCACATTCATTTCTGGGGCTGAGGTCTTCTTCTCAAGCTCCTTCAGGTTGCTGGCAGAATTGAGCTCCTTGCAGTTTTAGGACTTACGCCCCCGCTTTCTTGCTGGCTGTCGGCCAGGGCTGTTCTCAGGTGCTGTAGGCCGTTGGCACTTCCTCACCCTCTCACAGGCCTTCCTACAACACGGCAGCTCACCTCTTCAAGACCAGCAGACCAACGTCTCGCTTCAGAAAGGGCCCACTTCCTCTTTTAAGAACTTGCTTCTGATTAAGTCAGGTTCACCTAAGATAATCAACAGATTTGGGACCCTGAATTCCATTTGCAAAATCCCTTCACCTTCTCCAAATACTGTAACCTAACCATGGGCGTGACATCTCATGTTCATAGATCTGGCCCACATTTGAGCGAAGGGGACTATATAGGACATGGATATAAAGAGATGGGAATCTTGGGGGCCATCTGAAAATCGTGCCTACCACGGGGAAGGATATTCCTGGCAGAAAGAACCAAGTATATGAAAGAAACCTAAATGAAAGCATGGCATTTAATGGTGTCTGAGGGTAAGCCTGTAGTGCTGACCAGGGGAGCCCAAGCAGGTCAAGCTAAGAAATGTGGACTTTATCCTCAGAGTATAGAGAAACCACTGCTGGGTTTAACTTCCCATGCACGCATACGATAGTATGCAACCAGTGAAGTACCTGTTTTCAAAGAGTATCTGAAATAGTGTAATATGGAAAACTTTATACGATAAAAATTGAAAAATCAGGATAGATGTTTATATTACATAGTATCCATTTTGGAAATGTCTATGCATATTTTAAAAGACTAGAAGTAAATACAGCCATCTGTTAGCCATGGATCTGGGTGGGGAATTATGGATGTTAGCTATTTCTGGGTGGGGAATTATGAATGATTTAGAGATTCCTTGTCCTTTTTCTCATTTCTAAAATTCTGCACAATAAACATGTATTTCTTTTATAATAATAATTAATTTAAAATCTACTTGTGGTACTTGCAAAAACAAATGAATCCGAACACAGTTCTCTTCGAAGTTGGTTGAGAATTTGGTGCTCCAGATGTTTTGATAGGTGGCAAAGCAAGGTCAGGAATTAGCTGCACATGAGCTGTACGAAGCTGAGGACCAGTCAGTGGAAATGAAGTCCACGGTCAGCCAAGGGTGACAAGTATACCAGACCTACCCAGGTTTGTCTCATGACTAAACAATGGGCAGGAAACTCGGTCTCTAAGTTCTGGGGGTATTGAAGCAAGCAACCTCCCTCTACCTCAGTTTCCTTATGTCTAAAAATGCAGGCGAGTGAGATTCTGTTCTTGTCCCAGGACTCCATTGCAAGTAATACACAAGTGGCCTGAACTTCACCTATCAATCAAGTCCCCTTCTTCCTGGAGGAGTTATTTAAACAGTTCTGCTTACCAAGCACCCACTGAACATGGATGAGCTCAGAGTCAGGGTGAGATGCTGGAGGTGTCAAGTGCTATTTTATAAATGGCATCACCTGTGTCATATTGCCAAGTCCATTCCAACTTTCAGAGGTGCTCATTTGGGAAGAGTCCTTTGAGAGCCAGATGGGAATTTGGAAATAAGTAACATTGACAACAAAATCCTTCAGACACATCTTCAAGTTTCAAGAGAGCAGTTAACAGAAAAGAAACATGTATTTTTAGAAGTTGTTTGGGAGGTGAAAGGATTTTTCGTGGGTGGGGGAAGGAGAGCAGAGATTGGGTAGAAGAGATTGTTTTCCTTGGCACTGCAATATCTCAGGGATCTTTGAGTCAAAATATAATGAAATGAGACTTTGCATCGCTCTTGCTTCGAAACAATGAAAAGCAAGTACACTAGAAGATGAATTGGTCACCGAATAGACCACATTTCTAATAGATGGCAAGATGGCTAAAATAAAAACTCTCGAAATACATATTTTAAAATTAGATTTCTGACCTTCGATAGGGCTTATCATGCTATTTATACTTGTAGCAGAAGGAGCTGATTTTTCAGTAGTTGCCTCATCAAAGACATGACTCACATTTCCTTAAGCATTTACACCATATGTTTCCTGAGGTATAAAAAAAAAAAAAACAACGAAGGTTTTTCTTTTTTCTATGCAATTAGTGAGATGTGAACAAAAAGTTAGAAGAAATCATTTAAAAAGTATACTTCTGGGGGCATACAGTTTACAAATGTTGATTTCTAGAAATTGAAATTCTATTAACTCTGTGGCCAATGTAGCCATTTGGTAGATTTATGAATATAAATTAGAAGTAATCATTGTGATTCTAGTTTTACCACTAAGAAAAAAGACAGAATTCAGAGTTTAGCAATGAAACACAGATACTACTGAAACTCACTTAATATTCAGAAATGTGAATTGGAGGTAAGAAAGCCTTTGTTACACAAACTGAAAAGAATCATTTTAACATTTAAAAAGAAAAATATTACTTTAATTAACATTTAGTGACATTTTTGCATGTGTACAAGCTGTGACTGTAAGATAATGGTTCATACTATTTTGTGGCCAGTGGAAATTAAAACGATTTTATTTTTATAATTATTGACAACAGGGACCATTTTAATCAAATATCTTTGCACAATACAATATAGTTGTTACAAAACTCCTAGGAAATGTATATTTTATTTAAGAGATGGGGAAGTACATATAGAGAAAATCATTAATATATGAAAATCAGGGTCCCAACTAAGGAATCCCTAGTTTCCCACGTGGTGCCCGAATCACTTGACATTTTATTCCGTGACTATATTTTTAGGGCAGTAGATTTAGGCATAGAAAACAGGTTCCACACATGTAATAAATTTATGTCTTAAGGAGGTGCAATGTTTCCTGTAACCCTTACTTGCCCCTGGATTGCCCTGTGCTAGGCTGTTCCTACCTCTGACATTACCTGGCTTTGGAAAGGTATTGCCATCCTTCCAGTCACGAAGGTCAGAAACCTGCCCATCACCCTTAACTCCTCCTTATACTCTCTACCTAATCGTCCCCCAAGTCCTTTGACTTCTACTTTCTCAGTATCTCACAGATATATTCTCTCTCTCAACTTTATTTTTTTTTGAGCAGTTTTAGGTTGATAGCAAAATTGAGTGGGAGATACTGAGATTTCCCACATATCCCCTGCCCGCTGACAGAATAGCTTCCGCTATTATCAACCTCCCCTACCACAGTGGCCCATTTGTTATAACTGATGAACCTACACATCATCACCCACTCTTCATTTAAGTCTACTCTTCATTTAAGTCTCAGCTCTGAGTATACGTCTTCTCCTTTAGGATGTACTCTTTGTCCCTTTAGCATCTTGGAACTAGGGCTTCTCTGTTATCCTGGCATCCTGTGCATCCCTCTGTCGTAGCTTTTATTTCATTGAATTGTAATCATGTATTCACCAGGATAGTCTTTCTTTTTTTTGCGGTATGCGGGCCTCTCACTGTTGTGGCCTCTCCCGTTGCGGAGCACAGGCTCCGGACGCACGGGCTCAGCGGCCATGGCTCACGGGCCCAGCCACTCCGCGGCATGTGGGATCCTCCCGGACCGGGGCACGAACCCGTGTCCCCTGAATTGGCAGGTGGACTCTTAACCACTGCACCGCCAGGGAAGCCCAGTCTTTCTTTTCTAGCAGAGTAGATTTTGTATGGCCAGGGACCCCAACACACTGGCCAGATCCTAGCGCTGTGTCCGGAACACGATAGTCATTTCACAATAGCTGACGACTGAGTGAGTATATGCAATGAAAACAGCCACCTGCCTGAACATTAGGGAATATAAAATTAATATATTATTATGTAATATATTATATAAATAAATATATAATAATTATATATAGATAATTGAATATTACAATAAAATTAAGCTTAACTCTGACACTTTCTGTAATATCTCTGTGTCCGTTAGAAATGCTTTTGCCTGCAAGAAAACCCTACTAACAGTCTTTTAAACAAATAAGGAAGTCTGAAAAGAGCTGCTGGCCTTGGGTCAGTACAGTGGTAGGGCCGGAATCTCCGTGCTTCTCTTGGCTTTTCTCTAATGATCACAAAATGGCTGCAGCTCCAGTCATCACATCCTCTTTCAATTCAAGAAGGAGAAAGGCAGCAATAACCACTTCTGTCTCCTTTATCAGGAAAGCAAAGTTATTCTGGAAATATCCACCATTCTTTCAGTTATTTCTCTTTGGCTAGAACTATATCAAGAGGTCAGCCCAACTGTAAGAGAAGCTAAGGAAATTAGTGTTTAGCATTTCCAGCCTCAATATTGGAAGTGAGTAAGAGATGGTAGTTTGGGAATAGGTGTGGGATTAGGCAGCCAACAGTGTCCACTACACCTTAGGACAAACCATGATATTTCTTTTACCCTTTGGTTCCTCTTTTCAGAGTGAAGAATTAAAATGAATGATCTTTCTTCCAAAATCAACTTTCTCTCATTCTACAATTCCTGTATATTGTCTTGTCCATCATGGAATTACCTTCTACATCTGAGAGTTAATCCAAGTCTTTCCCTGATACTTTACATTTAGAGAAAGCCCTGTCTAAGGAAGAAGCCCATCCTTTTTTAAGAGCTCCTTTGTTATAATCTTTCCGTGAAAAAGCCTGAACGGTACACACCAGATTTCCTGCCTCTGACCTCACCAATCCCTTTGCTGTGTGGCAGCCCCTGAGACCATTTATGACCGTTACCATGGCTTCTCTGAATCTGCTCTTTCCCAGGCTAAAATTCTACTTGCTCCAATAGTTTTACAGATAATCCCATTTTGTACTCTCACCACCCTGGTCAGCTGACACCAGACATATTCTCTTCATTTACTTACGATTCATTGAATAAATATTAATGAGTTTAAGCCATGTGCCAGCACTGTTCTGGAGACTGGTGATCTAGCAGACAACAAGGCAAAGAAGGCCTCTTCTTTCATGGAGCTTCCAGAGGAGTAGTAGAGGGAGGCAGAAGATAAACTGCACGCATGCACACACACACGTGCGCACATGTACACACGTGCATGCACACGCGCGCGGACACATACACGTGCACACATATACACACACACACACACACATGCATGCGCAGACACGCACACACATATACACACACGCACACACTTACACACACACTTATACAGACATACACACACACCATCATTCAGATAATCAGTGCCAAGATAAAAATGACACAGGGATGAATGGGAAAGGGAGAAGGGGTGTGTGTGTGTGTGTGTGTGTGTGTGTGTGTGTGTGTGTGTGTGTGCGTGTGCTTTATATTTGGTCATCAGGGAAGGCATCTCCAAGATGTGGTTGAGGAGAAGTAATCTGCAAGGAAAATGAAGAGCTTTTGATGCAGAGGAAGCTGTAAGAGAAAGGTCCTGAGTGGAATGAGCTAGGCCTGATAGAGGAACAAAGATACTCAGAGGAGGAGAGTTTGGGGGATGAGCCTGATAAAGTATTATAGAGATCCCATCATACAAGATACTGAGGCCAGGACATGAATTTAGACCATATTCAATTGTACTTCAGTATCATCTGAAAATGTGTCTGGACAAAACTGAACACACAGCTGCACGTACAGTGTGAAGGGAGCAGTCAAGTGTACAGCGTCTCCTTATACTGGGCGCTGCATTTCTATTAATGCACGCTAGGATTCAGTGACTTTTTTGGAAGCCATTCTCATCCCCACTGTGATTTCCTGTGCACTCTTTGACGTCCACCGCTCACATGTCTGAATATTACTTGAACAAGAGAAGCTGTAGGTGTATGTGATGCAAGGAGTTATTAAAATGATTCATATCACACTTCCACCATATGAAAAATAATATAGAGTCAAAAGCAACCCAGCTTGGGGAAGCCTAAATCACATACTTGAAATTCAGTCAGGCATTGAAATGAGGTAATCTAGTCCTGAAAAATGCATTCCTTGAGAGCTTTCCTCCTAAAGCAGAATTGAAGGATAAGAACGAAATGAAGTCTAAGCAGCGCCCCCCAAACAGAAAAGATTAAAAAATTGATAACTCCAACCAGTCAGGAACTGGGGGGAGGAAAAGAGTTATTGGTACTGAAGTGGACACGCGCCAATTAAATGTTGGGTTTCCACCTTCCAGGGACCCCAATTGTCTCTCCTCCAGCAGCCTTGGGTTTCTCTCTGGACTGTGCAAGTCAGGCCTCAGAGCTGACAGCTCTGGTGACTATGAGCTCCATTTTCCTGCCAAGCTGCAAGCATAGGTGCTCTCCAAGGCAGCCTGTGAGCCCCTTCCCTCCTCTGGCTCCACTCCTGCCCTGCACACTGCATCTGCCATTCGGTAACTCGGGCAGCAGGGATGCTGAGGACTCTCCTCTCCCATATGGCACTGAGTTTCGTTTCATCCTTTTCCTCTTTCCTATCAGTAGGTATTCTGGAAGACAGTTTTATGATGACACTCACAGCTAGCATTAAAACCAGATAAAAATAAAACAGGATGTCGATAAAGAACTAATGATGTGTGTCTGTGTAAATGTATAATAATAATAAAAAAAAGAGATGTCTGTTTGCAAAGGTACCATTTTAAAGTCATGGGGCTTTAAGTGAAGCTGCTTTATAAACGGACCAACATATGTGAATGTTTGCCTACGTCTCTCAGCCATGAAAATCTCCCTGTAGACAGTGGGCTCTGAGGTGAAAGGCACGCTATGGGTACTAAATAGTTCACCAGAACACCTTCGCTAAGTGCTAACCTAACTACTTTCATGACAGAAGTTTCGGGAGGACAGCTGACAGCAATTTAGGGGGCATGGAAAGAAATTGTTAAACAGGCTGGTAATGTGGCATTTCCTAAAGTCTGGGTTCAAAAACCAAGGGCAAACGACAAAGTCCTACTCTATAGCACAGGGAACTATATTCAGTGTCCTGTGATAAACCATAATGGGGAAAAATATGAAAACTATACATATACTTTATATATATAAATATATGTATATAAGTCACTCTGCTGTATGGCACAAATTAACACAACATTGTAAATCAACTACAATAAAATTTTAAATTAAAAAAAATTTTTTTTAAATCAAAAAAAAAGCAGGACTTCCCCTGTGGCGCAGTGGTTAAGAATCCGCCTGCCAATGCACAGGGACACAGGTTCGATCCCTGGTCCAGGAAGATCCCACATGCCAAGGAGCGACTAAGCTCGTGCGCCACAACTACTGAGCCTGTGCTCTAGAGCCCATGAACCACAACTACTGACCCCATGAGTCGCAACTACTGAGCCCGCGAGCCTAGAGCCTGTGTTCCACAACAAGAGGAGCCACCGCAATGAGAAGCCCGCGCGCCACAATGAAGAGTAGCCCCTGCTCGCCAGAACTAGAGAAAGCCCGCGCACAGCTACTAAGACCCAACAGGGTCAAAAATAAAAAAAAAAAAAAAAAAAAAAACAAGGGCAACTAGAAAGAGGAATCAATGCTAGCCTTGTAGGAAAGAAGTAGATGCCCAGCATGGAGATAGAGAAATGCCTGGAAGGATTTAGGTGAGAATGGTGTTGTCAGTAATGACCTTGGTTTAGGGTCTGTACAGTGTGGTGGAAAGACCCTTGCACTGGAGGGCAGGAATCCCTCATGGCTCCTCTCCTGACAAGCTGAATGATATTTCTTACCCTCTTTGAATCTCCTCTCTTCTGTGTTAAGTAAGGGGCTAGTCCTGGTCAGGTGTAGTTCAAACTATATGCTACATAATTTATGGGTTCTGTGGTGAGGGGTGGTATGCTTTGGGATGGGTGGTGAAGGGGAGTTGTGAGCAGGTGAGGCTTCAGACTCTCTCCCACTCTCCCCACCCCCCTTTTCAATCAGAACAGCTCGACTTTTACCTCATTATACACTGAGTTCTTTGTAAGATCCTAGTTTAAAAAAACAACTTTCAATACTTAAAAAAAAAATAAAGCTTGTAGACGTCTAGATATTGAGTAAGATTCCTTCCAACTCTAAAATATGATGCTTCTAACACTCTAATTAAAGTATGTAAATGATGTACAACTATCTATGGGTGTTAGCAAATTGTCAGTATTACTGAGCAGTGATAGTAACACTGAAGTAAGAGGATGGATACTAGCAAGAACAACCTCTCAATGAGCAATGCATCTTGATAAGCTGTGGATAATGTATCGTGCAGACAATGAGCACATTTATTATTTTTATTTTTCAACAAAAGATTGGTGGACATTCATCTGTCAGGAGCTATGGAGTTCTATCTGTGCTTGCCGCGACTACGTGGGAATTCTAGAATCTGCTGGTGTGTCCCTGAGTGCAAAAGCAATTTTTTTGAACTTTTCAAAGGTTGTTTGTTTGTTTTTTTTTTTTCTGACGGTCTGGAAAAAAATCTCATAATTAATGTTAAACACTCAAATATTTAGGTACTGATTTTTATTTTATTTTATTTTACTGGAGTTTAATTGCTTCACAAGGTTGTGTTCGTTTCTGCTATACAATGAAGTGAATCAGCCGTATGTATACCTATATCCTCTCCCTCTTGGACCTCCCTCCCACCCCTCCCCCATCCCACCCATCTAGGTCGTCACAGAGCACGGAGCTGAGCTTCCTGTGCTTTATAGCATGTTCCTACTAGCTAGCTATTTTACACATGGTAGTGTATATATGTCAGCCCTAATCTTCCAGTTCGTCCTACCTCCCTTCCCCGTCCCGTGTCCACATGTCCGTTCTCTATATCTACATCTCTATTCCTGCCCTGCAAATAGGTTCATCTGTACCATTTTTCTAGATTCCACATATATGCGTTAATATGCAATATTTGTTTTTCTCTTTCTGGCTTACTTCACTCTGTATGACAGACTCTAGGTCCATCCACATCTCTACAAATGACCCAATTTCTTTCCTTTTTATGGCTGAGTAATATTCCACTGTATATATGTACCGCATCTTCTTTATCCATTAATCTGTCATTGGACATTTAGGTTGTTTCTGTGTCCTGGCTATTGTAAATAGTGCTGTGATGAACATTGGGGCACATGTGTCCTTTTGAGTTATGGTTTTCTCAGGGTATATGCCCAGTAGTGGGATTGCTGGGTCATATAGTAGTTCTATATTTAGTTTTTTAAGGAACCTCCATACTGTTCTCCATAGTGGCTGTATCAATTTACATTCCCACCAACAGTGCAAGAGGGTTCCCTTTTCTCCACACCCTCTCCAGCATTCATTGTTTGTAGACTTTTTCATCATGGCCATTCTGACCAGTGTGAGGTGATACCTAGTTTTAGTTTTGATTTGCATTTCTCTAATGATTAGTGATGTGATTTCTCTAATAATTAGGTATTGATTTAAAGCCCATAATATGTGCTCAGGTGTGGAAAGAGACTCATTCATCATTTAGCAAATGTTTCCTGAGTCCCTAGCATGGAACAGGCATATTCTCAGCGCTTGGATTCATCATGAAACAAAACAGACAACACACATCCCAGCCCAAGGGGAGCACCCATTCCAGATGGTAGGTTAAAGACTTAGACACACGGGATATGTCTCTTTCTTGCAAGAAGCTTAGAGTCCAGCTGGGAAAATGAAATGTCAAGGCATACAACAATTAGAGACTGAAATAGGTAGTGTGGACCCCAAGTGCTACAGTAGTTTCAGAGGAGGCAGATAGTTGGACTTGGGTAGACCTTGGACGGGGAGTAGAATTAGATAGCCCTGGACTTAGTGCCTGGTACACAGTAGTACTCGCTCAAGTGTGGTTGAGTAAATAAGAAACCAGAACTGACTGGCTAGGCGGTTCCCACACTGAGGTAGTAGGAAAGTAATCTGGGGGAGTTAGAATGAGCCTAGGTGAGGGAAGCCTTGAATTCCAGGTAAAGGTTTTGGATTCGTGTGTGGGGACAAAGGTTGAACATAACACATAGAAGCAAGGGTTTGAATCTGTCCCCAGAAAGGCTGTTGCAGGCAGGGGTTCTGGAAACAGGGACACCTGTCAAGAGCTTTTCCTATAGGGCATCTGTGAGGACATGATGGCCTTGGTTTAGCAGAGGCAGATAGCAGAACAAGGGACAGAAGTGTGAAACAATCGTCTTGGGACATAGGGTATACTGAGAGGGAGAGGGAATGAAGAAGTGAGGTGGGAGTCTCAGGTTTTGGGGGTGAAGAAGCTACTTTCTGTTTGAGAGGAAATGATGCTCACAGGTCCCGGGTGTGAGTCCTGGGGCTACCACTAGAAGTGTATGACCTTCAGCAAACTACTTAACTTCTCAGTGCCTCAGTCTCCCCATCTGTAAGATGGGAATGAAGACATAGCATCTATTTTAAAGCATAGGAGTTTGTAAGAAGTAAACGGGACATTGAGAATGTCCAGCAGAGGCCCAGAGGGGAAGAGAGGCAAAGATGGACTGAGAGGGTAGGGTCTCTTTCTGTGCCACCCCATTCCCCGCTCTGCACTGAGAGCACGTGTGAGGTCACTGAGTCACATCTGCCGCCCTGCAGTCAGGGGCAGTGTTCCTCTGGAGACTCCTGACTTTACGTGGAGAGCATGGGAGGGCAGGGGTCTGCTGTTCCCACATCCAACTTGGTGCAGTGCCTTCTACACAGTAGATGCTAAGAAGGATGGCAGAGCCAGGATTCAAACATTTATCTAGTGAATAGTGCCAATGACAGGTGTGGGGACAATGAGATAGTGTCCTGAGGACACTCCAGAGTTAGTAGAGAGTGGGAGTTTGAGTCTGGATTGAAACTCTGGTCTTCTGGATTCTGACATGCTGCTGGGTTTCACGTAGCTGCTACTTTGTGTTCTGTGACAGATAGATTTGCAAAATACTGAGATGGTCGCTTGACTTGGGAGAAGAGTGGGAGCAGCAAAGGTGGTTCCCTTTGGAGGAGAGACTGTGATTCTGGGAGTGCGGCGCCCAGAGCATCTCCTCCTCATGTCCCCCATCCACGCTGACCTGGCGGGCCTGGGGCCTCCTTCCAAGGACAGGCCAAGGAGGCACGGAGGTTCTTGCAGTGGTCTCCACCTCAGGAAGGGAACAAAGCTTCTGGTAGGTTTTCCTGGAACATGCCTAGTGCTTCCCTTCACAGTCCAGGAAATCTGTCACTGCTTCTGGGCTCTGCTCCAGTCTCATTTTTTATGTGTTGTGCAAGAAATATGATGTTACATTCCTGTGTCCACCTTCTATCTTTGCTGCTTTTTATCTAAAATACCTGTAACAGCCTGCCACCCCTGAACCCCACTCGCAGCCGTCTCTCCCTTTGTGATTAAGGAAACCCCTGGTGCTAATTCAGCACTTACACACTAATACATCTTAAAGTGGTCAGCAAGGTGCTTTTGTGAAGAGCATTTCGTTTGGTTCTCACTGCAACCCTTCTAATTACTGAGGATTGTTGTTCAGTACTCATTGTGCATATTAAGAAAGTAAGCCCCACCCAAGGGGATTTCTAGAGTGATGTAAATGTTCTATGTCCTGCTAAGGGTATTGGTTACACTTATATGTGTATTTGTCAAATTTGATCAAACGGTACATTTAACACCTATGCATTTCACTATGTGTAAATTATATCTCAATTTCTTCAAAAAAGTAAAGAAGTTATACCTGGAAAGATTCACTGAATTGCCAAATCTCACGAAGCTAGAAATCAAGTTGAAAGACTTTTTATTTGTGGCATCTGTTGGGACTTCTAAGGAGTGTGAACCTGACAAACAGGACACTTCTCTTTGCTTCCTGGAATGCCTCCTTAGTGGAAGCGTAAAATAGAAATCACAGATGATGGATGGTCCTTGAGGGTGTGTGTAGGGGGAAGATAGATGAGAGAGGCAAGGTGCCTCTGAGTGGGAGAGAAACTAAGGAGGAACCAGGGTGTACAATGGGAATTTTATCATGGATCTGTCCAGTGTCACTCCGTTTCCCCATGTCAACAGAAAACACTTAGCACCATCTGGTTCAGTCCTGTCTCTTCTCTCTCTCTCTCTGTCTCTCTCTCTCTCTCTCTCTCTCTCCCCCTCCCTCCCTCCCTCCCTCTGTCCCTCCCCACCCCCCCTTTCTGCCTGTCTGTCTGTCTTTCCCTCCTTCCCCATAGATTCAGGGCAAGGTAAGAGTCAGACTTGAGACTTCAAACCAATTCTCTTGTTTACACTCTGCCTTTTAATCTATTTATAATATGCTCAGACTCGCCATCTACATGTTCACATCCTTGGTAGAAGAGATTATTTCCTATACCTCTTTGTATTTACGTCTCAGCACCAAAATGATCTAAACCATTATTTTCTTATTATACCTTCTATTTTTTTCTCACTTCAAAGAAATACATATTCATTGCAGATAACTGAGGAGATACTGATAAGCTAGGAAAACAATAATATCAGAAATGAGGGCTATCATTTAGAACAGTCACATAAATCATAAATAATGTGCTCTCCGTGTTACAACAGTGCCACTGATGATTGTTGTAATGATGGTGATGACTAACACTTATACCTGACTGTGTGCAAGGCACTGTTCTAAGCATTTATATATCTTAAATTGTAATCTTCACAACAACCCCAAGAGGTATTATTATTTCCCCCTTCCTTTTTATTTTATTTTATATTATTATATAGATGAGGAATCCAAGCAGAGATGTTAATTGTCCTGGTCATGGTCACATGACAGAAAGTGGCGAAGGTGGGATATGAGAGCTGGGCTCTAGCTTTAAGGGTGCAAGTAAATTTCAACTTTGTAGCAGCCCTAGGTGATAGAGACTGTCTTCCTTTATGTTTTCCTTTTCTAGATTTTTTTCTAGAATAACTCAGGTGGTTAGTGGCAGAGTAGATTTCAAACACAGTAGTATCTACTGTGAGCAGAAGCTCCTAACCACAAAGCTTGTAAACAGACTCCAGCAGATAATCACTGTTGACCTTTATATAAGCGATAAGCACCCTGCTTCTGCACCACCAACCCTGAGAAAGGTGGTCACCAGCTCCATCCCCATATCATTGCTGCAGAGTATACTTGCTTCCAGGACTGTGACTCCTGTGGGGATACAGCCCCTCAGCAGAGGGTGATGGAGAACGACAGCCCAGAACAGGGAGGGAGAAGGATTTATTTTAGTAACATTTAAACTCCTGCTGTGCCTGCTGCCTTAAAGTGGTTATGTACTGTGTGTATTTCAAGGCAAGTGAATTAAGGAGTGTTTTGTGTTAACGAGCTTACTGTTTGTCTCCTTTGCAATGAAAAAGCATCTCTTTTAATTTGCAGGATTACAGGGGACAGTGAAAATTCATAACTAGGTGATTTATAATGTCAGTTAAGGAATGACTAAATAACTCCTTTCTACATCTTGAATATTATCAAAAGTTCTTCAAAGACCTAGCAGTATTACCAGACCCTATGCTGAGTGTTAGTTTGTAGTTCCTGAAATTTTAGTTAAAAACAACCTCCTTGTTCATTGTTTAAAAAAAGTAATAGAATGCTTCAGTGCAGCACCAGATGGAACATTTTGTGGTAAACAGGTTAGCCATTGCCTGCTGAGCTAATAGACCCTTCTAGAGAGCTAGCTGGTCCAGAAGCAGATCTGCAGGCCAGGTACCCTCCTTCTCTCCATCCACACAATGCTTTGTCCTCTGATCCCATGGCCACTTGGAACTGGGATGGACATAAAGTAAAAATCTGCAAAGTCCTAGGTGAGATGCTAAAGATTCAGAATAGCTCTGGTTAATGAATGGAGGGCCGTTTCAGATCCATGACTGGAAAAAACAGAGGCATTATCCTGCTTGGAAAAGTGGAACAGAGTTTGCAATTGAAATGTTACTCATGCATTTGCTAAAGCTTTCAACAGAGGGTCATTCATTGTGATTCTAGCATTTGCATTCAGAAAAGCCAATTATCCAAACAAATGACTAGAGGAAACAATAGTACAAATGTATTTTAGAGGAAATTTCCTCTCCCCTAATCCTTCTTATCTGATATATAATTTTAGTTTTACCTGTTGAACTGAGGAGAAGGTACAGTGATGTCGTTCCCCTCTGCAAGGTTAGTTGTTTGTTTTTGTTTTTGTTTTTTTCTATTTCTTGCAAGGTTAGTTTTACTGAGGTTCTCTCCAGACTCTGGCATTCAACTGGTCGTTTGGGTGACAGAAAACCGACAGAGCCAGCTGAGACAATAATTTCCCCTTTACCACATGTAAATGGAATCTGAATTCAGATGCTATTACATGAGTGCCATCATTTCTCAATCTAATGTCTTTCTTGTCATTAAAAACATTTTATTTTTACATCTGATTTATATGCCATTGGGTGTTACATTTTTAAAAATATATTAACAGTAGTGACGAGGACCTTGCTGGAAGAAAAATAACATACGGGCCTTGATTTTAATCCTGTGACACCCTGAGAGGATTTCTCCATATTATTTTCTCAGAGTTCGGTAGTGTACAAATTAGAGAAAGGGATGTGACTTGAAATGAGTCTGAGAATTGTTTTCAGCTGTTTCAAACTTGCTGGAGTTGTAGCAACCTTGAGTTTCCTAAAATTGGTAAATTTTACCTTGAAATCCTTGAAGTCTCAATTCCAATGAACTAATCATTGTTGGGGCAGGGGTTCCTCTGTGTGTGTGTATTTGTGTTTATATTCTTAGCAGGTAGCTAAAATTCTTTTATTTTCTCCTTTGTAGTATAATGTAAAGTAAGGGTATTCATATTCTCCCAGGAAGCAAAACTTATCTGTGCAAAAGAGTTCATAGTACAAAGAATGTCAGAGGGTTTGCTATTCAGAATTCTGTCTTTCTCTCTAACGTCAGCACTATTCACTCCCAAATCTGTACCACACCCAGGGAAACTGAATCAAGGCAAGTACTGGTTTCCACCTGGAAGAGCTTCAGCCCCTGGAGCATTCTGCCCACAGGCAGGACTACAAATGTTCCACTTTTCTCCATGAAGAAAAATGTTTTGTTACATTGTGGCCTCAGACTGAACAAACTGTATTCTTTTTTTAAAAAATTAATTAATTAATTTAATTTATTTTTGGCTGTGTTGGGTCTTCATTTCTGTGCGAGGGCTTTCTCTAGTTGCGGCGAGTGGGGGCCACTCTTCATCGCGGTGCGCGGGCCTCTTACTGTCATGGTCTCTCTTGTTGCGGAGCACAGGCTCCAGACGCGTAGGCTCAGTAGTTGTGGCCCATGGGCCCAGTCGCTCCGCAGCATGTGGGATCTTCCCAGACCAGGGCTCGAACCCGTGTCCCCTGCATTTTGGCAGGCGATTCTCAACCACTGCGCCACCAGGGAAGCCCCAAACTGTATTCTTAATGGAGGGACTAATACACCAACTCACTCTGGCAAGATTTATTACTTTGTAAGGACAGACATAGAATTCCTGGGATAAGGATCCAGCCTGTTAAATTCATCATCTTAATTTATTGCTTTTCCTTCTACTCATAAACACAGAGTGATAGCTAGGCCACTGCACTATTTGTTCCTCATGGAATCTTCTAAGCACACTAGGCAAGACTGTGTCTGTGTTCTCTGGTTTATACACATCATCCACGTGCAGAATTATTCTGATCATTCAGGCTGGAAATAGCACGCCCCCTAGAGTCTCACTAGTTCAAGCAAATTTATTATTATTTACTAATTATGACTATAATTTTATCATTATTGATTAATCCAACTTATTCCCTGAGTGTACATGCATGCATGCATGCACACGTGTGCAGTGACAACATACAAGCTGGAAAGAAGGTGCAAAAAATAGCTTTGAAAAAGTGAGTAATGATTGAGCCATAGGCCCTGTGATAAGTAGCGTTCACACACACCGTTTCCTTTAATCACTGTAAGCCCATCTAGATATCATTCTCATGCGCCGTAGTGCTGTTTACATGTGTCTGAATACCCTGAATACATGTGTCTGGCTGAGGGGGGGAGTGGGGCTCAAATCCAGGCTACACTCTTGTTAATCCAGGTATCCAAGGGGATGCATCTACCCAGAGGGGAAGCCTTTTCTAACAGGCACAAAGTCCCCAACTAAGTTAATGTGGTCCTGGAAATGAGTATCCTCATTTTACAGATGAGGAAATTAAAGACCCGAAAGATTGAGTCATTTCTCAAGAACATGTATCCAGGAAATAGCAAAGCAAGGACTCAACCTAAACCCATAGAGCTCCAAAGAGCTCGCCCCGACCCCATCCCCCAAACCACTGCTACTTCTTTCAACTAAATTGCATTGACTCAATTACTGGAATAAGGCTTGGTGTGCCATTTAAAATGCAAGGACCATCTGGTTGTGTATTAGTATTTTTAGATTGCTTTCTGAAAGTGAGTTTTAATGGGGAGGTGGAAAGAGACAACCAGAAGATAGTTTTGTGGTGGTAGATGGGAAAACGCTCGATAAATCCCCCCCCAAAACTCTACCTCCTTTAGAGTATTTGAGAGGAGAACCCCAGCACATCTACTGAAATTTCCAAGTGAACTATTTACCTAATAGGATGTTCATTGATTACAAGCTATTAGTGACTATTAACCTATGAAATTGCATTTACAGTTCACAAATATATTTGACTTTCACAAGCCTTCCTGAGGAACAATGATCAGTCAACACTCTGCCTAAAGGGTGTGATCACAGAGCACGAAGCATGACAAATGAATATGCAGCCTTTGAATTTGGAGTTGACAAAGGATCATGTTTCACAGGTTGGCACATTGATCTTCCCCCTACTCCACACAGCCTCTGAATTCCATTTACAACTTTGCAGGATTGAATGTCAAATTAAAATATAATCATTCCATTTCAAATAGTTCCCTGTACAATGATCTCATTTTTAAACTTTCACTAATGTGGTTATTCTGGTGCAGTTATTATCATCAATATATGTATGTAAAAATGTCAATGCTGAACAGCAGATAATATCTTCTAATAACATGTAACAAGGATGAGCTGCTTTCCCATAGAACCTCACACTTTTGGTGGATAAGGTGGAAAGTGGAGGTGGAGAAACATAGTATTAGCTGTTGAATATAAAGCAAGGACAATAGGCATTCAGTCAGGCTGTCATTTTTTGGTATTTCTGCTGTAGTTTTGCTGTTCTTTTGGTTCTTTTTATAGTGGGTGGATTTGTTTATATGGAGAAAAGTGTATTTGTTTATAGAGAGAGGGAGGTTGAATGTGTATTTCGTTATTTCAGAGAAATGCAACTTGGTATTATGAGCATTTAATTCTCCAGGACAGTCTCCAGATCCCTTTGATGTAGAACTTTGTCCTGCAGATACTGTTGATTCCCTCCCCCCACCAATTATAAACACTTGCTGATTTCCCCTCAGTTAAGATCTTGACATAAAGGTATTTCAGACCTGCTCCCTTCGAGTTCTGTTGCCCGTCTCTCTTGACTGTAATTATTGACTTGGCATATCAGTTGACATATAAAAGGGAGAATCAGATTGCCTATATTTATCATACATAATATTCATAACCTGTATGTAAGGGCTGGGCACAGTAATTTTTGTAATCTTTCAAGTGATTTTCCAGAAGATTGCTTCTGACCTTCTCTTCTACAGCTCTGCCAATCTCACACACACACACACACACACACACACACCACACCACACCACACCACACCACACCACACCACACCACACCACACCACACCACACCACACCACCACCACCACCCTGACTATTTGGAACAGGACTTCAGAACAGTAAAATCTGAACTGACCATAAATCTCAAACTTGCTCCTGGACACAGTCCCTGCGGTGGAAACACTGTAACCGCTCAATAATTCCCAAGGAAATTTCTCTTTACTTTAAAATCAGTAAACTTCTCTCTGTGTCCCTCAGGCCTTCTCAGAAAGTTCTCCCTGATCTTTCTTATTTGGAATTTGAAACTTATTTGAAACTTACCTTGACCTCAACCTACTCGTCTCGCTCTAGGTGTCTGTGGCCATTGCTGCTTCCTCTTTCCTATCCCAAGCACTTCAGGGGTGGGAGACAGAGTTGGGGGCTCCTCTCTTTCCTCCTTTGTCATTTCCACATTATTCTTCCCTCTCTTCCTTGGAGGCTGACGCTAAACTGACTGCCCTTTCTCACTCTGTGTGCTCTTTTTCACTGCCTTTCCAGAACCCTCCACGTAAGTCAGTCTCCCTTGCCACCTTAATTCATTCCACAGGCCAACCCATTGATGATGACTGGAGCCGCGTGGCTTCCTGAGCCCTTCACAGGAAGAACCTTCTGTCCACCACAACGGCCAGCACACCCTCACCCTCCCATCACTGTCAAAATGCAAAACTGTTCCACTTCCACAAACACTAGTCCAGAAAGCCTGCTCCCCAGGCGCCACCTTTGTTTCCCAGTTTAACTATGCTGTTTCTCACGGAGACTTCTGGGAAGTCCCTAGCGGTTCAGTGGTTAAGACTCTGCACTTCACCGCAGGGGCCGCAGGTTCGATCCCTGGGCAGGCAAATAAGATCCAGCAAGCTGATCGGCATGGCACAGAAAAGAAACTCACTGACACTCCTGCTTCACAAGACCCTCACTGAGCCCTCCAGTGGATCAGCCTCGTCCTTACTCTCCTTCAGGCCCCCGCCTCTGCTTCAATAACAATGGATCCATTTTCATCTGTTCTGTATCTTGGTATTCCATCCTGGCTTACTTGGAATGAACACTTCTTCTAACGCAAAACTCAGGCATCTCTCTCATTTTAGCGAGGAAAAAACAGAGGCACAGAGAAGTGAGGTGATCTCTTTCCAATATTATTTAGTGACAAAAGTTCCCTGATAGCCAATCCATATTCCTTTCACAGTAATACAAACTACCAGACTTTAAAAATAAGATAAGAAGCCATCTTTACATGAATGTTTAGGCTTTTGATATTTCAGGTCTGTTTTTGTAATATGCTAATTTTAAGAATTATTGTTAGCTTATTAAAAATGTCATTAATTACATATATATGCAATTATATGTTAATATATATGTATTTATATAACACATACATGTATACAAAATCTCCTACACATATAGTTACACATGTTCTATAGAAGCAATGGGGATTCATGCCTTTGAAAGGAATGACCACTGCTGATTTCGGCAGTATATAAACCTAGACACAGCGGGTGAAGCTGCTGACATCTTTAGATGCTTTTGATTCTTGCATCCTGATGTTATAAAAGAGCTTTTTTTTAAAGAGCATTTTAATCATGACTCATTTTCCAATTTCCTTCCTCCCTGATCCCAGCATCTTTTCCTGAAACACACACTGTGCCTGGGTTTCCATGAGGAACCCAGGGCAGTGATGCCAGGGAGTTGGAAGTGTGTCAGAATCAAGCAGAGGGGATCCTCGCCAAGGCATCAGAACATCTTCTGTTGGGTCTGTGAGGGTTCAGGAGTTTCTCTTGCACTGAGAGCCACGGATGGCCAGAGCTGACCTCAGGCTTCTTCCTGGAACTTCTTAATGTTGTTTAATCTTTGGATGCCATACTTATCCCTTCCAGACTGATGGTCTTTTCTAGCAGAAAAATCTCTGGGATAGGTTGGCTACCATTACTCTTTGAACTGCTCCAGTGTTTACTTAAGTTGAAAGCCAGGTACATCTTTATCTGTGAATGGCTGCTGCTGTTGCCATTTTGCTGTATCCATGTTTCTGTTTTTCATCAATCTCTGGTTTTGTCTCACTTGTATCCTTTCCTGCACTTAGTTGCAGAGTCAGAAGCCTTCATAATCAGTGTCCCCCTATTCATCTGATCTACTTCGCATTTGCTGCACTGTGTCAACTCTACTAGGATGACTGTTCCCTTGAGACTCACTACTAGGCAACCTGCGCTTTCTTCTTGCTCTGCTTCTTAAGATTTCACTTTCCTTTTACGACAGTATATAGCTCACAGAATGCAGAGCCTTGAGAAGCCAATATGTAAAATAGATCCAAGAGCTTTAGAGTCAAAGCTGAGTTCAAATTCAGGCTCTGACTCCAGGGTGTGACCAAGGTGGGGCTGTATAACCTCTTGAAGCCTCAGTTTTCTGTGACTTAAAAAGGGGATTGTAATACTTAGCATTCTACCACTCCTCAGATCAATGCCTTGATTCCTGAGATAATGCATGTAAAACCCTTGGTGCTTTGAAACATTTAACACGTACAACCAACACAAATAACATATGCTGTGTTATCATTATTAAAAATAACCAACTCTTTCAGATAATCTTGCCCTTGGCTACCAAGCCTGGAAGGCAGTGGTATTGTTCATCTCATTTTCCTAGTTTTACGATCACTGGAACAACCAGTCTGGCCTCAACTTGACCATTCTATCTGTACATACTACCTTTTAAAGTCTATTGATACTGTGAGGGTTTTTTCCCCAAAGCTAAAAAGTGGTTTTTCTGTTCTAGTGTTTTCTTGGCAGGAAACAATAATTTCTAAATAAAATGCCACTTCTAAACCAATCTCTTAAGAAAAATAGATTATTTTTGTTTCTGACCTTTTCTTAATCCATTTCAGAAGCTCATTCTTTCTCCTTCTTTAAACAAGTTATAAAACCTTCTATATTTAATATGCTGAGACTTCTAGTCAAACCACTGCTGTCCCAAAAGAAAAGTCCTTTTAGCACTTTTACAGCTTCTTGCCGTGGGCCCTAGCAAATGGTGTTGAGGGATGGTTTCTTAACCATTAAAATGACATTCGAAAATGCTTTTATTTTGAAGGATTACTAAGAGGTTTTAAACATTTCTAGTTAGAAAAAAAGCTGTTTAGCTGCGATCTGAACCCATCGGAATAAGCAATTCTGATGACTCTATTTTGTAATTATTTATACATAAAAGGCAAATATGCTCTTTACCTTCTTGGTCATATGTTTAATGTTTTTCAATTTTCTATATGCTCTTTATTTCTTTGTCAGTGTGGAATATTCTAACTTGTTAATGCTCAAAGGGCAGCAGAAGGCTACTAATAAAATGTACAGAAGATGTTTGGTAAATGCTTTCTGAAGATGATGATGATGGTGATAATGATGATGACCACAATGATATCTAATTTAAAGTAATCTTTACTCCCTAATCTTCCCCCAAAATGTCTCATACTGTTACCAACCAGTGTTCTTGGCCTCCTCAATTAATCAAAATTGATTAGAGGCCAGACCAGAAATTCAGGCAAGGCTTTACTGGGGCCCCTGCTATAGCAGGAGGGAACGAGAACAAGTAACGGGTTCCCTTGCTTGCTCGCTCCCCGATGGGGTGACGAGCTTCTTCCTTATATGCGGTGAGGGTAGGGGTGTGTCCAGGGGTCGGGCCAGAGGGTTGGCTTTGGTGGTC
The DNA here is from genome assembly GCF_963455315.2 of Globicephala melas. NCBI lineage: Eukaryota > Metazoa > Chordata > Mammalia > Artiodactyla > Delphinidae > Globicephala > Globicephala melas. Next base: position 46,504,131 of record NC_083316.1, on the reverse strand, counting down.
TGCCCACCCCTTTGGTGGTGGTGTATGCAGGGGGCATGTGCAGTACCCTGCTTTTGCTCCTAGCTCTTCAGAAGTGGCGGTTGGGTTTTTGGTCTTTTTGTATCTTGTTGTCCATAATTTGCCCCAGCTGTGCATGCGAGCAGTTATTTTTAGTTCCTTATAGTTTCTTTGTATTTTGTTGCTTGAGGAGACATTTGTCCAGGTGCAAGCACTGCAGCAAAGAATTCCAGGTCCCAAGTCCTAGTCTGTCTCAATACTAGATGAGTGTGTGTGTGTGTGTACTTTAAACTGTAGACTTTACTTTATTGGATGGTGATGGAAAGATCACTTTGAAATAAATAGATTAATTTTCCACGCTATTTTTCATGCTTGGTTCCTGGACTTTTTAGAAATTACTCATTTTAAAAATTTTTGTTCAGGGCTTCCCTGGTGGCACAGTGGTTGAGGGTCCACCTGCCGATGCAGGGGACACGGGTTCGCGCCCCGGTCCGGGAAGATCCCACATGCCGTGGAGTGGCTGGGCCCGTGAGCCATGGCCGCTGAGCCTGCGTGTCTGGAGCCTGTGCTCCACAACGGGAGAGGCCACAACAGTGAGAGGCCCGCGTACCAAAAAAAAAAAAAAAAATCTTTGTTCACTTTTCAACCTTTTATTTTCTGAGTTTTATGTTTCTTTGTTTTAGGCTTACAAATAACACAGAAGTTGCAGAAAACCCAAAAGGTATGAGTCTTGGCACATCCTTTATGGATACTGCTTTAAGTGAGGGGCAGGAGGCTAACGAAGGATGAGCTGGAACACCAGCAGGGGAGCCTCCCTCTCCTCTGGTCCTTTTCAGTGAAAAGATGTTATCCTTCAGCCTGTCATTTGAATTCAAATATAGAAAAGATCTGTCAGTTCCCTTTTATGTACTTCTTGCCAATATGAACGAGCCTCATACTAGGTCTTGTACTGATGTTTCAGCTGAAGTTGGCTGTACTTATAAACAGAGCACTGGTCAGGGAACTAAATAAGAATGAGCACTTGTTAACAGTGTGAAACTTAGCATTTCAGATATATGTCCTCTTACCTTAGGATTTTCAAAAGAAACAAACACTAGAGGAGTTTTCTAAATTAAAAACAAAACCTACCTTTCCAGGGTGTTTCAAAGAGAGAAGATGAATTCTCATTGCACATGTGTCCATATGTGACCTGCATATGACCCAGGCTTACTAGTGGCCTCTTTTGCCCTCTTACCTTTTAATAAGGAAAATACAAATAAGAAATTTTAAAACTACTTAAATAGAATAGTCAAAAATTGAGCAGTTAAGGGATAATTACATAATTAGATTATTAAAGATAACCTGGAAGAAACAAGAGATGTAAAAAAAAAATTTTTAAGCACTTTTTATATGTTTCAGTGACCTAGAGAAGGTGGATTTTTATTTTAATGAAGTATCCATACCTTAAAAAAGATTATTATAGCAAATATGTGAAGGGCTTTGATATGTCTTAACATAAGCATTGACAAAATGTTTGTGTCTATAACCAATCATTTTGAATTTTTTTTTAATGAAATGTACATCAAAATAAGACCACTAGTTTTTGTGGATAACCAGAAACTCAAGATCACTTGCAAATAGAGTTACTTTTCTTTCTTTGTGGCATCCTTGACAAACTGGAAGATTGTGCTCCTGGAATGTGGGGAAAACAGCTACCGTGGATGATGTAACAGGAGCTCCCCCCACCCCCTACCCGGACAGCTGGCTTCAAAGATAATTCATTGTGACAAGAGTGAGGAAGTAACCCGCAAAATTGTGTCCATGGGAAGTAATTTACATAATTGGGCATAGATATAAATGAATCTTTTCCTATGTTATTCTTCTAATATAGAAAAATCTAATCTACCAACAGCTGACTATTCAATAAAGAACCTGATTTTTTTTTAACAAACCAAAAATTATATATTCTAATGTGTGCTGTTCTTCTAAATAATATGTTTCTGTGACTGTATCCTTCAACCCCTGTTACAATTGCTTGATGTATGTGTGTGTGTATAACATGTGGTGTATGTGTGTGTGTATTTACGTGTGACTAATGCTTAATCCCTAGCTACTGTCACTTTAGGCTCACTCCATGAACAACCTAAGAAAGTCTCTCTAATAGTCTTTGCATCACAAGTGCCAAATATATCTTTATATCTGGGGTAACGAATGTGTGTCAAATACATATGACTTCTACTACTCTCACATTATAAATTTATTTGTGCCAATATTTTTGGCCTCTGATCCGAGATAGCCTAGCAATCTTTCTGAAGGAAGTGTTCCAGACAGCTGCCACAGATGACTCAGAGCTGGCACTTGAAATGGAGCCTCTTTGCCAACCCTTTTCTACACATAACTTGCTCTTTGCCCCACATGTGATACTCTGTGCTGTGTCTACTTGGTTCATGGGATCCTACCTTCATATAGTTCTGTTCCTTGGAATCTTTGTTAGTGTTATAAACTAAGATACAGGATAGGGTTAAGCCAACATTATTTGGCTCTTAAAAGGATTCTTGCTGAGGTTTGGCAATACCTGCCAACTGAAAGCCCCTCCAGCTTGATGACCAGGGTAGAAGTTTTGAATCAGCAGCAAAAGAAAGAACTAAGCATATAAGAAAAATAACATAGCAGACTCTGAAGACAAATCTTAAAGAGGATCCGCAAACTTTTTTAAGGCATGTGGATACTTCATTAAAATAAAAGTCCACCTTCTCTAGGTCAGTGAAACACATAAAAAGTATTTTAAAATTTTTTCTCCCTGTACACATGAAAGAATGCTCAACATCATTTATCATTAGAGAAATGCAAATCAAAACTACAATGAGATATCATCTCACACCGGTCAGAATGGCCATCATCAAAAAATCTAGAAACAATAAAAAAAAAAAATCTAGAAACAATAAATGCTGGAGAGGGTGTGGAGAAAAGGGAACACTCCTGCACTGCTGGTGGGAATGTGAATTTGTACAGCCACTATGGAGAACAGTATGGAGGTTCCTTAAAAAACTACAAATAGAAATACCATATGACCCAGCAATCCCACTACTGGGCATATACCTTGAGAAAACCATAATTCAAAAAGAGTCATGTACCAAAATGTTCATTGCAGCTCTATTTACAATAGCCCGGAGATGGAAACAACCTGTGTCCATCATCGGATGAATGGATAAAGAAGATGTGGCACATATATAAAATGGAATATTACTCAGCCATAAAAAGAAACGAAATTGAGCTATTTGTAATGAGGTGGATAGACCTAGAGTCTGTCATACAGAGTGAAGTAAGTCAGAAAGAGAAAGACAAATACCATATGCTAACACATATATATGGAATTTAAGAAAAAAAATGTCATGAAGAACCTAGGGGTAAGACAGGAATAAAGACACAGACCTACTAGAGAATGGACTTGAGGATATGGGGAGAGGGAAGGGTAAGCTGTGACAAAGCGAGAGAGAGGCATGGACATATATACACTACCAAACGTAAGGTAGATAGCTAGTGGGAAGCAGCCGCATAGCACAGGGAGATCAGCTCGGTGCTTTGTGACCGCCTGGAGGGGTGGGATAGGGAGGGTGGGAGGGAGGGAGACGCAAGAGGGAAGAGATATGGGAACATATGTATATGTATAACTGATTCACTTTGTTATAAAGCAGAAACTAACGCACCATTGTAAAGCAATTATACTCCAATAAAGATGTAAAAAAAAAAATTTTTTTTTTCTTTTACATCCCTGTTTCTTCCAGGTTATCTTTAACAACTGATTATTTCCTGGATCCTTAGCTCTTTACAAAAATGGAAGAATGAAGTATTTTCTATAACATGTATCTGCAAGTTTTAATTTTAGATTTATAGTTTCACATTTTAATGCCATTATTTTTCAAGTTTTATTTTGCCCTATTTCTAGATTCTTCCTTTTTTCCCTATCTATCTCTCTTTTCTTTTTGATTTTGCAATTATTTTAGATCTTTAAAAATCCGCTCTTTTTTTTATTAGGCCTCAAATTATTTCCTTTGCTCCATTTTTAAAATTTCTTTCCATTTGTTTTTTCCTCTACTTTCAAGCAAGCATTCATATTTTCCATTAAGCACATAGTTTCCCCTAATCTCTATAAACATTATGGAAAGTAATATGTTAACAGATACATTAAGACCTCAATTAACTGTCCTAATAGAAGTGGAAATACAGAGATAATTCCAAGAGCTTAATTTTTATTTTAATGTATTTTTCATATGTACATTTTAATGTGAGCTTTTATGATATTATCTTTCAGCCCCACTGTTTCAAAAAAAACAATGGAGGCCTTTTGTGAAGACCAAATTCAGGTTGAGTTATTTGGACATCCAGTTGCCCCAGTCTTTTCTGCAGTGTCCCTATGGGGGACACTGTTAGAATGAGACCGAGCCCTGTCCTGCCTCCCCTTTCTGTCCCTGATCTTCTCTTTCTAAATCATCTTTTCCTGATGAACATTTTCTGTTTCTGATTTAACATCCTCTAGCTGGGCAGTAAAATTGAGTGAGGGTCATACAAAATTGTGTAATGTATAAACAAACACTGATGGCTTAATGTATCAGCAATATTCTGCATCGTTGAACTTGAAAGTAAAACTAATAAAGATGACTGAAGTTGAATTTTAGTATTACGTGATCAGATAAAGACATGCTTTAATGATGCTACGATGCTTAACCCTTTCAGGCTGCTGCAATAGAATATTTCTTCAGAGATCCTGAACTCATTCTTGTGAAATCAATTTTAAGAAAACCTGAGTGGTTGAATGCGTCAGGAAATTTTGGCTCATAAACTACCTTTATTTGTTGATTCATACTTGTCCTTTTTACAGGACAAGTGTCTAGTTTTAAGTCAGGTGAATATGCAACTGGTCTTAACTACTATTGCTGACCTGGCCTTATCTTTTTACCAAGTGTGCCTTAAGCCTTTCTCAGCAGAAACCGAACCATTTTTTTTAGCCTTCTAAAAATCATTTCAACCACAGAGGCTCTCAGAACCTTTCATTTGACCATAAGCTCAAAGTTCAAATCAGGTAATTTACCTTAAACCTGGAAGGGGAGCTAACTATATGCCCCAAAATTCAGATTGAACAACTTTCTAGATGTTTTTTGTCTGATCGTTCAGACTCATCCCCATTAATCCTTTGATATCCATTTCCAGAAGCTATTTCTGTTAAATCGTAATTATTCTAAGTGTCATGTCAGGAAAAGCTCTTAAATGTCATAATAATCATTCAGATTATTCAAATAATTTCTCCATTGTCTATTTCTATTTGGCACTAATTTGATAATAGGTCTTCCTTATATGGGTGTTTTCCCTTTACTGTCAGAAAGAAAAAAAAAGCAGTATGTTCTATTTTCTATTTTCCCAGCTTTTACTCCCTTGCTTGGAATTGACTTCCATGGAAAGTGCTGTACAAACCTTAAGAAACTGGTCTTTATGATCCCCAAAACTTGGCTCTTGTGTGAAATTGTAAGAAGTGAAATAGGCTCTTTGGTACTTGATACTTTTCCAAAAAGTTCTCAATTTTCCAAACTTGACTATGTTTCTGACTTCAGAAATCAGTAAGAACATGAATGAGATTGATTTTGCATGAACGTTTTTCATGTATACACCTTGGAGGTCTTCAGAGGGAAGAATCAATATAAATCTCATATTCTATACATAATTTTTGCATTGCTCCCTACTGTAAACTTTGGTAAAGTCTAAAACTTAAAAAAAAATTGTATACTGTAAAAATTGAGGGTCAAAGATTGATTAGTCATTCATTTTTAATTATTCATCGAAATTTTTATTCCTTAAGTCTCAGTCCTCCGCTAATCGCTAGGGACATGTAGATGAACAAATGCCTAGACTTTATGGAGTGAGGCATCTCCTGGAGAAAGAGACATGCTTACAAAATCTTAGTAGGCCCATGTTTTTAGTTCTCTTTCTTTTAAATTTGTAATCGAAATTGCCTCCACTCCTGAGTCACTCCTATCTATGGGGAAAAGATTGATTTATCAGACCGGTGAAGGAAAAGTTCATTGGTTCAAGGATTCCTCTTGGTTTAAGTTGTGCTTGTGCATTAGAAGCCGTGGGTCATGAGAGTGATCTTGTTTGCTTTGTTCTCATTTCACACGCTCATCACCACCCCTCCTAATGGACCAAGCCCTCTGCACAGGTGGCCTTGTTTTCTTTGTCCTCACTCTCCTGGCTCTCAGATGGGTGACAGGGAAGCATCAATTTATTATATAAGAAATGAGTCCATGTCCTCTGCAAGCATCTTCCTTCAGCTGCTGTGTCTCAGGACTGAGACTTGAGAGGGAGTATTAGAAAGCCTGATTCTGCCCTGATACAGGGGTTGGTATAGATTCACGTTGTCAAACTCACAAGACAAAATAGACTTCAACCTAATGCTGTATTTGCTTAGCATAATAGAAGGATGCAAGACAAGAGATACATCAGGTAAAGCAGCTTCATTTCATCAGGTGGCCCAGCACCTAGCCAGTACACAGCTTCTTTTGCTCTCATGGAGTGTGGATGGCTGCCATGGACGAGAGCTAGGTGCATGGGGTCACTTTAACACAGAGAAGCTGTGTCCTCTGTTTCCATCTAACCTTGAAGAACTCTTTTAGTTCCAGAAGCCCAGGCCTCCATGCCACCCATAGCTCCCCTGTCCAGGTGACAAGGGGGCACCGTCTTCCACGTCTATCTTCACTCTGTTGTTTCTGACACAGAGCACCATGAGAAGGCAGACTCTGAGATGATTCTTCCAGGCAGTCCTGGATCAACCCAGACCTGATCTTAATCCTTTACTCATAATGTCCAAACCACGTTTACCAACAATAAAGATGATACTTTGATCCTCATCTGATGCCTTTGTATATTTACCATTTTCTGACCAATGCATCACTGGGAGGTCTCTGAGGAGCCAGTTACACCCCTTTCCCTCTGAGTTCAGGACAGTTGAGACACATCAATTGCAACCATTGACACACATGACCAGTATATGTCAGATTTTTTCCATCTTGTCAGTCAGGTAAATTAATTGTCTTCCTGTGGAGAGGTCTAAAGTGTTACTCTAATACTGTTACCAACCCAGGAGTGGGATCAAGAGTCTCCTCACAGAAACTGAGATGAAGAAATAGGTCACCTCTATCTTAAGAGTAGGTTTAATGCTATGATAGAGGACCATCCAAAGTGTAAGTTGTGTCCAAGGATGCCTGGAGGAGACCCACTTCCCATAGCAGTGAGAATTTGAGTTAGGATGTGAGGAATGAGTAGAATTTTCTAGTGAGATGAACAGAGAGAAGGTATTTCATTTAAGGATTTAGTAGGTGCCGAGGGGGAGCTGAACAATATCATGGAGATCATGGGGAACACAAAAAGACCAGGGCTCTTTCCCCAAAATCCATACTTATATTATGAAATCAATAGTTTTTCTCACTCAAGATAACTAATTGGTTTACTTCAATCATTTTAAGCCCTTGAAATTGTATGTAAAGATAGGTATTCAACTGTGGTACGTATATACAACGGAATATTACTCAGCCATAAAAAAGAAAGAAATAATGCCATTTGCAGCAACATGGATAGACCTAGAGGTTATAAACAATAAGTGAAGTAAGTCAGACAGAGACAGAAAAATATCCAATATAAATGAACTTATTTACAAAACAGAAACAGACTTACAGGTTTCGAAAACAAACTTATAGTTATCAAAGGGGAAATGTAGAGGGGGAATAAATTAGGAGCTTGGGATTAACATACACACACTACTGTATATAAAATAGATACCCAACAGGACCTACTGTGTAGCACAGGGAATGCTACTCAATATTCTGTAATAACCGATATGGGAAAAGAATCTGAAAAAGAATGAAGATATGTATATGTATAACTGAATCACTTTGCTGTACACCGGAAATTAACACAACATTGTAAATCACCTATACTCCAATACAATTTTTTTATAAAAATAGGCATTCAAACTTTACTCAGGAATTCCACAGAGATCTCAGAAGTCTTTGAACTATTCTCTCACTCACAAAATATTTCTTGAGTACCTACTATGTGTCGGGCACAGTTCTTTCTATAAACACAAGGAAGGAAGCAGTGAACAAGACAGGCAAGGTCCCTATTCATACAGCCATACAGCCACCATCAACCACATGTGACTATTAAGCACTTGACATGTGGTTTGTCCCAGTGGAGATGGGCCAGATGAGTAATGTTCACACTAAATTTCAAAGATTTTTGTATAAAAGGAAAGAAAGTAAAATATCTCATTAATATGTTTAATATTGATTACTATTGAAATAATATCTTAGTTGTATTGAGTTAAAGTATACCATCAAAATGAATTCTATTTGTTTCTATATTGTGGTTCCTAAGAAACTTACAGTCACATAGGTGGCTTGCCTTCCTGTTGGACAGTGATGCCCTTGAGAGAAAGGAGTCAAAATGTAAACTCGTTCACAAATAAATGAACAAGACGATTTCTCATAGCGCTAAGTGCTATAAAGAAAATAAAACCGGGCAGTGTGACGGAGAGTGGCAGAGACCATGTTAAATTGTTTCTGAAAAACAATTTTTGCTGACATATGGATAATATGCTGGAGCCAGCCAGGTGAATTTCTATGGGAAGAGCAGCATTCTAGATAGAGAAATGGCAAAGATCCCAAGAAATGGCTTGTCATCCTCAACGAAAACGGAAGTCCAGTGGGGTTAAACGGTATTGAGCCAGAGGGAGCGCGGTATAAGATGAGGTCAGAAAAATAGGCAGAAGCCAGTTTCTTAAGGACTTGCAGACCTGGAAATGAGATGGGATTTATTCAAAGTGCAGTGGAAAAAGCACAGAAGGGTTCCTAGCAGAATGGCAGGAACTGATTTACATTTTTAGAAAGACCTCTGTATCTGCTTTACAGAGAATCAAATGCAGACAGACAAGATGGGAAGCACAGACACCAGAGGCCATTTCAGTAGTGCTGGCAAAAGATAACTGGTGGCTTGGATTGGGAATAGCAGGGGGTGACATAGAAGTGAACTGATACTCCAAACACTTTCGCCTTCCAACTTTCAGAATCTTGCTGATGGTTTGGATATGGAAGGGAAAGGATGGAGATGGACGAGCAGTTGCTCCTCTTTCTGATGTGAGCTGTAGATGGTGGTGCCGCTTACTGAGATAAGGAAATGACGAAAAGAACAGATTGTGGGATAGGTATTTTGTTTTGCCCGTGTTAAGACTGAGATTCCTATTACAAAGTTAAGTTAGGAGTTGTCGATGTAAGTTTGGAGTTTGGTGGAGAAATCAAGGTAAAAGATGTAAATTTAGGAGGCAGCTTATGCTTCTTTAAGCCATCACCTTAATTTACGTTTCAGCAACTCGTGACTAAAGGACTAGATACAGATATTTTTCTGTATTATCAGCTTCTTACTGAAACATCCTTTCATCCAAGTCCAGTTTGATTCCATAAACTTCTACCCAAAAGTTGCTAATGTTAATCTTTCCTGGAGTAAAAATAAATAACAAGATTATGACGTACAGTCAGAAAAGTGTGTTCAGAAAGTTCTAGTGTTGAATAGTGGACAGGAGTTCAAGAGTCTGCTTAAGGCTTTCAAAAGGGGCCTCTGGGGAAAATGAGGAACCTTCAAACCAGCCAGCTCCTCTCTAGGCTAAAGCTTTGCTGGACAAGCTTCTGTCCTTCCCTCCATTCTTGCTTTTTGCAAGCATCGGAGATACTCTAAAAGCATCATTGTTAATGTTTTTCAAAGAATGGAAAAAAAGGAAGCATTATAAGCAGAAAATCATTAAAGTGGGTGAAACTGCTTTATCAGCTGGAGTCTCCGAATGAGAGAATTATACAGGAAGGCTTTAAACTAGGGGCGTGAGAGACATGAGTTTGATTTCATTAGTCTTTGCTAAGAGATGAAACTCTTTTTGAAAGCTCCAAGACCCCCTGGGGTCTGAGTCCATAAGTGATGCCACATAGAGCAGTACAACTCTGATGAAGCTTTAGCTAGTCTTGAAAAGAGTGGAGGACACAGCAACTTTGGTGCTAAAGAAAAGCAAGCATGCTTTGTTAAAAACACTGATTTGTAAGGATGGTTGCCCATTCTGCAAACCCCAGACACACCTCTTTTAGGTGCCAAGGCCATTAGGAAAAATGGTAATTAGATGAGGCAGGATTTTCATAGTCAGTCGCCAGGTGGGGAAAGCATTTTCCATCCCCGCTGCTGAACAGCCACTTTGGGATCATGATGCCACCAGAAGAAGACCGTAGTCTGAGACCATTGTTAGTCCTTGACTGTGATACTTAAAACTGCCAAGTGGCCAAATGGCAAACATTCATCCAGGGCCTGCATAGTCTCAGCCCTGTAGCAGAAGCTGAAAGCACATGTGTGCACAAATTGGATTCTGCTCACAGCCAGATCAGCTATAGCTTTAGTGGTCCTTGTAAAATATCTTATTTGAGGGAAGTGTCTTTGAATAGGGGTGGCAACAGATCAATCTGTTTAACAGCAACATTTTAAATATAACATTGGCTCAGTTATTAAATATGGTAAAACTAAGCGTTTTATTCGCAGTCTACTCTTTTCCCCTCTATTCTACTCTTTCCTCCTCTATTCTACTCTCAGTTTTTTAAAAAACATCTAAGATACCACATTAGTTTAAAAAGGGTGGGGGGAGGAGAGGTGGTATAAAATACAAATGAAATGAAATCTACCAAATTCTAATACAAGATTATTACCCTCAATGCAAAGTGAGCCTATCTATCTCTCTATCTATCTCTCTCTCTATCTTCTTGTATAATGAATATACAGAAGAAAATTAGAAAATAAAATGCAATAGTTCTGCTCATCAAGATCATAAAAATGTTTCAATAGAGAGAGTTGTCTGCATTTACTTGAACCTTCACAAAAGTGTTTCCCTATCTCTAATTTTTTAATATAAAGTTTAGTAATATATGCCCTTTCTAACAACATATAAATAATAAAAATAAAGTAAGAGATATTACGCTGTATATGAATGGACCAATTTTTCCCACTCAGTATCAGATTGGATTAACAATCAAGTGTGTAAACCTCTCACTACAAAACACATACACACATCAATCGTTATAAATAATTTATGGGAAACATAGTTAAAATGTATTTATGTAGATTGAAAATAAAGAGTCAAAGACATATAAAGCAAATGTGAACCAAAACAATGCAGGAGTAACAATATTAATATTAGATAAGGTGGAATGTAAAGTTTAAACAGCAACAGGATAAAGAGAGAACTTACATGATAAGGAATATAAAATCCTTGGCGTTGAGGAGTTGGCTGGTACCAACTCATGAGAGCCGACTGTTAACATTTATTCCCAAGTCCATGTTTTATAACATCACATGGAAATTGGCCTTGCTGCGATTATTTACACCATGGAAATTGTCAAATGACACACATCAAGGCCTCCTTCACCCCGCCTCCAATTGTTAAATATTTACCTGCACATCCATGGATACAACTGATGAACTTAAAATTACCTGAAATGGGGGCTTCCCTGGTGGCACAGTGGTTGAGAGTCCGCCTGCCGATGCAGGGGACACAGGTTCGTGCCCCGGTCTGGGAAGATCCGCGGCTAGGCCCGTGAGCCATGGCCGCTGAGCCTGCGTGTCTGGAGCCTGTGCTCCGCAACGGGAGAGACCACAACAGTGAGAGACCCGCGTACTGCAAAAAAAAAAAAAAAAAAAAAAGTTACCTGAAATGTATATGTACTAAACAATATAGCAATTAAAACTATTTTTAAAAATTTATCAGAAATGTAAGAAAACTTTATTTAAAATACATAATCAGGGCTTCCCTGGTGGCGCAGTGGTTGAGAATCTGCCTGCTAATGCAGGGGACACGGGTTCGAGCCCTGGTCTGGGAGGATCCCACATGCCGCGGAGCAACTAGGCCCGTACGCCACAACTACTGAGCCTGCATGTCTGGAGCCTGTGCTACGCAGCAAGAGAGGCCGCGATGGTGAGAGGCCTGCGCACCGCAATGAAGAGTGGCCCCCGCTTGCCACAACTAGAGAAATCCCTCGCACAGAAACAAAGACCCAACACAGCAAAAATTAATTAATTAATTAATGAACTCCTACCCCCAACATCTTAAAAAAAAATACATAATCGTATTGGCATATTTCAGTTTACTTCTTCAAAATTGTACAGATCCCCGAAAATTAAGTAATAACATAAAGGAATTTAATGACATAATCCATAAATTTGATAAATGAAATATATAATACTTATTATATACAAGTGTGTAAATAGATGTCAGTTTAAAAGTGAGAAAATTTTAACAATTAAATAAGGAAGCTATGGTTGGTTTGAAATACTATTGTCCTTTTAAGTATCACTATCTGATTTAGTAGGATATGAGAGTTAATCATGTCATTTTCCTGTTTAATTTTGTATTTTAGCCAAAGACTAATTTACATTTGCTAAAAAATTATATTTAATACTGGTGAATGGTGGCTTAGATGTTCTTGACACATTTTATATATTACCATAAACCCTAACCAAATTATAACAGTAGTTATCTCTCATTGAGACATTAAACACAAACTTTAACTTAATATTTCAATGTTAATTTAATACCTTAAATAAGATCTAGATATATATTGGAGGTGAGTACTGCTGGGCCAGGAGGAAGAAACCCATAAGAATGATTTTTCTTTCTTTCTTTCTTTCTTTTACAAAAGAACTCCAGTGTCCCATTAAGACTTTTTCTGCCTGTTCTTGTCAAAGGAAGGAAAGAATTTTTCACTGACACCCTTGATTGCTAGTCGGTCACATGATTACTCTTCAGGAAACACAAGAGACCCATCTGAAAGTGGGGTGGGAGGATTTAATGTAACTTCCTACTTAGAAACCGAGATTGCCTGTACCAAGCTCCGTCTGATTCCTTCAACACTGCACCCAGACAGTTTCCTTTCTCTAAATGTCAGTCGGACAGAAATGAAAAGAAAATGTGAGAAGAGGTGTCTGAAGTTCAGAAAACGTTATCCTTGTCTGAGATGACTTGTCATCATTTGGGGATACACGGTGGAGAGTATGTATCCATGTACCTAGCAGAGCGGCCATTAATAACCACTTGAACAAATGAACAGGTAGATAATAAATGACAGAAGTAGGCAGAGGGCCAAGGATACATAACCTAAGGAACAGTACCACTGTATTGGAGATTTCAGAAAGTGGGAAAAGGCAAGAGCATGAAATAGAAACACTGGAAAAGATATTTAAATATTGGATGATTTTTCACAAAGCAGCTGTCCATAGCATCCTTACCACCCCTTATGGGATGCAGACATTCTTGTTGTCATTCTCCATACAGGGACATTGCCATTCTGACATGTCAAGGGACTGTTCAAGGTCAAATAATTATTGAAGGTAAAATCACCAGCATGTGGCAGTAGCAGAAAATAAACACATCTCTTTGATTATAAATCCAATAGGCATTTCAAAACACCACTGTTGCCTCTAGGGAAATTGCCTCAAACAGAAATCAACACATTCTATTGCAATTTTAATTTGAAAGCATTTGCCTTAAAACTGTCTAATTCCTGGTTCTTTTTTTTAACCACCTCCATTCCCACCCTAATTTCATAGCTATTGAGGGGAAAGCAAACTACTGTCCAGATATTCTTGCTAAAGCACCTCACTTGAAAAAATCTTTTCCCCTCTCAGGTTTTCACTTGACTCACAGTGTAATCATATTAGTAAGAAAGATTTTGTTTAGTCATACCTGGTGCCAGATTTTCCCCAAAAAAGCAAAATAAAACGATGTGTAGACTACCTGGTTTCCACAGGATAGCATAGTTGGTCCTCCATATCCTAGGGTTCCATATTCACAGATTCAACCAACGTTGGATTGAAAATATTCGAAAAAAAAATCCAGAAATTTCCAAAAAGCAAAACTTGAATTTGCTGCACACAGGCAACTATTTATATAGCATTTACATTGTATTTACACCTATATACATAGCATTTGCATTGCATTAGGTATCATCAGTAATCTAGAGATGAGTTAAAATATACAGGAGGATTTGTTGTAGGTTATAAACAAGCACTGTGACATTTTCTATAAGGAATTGGAGCATCCACAGATTTTGGTATCCTCGGGGACCCTGGAACCAATTCCCTACAGATACCAAGGGATGACTATACAAAAATCAAGGAGAACAACTCTGATAATGTAAGAATAAAGTCAGTATGTATGAGTAACAGGCCTGTTTGACAAGCAGCATTGCAGTATATAAAATTCCAATGACAACATATTAAAAATACAGTAATTGTCTAGAAGAATGAGAGAAACAAAGCAGAAGCCTGTGGAAACTAGCGGATTTGGAGTCCTTTGGAAGAGAACGAGGAAATACCTGCCTGAACACTGTCAGAGAGATACCTACTGACCACACGTGCACCCAGTTTTACCAGACATTGAGAAGGAAAAAGTGCTCAAGAGGAAACCACATGCACAGCCGCTGTCCTTAGGAAACTTACGGTCTGACAGTTTCAAAACAATTTCACTTCACTTTATGTAATTACAAAAAATGTCCCCATCGAAGAAAAACCTAGGTGAAAACATTTTTCAATATTATTTACTCACTTTAATGCACTCTACCTTTGCACAGAAGTAATTTCTTTAAATATCTACCAATATGAGACAAGTCTGGCTCCAAGTGGATGACGCCTGCCCACCTAATCCCTCTGTCCAGTTCCCTTTGATTGCTTGTGTTAACAACAGAGTTAGTCTCACCATATTCACCTCTGTCTTTTCAGTTCTCCTTCACTTCTGCTTATCTCTTTCTTGTTTTCTCTTTTCCTTTTTTCCATCTGTTTTTCTCACTCTTCCTCAGGGGCACTGGAAGAAGCGTCTTCATCTTGCTAACAGTTTTCGGTTCTAGAAAGGATGTTTCACCTGCACCCTGACCTATAAGGAATGAGACAGCTAACAGGTTCCCAGGTGTGTTCTGGTGTCTGTAAGCAGAAATAATTCGTTCCATCAGAAGAAAGACTTTGTCATGAATGGTTTTAAAATCGTGCAAAGGACTTTCCAGTTTATAACACATGGGCTTCATCACTGTTTTTTTTTCCTCTTGTGGAGCTGGGGGGTGGGAGGGACAGACAAGCATAAGTAATTTCCTAGAGATGGTCAGGGCTAGGGTGCTCAGAGAAGATTTCATTGAAAGGTACCAATTCTGAAATTTCTTTTCTAATATTCAGTCTATGGCTTTCCAATAATAATAATAATAGTAGTAGTTGTTGTTGTTATAATAGTAGGGATAGTAGTAGTAATGGTAGTTATATAATAGCTAGTGTTTATTGAGCACTGAATATGTGTCAGGCTTTGGGCCGTGTCCCTTAGATTCTTAACTCATTGAAACCTCCCAATAACCCAATGAGGTAAAGATTATTATTATCCACATTTCACGGTCCAGGGAACTGGGCTCTCCTCCCTGCAAGAGAACAGTATATTTCCCCAGAACGTTCTGATGTGGCAGTCTCATTTGCTTCTAAAGACGGGTCCTGTCATATCCTGATGGTTAACCATTCTTAAACCTGAGGCGTGGGGCTGCCTTTGAATGAATCTTAGCTTCATTCAGCTCTTTGCTCAAAGTCCCCTCCTCAGAGGACCTCCCTGACTGCCTCTTCATCATCTCTCTCTGTCCCTTTCCTCTGCTTGGTTTTAATTCTGAGCACTCATCACTACCTGAACTGTCTTAGTCTGCTCGGGCTGCCATAATAAAACACCACTGATTGATAACAAATGACAGACTTTTATTCTCTCACAGTTCTGGAGGCTGGAAGGCTAAGGGCAGGGTGCCAGCGTGGTCAGCTTCTGGTGAGGAACCTCTTCCTGGCTCACAGACACCCACCTTCTCGCTATGTGCTCATGTGGCCTTCCTCCGTGAGTGCACAGGGAGAGAGAGAAAGAACTGTCTCTTCCACTTCTTATAAGGACACCAATCCTATCAGACTAGGGCACCACCCTTATGACCTGAGAGGAGAGAACAGGTTCACGGTAGAGGGATGACTCATCCTTGAACATTTACCCCCCTTTAAGAGGAAATTTCCTCTGCCAATTAATGCTGGCTTCCCCTCCAGGGATTAAGCTTCCATGTGCTCCTTGCTTGGCACGCTGTGGATCTAGGAACATCTGTGTGGAAATTCATTTTAAAATTGTGCATGCTCAGGTTCTAATGACATGGAGGTTGCCTTCTCCCACCCACAGCACCTCTTGACACAGGCCTCCATGTAGGAGCGTGTTTGGCAGAAAATCTGGGTATTCCTTAGGAAGGAACTCCTTCTAGGTTTTATGGAAATCCTAGGGTTCTTCCTTACCTCTTGAGTGTGGAGCAGGGCGTCTACGCACATACTACTGTTAGTGCTGCTTATGATGTTGGCGTATGGCTTAGGTCACAGGGAAAATTCACACTGAATGTCCACTGGAAGCCTGCAAAAGACTCATGGCCCATGTTTATGCTATTGGATATACTTTTCATAGCTTATATTTATATCTAAAGATTAATATTAGTGTTAATATTAATGATTTTATCTTCCTGATCATAAAAGTTAGAAGTTCCATAAGGACAGGGATCTAGTCTCATTTGTTTTCTCCCAAGAGCCTAGCACAAAGTAATAAATATTTGTTGATTGGATGCGTAGTCCTAAGTCATGTTATGAAGTGATGGTATTTTATTGCGATTTTACAGGTGAGAAAAAAACTAGTGAGTGTATTGAGCTTGTGCATAGTTTGTAGCCAGCCTTAAAATAGAACAAAGTTCTCCTGATCCGTAGGAACTTCTGGTAAGCAAGAATCCCAGGGTCCTGTCTGAATTTAAGTTCCACATGTATATTAAATAATAAATATTTGAATGAGTTGAAAGAATGAATAAGAAGTTTTAGTTTTCTTAACATGTACCTCATGTGACACTCTGCAATCCCTTCACTATGACATCTCTCAGGCTTTATCTGAATATGCTCAGTAAGAGAGAAATCACTAGTGCCTTAGGCATGACATTTCTATATTTTGTCAGTTCTAAATGTTGGAAGTTGTTTTTGTATGCTTGGAATATTTCACAATATTTTACAATTTTCACAATAAAATAATTGCAGGTCTTATGGCTAAAAAATATTGAACAAGACAAGGCTAAGGACAATCATAAGACTTGAAATTAGAGAGGCTTCATCGAGCTGAAGTGAAATTATAGTTATGCAATCAGATATGGATCTGTTTTTCAGAGCTACCATTCAGACTACCTTTTCAGTTGGTCCTGAAACTCACCAACCTTTCAGTTCACAACCTTTTCAGCTGGTCCTTAGTTTACAGCCTGTGAGACTTTGTGAAATGTTCTGTCGGAATTCGATTTCATCCGGGTCTGTAGCATTCTCCTGGCCACTTGTTTGATTTGTATCAATAATACTAGCTGGTGATGACATATCACCAATCTGAGCCCTGCTCTGTTCTTGGTCCTTTATGTATTTTCAGTCATTTAATCCTTACAACAACCCCATTTCCAGGGTGCTTTTATTATACCCATTTGACAACCCAAAGAATGAAGGAAGAGAGAAGTTAAGTAACTTGCCCAGGGTCACACAGCCTGGAAGTGGCAGAACCAACTGAGATCCCAGCAGTCTAGCCCCAGAGCCTATGCTCTTAACCACGGTGCTGCATAGCACACTGCATACTCATGAATCCTTGTGAATCATGCTGGCTCACCCTCTAGTGTTCAAAAACCATCTGCTAATTAGTCGGTTCTAAAATATTTTCAGGGACCAACACCAAAATCGCCGGTGATATAGTTGGAGAGATGGATCTTTCCCTCCTCTGGAAAGATTAGGATTTTCCTGATTGGGGTCCCCTGTCAGGGCTCCTCGTCCCCACAGCCTGAGGCACCTGCTCAGCTTTTCTCAGCTCCCCGGAAGGCAACTTTCACCTATTATTTCTGTCCTTTTTGGCACACTCCAGCACACTCTCCCTGGATGTCTCTTTTCTTGATGTGTACAGTGTTATTGGGCTAAATTCCCTCATTTGTGTTATTACTCAGAATCTGCGCAAAACTATGTAGACCGCAAGCCTACGTGTTGCTTAGTCATCTCCCTGTCCTTCTTACTATTGCATATCTCTTCAACACTTTTGGTTATTGTTGTTTTCCCTCTGCCTCAAAGCCCTTCATTTTCCCCATTTATCTGAACATCTTTTTATCCTCCTGACCACATATCCAGCTTTGCTGTGATCCGATTGGGAATTACATCTCTGAACAAATGCAGGCTTTCCAGCTTTGTAAAGTGCAGCCTGTCCGCAGTGGAGAGCCTGAACCACCATGATTGTAGGCAAACTCCCATGGATGGGAAGAGATCTGGGTTTTTCTTTCACGGGTGCAACTTTCAACCGGAAGCAGAGATGAAAGCCCCAAAGGTCCAGGTCTGATACAATATAGTCTCTGGATATGTGTCTAAGGGTTCTTTGATTGGCAGCCTTTGTCTGCCTGTGACTCACTGGAACTGGCTGGCAGATGGTAATTTCATCATATTCTAAGCATGGGTTTTCAGAAACTGGCACCCCAGTGGTTGACCAGACACTTTGATACCACTATCACTTCTCTATCCCTGGTTGAAAAATGCTGTAAATCTAGGGAAGAAGTCAGTAAACTTACTCTGTAAAGAGCTGATGGTAAATATTTTAGGCTTCAAGGAACATAACTGTCTCTGTAGCAACTACTCCACTCTAGGGCAGGATGAAAACAGCCATGGACAATGAGTAAACAAATGCGGCTGGCTGTGTTCCAATGCAACTTATTTACAAAGACAGACTGTAGGCTGGATTTGGCCCCGGGGTCCAAAATTTGCCCCTCCCTAGCATCAAGAAGGAAGAAGAAGGAAATAGGACATACCTAGAGGAGGAGAAAATTGTCACTAACCACTTCTCCCAGTCTGGCATTAATTTTTTTCTGAGTCCGATAACTAAATAACCTATTCCTGGGGGTGTGAACCTCTTACATAAATTTGGGGCCAGAGTATCTAGTTTTATGTTATCTTGAGTTATTTTTCCATTTTGTTCTATTTCAGATTTTTAGAGGTAATTTTTAAATATTTCAGCTGTGATACATGAAGGGGCTGACAGTGCCCCTCTGAGGCCAAGATGATGGTTGCAGTCATAACTAGAGGAAAATATCTAGGAGTTAAGACTGGGAAGGACAAATCACCTGGCCCAGACAGTGATATGCCAAGCATTGGCAACCTTGAAAGAGATACAATTTGATTTTATTGAAGAGTTTTCTTGCACAGGCCTGTTGTTTTTCTACATTGCTTTTGTAAGTACAGCATTTTCCCCCAGCTAGATTCTTGTCTAATGTTCTTACCATTGTACGGAAAAAAAAGAAAGCTGAAAGTCTCAAAAATAATTTCTTACTGGCTTAGGAATTCTTTTCCTATTTGTCTGTTAACAGCAAATAAATCTACCTTATTGAATTACTGTTAAAGCAGAGTTTCATTCTTTGGGCAAAAAGTAACCAATGACAGGCACCTTTATTTATGTTTGTGTGTGTGTGTGTGTGTGTGTGTGTGTGTACACATATGCATGTGCAAGTTGGACAGCAAAAGGAAATTAATTGGGGAGGAAAACATTAAAGTTAAGAGCGGTAGGTAGTTATTATCATCTAAAGTCTGTACATACAGACATAGGCCTTGACAGCCATATGGGAGGAGTTGGGGCCTCGATGATATTAACAGAGACGTCAACAGTTGTGGTGCGTTAGTGCAGGGGAGACCTGAACCAATACAAAGCTGACCCGCTTAGCAATCTTTGCCAAAACTGTATAATGGTTCTGAGCAAGACAAGAAGGATACGTTTGCTTAACAATAGGAGCAAGAGCCCTTGGGCCAGAAGTAAATGTCCAGAAAATGGTCACTTGTATATGGAGATTAGGTGCTTGGAAACAAATCAGGGAAAATCTTAGCAGCAAACCTCATGAGTGTAGAGGAGATAAACAGTCCTGTCAGCATCAGAATTTAGGAATATTACTTCGTGTCCCATTTAAAGGGAACATAGAAGGCTGACCTGGCAGAAACCGGGAAATGGTTTTGCTTCTGTCCAGCCAGATTCAGCCTGGCCCTTTGCAGTCCCTTCTACTGTGTATATTACGGCCAGAGAGAGCGAGCCACTTGGGGCTGCTAATGAGAAGTCTGCAAAATAATATTGGTTTGTGATTCAGGCCAAAGGTAACAGAAGGAAAGCGTAACATTCCCTTGTCTGTAGGAATACCTTTCTTGATAAACTAGATTCTTTAAAATTTTTCTTTCACTTGTTAAATTTGAGGGTCTCCTAATGTCTTGAAATCGAGTCTGCGAATTTATAAAACAGGCTGATGACCATCCTTCAGACATGCCTTCACATCACTCAGGAACAAGGGAAAACGTGTCTTGGGGTTGGAGACGTGGACTTGACATTCATCTCCAAGGTTGGGCTGATTACAGTGCAGAGGATCATCTAAGAATGTACCTGTAGATGGAGAAGAGACTGCCCAGGAGAGAATCCTGGGGGCATTTGAACTCAGGACCAAAGAGAAGAGGAAAGAGCCTGAAAACAAGAAAGGATGGATACAGAGAAGCTGTGGTAGGTGAGGCACGGGAAAGCGTGAGGTCACAGATCTGCAGAGCCTGGACTAGGTCACTCCCATCACCCTGGTCCCAGCACTCGTGACGTGGAAAAGTTTTCTACTTCCTTGGCTTAAAGTTCTTCAGTTTTAAAGTTAACAGGGATCTGAGGGAATTTATTGCTAAATAGTGTGGAAAGTGCCTTCACAAATAACACGTCAGCAAACCCCAAAACATCGCAGAGAGCAATTTCTACACATGGGAAAACAGAATCTTGGAAAAATTGAGTCTCTTGCTCATAAGAATAGTGGAAACACTGGCGTTCAAACCCAAACCTTCTGAGTCTAAAGCTTATACAGTTTCCATTCTGTTCTGTTACCTTTTGCAGCCAGATGGGAGGTTGGCCTGAGACAAAAGGAGGGTGTGCTATGAGGAAGAAGGGATGTGGGCGATTGCTCCTGGGAGCTTTGAGCTCATGGAGAGTAGCTGTGGGTAGGAAAGCAGGTTGCAGAATCATCTGGTGGCCAGGGTGTGGGCCCATCAGGTCAGGGGACTTGAAAAGAGTGACAAGAGTTTTGAAACGTTCACTGAGGTAACATGAGAGAGCATTCTCCAAGGGTGATTAAAATTACCACCTAGGACACAGCTGAAGTGAGACAGGATGTAGGAGGCTTGGGTATTTTGGGTATGTGAGTCTCCAGCAGAAATCAACTGAACAGTAGTGGGAAAAGCGAGTTGGTCCCTAACTGGATAGAAGAGGAAAATGTGGACACAAGAGCTTAGGAGGCTTTCTGATGAGTCTAAAATTCTCCATGGGAAATCCTGCTTCTTTCCCTGGACATCGTCCATCCCATGTTCTGTGCGACAGCACGAATTTTCCAGGACATTCTAGAACACATTCAGACTTCCCTCTGCTCTGTCACTTCCATTCTTTCTCCTTTCTCCTTCGTTTCCTGCCCAGGCTCTTCAGTTTTACTCCACATTCTGCACCTACTTCTTTAACTTCTTTCTGCTTTCCTCCAAATTCTTCCTAACTGATTATGCTACTTTCTCATGTCAACTTCTGCCCTATTATGTATTCAGGAAACGAGGCCCGCAGGAACAGTGAGTCCATTTTCATTTTGAGCCAGGGATGTCTGTCTCACAGCATTTGCTTAAGGTCAGTAAACATAGAAATCATTCTTGATTTTTCCACTGTTGCCCAAAGCCACAAATATATACAAATGAAAAATGCACTGATTTTTTAAACGATGCGAATATCTGTACCGAATTTCTCATTGTTTTATCCTTTAAATAAGACAGAAAGCCTGAGGATAATATGGAGGAAGGAGGGAAATGGCGAAAAGGCTGGAGGCTCTGCACACCAGATGGTCTGAGACTGCAGTAGTCCTGAGGCTGGCAGGCATGGATGGGGACAGGAGTGAGAAGTGGTGGGCTCCAACTGGTGGGAGCACAGCATGGACTATGTGTCTAAAGAGCTGAGCTAGTCCTTGGAGATGCCCCTAGAGGTGGTCAATCTCTGTCAAGCCACCTTTTCATTATAAGTTCCAGGTAGAAAGGTATCATCATTTTAAATTTGGTGCAGCACTGAACACACTAAGGAGAAATCAATATATGTTAATTTACTTATTGTACTAAAAAGAGGAATAAATTTAAATAAGTAATGAGCAGGAACCATTCTGTTCCACATCCCACTTTATAATTCCCAGCAACTGTATACATTTGTGAGCATAACTGGCTCATGTATCTGATGGATAATTGTCTGTAACGCTGTAAAAACCAAGTGACCTTTCTACTGAAAGACATTTTTAAGTGAGACTGTTTTGGTTCCCTGTGGAATTGGTTTTTCACGCTCATGTTTGATATTTCTAAGAAGTAAGCGCCACCTTCTGGCTACTAAGAGAATTGTCGAGCAGCCAAACGGAGTAGCATGTATTTTTTGACCATTCTTAACCAGAAGGTAGAATTTAAATTATCTTTCATTTTCTAAAGCCTAATAATCCCTTAAGGATCCACGTGACTTTGGGGAAGTTCCCTTTTCTCCTTTCAAGCAGTATGTAATTTTTATTCCATGTGAATCACCTTCTCTAATGTGAGCTATCTTGATAATAATCAATACCCTAGCACAATCAGGGAGTTCCCATAGTTCTCCAGGCAGAGATGGGTCCCCAGCCCCAGGATACAGGCTAATAGTTTAAAGGATATACTAACCCTGGTGCTCTAACTTGGAAACTAAGTCTGAGGTGGGACAGAGTTGTACACAGAGGCCTTGTTTTTTTGTGGCCTCTCCCGTTGCGGAGCACAGGCTCCGAACGCGCAGGCTCAGTGGCCATGGCTCACGGGCCCAGCCGCTCCGCGGGCATGTTGGATCTTCCTGGACCAGGGCATGAACCCGTGTCCCCTGCATCGGCAGGCAGACTCTCAACCACTGCGCCACCAGGGAAGCCCTGAGGCCTTCTTGATAGAAGTGGATTTTGTCCCTTCCTCCATAAGGGAAAATAGTACAGTTCTCGTCAGATTAGTCACTAAAATTGGCCTTGATACAAAATCCAACATAGGCATCACCTGCACTTCTGGAAATGTACCTGTGAGATGCATGTTCAACCTCTTAGCACATGCCTATAATCCAGGCAGGTAATACTGTATCCCCAAAGTGCTCCTGTTTGGTGACATTGAGAAAATAGGAATTACCTAGGGTAACTTTGACAAATGGTATCCGTAGTATTATCTTCATTCTCTCAGTTTTATTTTCTTCTTTTTTATGAAATTTGTAC
This sequence comes from Globicephala melas, assembly GCF_963455315.2. Taxonomy (NCBI): domain Eukaryota; kingdom Metazoa; phylum Chordata; class Mammalia; order Artiodactyla; family Delphinidae; genus Globicephala; species Globicephala melas. The sequence continues at coordinate 46,480,720 of NC_083316.1, read as the reverse complement.
TTGAAAACTGCTCCAACAATTAAAAATTAGAGGGTCAGGTTTAGAAGTTCTTATACAACTAGCAAAATCATTTTCTAAATTGCCTAGAAACAATAAAGACTTTAAAATCCCAACTTACATGGGTCCATATCAGTTTCTTTGGCTTAATTTAGATGTGTTTTTTTTCTTAATTTTGAAAATGATGCTGCTATCTACAAAATCACTAGACTAGGAACCACCTTGACAGTATTTAACTGATACAAGCATCTTGGTACCCCCTCCTTATTAAGGGGGAGAATGGTGTCATTAGCAACGTCCAACTCGCTGCTAAGTCACTGCACTTGAATTTCAAGTACAACTTTTCATCTCCCATGAACTACATGTACATGTTAAATTTCTAAATTACAGGGTGTGGACTACATATGTCCCTAGACTGTTTTGTAATAGTGCCAAGGGGACAAAAAAAAAAAAACACTTCCTGCAAACCAAGAAGGACCTAGGAGTTTAACAAAATTCTTCCCCCATCTAAAGCTCTGAAAAGCCATGTTGGTGCTACCTGTCCTTAGCCATAAGACTTCTCTATGGAAGTTCTTGGGGTGCGTTTTGGTGGGACGCCCCTCTGTGGGCAACACTTACAGGTGTTCATGGAATGGGCAGAGCTGAAAAAGCTGGAATTATATTCACAACCAGTGTTTGCTTAATGCTGTAAAAATGCTACAGAAATGGCCAGAAAGTCTTTGGGTATCTGGGGAAAAACAGTCCTTTGAAATTTTTGATGTGTGAGCAGAATAATGAAAGCTCGTCTGTTTCCTGTACTTTTATCACACACAAACATCATACATCATAGTCAGATTGGGATTTAATCGGTTGGAATGTGGCCCAGGCCTGGGAATTTTTTAAGGCTCCCCAGCTGATCATAATGCACTGCTAACAGGTTCTGTGCGAGCAAGAACTGTTCCTCACATGGCGGGAGAGGTCAAGCAGCTCTGAGCTAGACCACTGTATGGTAAATGAAAATTCTAGGCTTCGAGGAGTAGAGACGGTTAGGGAGAGAAAATAGATATTGGGTCAAAGAATTAGACTCAGGAATCGGTAGGGAAGAACAGCCAACTTAAAAAGTGAGAGAATTCTATTGATGAGGAAATGACCTGAACTTGGAGTGACCGCTGAGAGGGCCATCACAGCTCCCACGAGATGTCTATAGACTAAGAAAAATCAGAATGGAAGCCACAGGCCATGGGGCTCAGTAAACCTGTTTCCTGGACAGAGTGGAGTTGAACTTGGTATGTGCCTCCTATTCCAAAATAATCCGTTCTCCTTCACCGGCTTTCACTGCTTGCAGATGGATTACTCAACACGACTTTGCTGACACGAGGACTTGGTATGAAAAATGAGAGAGGAGATAAGGGTCCGGGGCAGTGTTTGGCAGATGAATCATGGGTATGAATCATCTGAGGAGCCTGTTGAAATTCAAATTTACCAGCCCAGCCTGAGACAGTTTGTTTCAGCGGGTCTAGGGTGGGGCTTGGAGCAGGGCTACTTCTGTAATTTGTGAGGTTGTGAGATAAGAATGCAGATGGAGGGCTACACACCACGTGTCTAAATATTTAAAAGTTATAAATCACGCTAACAAACTGTTAAATCAAGGAAGCTTGAGCCTCCTTCCTCGATAAATAAGCCTACATACCATGACCGGGAAGGTCAAGTTCAAATAGAGAGGCCTAATGTTTAGATTCTGTCATCTCCCTCAGTGTCAAAAGTCTATCCTCCCACCTTGACAAATATGCCTTCATTATAGTCTGGAAGGCCAGGTTCAAGTTTAGCATTTTTAAGTCTCTCAGTGTTGGGGAAGCAGCCCATGGCCCACTCACTCTGCTCTATCCATCCAGCTCCACCTGGAACAATGAGGCACCTCTATGCACGTGTGGGGACCTGCCACGCCACACGCCCAAGTTCTGACACCAAACCTTCTATCCTTACCCCCCAAGCAGCAGCCCCTCAGGCCCAGGGGTGTGCACACTGGTGACATTTCTGCCCCCTAGAGGCCAGATGGGGGAATGGGACTGCATGGGCCCAGTGGGAGGGCTGGGCCATTTGGGTAGGCAATTCCAAGACCCATTTCCCAGGTCATGGTGTAAAAGGAGCACGCGGCCTCTGTGTGGGCTTGTTCCCAGGTCCCACCAATGCCCCCCAGGAGGCAGCGTTGGAGAAGGGGCAGTGCATGCCCTCCCACGCCCCCCAGGGCAAGGCTGCCCTTTGCCTGACCTAAGCAGGGCATTGAACCCAGGTGACAGATGCTTGAACCCTGGTCTTAGATGCAGTGATCTTAGGAGCACTGATCTTACAGAACCGGCAGCAAATGGTCTTGTTGGCTGCCATTAGGTCATTATCACTCCAGAGTCACTTGAGACGGTCAAGGCACCTGAGCTGGGAAATCCCTCCCTTTACTATTTCCCCTCCCATCTCCATAACTACTCCCACCAAAGAAAGTCAAGGACAAATTCTTTCCACCCCTACTCCAAACGGTATTTAAAAAAGAAAGTAGCCATTTTAATAGATGTCTTTCTCACACTTAAGATGCTTGCGTTTTCAGAAAACAGAAATAATAAACTTGAATCAAAGAGAGGATATAATTTCACACTAATGCAATATATCTGTTAAACTTTACACCTTATTGACTATCAGCTGAGAATTTTACAGTTCATTAAAAATGCATTAGGGCAATGACCACACCATTAGCTCTTCAGTAGATGCCTTCAAACCTTATTTGTTTCAAAGAAACAAGGCTTTCAGCAGGCACTCTTGAGTGTAAGTGGCAGTATTGCTCCAGTGTTGAGTCCCCAGAAGAAGGCCCAGCTGTGTCTAGGGAAGCCTGTGACCTCAGCCAGGTCGAGTCAGTCAGCACTGCAGCTTTGGGGCAGCCCAGGGAACCAGAGCTCCATGGCGCCAGAAGACAAGAAGCTGAGTTTGTCACTCCTTTCATTAAGTAAGTCCCTCAGGCGGCAGTAAGATCCAGATACGGCTTTAGGGAGAAAAGCTATGTAAATGATGTTCTGTCAACTTTGTAATTTATTAAAGCACCCACGGGGGGGTTGGGCATCTCCCGAGATTCCTGTGTAATTGTTCTGTAATGAGCCCAGATATCAGTGTTTTTATAAAACTTCCAAGGGATACTAGTATGTATGCAACCAGCGTTGGGGACCACTGGTTTAATGAACTGGCTAACATCAAAGATTCTGAGATAATGAGATGGAGAACAGTTAGGTCTTGATGAGAAGGGAGGAGGGAAGAAGGAGGAAAAGAGGCGTGAGGAGCAGTGTCGGGAGGACACCAAGGAAGCCTTACATCAAGACTGAGGGCGGGACTTGAGATGGTGGCAGTGACTTCGTACAAGTGTGACCCTGACAGGCTGGGGGACAAACGTGCAGGCACAGACCACCAGGTGGTTATTTAGGGCACCGTCCATGACCTTATCTACTTCCCAGGATGCCTTGTCCTAACTTAGTCCACACTGAGGCCAGAATGAATTGCCCAGCACGACTGGAAACTGACCATTCCCATGGTCCTGTTTCAAATGTTTAGAGTCCGAGGACCACATAGTACTCTCCACTGGGCTTCGTCCACTGCAGTGGATGACGTGCCCCAACTTTCCAAACACTTACTGAGATCAGCACTCCAACATCCAACGTCTTTAAATGCCAAAGGGAAGGAAGACATCCTGACTTAAAATTCAAATGCAGCATGAGTCCTATTCTTACATTTTTGTACACTTTGTACGGAAGAACACATGAATACAAATGCATCAAATACAAGTGTAAAGGTCAGTAAATGTTCACAGAGTGAACACACTGGCGTCACAAGCACCCCGGTCAAGAAACGGCCTCCCTGGAGCCTCCCTCCACTTACTAACCCACCAGATACTAAAACTGGGCTTACACTAAAAATTTTGTATTCGTTTCCTGTTTTGAAGCTTTATGTCGGTGAAGTCAGACTCTATATACTCTCGTGTCTGGCCATTACGTTTGTGAAATCTTTCCATGTTGTTGCATGAAATTATAGTTGGTTCACTCTTGCAGTTGTATAATATTTCTATTTTTTAATAAGGTGAAATATAGAGTTAGGGATTAAAGAGAAAGGGTGATATGGTCATGTCAGATGTCTAAAATATTATAAGTCTTATACAAAATATAAGTTTGTAAATGTTTCTTAGTACCTGGAGTCAGCAAATTTGCATTGACATCACTGTTTACTTAGTCCTGATATTTTTTTCAATAACTAGTTTTCTATTTTAAGACCTTAACTAAGACTGCTGTCCTCTGGAGTGGTTCTCAGCAAAAATGATCTTGTCAGTGTTGAAGCATCCATGAATATATGACCCTGTACAGGTATAATGTCTCTACTTCAGCAAACGTGATTGATATAATGGTCAATTTCATATCATATCATTCCAAGGACATCCTAGCCCATAGAGAGAATTTTTTTCTCAAGAAAAACCTTAAAACAGTGGTTCTCAAACTTCAGCGTGCACCAGAATGCCCTGGAGGCCCCGAATCACCTGGAGTGCTGATAAAAACTCATTGCTGAGTCCCATCCCCAGGCTTCTGTTTTGCTGGTCTGTGGTGAAGCCCAAGGATGTGCCTTCCTAACAGGCGTCCACGCGATGCTGACACTGCAGGGCTAAGGACCACGTTCTGAGAACTACTGCCTTAGAGCCTGCAAATAAAGTTATGTTTACATTTCTTTCCCATATCCCATATGTTCCCTCCTGCCGTGCATTTGTTTTTTTCAAAATCCTTGGAATCAGCCAGGTGGCGATATTAAGGTTGTTATCATATTAACCCCCCTCCATCATTAACATCCATTACTGCTCTGCCCTGCAGCACAACTCTGCTTATAACTCACTTGGAGCCCGTATTTCACTTGGAGCTTGTATTTCATTTTTCTTGATTTGCTTGCATATCGGTGACCCTGCTTGTCAGTTCCTTAAAGGCATCTGGCCATGTACTTGTCTGTATCCTGGCAGTCCCTAGCAGGGAATCCTGCGGGCACTACTGAACTCATTTTCTATATTCTCTGCTGGCCCATTGATTTAATCCATATCGCCCCTGCTTCTCACCTGCATGTGCTTTGTTCTTCTGCATACATACCTATAAAATGAAGCTTTGCTACTTGCTGTTATAAGAATAGGGAAGTTATAACAATAGTCTGTGGTCATAACATGACTGGTCCCAGAAAAAGGCATTACTTTCATGCTCTAAGATATGTATTTCTCAACTAAAGTGTTTCTCAAACCTGGTGCATATTAGCACCACCTAGATAACTTTAAAAAATGTAGATGTCTGGATCCCATCCCAGTGGTTCTCTTTTTTTGTTTGTTTTTGTTTTGCGGTGCGTGGACCTCTCACTGTTGTGGCCTCTCCCGCTGCGGAGCACAGGCTCCAGACGCGCAGGCTCAGCGGCCATAAGTCACGGGCCCAGCCGCTCCGCGACATGTGGGATCCTCCCAGACCGGGGCACGAATCCGCGTCCCCTGCATCGGCAGGCGGACTCTCAACCACTGCACCGCCAGGGAAGCCCTGAGTTTTTTTAAATATAAATTTATTTATTTTATTTATTTATTTTTGGCTGCATTGTGTCTTCGTTGCTGCGCATGGGCTTTCTCTAGCTGCGGCGAGCAGGGGGCTACTCTTCGTTGTGGTGAGCGGGCTTCTCACTGCAGTGTCTTCTCTTGTTGAGGAGCACCGGCTCTAGGTGCGCGGGCTTCAATACTTGTGGATTGCAGGCTCAGTAGTTGCGGCTTGCGGGCTCTAGAGTGCAGGCTCAGTAGTTGTGGCGCATGGGCTTAGCTGCTCCACTGCATGTGGGATCTTCCTGGACCAGGGCTTGAACCCGTGTCCCCTGCATCGGCAGGCAGATTCTTAACCACTGCACCACCAGGGAAGCCCCCTGTGGTTCTCTTTTAGTTGATGTGGACTAAAGTCTGGGCATAGAGATTGTGCAAAACTCCTAGGTGATTCTAATATATAGAAAACTTGTAGAATTTCTCAAGTACCTTGTTTTTCTGATGAGTTTCAAGAGAGCCACATTTTTTTCCAGAGGGTTATTTTCAGAAACACCTATCCTCACTTTATTTCTGTGCCTCCTGTGGATGTCTTCCTTTTGAATCTTGCTTCCTTAAACAAGAAAATGTAATGAACTGCTATCTACATGTTGCACAAAGCATTAAATTCATTCCCAGTCCTGGATAAACTTGCTCTAAGCTAGAAATAAAAAATAACAAACTCTGCTGAGTTCAGTATTTCCTGTTGCAATTTAACTAGCCCATAAGGCCTTGGCAGGAAAGATTTGTTGTTCCTGTAATTAATGACTAGAACAAGATTGTTTGGAGTAAATGACTCCTTTTGAAACAGTCCTCTAATTTCCAGGGACATTTTCTCATTGTAAAACAATTACACATAAAAACAAAAGTACCACTTAAATACCAAGATTTATAACATTGCCATGTCATTCCAAATGTCATGACCTTGTGTCTACTACCCCACTGGTTTGGAAAAATAAAACAGATGGATTGCAGCCTAATGAAGCTCCTTGAAAATAGCTTAACTTTGATCAATCAGAAACTAGTTGTTTCCAACCTAACTGATGTTGTAAAAAGAGTCAGCTGATTGCCACTCCATCGCCAAAGTTGATATATAGATAGCTCTCACCAGAGAGAAGACAGTCAGTTCCTAGAATAAACCTAGGAAATAGATCTTTCTCAAATAATGATGGTGTCAGTAGGTCTAATCTATTAAACCCCTTCTATTTGGTCCTTTTTAAAAGCTGAGCTCTTGTATCTCAGAATAATTAAACATGGGGTGAAATTTAATTATGGTTTATTCATAGCTATTTCATAATTTAGAGCCATCAGTATATATTACTTACTGAAACTGCTAAGAAAAATATTAATAACACAATAGGATTTCTAGAGTGATAAAATTTAGGAAACAAGGTGTGATAGTTCTCAGTTCAGTCATTGATTCGATGTATAAACTTGACAAATAATGTCTTACCAACCTCCTCCTCACCTAGAGATTTTAAGACTCATAGTGGCTAATATTTATGTAGCATACTAGAATTTATAAAGTACCCATATTTCATTACACTTTCTCCCAAACCCAGGGAGACTGAAGAGCAACAATTTACACATTGCATATTTTTAAAACATGAGTCTCAGAAAGGTTAAGTGAATAACCTAACATCAAACTGACTGAAGTGTGTGGAACTAGGGAACCACCCAGATTTTCTGACTCTCAGTTGACTAATTCTATTGTACCGGCTATACCAGCTACCTCTGTACGGAACAGCTAATTGAGAAAGATGTGACTGATAGTGAAGAAAAAACACAATTCTCAGGATCATTGTGTTTTGATCACTTTTATAAAGGATGTTTTATATTGTACAGTCAACTTGACATCAGTAGAAATGTCCCTGTTCTGGTGCTTTGTTTAGATTGTAAACAGCAAAGCTATAGACATACATTTGGAGCTACCAGCAATGTCATGTAGGTTAGATAATTAAGAACAGGAATGCTCGGGCTTCCCTGGTGGCGCAGTGGTTGAGAGTACACCTGCCGATTCAGGGGACACGGGTTTGTGCCCCGTTCCGGGAAGATGCCACATGCCGCGGAGCGGCTGGGCCTGTGCGCGTCCGGAGCCTGTGCTCTGCAATGGGAGAGGTCATAACAGTGAGAGGCCTGCGTACCGCAAAAAAAAAAAAAAACAAAGAAATGAACAGGCATGCTTGCCACTGTATCAGCATTTCCTATATGAGTGATCAGTTATTTTCCCTGGTACTAAAGGGAAATAAAACAGATCTTCTTTTCATTTTTTTATCGCGTTTTCTTCGTTTTTCCTTATCACATTTCTTTCAGTTATTTTTTCCACTTTCCCAGGTTTTGTAGTTCTTCCAGAAGGCCACTAGAGGGTAGTCTTTAGTCAGTAATGTCACGTACACTCGGGTGGGAATGTTGATTCTGATTGGAAACATTGCATGAAGCTGTCCTCCCCTGGTGGGCACAGAGTTAAGGACTCGGTGATTTAAGGGTCTTCTTTTTGATTTTTAGTGACTAAACCTCTCTTGGTTCTATACAGACCTTTGCTTCCAGATACTATTTATCGAATAGTTCTTTCTTTCCCCATCCTGGCCTTATTTAAAGGATGAAATATTATATGTCCTGCCTTTGATGGTGGTTTGGTCTAAAGTCCTTCAAGGCAAAGCTGATTGCTCTGGACAGTGTGTTCTGGGGAAGCACAACAGTAGGCTTAGAGACTTGTGCTGCCAGCTTGGGGAGCAACTGGGAATTTGTACCTAGAACTAAATTGCAGAATACACCTGTACCACCTTTAGTATTCAAATGGTTTTCTGCTAGTGATACCACATTGCCAAACCTTTACAAAGCTACTCTGGACAATCCAATCCAAGTCTTCCATTTTATCTAGGCAGTCTGATTTCCCCAGCAAAAACAGAACAAAAATTTAGTCACACATTTATTGTGTGATATGGCCCGAAGGTTTACTGTATTACATTTGTCATCAGTCACCCAAGCATAGAATCTAAAAGTCAGCCGTTTCTTGTGTTTTTTCCCCAGTGACGGTTGATTCTTCCAATACCATGAGTTTCCTTTATAAACTCACTTTCATGACCAAACCTGTGTTTCAGGTTCTCATTCTTTACATACCCAATCAAAAATGAGATGTCATTCCTTCTTTTATTCAGTTAATCAAGTCCTTCTAATTCTCACGTTCTCTAGGAATTTTCTGTACAACCTTACTTCATGTTCCTACTTCCTTAAAGTTCTCTCACTGTTGAACATAAGAACATATGACACACCCTCATATAATCCTTCTTTGTAATCATTCTCTGCAATTAACAGAGCTCCAGGATGGAATCAGACCCCAAGGTTACCAACTGAACTGTTCATCTGCCCAGTGCAGGGGTGGTGGTAGTTACTTGGGTGTATGAATATGAACTTTCAGTTGCTCAGGAACAACCAGAAGCTTGGTTTCTAGTTGCCCAAGTTAAACTTTAGTCGAGATTTTTATTGTTTTTGGTATATGGAAATTCTTCCTCATAGGAGTCAACTGAGTTCACCTTGTTTCCTAAGATCTATTAGATAAAACTGGCCCAAAACCCCATTGGGCAGCTTGTGAAAAGTCCCATATTCTCTCCAAAGCTTTTAAGAATTTCCAGGGGACTCAGAGCCTACCTCCCGATCATAGCAGGTCCCAAGTCTCTGCAACAGCAGAATAGTTCAGTTGAGGGAATAGCTCACAGGAGCCATCACTGAGCTCCCTTTTCACCACCAAGGCCAGTGGTAGAATTGCGTCTCTCTCTTCGTTTTCCCAGACACCAGCCTTTTCTTTCCCCTGAACACAGGCCTTTTCTTTCTCCCATGAAAGGAAACTTATCCACACATATTTATGTATCTATCAGACCTTATTGATGATTTGAGGAAATAAAAGCAATTTATATTCACAAATAATGTGAAGTGAATAGTATTTAGACGTTCATAGTCTTGGACCTAGAGATTATCATACTAAGTGAAATAAGTCAGACAGAGAAAGACAAATATCATATGATATCAGTTATATGTAGAATCTGTACATGAACTTATTTACAAAACAGAAACAGATTCACAGACATAGAAAACAAACTTATGGTTACCAAAGGGAAACGGGGGGAGGCATAAATTAGGAGCGTGGGATTAACACATACACACTCCTATATATAAAATAGATAAGCAAGAAGAACCTACAGTATAGCACAGAGAACTATATGCAATACCTTTTAATAACTTATAATGGAAAAGAATCTGAAAAAGAATATATATATATATATGAATCACTTTGCTGTACACTAGAAACTAATACAACATTGTAAATCAACTATATTTCAATAAAAAAATAAAATAGATGTTCATAGTCTTATAAAGTAAGTTACCCAGTCATGTCTACCACTAAGGTGCTAGTTTTCTGCGATTTTGCTTGGCCCTTCTCTCCCTTCCTCGCCTTCTGTATCTCTCCTCATCCAAAAGCTGCGCATAGGAGCTTCACATTTTTCTCACTTAATGGGATTTAGCACTTTACCTCTCTCCTTGTGCTCCTCCATCTTTTAACTTCCAGATTTACCAAGGTGCTCAACAGAACAAAATGACCTTTCATTTATTAGTGCCTCCCTCATAGAAGATACCATTGGTTACAAATAGCCTGGGGGAGGGAGGGGTGTGCACATGCTTATATAGGGTAAGATGATCAAGTTGAATTGAGCCTTCAACTTATCTTTGATCTAGAAATTCCATACAGCCCATCTTAGCATTTATTCATTCAGCAAATAATTGTTGAACACTTACTTGCAAAAAGAAATACAGTTCCAAATGTAAAATAGATAGTTAGTGGGAAGCAGCTGCATAGCGCAGGGAGATCAGCTCGGTGCTTTGTGACCACCTAGAGGGGTGGGATAGGGAGGGTGGGAGGGAGGGAGACGCAAGAGGGAAGAGATATGGGGATATATGTATATGTATAACTGACTCACTTTGTTATAAAGCAGAAACTAACACACCATTGTAAAGCAATTATATTCCAATAAAGATGTTAAAAAAAAAAAAGAAATACAGGTCCTTCTCTGTTGAAGCTGACAGTAGAATGAATAATCAAAAGTTACAAGTGGCCATGACTAGTTCTAAACTCTAATAATCCCTTTATAGGAAGGCTATGCAGTGCTTTGAGAAACTATAACAGGAAATGTCTTAGTCTTCTTGCACTGCCATAACAAAATACCACAGACAGGTGGCTTAAACAAAAGACATTTATTTTGTCACAGTTCTGGAGGCTGGAAATCTGAGGTCAAGGTGCCAGCACAGTCAGTTTCTGGTAAGGGTTCAATTCCTGACGTTCAGACAGCTGCCTTCTTGCCATGGTGGAGAGAGAGGGAGCAAGCTCTGTGGTGTCTCTTCTTAGAAGGGCACTAATCCCATCATGAGGGCCTCATCCTCGTGACCTCATCCAACCCTAATCACCTCACAAATACAATCACGTTTGGGGTTAGGGCTTCAACATGTGAATTTGGCAGGGGAGGGGGCGTAACATTTAGTCCTTAACAGGAAAAATCAGGAAAAAGAGAAAATGGGGCTGTGGCTTCATCAGATTTACTTTAAAAAGATCATTCTGGCTGTGTTGTGGGGAAGAAATGGCAGAGCTGGGGTGTAGATGTTGGGAGCCAGTTAAGCCACAGTTGCTGGAGCCCAAATGATGGTTGTTTAGACCTGAGTGGGGAAGTTGTGGCAGAGATGGTCCAGTCTATTAGCTCTGGCCTAATCAGTATCTCTTTGTCTTCTTCTCCCATCCTTCTACCCATGCACATAGACTTAGTCTGTATACCTTATTTCCTTTCCACGTTCTAATAATTCCCCCCAACGTTCCTATGTGTAGGAATGGACTGGATATTCCTTTCCTTTCTCCTATAAAGTCCTAGGATTTCATTTCTGGTAGGTTGGATAACTATCTACCACTCACAAATATTAGTCAAATACTTTACAAAGGAAGTGGTAAATACTTAAACATTAACAGAGAAAATAAATTAGTGAGTTGGTTTTTTTTTGTTCTCAATGATAAAATACTTGTAATATGCTATATAAATTCTCTGTGGACACTAATGCTCAAACAAGTAGCATTATGCTTTGGTGTCCATGCTATTATCCTTCAGTTAAAACTTCAGCTTTTGGCAAATTAAGGTGGCACTAAGATACCAGTTTCCACTTAGTTGACTGACAGAAAGCTAAAAGTTTGGTAAGATATTCTGTTAGTGGGGCTGTGAGGAGTTTGCTGGTGGGCTTGTGAGTTGGGCAATTGACAATATCTATTGATGCCTGACTGTCAATTACAAATGCATATACCTCTTGACTCTGCGATTCCACCTCTGCAAATTTATTCCACATGTTACTTTCACATATTTGAAATGACTTATGTTCAAGGTTATTCTTTGTAGAACAATTTGTAATAGTGAAAGCTTGCAACCAACACAGAGGCCCTTCAATAGGTGAGTGGTTCAATAAATTATATTCCATATAATTGAATAATATGCTCTCTAAGTAGATATGGAATAATCTCCACGAATGATGGGTGAAAAAAAGGACGTTATAAAATGGTATGTATAGGAGGTTACATTTTTGTGTAAAAATTGGGGGAAGGTATAATAGTTCATACTTATATATGTATGAAGATATTTCAAAAAAATATACAATAAGATAATAAGTATTTACCTGTAGAAAAAAGGGAAAACTCAAATGCAAAGAGATGATACATATAGAGCTTTCTCTGTGTGTATGATTTTATATGTATACATGCATATATGTATATGTGTATCCACACATATGTATTTATATGCATATGTCTTTTTTATTTTCAATCATGTTTAAGTATACTGCCCATACAGAAGAATAAATTTTTAAGTGCCAGTGTTTGTTTTTCTGTTTCAAATGGTGTTCTCTCATAGCTAAATAGTTAAGACTCCAGGTGTTGGAGACAAACTTCATGCTTCTGAATTATGCCTCTGACACTTACTAGCTGTGTGACCTTGGGCAAGTTACTTAACCTCTCTGTACCTCAGTTTTCTCTTACATAAAATGAGAATAATCACAGTTGTTGTTTAGTGGATTTAGAGTTCCAATTTGGCAAGATGAAAAAGTTCTGGAGCTCTGTTCACAGCAACTGTGAATATACTTAACACTACAAAACTATATACTCTTAAAAATGGTATATTTTATGTTTTTAACCACAATTAAAAACAATATATTTTTTTCATGAGGGTAATCATAGTACCTACCTGTAACTTTGTTAGGAGGATACATCAATCAATATGTGTGAGGCCCTTAGGGCAGAGCCTGACATTCTGGAAGCCGGGGGGGGGGGGGGTGGGGGGGGGGGGTGGGGTGGGGGTGGGGGTGGGGGGGTTTGATCTAATCCGTGTTGGAATGCAGAGACAGCAGGCTATGTATCTCCTCACCTTTGGAGCTTCCTCAAGTGAATCTGTGTCAGTAGTAGTCCCTCTGTTTCTAGATGAAGCCTGATTTTCTCTGGGTGTATTATCAGACATTTATTCCAAGGTTCAAGTGTGATCCTCGGGAACATGGAGGGCTGATATATTTATATTGCTAAAATCCCCCATTTAAAAAAGCAATATAAAATTTTATGCTGCAAGGAAGGCTTAATAGCTCGAGCATAACACAATAGCCTGTCCAGAATATTTTCATTTGCCGGGAGCATCTAAATAGCTGCTCCTCCCATGCAGGTGGGTAGCCCTCTCAGGAACTGGCTCCTGAGATTTCATAGAGCAGAGCTACGCCATTCAGCAGATTGTCTTCTCTCTCCTTTGGCATGTCCATAACATGACTATGATACCAGCTGATCTAACTTCTAGATTTTCCCATAACAAATATTCTATTTCCCATAAGCAACAAGATCCCCCATTTCCCTGGGTAGAGGGTTTATCTCCTTTTACTTTTCTAGCAGCTTCTCAACTTCTGACTTGGTTGAGTTTTCAGACATTTTCTCTCCTGAATCTACTAAGCACTGCAATTTAGGTTTGGCCTAACAAATCCATACAACAAGTCAGATGTGTGTGACAAGGAAATTGAATTTCCATCCCTGCAACCAGTTCTGAACAATAACCGTTGAGAAGATAAGCTTGGTTTACTCACCAGTAGTTCGGTATTATGACAGGTATGGTCCAAATCAGAGCTCAGCCACCTTATTTTGAAATACTCCCAAGTCTATGAAAATAATGACTTTGTACATAAAATATTTTGTACTTTTCTGGGTAAGTAGATAGTTTAGTGGGCTATGCATATTCTTGAATAGGATCTTCACATTTGGTATCTAAGTCTTATATTTCTTTCCAAGGAATGAAATGCTCCAGAATAAGAGATCTGGAACAAATTACATACAAATAAAACAAAGTAAGTGTCATCCGAAAAGATGAAAAGCAAACAAATAAAACTTTTTTGTTTTTAACTTTTAGGTGTTTGCCTTTAAATATTTTTAAAATTGAAAGCAATTATCTGTCACCAGTAATCATAACAATAGATAAAATTCAGTTAATGTTCACCATAGGTGAAATGCCATCCTGAGTGCTTCAAATGCACCATCTCTAAGAGTCTACACAACACTCTTCTTGAGGAAATTGAAAATCAGTGAATGTCAGCGGCTTACTGAAGGTTACACACTGGGCAAATGGCAGAGATGAGACCCAAACCCAGGCAGTCTGATACCTGAGGCGGGGTCCTTAGTCACAGTGCTCCACAGTCACTATAGCCATCTTTATTTTTCCAGTCATAAACACTGCTTAAATTTCTATGAATAGTAACTTGATTTTTTTTCCCCCTTCTCTGGACTGTAAATTTGTGTAATTCGATTTCTACGGACCTTTGCACTGAAGACAATATCTGAAGTGGATTTATTTTTCAAAGTTATGATGTTAAGTGACTCTCCTGTCATCTAAAAATTCCTCCCAAGAAACCAAACCCTCCCTCCTAGTCTGTTATTTGACTAAAATTCATATAGCCAGCTGTATTAGTTTCCTAGGGCTGCCATAACAAAGTATCATAAAATGGATAGCATAAAACAACAGAAATGCATTGTCTCACATTTCTGCAAGACAGAAGTCTGAATTCAAGGGGTCAGCAGGGCCATGTTCCCTCTGAAGGTATTAGGGAAGGATCTGTTCCAGGCCCCTCTCCTTGGTTGTAGGTGGCTGTCTTTTCCCTGTGTCTTAATCTCTTCTTATAGGGACACCAATCGTATTGGACTAGGACCCACCCTAATGACTTTATTTTAACTTGATTACCTCTAAATACCCTTTTTCTAAAGACAGTCACGTTCTGAGGCTCTGGGGGTTAGGGTTTCAGCATATCTTTTTTGGAGGATACAATCCAAGCTGTGACACCAGCTTCTGAATCAGAATAGTATGTGGAGTAGAGGCCTTGTGCTGACAGGGTCCTTATCCTGTGCTGTGGCCTGAGGCAAGTTTCCCTTCTGTGGAATAGGAGATTGGATTGTCTGACCTCTACTCTAATTTTTTTTTTTTTTTTTTTTTTTTTTTTTGCGGTATGTGGGCCTCTCACTGTTGTGGCCTCTCCCGTTGCCGAGCACAGGCTCCGGACGTGCAGGCTCAATGGCCATGGCTCACGGGCCCAGCCGCTCTGCGGCATGTGGGATCTTCCCGGACCGGGGCACGAACCCATGTCCCCTGCATCAGCAGGCGGACTCCCAACCACTGCGCCACCAGGGAAGCCCTAATTTTTTTTTTAAATTGAAGTATAGTTGATTAACAATGTTGTGTTAGTTTCCAGTGTACAGCAAAGTGATTCAGTTTTATATACGTACATATATATATATATATATATATATATGTTCTTTTTCATGTACTTTTCCATTACGGTTTATTATAAGATATTGAACATAGTTCCCTGTACTATACAGTAGGACCTTGTTGTTTATCCATTCTATATATAGTAGTTTGTATCTGCTAATCCCAAACTCCCAATCCATCCCTCTCCCACCCCACCTCCCCTTGGCAACAAGTCTGTTCTCTATTTCTGTGAGTCTGTTTCTGTTTTGTAGATAGGTTCATTTGTATCATATTTTAGATTGCACATATAAGTGGTATCATGTAGTATTTGTCTTTCTCTGTCTGACTTACTTAGTATGATAATGTCTAGGTCCATCTATGTTGCTGCAAATGGCATTATTTCATTCTATTTTATGGCTGTCTACTCCAATATTTTATGTCACAGTTGAGTTCTATTTTAACAGAACAGATGCAAATATTAAACCTATATTTAATAGATTTCCTCACTGCAGTAATTTCATAAAAGTTTTTGGTAAGGGGGCTTCATCTTTCCTCTTCTACCCTTTAGCCACAGAGATAAGTGCCTACCCTCACCCACCGAGGTCTTCTCTCAGTAGGACCAGCTTGGGGGCCACAGAGGAGAGGACGTACCCAGCATCTTGATACTTTTCCCTCTCAGACCTTCTTATTTTCCCCATTCGTCTTCTCTCACAGAGACAAACCAACAACCCCTTATTATCTTCACATATGGAGGCTCTTCTATGACAGATTTCCAGAGAAACCAAAAACTCTGTTAGATTTTGAAGCAGCTCCCTGTTGAACTGTGAGTGCCTCATCAATATTTATTGAGAAAGAAGGTTGACCTTTGACTTTAGCCTCTGTGACATCACCAGATAATTCCAATAGCAAACATTCTTGGAGAACTACCGGTAGCAGAGGCTTTCGTTGTTCTCACCTAATCTTCCCAACCCGCCCTAGGACGTGAGACCTAGTGCTGCAGATGAGAAAACTTAGTCTCAAAGATATACAAGAGCTCCTCTCAGTGGACACGGTGGGTGTTAGGAGACGGGCCAGGTCAGCTCCGGTAGCCTCTCTCCAGAAAACCTCAGTCGCTCAGGGATTCTGCTCCAAGCTGGTGAAGGGCCGGGCTGCCCACTGGACCAGCCTTTGTCTGACCTTTCGCCTCTACCCACCCGGTACTTTAATTCATTCTTGGATTTTTTTTTTGCACAATAAATTAGTAATTCAGTAATTTTTAAGATGTTATTACTAAGAGTTGTTCTAAATGCCTTAATTATGTTTTGTGGGTTTTACTATGTACCTTACCAGAGGCTTTTGCTGTAAAGCATGGTGTTTGAAGACAAAATTTTTAAAAAATAGAGACAGGCAAGAAGACTGGTGAGCCATGTGTGAGGGGAAAATTGGTATAATTACAGTGAACATTTATGGGTCAGTGGAACATAAGCCCCGAGGGAAAGACTCCGAAAATGGGGCTCCGTGAACCAGGAGGGCAGGGGAAGCCCCGGGGGACTAGGCTTTGCTGTGCCAGCAGCACAGATGGCATCTTGGTAAATGGTTGTTCTTTTGTCCCTTCTATACAAACACCTTGAAGAGGCACATATATGCCCCTTTTCTGCTGAAGAATTTTTCTCTCAGTGTGACTCATTCCACTTTGTCGCCAGATATGATTATACTTCAAGCATTCTGAAAAGGAAGATGAGGCCAGCTGCAGGGCTTGCTGAATTAGCCCAGAGATGGCTAGAGGGGTGTGTGTGTGTGTGTGTGTGTGTGTGTGTGTGTGTGTGCGCGAGCACACAGGCAAAGTCCCACATTGGATACTACATGGAAACTTCCTGCACAACATTGGAGCTATTTACATTCCTATATTTTCACGAGGGTCCCCTGGAATAGAGATTAAATCGGATTTCACTGTGTATACCTAAGTAGTAACATTTTAAAGATGTATTTGCTATCATGGCATGAATAAACCACTAAGGGGGAAAATCATACCGAAAAAGCCCCTCTGTTCTTACTTCATGGCTGAACAGGCAGATGTTCTTCAGAAGGCATGGGTCCTCATTCCTCATGTACCGAACAGGTCAAGCGGTTAATCATTTGACTAGAACTTTTCTTTGCCATTAAAGGTACTTAGACTACATTTCAAATCCCATTCCTTCCTTTTAGGTAATGAGCCATTAGGAATGAACCTTCATTCCTTAAAAGGCGAGATGCTCAGGCTCAACTGTGTTGGCAGCTGACCTAAAACAATACGATTATGAACATATTTGGGTTCTTGTTTTTTGGACACGTGTCACTGCCAGTGAAGTTCGAGATGGTAAGAGTTAGCTGCTTCCTTATCATTTCCTTAGTTGGTTGGAAGGAAAGCAAACCTCAGATGAAATTCTGATCTATGTGAGGATAGTTATTAACTAAACACTTATAATCAAGCAAGAATGAAATAAACATGTCAGAAGACCGATTCTGTCTGTCCCTCTAGGTGCTTGCCCACCATTTTCAAGCTTCACTGAAGGCAAAAAACCAAAATTCCAGTCAATCTTTTGTCATTATTGTAGAAAAAAATGTTTAGTATTCACAGCTGGACACTGGGCATTTCCCAAGGGGTGGTTCTCCATCATTCTGTCTCTGAGTTTCTCTCTTCCATGGAAATCCTGCACACCCACAGCATGAACTGGGACTCCTACAGAGACTGTCTGTAATGAGACGCCTTGTCCTACTACAAGTACCTTTTGGACATTGCATCTGACTGTCTTGTCGCTTGAACTCTGTGTTTGTCAGCAGGCTTCTCTTTCCTGCAAAGTCAGCACCCTTCTGATGTCTCCATTCCCGCTAATGTAGCCATCACCCCTTCTGGGGCACCTGAGCTTGAAGCCTACATTCGTTTTTGAACAGAGCTATACCTCCTTCAACTCCCAGTTCCAACCACGCACTGAGCTGTCCCAGCTCTTCCTTCCTATCTGCTCCTTTCCTTTGATCTCTACCCTCAGCCAGAGACACATCACCAGAGGTCAATAGCTTTTCTTTTCTCCATGTCTTCCCCATTAGGTTATTTTATGTGATGCCAAACCAGCCTTCCCAAAACCATCTCAGTTAGATCATCCTCCTGTTTAAAGACTTTCCATGAGTCTTTATTTCATAGTGAAAAATGTTCGAACTGCTTGACATCATACCCAGGTCCCAGTAGACCTTTACTGCTTTGTTTCTTCCTCCTTCACTAAGTAAACCTCTATCCAGCTGGACTTTTGAGTCACAGCCCCTCAAATATGTCACAAGCAGTGGGCATTTCTTGTTAGGTTTTTTTTTCATGATGATCTTGCTTTCCTCATTTAATTCATGCCCATTCTCCGAAAACACACACACACACACACACACACACACACACACAGAACCTCTTCTAGCTTCAAAGCTTTTTGCTAAGTATTTCAAGTGCCTGGACCTTGTAACTAAAAAATAAATGAGTAAACTGGTTTTAAAGGTAGATGTTGCCACTTACTGGTTCTAGTGTGGCCTTGGGCATGTTTTATAACATTTCTGAGCCTTGGTTTCCACATCAGTTGCAATGGGACTAAGGCCTACCTGCACGTTGCTTGTCCTTAATTCATTTTAGTTCCCTTTCTCTACCACATTTTCTTCCCAGGAAACTACTTATGACCTCACTAGTCACAGATTTCTCTCTCCTCTGAGCCCCTAGCACACCCCTTTGGAAAATCATCATTTGCCTCTTTGAGGAACCCCTTGATTCTTCTTCAGTGTCTCCTGGGACCACACATTGTGTCCTACACTAGGGTGTGTGAATTCCTTGGCTACAGTGCTCTGGTTTTGTGTGGTCATAGCACCCAGGGCACTTAGTCTCACGTTCTCTCATTTGTTCTCACAACATCTTAGGAGGAGGATGTAATCACTGTTTGGTAGAAGGGAAAGTGAGAGTTTAGAAGGCTGAAGTAAGTTGCCCAAGGTCACTCTGAGAGCAAGTGGCAGAAGTACTTGAATTCTAAGCCCGGAGCTATCTCCTCCCTCCCAAAGCTGTAGCCTTGGGGCAGGACTTATTTTGTATTTCTTGTATTTCAGTATTTAATTTTGTAACCATTATAGGTCCCAGTCCTGACTAGAATTGAAATGGAATTCTATGCATATTTTTGAAGGAATAAATAAATGAATACTACAGACCCTATTAATAATTCAAGATAATCCCAGGAGTCTGAGGGCCAATTCTCTGTGTATAGGGTGGTGGGTGCCTTGTGCTTGGTCTCCCCATCATTTACCCTGTTTCTCTGAGGGTTAGCAGCACAATGTTTCCATTCTAAAACATAAAATCATGAGGTGAAAGGAAGCATTCAATGCCATCAGCTGAGAAGACCCAGAATTCACATGCAGGTTCTCTAAAGTGGCTTTGTGTAGCTCAGAGCACTGTGAACTCCACCATTGTGTTCACAGTTTTTAATCCTTTGGCTAAGATCAAGTAGAGTGTTTGTTCCTGAGGCTTTTAACAGCTGACTTCTCCATCCAAGGATAACATTTTTAGACTGTATGTGCATTACAAAATATTAAGCTCCTTGAGACAGCAAAATTTTAAACGAGATTTATTTGCATCCTCTTGGATACCATTCTTCTATCGACATTGCTCCTATAAAATGCCATAAGAGATCAGTCTGTGATGCTGGTTGTACTCTGAGCCTGCATACCAGCAAGTACTCCTAAGACAGGGAGGGATAAGGAGCGTTTTCTTTCTCACAGAGTATTGACATTGCACTTTTGCCTCCCTGTCAGCAACACACACACACACACACACACACACACACACACATTCCAGAATAGCTGGAAGGTGGCTCCGAAGAACCAATGTAGCACACAAAGTAAAACTACCAGTAAAGAAACAGATTGCACCTACCTGGGCGGAACATGAAGAACAGAAGTAGACAGACTTTTTCATGATACATAACAAATTTTCAATTACTTGAGTTTCATATTAATGTCAATTAAAGAAAAGATAAAGGAGACAGATAAGAGGACAGAGAGTATGGAAGGGGAGGAAACAGAACTGAGGCAGAGGGTGGAATGAAAAATGAGGACAAAGAGAGGAAGAGGAAAGAGAAAGAAAACGAAACATCACGTCAGCGACTCCTGGGTTCGGAGGTGAGCTCGCCGGTCTAGTTCAGCAGCTTTAGTCACACATCCTGTTATTCACTTCGGGCATCAGGGTACATTTTCACTACCCTTTGAAATTTCCATACTCTCTACAATGATCTTGTAGCAATCTTTCTTTACTGGGAAACTGCTTATCTGCTCTTATTTTCAATCTCTGACTTTTTTTTTTTTTAAGGTTTTATTTCTGCACAAAGCCCAGACTGTTTGGAAATGGGTAAAATGATGCCTTTGGTCTTGACTCTTTCCCTTTTAATCTCAATTTTGGGCCACTAGAACAATTCCCAAATATAGTGGAATGGCTTTTTGATACAAGAATTGAAATACAACATTTAAAAATATTATCACTATTATCATTGTTTTGTTGTGTTTAGTCATTTGAAAGAGGACAAATTTTGATTCAGCAGAGCTGTGTTTTAATCTGGGCTGTTCATTTGACTAAACTATGGTCACCTGTAAACCCCAGCTTTCTTGTCTACAGAATAGAGAGACCTCGTGCCTCTCCAGTTGGCATGAGGATGCCATGAGGCCCGGAGTGCCCCATCACAGATCCGGCATAAAGGAGACAGAAATGAGTCAGTTCCTCCCCCCTAACCCCCCCTCCAATGGCACTCCCACCGACTGAAAAGAAAAGTACATAAAGAATTCTTCCTGCCTTTTAATTTCCACTGATCACACTGAATGGAATAATTACATTAGCTCATAAAGCACAAAGTCATTTTCAGGGCTGCAGCTCTGTATACTCTAAGCTCAGAGCAATATAACTTTGGTTATCCATGAAATTTTACCTGGATCTGATTCTGCTCCTAGAAGGATACTGACCACAAACTCCTGCTTTGCAGAATCCTGTATGAACAGGTAAGGATGCAGCCACTGGCTATAAAGTCCACCAGGAATCCAGAACACTTATGGAACTAAATCAACGATTTCACCTTTAGCTTTGATTAAAATATCACTTCTGGGGCTTTCCTGGTGGCGCACTGGTTGAGAGTCTGCCTGCCGTTGCAGGGGACACGGGTTCGTGACCCGGTCTGGGAAGATCCCACATGCCGCGGAGCGGCTGGGCCCGTGAGCCATGGCCACTGAGCCCGCGCGTCCGGAGCCTGTGCTCCGCAACGGGAGAGGCCACAACAGTGAGAGGCCCACGTACCACAAAAAAAAAAAAAAAAATTAATAAAATATCACTTCTACCCACTCAGGGCATATTTTTCACCCCCATCAGGAATAGATTTTATAGCTGTATAAAGCTTAAAATACAGTGACTAATTAAATACACTGTGTGACTTCAAGGGAAGCCGAGAAAATTACAGTAATTCCAAGTAATACGGTTTTGAGCAGACAAAGCCCAGAGAATCTTGAATCTTGGCACTGGAAGGAACATAGATGTTTCTTTTTAGCCTAATCACTTACCCAGGACAGAGACTGCCTTGATCACAGATCTGATAGCTCTTCCTGGGAACGTAGAATGACCTAACATGTATTGCCTTTCAAGGCAGCCTGATGTGTCATGAGATGGCCCTGGTCGTTTAGAAACCCATCTTTATAAGGAGCTGTTTGTCTGCCTCTCTGCACTGCCCACCTCTTGCTCTTAATTCTGAGTAAGGGATTTCTGCTAATTTTTCTTCCTTGAAATGACCTTCATTATTTGGAATAACGGGCATGTCCTCTCTAAGCGTCTTCTTTCGGTTCGACTTTCTGGTTTTGGAACGCTTCTCTCATGAAATATTTCAAGACTCATTGACACCCCCATTCCTACTAAAGATGTGGTTATCTACTTCAGGCAAACCCTGACCAAGCTGGGAGAACAGTGAAGTGATTGTCTCCTGTGAGAGTATTTTAACTGTGGAGGTCAAAGTTTATTTTGGATTTTTTTGGTTACTTTTTTTATTTCACTTTTTTTTCTTTTTATAAAACCCACACCACTACTTATAATAAGCTCATGACAAGCGAACCTTCTAAATCTTTTTCTCCTGTACCTATATAATACATTCTTTAAAAAAGAATCTTCATTCTAAATGTTGCCAGACCTTACCAGCCTATGGCAACGAATGAGGTTATGTTAGCTTTAAAATTTTTAATTTCATTAGCTTTCCCCACGTTTGCTGAAGTAGCTCTCTATGCAACACATCTAATTATTTCAGGGAGTCCCCAAGGGTGTCTCAAAAGAACAAAGTCCCCATTTGTTGGAATTACCTCTCGTCCACCAGGCCGAGCAGCTCTCTGCATCCCCAAGGCTCAGGGGGTCCTGCTGCTACCCAGCAAATCAGATGGACACCGCAAGGCCATGCCTCTACTTTACAGCTGCTCCACTGACATTAAACCTTCTCCCTTTGTTCCTGATATTGCACAGAATTACATGCAACGTCTCTTGACTTCCAGCTCTCTGCTCTCCCCAAGATCCAAAGATTTGTCCCTGGGAATGCATTCAAGTAGCAGGCGCCATGTTCCTTTCCAAATGGCTCTCCCATCTGAGAGCTAAGGCTTGTTATTGGGCTAAGCTCCCGGTGCCCAACACCTCCCATTGTACAAGGAGCTGTCACCAAAGAAACCACTAACCCCCCTGCAAACAGTCTTTGATTAGATCTTTCAAACCATGTCCTTTATTCCTCTTGAAAGGAGTATTGTACCATGAACAGTTTTACTGGACCATTAAACATTCTTCAAAGTCATCATTTTTAATCCCTCCATAATCTCCATCTAATGGACATACCATGCTAGAATATATTTACCCGTTTTTCTATTGCTTAGAATATGGGGTCTTATACATGCATAGCTTATTATTTTAAGCAAATATTGTGCTTTACTTTATTCTTATTATACTCTTAATTCAGCTTATTGTTTAGCAATTTGTAGATAATTTCATACCTTAATTATGTCATATTAGCAGCATTTCTAGCTTTTGGCTTTAGATATGCATTTTTAAGATGAGTCTCTAACTTTTTTACCATCACACCAAATTTTAGTTGCTTATAGATCCAGATTTTATGTGTCAGCCTACGGAGCTTCCGTAGCTTTTGAAGTGAGATCTCTGTATAAAAGACATGAATATGCCTTTTGAGTAAATCAAAATCTCACTTGTAATTTCAAATGTCACTGAATATTAATGTCAGCTGCTAACTGTTATATTTCCTAGTAATCACTTCAAGCCCTTCTCATTAAAAATACATCGTATAAAATGAATAATAAAATTAAAAGAACCTGCAGATATGGTCTAGTTCAAGGACCTAATTTCAACAAGTCATTTATCACCCTCCTTTTATATCCTAAGGACAATACAAATATTTGGGATAAAATAGTAAAGCCCAAACCCTATCTTTGTGATATGGGTGATTGGTAGAGGAGTGAATAGAAGTGATAAAGGTGCGATTCTACTCTTTGGTAGGAGAAGGATGGATTCCCAAAGCAAGTAACACTTAAGCCACACCTTTAAAAAGAACAAAGATTTCAGCAAGTGATTATGTGGGTTGGGTAACAGACTTGAAAGGACATGGCGTATTGGGTACTGAATTTCTGTAGCTACAGCAATGGAGTACACAATACCCTCCCTGGTACCCT
This sequence comes from Globicephala melas, assembly GCF_963455315.2. Taxonomy (NCBI): domain Eukaryota; kingdom Metazoa; phylum Chordata; class Mammalia; order Artiodactyla; family Delphinidae; genus Globicephala; species Globicephala melas. The sequence continues at coordinate 46,456,642 of NC_083316.1, read as the reverse complement.
GAAATGAAGTTGCAAAGATGTGAGTCCAGTAGTAAGAGCCTTGGTATAAGGAACATAAGAAATGTATATATTATCTACCATAAAACAGGAAAAAATATCAAGGTTATTCAAGTAGGGGAATGACATGTTTTAGAAAGACATTTTTGATAAAATTATGGAGGATGGATTATAGGCTGGGGGCAAGAGATAAGGCTTTTCTTTGTCAGTATGACAGACTATTTTATTAGTAAAGCACATAACTTATGATAGATCTGTGTGAGAGGAAACAGGTTCATCTCGACTTGTCCAAGGTTTCTGGGAAAATGGAAAGCTTTTTGATATTGTTTGTTCATTTATATGTGAGCTGTATTAGACTGGCCCTTTGTGTCTCTTGATGAAATCTTTAAATGGATAGAAAATAGAAAAAGGTGAAAAAGGGTATTGGAACCTCTGTTACCTGAGTTTTGGAAGATAACTGATCCAAAGCTATGAAACTCAACATCTCACCAATCCTGTATTTCATTTGGTTGAACAATGTGTCAAGAGAATGCCTCAGGCTTCCTTTGTCCATTAACAGGCCAGTTGTGAGTCACAGTCTAAACATGAGGACATGTTCGTTTAGTTTTTAATAGTCACGGCAATGAGACTTCTTTATGCCCAGAGTACCATCCTGGCCTGAAGTCTCTATGGAGAAGGTGATTTTCGGCCACAGGCAGAGAGCAGAATGTCAAAATACAATCTAAGAGCTCCATCATCATTCTGCTAGCCGGAGGCAGCTGAGGTTTTACAGCTGCCTGGAACCCACATGCTTCATGTGATGTGAATAAGCACTGTTAATTAGCTGCTTTAGGATTCGCAATGCCCTGTGGCTTTAGAAACACTTGTTAACCCACAGCGGGAGGAGAAGAGCTGGAAGCAACTGGACTACAGCCTGAATTTATTATAATTCAATTCAATAACCACCTTATCTTTATGAATCCCAGTTCAGGATCTGTTGAAAATTATGGTTGATTTCAAACATTCTCAGTGACGCATCCTGAGAGAAGAGGGAGATTGCAGTTCAGGGTTTCTTGAAGATACAGAAATGTGGAGAGCTGCAGAACTGATTTATGGTGCTCTCTGGACCCACACAGGCACTTTTCCGTAGGGTAGAAAAGGGATGGCAGGGTGGGGAAGAGGGAATCCAGTTGACGTGGAAAGGCTCATGTAGAGCACCCAGGAGTCTGCATTTCTGATCTCCTGCCAAAAGAAACACTGCCAATGCCCACGCCTACCGCCTGCCATTCTCACTGCACAGAGCTGGCACTCAACAAACCCGTAATTCTTCTCCTGAATACAATTCCCCTGACATAACCTGACTAACTACTTGAAACCTAATCAAGAAAACAACTGTTGTCATTGGCAACAAATGCAGGAGTTGCATCACAAGTAAACCACATTCTTTACTCCACAGAGCAGAACGTTAGAGTAGAAACTGCAAAAACATGTTGCTACCTTTTGTCAAGTACATGATATCATCTAATTAAAAAGAGCCTCATAGGAAAGTCCGTATCATATTTTTAAAAGAAAACACATGCAAAGGTTAGCTATGTTGACATCTTTCCCTTACAGGCTACTACAAACTATTTCATCTAAAGATGGCTCTTGAAACAGCCACTTGTCTGTCTACTGAACTTGAATAACAACAGCCCTTGCCCATCCTCATCCTCTTAAATAATACCAAGAAACTGAAAGGCGCTTCAGTAGCTCACCATCCTTGGCTGAAGCTTAAGGAGTCAGGTTCCCTTCTGGGTACCAGGAGAAGTCAGTGATCCAGTACTAATTATCTTTGCACCATTTTACATAGTATAAGCCTGGAAAATAGTAGGTGCTCAATAAATGCTGAATGAATGAATGGGTGAATCAAAGAATGAAGGGCTAATTTTTAGGAATAATCTTCTGGTGAGCCTTTTACTAGGAGAAATCTGCTTGTAGTCACAAATAAAAACAAAATATACTCAAATTGGGGGATTATAAGCAGTTTTTCCATTCCCTGAACTACAGGCAGTCTTTTTTTTTTCGGACGCGCAGGCTCAGCGGCCATGGCTCACGGGCCCAGCCGCCCCGCGGCATGCGGGATCTTCCCGGATAGGGGCATGGACCCGTGTACCCTGCATCGGCAGGCCGACTCTCAACCCCTGCGCCACCAGGGGAGCCCTAAAGGCACTCTTATATGCTTCCCGTTGAGCTTTTGAAATGAGAGATTAAGAATTAAGTTGGAAACTAATATGCTAATACGCGATATTGCAAACTGTAAATATCATACTAGTGTTTGAGACCAGAATGTCTTTGTAGTTCATAAAATTTTCCAAAATGTGTCCATTTTAAAGTAGGCTAAGTTTAAGACATTAATTTGGTACTAGAAAAATAATGTTTTTAAACATTGAGATTAATTAGCGTAACAAATAAGAAAGGTGATCCCCGGTTTACTACTATACAGATTTTTTAAGTGTATGTTTCAACCTGTTCCATGCTATGCCCTTCATTATAGCTCTCTGCTGGGGCCTGAAAAATTTTACTCTTTACTGTTTACTCTTTTCTTTCAGTCAAAAAGAACTGAGAGGATTTTGAGTCTCCTTTTGCACATTTAGAATATCATCTGGCTCTGACTTTGATCTTCGGCTCTTAATCCAAGAATACCTGAGGACTTTGATTTACAACTATAAATGTTAAAAAGAACAATCCTTTTTTTGTTTGGAAGTTGCTTCTCGGAGTCACAGAAATGTACTTCCTTGTTCTCCTGGAGAGTTGTGGGTTGAGGGAGGGAAATGCCGTTCCCTTCCCCGATTTGCTGTCACTTATCTCTCTTGTAGAAAAGTCCTGTTCAGATCCTGGGTTAGCTCTTTGTGAACTCAGGCAAGTTGTCTGGCACTTCCTGACTTATAGAATGTCACTTTTAAAATGGTTCTAGGGTCAATTAAATGCAACCACCTATCAAATTATAATTTGTAAGTAAATATATATGAATTGCATCCTGCTCCAATGTAGTCAGAAACGGATATCTTCCGTTTCATAAAAAAAGAATCTTTAGATCACAAATGAAGATTGGTGTAGGACCCTGACCAAAGAAGACTTAAGAGAGGGAAGACATGGGAGGAAAGCTAAGATTATATAGCTAGGGAAGACAAGGCTGTCCTAACATATCTTTGGTTAATAGACAGGGCCTCTTCACAGCGGTAGAAAGCAGATGTTTTAACTCAGGATGGAGTAGAATAAATGGCCTTAATTTATAGACGCAGGTGCTGTTTTGTACCAATATTTCTCAACCTGGGGTTACTCTCAAACTTGGCTGCACATTGGAATCACCTGAGGAACTTAAACAAATTGTAACAAATTGCTGATGCTTGGTCCCACCCCCAGAGATACTTACTTATTTGGTTCGGGGCCTGGCCTAGACATTGAAATTAATAAAACTCTCTAGGTGATCCTCATATGCAACTAAGGCTGAGAACCACCATTCTATAGACTGAGAGATAGTAAAATTAGGCCTCCTGGTGCCTGAGATTCTCCTTGTTATAGTTTCTTCAATAGGTTTGGACATTGTTTCCAAAAGCTCCTGGCTAACATGAATTATATTGCTTTGGGTGGCATAATGCATTAACACATTTGTACTATTAATAGGTGTTACATAGTTTGGAAGGGGCCATGAATCAAAGGAAAGTTGGCGGAAGGAAGAAAAAAAGGAATAGGGAAAGTCCCAAAGTATTAGAAGCCTTGCAGGAGGTGAAGGGGACAAATATAAACCTAGGGAACAAAAAGGAGATGTTGGGTCATCACATTCTGTTACACAAATTGAATTTAAAGTTCACTGTCTTTTATCCCTGGTTTTAATTACCACATGTCTCTAAATACATTTTCACAAAATTCTCAAGGATCATTAGAATAAAATGGCTTATAATTCGCTATTTCTTGAGTGAATGCATAAATTGTAGCCCTTGAGTGGAGAGGGTGCTGCAGATGCCTGAAATGTCAGTGAGTATATTTGGTCCATGCCAGATGGTTTTGGACAGGACCAAATATCAAGGACCTTTTGGCATGGACCAAATGTCTTATGGACATTTGACACAGGACAAAATGTTTCTGCAAGTATCAAGGACCTCTTGGTGTGGACCAAAGGTCTTATGGACCAAATATCATATGAACGTTTTGGACAGAACCAAATATCCAAGACCTTTTGGTGTGGAACAAATGTCTTGTGAATGTTTTGAACAGGACCACATGTCCTGCAAGGACATACTCAAAACTCATCGTTTTCAAATTATTTTACTACATGTTGTTATTATCTGTGCTCTTGAGGCTATTTGTCTATTGTACCTGTATGGTGGGAACACTACAGAGTCAGGAGCTACTGATGGAAAGCTTCTCTTCCCAACTCCATGTTCAGTGATGACATGTTGGTAGCTTGAAATTTGCTGTGGTGGGGGTATTTATGTCATAGAAATAAGTAAATGCTACAAATTCAGGATTGTTTGTTTGTTTTGTTGCTTGTCTAGACTTAAGAGTAATGGAAAAAATGTTAACAATGCAGGTTAAAGTTGTGCGTCTGTACACATTACATTGTAAAGAGCACAAAAAAAATTAAGGAACTTTCTTCTAGAATTTTATAAATGTTATCTGATGCAGCAAAGAAATTGCCCAAGTCATTGACAAATGAGTGGAATTCCAGCATACATCTTTGTTGCTTCACTTTTGTCTTGTTAATATAAACCAAAATATCGACCAACAGTCATATAGGAACTACACTCTTTTTTCAATTGCAACCTTAGTTTGCATATACAACCTTGGTTGCATATACAAGAGTTCAGCAAAAATCAATGAATGCATTCTGTGAGAGTAAACTGGCTTTATGGAATTTACAATTAAAGACTATACATACTTTTTATTATTTGTAATTGTGTACTCTATAAAGTTTACAATAATGTTATATGTATAATTTTTCCCAGAAAGCTGGTTGTTAAACATTTACAACACCACTGCCAAAACTCCCATGAAAAATAGTTGTTACCACTACTCACCTGCAAAATGTAATTAAAGTCACAATACAATACTACCACACCTTTACCAGAATGGCTAAAATTGAAATGACTGAAAATATCAAGTGTGGATAAGAATATAGAGTATTTTACACTTGCACAGTGCTGGTAGGAGTTTAAGTTGCAAAGATCACTTTGGAGAACTGTTTGGCAGGATCTACCAAAGGTAAACCTACACGTACCTATGATACATCCATCCACTCCCGGGCACCTATCCAACAAAATGAGTGCCAATGTCTGATAAAATAGATGAGCAAGGTTGTTTATACCAGCTTTATTTATACTAGCCCAAACTGGATACAGTCTAAATGTCCATCAGTGGTAAAATGGATAGATAAAATGCAGTATATTCAAACAGTGGAATACTTCAGAACAATGACAGAGGAAAAAATACTGTTATACACAATAGCAAGAATAATCTCACACTCATTATGTTGAATGAAAGAATGCAGACGCAAAATGGTACATACTGTCAGTTTCTGGTTATATGAAGTTCAAGAATAGGCAAAACAAATTCATGGTGTGAGAGGTCAAAGTAGTGGTTACCTCTGGGGGGAGTTTTGACTGAGAACGGCATTTTCTATAATTTGATCTGGGTATTGGTGACATATGTAAGTACACATTAAAAAAATCAAACTAGACACTTATGATTTTTGTACTTTATGTAAATTTAGGATATATGTCATTTAAAAAGTAAATATTTGCTTAAAAATGGCCCCCAAGACTGACAGCAATTTCTCAGTGTAGTCATAGCATAGTAGGTTTTTACCACTTAGGTATGAACTTGTGACTGTCCCCCTCTGGGGCTGTGCAAGGCACAACTTGCAAACATACATGCTGCAGCCCTGACCACTGTAGTCGACATAATCTTCTGCAAATGCAGCTTTTGTAACATTAGTGATTTCTCTTGATTCTGTGAGATGTTTGCAGCTCAACTAGTAGCCATAAATCTGAATTGCTGCTGATAATTTTACTTGAGCTACAAGATTTTACATTTATCCAAATTGATTTTAATGTTGTTAAAGTTTGATCTGCTCATCCACCCTGTGAAGATTTTCTTTTTCCTTTTCTTTTTTAAAAAATATTTATTTGAAAATATTTATTCTTGGGGTTTGATTGTTTCATCTAGGAAGGTGGTTTTCAAACTTGACTGATCATCAGAATTACTAGAGAAAGTTTCCTGGATCTCAGCTCTCTTGGTTCTGATTCAGTAGTTGTGGGTTTGAGTTCTGACTTCTGTTTTAGCATCTCCCTTAGAAAATTGTAATGATCAATCTGGTTTGGGAAACTACTAACCTACCACTTTAGCCATCCTTCCAGCTTTGTATAAGAGTCATATCTGATAAACATAAAGTATGTATCTTAGAGTTTGTATCTTAACATACTTATAACTCTGTATATGATGGCAGTGACTGCTCTGCAGGATGATCTGGACTCTATTAGTCCACACCTTTTGAGAACAGTTGTCCAACTCTTATGAATCCACCTACCCATCCATGTAGCCCACTTTGCTCCATTGTACCTACAAGTATATTCTGAAAGATCCTGTCAAATGTCTTCATGAAAAGCAGATGCAACATGCGACAGATATTCATTCTCTGACCTTTAGCACAGTCACCTTCTCTGGAAGGGAACTGATATGAATTGTAAATAATAATTTGACTCCTGTATGCTACCTGCGTCACAGAAGGTTCACGACTAATTGCTTAAATAATTTATTCAAGAGTTTGCCAGAGATTAGCATGAAAGTTACCAGTCTCTAATTTTTGGAGACCCTTATCTGTTACACCTTTTAACTATAAGGCTCTAAAACACTTCTGCAAGTTTCCAATACCTCTGCCTCTCTCTGCAATTCCTAAATCCTCCCCAAGCAGGTGACCCTTACCATTGAAGAATGCGTAGAATGGCATTGGGTCGAACAGTACAGCAGGTAGAAATGCATAAACAGTATGTGCTCTTGCAGAGCATATGTAGTTGACTTCACATATTAACGAGTGTTAACTGATTTTACATAAAACCATTCCTGATTACTTCTTTCTCTTAGTTCAAATATTACCCAATCTTTACAACTAATATTTACAGTATTGGGTGATCTATTCTAAGGAATAATGAATTTTACCAGTGAAAGGGACCTCTGTGGTCATCTATTCCATCACCATCATTTTCAGATAAGAACACTGAGACCTAGAGAGTGAAGAATTTGCCTCAGGCCCCAGGACCAGTAGTTGAAGAGTCAGGATTAGACTCCTGGTCACATGCTCTTTCAATCACACACAACTATTTACCTAAGAATGCTGCAGCAACACTACTGCCAGACTAGGATCCAGGGAGTTTACAAATTCAGTCCTTATCTGGACCATTAATTTTGTTCAAGGAAACAGTTCCACAAAATAGTAATAAAGTCCCAGCCAGGCACTGAAAAATTCTACACTGATGTATGAAGGAAGGACTAGGCAAGAAGGATAAATGCTCAACACAATCTATCTTTATTATAGGAAAAGCAATTTAAAACATATTTTACTGAGTAGTGCTAGAACATTACTGAAAAAGAAAGTTAATTCTTTTTCCTTGGAAAAAGCCTTCTATAATGTGTAGATATTGTCATATTAGAGACACTCCTGGGAAATGCTTGGTCAACTAAAATTGTTAAAATGCTAAAATTGAACATTGACTCGGAAGCAAAATGAACTATATCTTCCCACTTCTGTGCATTTTAATGGTAGCCATGGATGCCCTTCTTAATTTCTTCCACAATAAAAAATAGAAGATATTATTGAGTGGGAAAAAAAGGCTTTGCCAGCTAGTGTAGGGAAATTGATGGCAACATCAGGCTGTTTGAAGAAAAAATGTTGGGAGCTCAAACCCTGCTGGTGGGAGTGTGAATTGAATCAGCCACTTTGAAGGACAATTTGGCAGTTCCTATTAAAATGAAAAATGCTTTCTTTTGTCATTTAACAATCCTACTTCCAAGTATCTGTTATTCTTAAAAAGTGTCTTGGAATATGTGCCCAATGAGGAGTTTGCAAGGCTGTTCATTATGTGTCACAGCAAGCAACTGGACACCTGAATGTCCAGCAGTAGGGAAATGGCTATTTGAACTGAGAAAATAGCCATAACATGGAATATTGTGCATTAGCTAAAAGTCACGAGGGAGATCTTTGTTGAATGAAAAAAGCAAGTTGCTGAATAATCAGAATGGTTATTAGTATGAGATTATGCTTTTAAAAGCCTCAGAAAACAGTAATATATGTTTCTATAAGCACATAATTATTCATGAAATCACATGGAGGTCTAGAATTTTGCTGCCCAGTATAGCAGCCACTAGCCACAGAAAGCTATTGAAATTTAAATTAACACATATAAGTAAAAATAAAAATTCAGTTCCTCGGTTGCATTAGCAAGAATTGAATAGCCACATTTGGCTAGTGGCTACTATAATGAGGAGTAGAGGTCTAGAAAGATAAACACAACTGATAATAGGGCTACCTGTGAGGGCCCTGAGTTTGGAGATGGTGGTCTATAGGTACTTTTGATTTCTGGGTGACTTTAAAAAATTTTACACATAGATTATATATGATCTGGATAATTTAAAAGTAATACGTTTGCAAAATTGAAAGTATGCCTAGCAATAGGATTTCTAAAACATTTCAAACTTTGACTCTGTAGATCAGTGCAAATTCATTAGGGCACACTGTCCTTTTAGCCAGTTAACTGTCTAAAAGCACACAAAAAATACTCAAACTACACACACCATTTTTCCTTCCTTTAACAAGTGTCTGCTGAGTACTTCCTATATTCTAGGCATTTAAAGTATGTAGATGAAGAGTATTGCCTGCCACATCAGTAAACAAAGGATGTTGCAGCCATCAAGTCATCTGCCACTGCAGCCATCCCATGGTGCACCCTGAGGGGATTCAGGATGGAGAAAATAGGATACTGGCCCTAGGTAGTTAAGGTGTATATCAAAGGAATGGCTTGAATGAGCCCAGACTCGTGCATCTTCCCATACTTAGAAAATTGCTAAATTCATTAACTCAAGATGTCTGGTTTTTCTTTAATTAACAATAATCTTTTTTTTTTTTTTTTTTTTTTGCGGTACGCAGGCCTCTCACTGTTGTGGCCTCTCCCGTTGCGGAGCATAGGCTCCGGACGCGCAGGCTCAGTGGCCATGGCTCACGGGCCCAGCCGCTTCGCGGCATGTGGGATCTTCCCGGACCTGGGCACAATGATCCCACATGCCCTGGAGCGGCTGGGCCCGTGAGCCATGGCCGCTTAGCCTGCGCATCCTGAGCCTGTGCTCCGCAGCGGGAGAGGCCACAACAGTGAGAGGCCCACGTACCGCAAAAAACAAACAAACAAACAAACAAAAAAAACCCGTGGATCTAATATAGCAAAATTTGCTTTTAGAATTGAATCCTTTTGAATGTATGTGCTCATTTGAAAAAAATGGTTTATGAAAGTTATTTTAAAAAATTCATTATTAAAATATCAGCAACAAATTTAAGCACTACACGAATGGCTGAATATAAATTTAAAATACCACCACCTGGGTACAAGTTATTTGCTAGGAATCTCTACTTATTCTAGTAGCTGTGTAGTTATGGAGGGATCCATGAACCAGCATTTATATCACCTGGGAACTTTGCAAATCCAAAATCTCAAGCCCCACTCCCCAGATCTACTGAATCAGAATCTGTGTTTGGCATGGTCTCCAGGTGATTCTTAGGTACACTAAAGCTTGAAAAGTAATCATGTAGCCTTCAGTTGCCTAAATGCATCTTCTCACCAACAGTGCCATCTAGACCAACCCTTCTCTGACCCCTGAGCCTGTTCACAGCTTTTCAACTAGCATGCTCACTATAGGGTTGTTATTTAGACTCACAACCCCAGCTATGTCATAGCCTCTTACAGCCTCTGTCTATCTCATAAAGATATCTCATAGCTATCTCATAGCCTCTGCTAAAGTGATGCCTTTTACAAGGGGAGATAGATATGCAAATTCAAGAGAAGGGCAGAATTAGCCTCAGAGCAGGAACATAACAATTACCTTGAGTCTAATAGAAGATGGTACCAGGGCAGCACCTTGAATACTCATAGTTCTGTTGAAAGCATTCTGTTTGACTGCAGTTCAGTGGAAAACAAAAAGCAGCATAACAGGAGCCAGGGCAGGTTCATATTATCTCTCAGCTATGTTCAGGAAGATGTTTGTAGTAACTCCAGGTAAGCGTTCCTGGGAATACCCATCTCTGGACATGTTGGAAGATGCAGTGGATTCAGAGCCAAGGAAGTGTGCTTTCGTAAATCATATTAGCATATTAAAAGACTTAGAGATCTTATTGCAAGGAAATGGGAAACCTATTTAATTATATTCAACTCAGCCCCATGTATATATATATATATATTTTTTTAATCACAAAATGCTTTTTTCCCCCATGCAACACATAAAAATTGGCCCAAACTAGTCTTTGTGAAATATGAGTGCACGAGTTTCTCTTATTGCCTAAAATGTGAGTTAAGCCCTGAAGTTTTAGAAAATCTAACATTATGTAACAGTGAATATACCTATCTTTGTAGTTTCCCTATTTTAGAAGTAAAACAATGCTTTGATTCCAAATATTAAATTAACTTAGGCATTGCTCTCCCACTTTGTCTCCCAAGCTGTGACTCAGATATCAGAACAAATTTTTTTACCTAGTTAGGGAAGGAATTTTCTCAAGTTTCAGGGCCATAAAAGCATTAGTAAGGCACCTGGTTAGTGCAGCACACTCTTAATTTCCATCTTCAGTTTCGTAAATATTAAATTTCTCTTTTCCATTTCGCCTTTAAAAGCACCATCTGTGGCACATACCATCACTACATGCAAATGGAAGAGGATATAGTGCCTCAGGATACACTTGATAACAGTTTTTCTTCAACAGCAACTGAAACTTGCCACTGCAGACAGCATCTAGTTTTCTTTTTGTGCATTATAAAACCCTATTCAAGTTATAGGACTCTTAAGTAGACAACTAAGTTCCGGTGAAAGTGAATGAACTTGTTCAAGGTGACTTAGCTAGTTAATTACAGAACTGGGACCAAAACTGTGGTTTCTGTGATGCCTTTTGTACAGCATCCCAATGAACGACTAGGTCTCAGAAGGTTCCTTACAGTTAGACACGAAAAGTATCATCCCTAAAAACACGATTTGTGGGCTTCCCTGGTGGCGCAGTGGTTGAGAGTCCGCCTGCCGATGCAGCGGACACGGGTTCGTGCCCCGGTCCGGGAAGATCCCACATGCCACGGAGCGGCTGGGCCCGTGAGCCGTGGCCGGTGCGCCTGCGCGTCCAGAGCCTGTGCTCCGCAACGGGAGAGGCCACAACAGTGAGAGGCCTGTGTACTGAAAAAAAAAAAAAAAAACAAAAAAACAAACAAACGAAACACGATTTGCTTATGAAGGATCATTGTCTAAATAAGTTAAACTTTAAAAAACAAATTGCTAACTACAATTATAAACCTCTGAATTATGGACTTTCAGTGAAATACACTACTTTGTCTCCTAAACACCATATCCAAAAAACAGAAGGACTGAAACAGATGTTATGTGTCAGGGTCAGAGGGAGGCTTTCTAGTTTTATTATGCTAACTAGAGAAAGACTTTAAAAATCCTTTCCTGGGGCCACTGGGGGATGGGTACTGAGACTGAAAAACAGATGAGGAAATGTGTTCCTAGGTGTCGAGCTTTGAATAGATCACCGTTGTGTTATATTCCTCTGAGCTTAGGATACGTGTTGGATTTTTTTCACTAACATGTCTATTATGTGCACAAAAACAACAAAAGACTCTGAAAGTCTACCCAAGTTCTTTTGTCCATTCAATGTCCATTGTTTGCAATACAATTTGGGGGAGTTTGGAGATCTTTCGGTTATGGAGAAATGAGCCTCAAAATACCATTACTAATGGGCATTGATTGGGGTTTGGAAATGTTTTTACTTCAAAAACTGTTGTGACGGATGTTTTGTAGGGATTAGGTTTGCACACATCCAGTTACTTGAATTCATTTTGCTAAGAGTTTCTTTATTAATTTGCTTGACTTTTATTTTTTAAAAACACAAAGGCAGTCTAGTGCAGTGGTTACATGCATGCGCTCTGGACTTGGACTATCTGCTTTAAAATCCCAACTCTATTACTGGGTGTGTATGACCTTAAGGAAGTTATTTAATTTTGGCGCCTCAGTTTTCTCAACTTTAAAATGAAGGTAGTAGTACCTGCCTCATTAGAATGATTATGATGACCAAATTAAGTAACGATGCAAAGTGGTCGTTGGTTTTGCACTTAAATCTAGAGAATTGCTCAGTCATTCAATATGCTAGGGAATAATCCACTATAGATATAGTGGAATAGGGGATTCTTCTGTCTGCAAGTTGAAGGCAAAATGCCTGGCTATTCTCATTGAAAGAAAACCCAGAAATATCACATATTTTGTTAAAATTTTAGTGGCCATCAAAACCTATTGTCTTTATTGAAGTCTGACTAATACTTAGAGAGAGCATTCTAGTGTTTCATTTTAGCAGAGTAATCAAGAGGAATTCTGTTCCAGTATTGGAAGCTTTTTAAGTGACCATATCAGGAGAAACGGAAAGAGTCTTGAGTTTTGTGTTGCAGTTTTTTTTCTCAGAAATAAAACAAACATGCTATGTTTATGTTGCTGGTATAAATTGTGCCCTATAAAATGGTAACTTTTCTTTCAAATTAAATGGTAGCTTACTATTTCAATAGATAGATCCCTAACATTTAGCTTTAATCTGGAGGGGGGGGGGAAGCCCACTTAACTAGATTTAATCTAGTAACAAAACCCATTTAATCTTTTTATTAAAATGAATTGAGCTTGGAAGAAGACATTGTCTGCTCAAAATATAGCTCTAATATAAATCAAGCAGTTATATTTCTTTTGTTCAACAAACCCCAGGTCCTTTCTTTTACCTTAACAGCCTTTTGATGGTTAATTAGGTGAACCACACTTAATTAGATGGAATGTATAATTGATTAAGTTAAGAAAAATCTAATCTAATTTGACTTCCTTATTGACCTGAATGCTCATGTATAGCCAAGGAACAAATCCTTCTAATTCTTATGTGATGAGCTCCTATCTTCCCATTTCTACACAAATTTATATTGAAACAGAACTGTGACAATAAGCAGTCTTCAGAATCATCCGTCTCCAACTTATAATATACATTGCCACCAATTTAATCTTATTTGAATTTCTCTGTATATTATTTAGCTATATCCAAAATACATAAATTTTACTGTTTTTCCATAGAAGTCTACAAATCCAACACCTCTCACCTCCTCTAGACTATTTACCCCCCCAAAACATCTTATTATTTTTCTTCCACATGTACTTTCTTCTAAGGCCTAATTTAAGTCCTGCTTCTTCTTTGAGTTATTTTCCACTGGTCTAGATATATATAGGTTACTCATTTAAATCTTTGAGGCACTGATTGTTTCTATTATTAGCTTCATATTTATTATTTATTTTCTCTGTTGGAGGGGTTGTATATATCTTTTATTTTCAAATAGATACTTTACTGTGTTTAATCTCTGCCAACCAGCCCAGTACCTAATAGATGTTCAATGATAATGATGATTTGAAAGCCCTACTCTACAACGTTCAGATGTGCTTTTAGATATGGGGATAATATAATTTTTTTTTTTTTTTTTTTTTTTTTGCTGTACACGGGCCTCTCACTGTTGTGGCCTCTCCCGTTGAGGAGCACAGGCTCCGGACGCGCAGGCTCAGCAGCCATGGCTCACGGGCCCAGCCGCTCCACGGCATGTGGGATCTTCCCAGACCAGGGCACGAACCCGTGTCCCCTGCATCGGCAGGTGGACTCTTAACCACTGCACCACCAAGGACGTTCCGGGATAATATAATTTTATCATCAGAATTTATAAGGATATAAATTCAAAATAAACACATTGAAAATATAAAATAAAATAATTTTCAAATATATTAGTTTGTAAAGTGGAAAACTACCATGGAGTTTAATGAAAACGCGTCCATATCAAAGAAATACAGGCATGTAGATGAAAAAACACTCAGGAATTCCACCTCAAGCTGCCCTCACTTGAATACCATGTCTTTGTAAGAATTTCATGACTTGGCAGGCTTCACAGGCTGTCACCATATATGTCCCAAGTGAAGCCAAGGACAGAATTTAGTGTTAACTAAACCAAGAGCTCAGGACACTCAGATTTCTACTATTTTCCATAGAAATATTCATCATTGATTTTAAATATTAAATCAGCTTTCCTTTTGGGGTGGTTTGATATACAGTTGAAATAAGAGGCCCTGGCACTTCATAGACAAACCTCTGTTGTGCATTGTTGAACTAATGGCTTTGGGTAAGTTATTTAACCTCCTTATGACCTCTTCAGTAAAACAGTGTTAATGAAATAACACCCTAAGAGTTATTGCAAGAATTAAATGAAAGAAAATGCAAAATACCTGGTATATAGTTGGTATCTACTACGTGTAAATAAATTTCTGTAATTTCCTTGTATCAGTTAGTGGCAGGTTTCATTTACTGGGTGTTTATCCTGTACCAGGCACTCTTCATATACTTTGTATCATGGGTATTAACACGCTCAGTCTTTGCAGCATTCTTATGCAATAGCTATTATTCTCATTCTGTTTCACACATGAGGAACTAAGCCATAGACAAGGTACACAGCTAGTAAGTATCATAGCTGGGGTTCCAAACATGCTTTTGGGTTCCATACATACCCTCTTAACTGCTAGACAACATAATCTCTCCCACTCTCAGGTCATTTCCATGGACCACATCCTGTGGACAATTTAAAAAGCAGTCTCATTTTAACGCACTATTTACCTAACTAAAACATGGTTGGGAGAAACCTACAATGCATTCCATAGTCAAGTATAACTCATTTTAATTTATCCATTCTTTTGAATTAACTGTACCATTGCTCCCTTTCAGTTGTGAGAAATCCAGCCTTGCTTGATCTTACCTGGGCAAAGGCATACTTTGTAGTCGTTGTCCCAGAACTGTGCAAATCTTATTTCTTATTTGTTTTGCTGCTTATGAATAATTAATTAAATAAATGCTTTCAAGGATTCCAAAGAAGCTAAAAAAACAGATTTTGAAAATCCACAAAAAGGTATCTAGGAAAACTTTTGTTAAGTTAAGAGATGTTGTCTGTTGTTCTAGGCGTGGGTGCTTTTATCAAAACATTTCTCCCACTTTCAATTTTCCACTCGTTAAAATCTAAGGCCTTATTTGGCTGTCACTTACAGTACTGTGTTTTTTGGAGAAGTTTCTGGCAGCTAATTTTTCAAAGATTTTGTTAAAAAAAAAAAAAGAAAGAAAGAGAAAGCAAGCTGTGTAGTCCTCCTGTTGGAAGAATTCCTCTGACCTTCTGCATTATTATAAAGAGAATTGCCAATTTATCCAGGCCTCCCCCACCTGGTTATCTTCAGAACTTTACAATGTGTGCTTTTCCTAAGGCAGTTATTTTCAAGCATGATTTTGTAACACTGCAGGGTTTTTCAAGCTATTTGAAGGAGGTGGCAAAGAATTCTCAAAACCAAATTAATTTTATTTTCAAAAAGGAGCATGCATGCCATAAATCATTGGGGGGCATTCAAGAGGGTAATTGTAGATGTCAGGAAATTGAACAAATAATGATAGAATATGGGCACCTGTACAGAAGTAGACAATTCTGCTTCTACAGTGGAACCCTTTAACATGCACCGAGCAATGGGAGATTTGCAGAACGCCTTTTTCAGTCTTAGTCCGTGTTTAACCACAACACTCAATGATTTGTTAATAGAATAGTGTTGTATCTTCTATTTCAGCGTAGTTTCGATCATCCACAAAGTGCCCAGTCTCTTTGAGCATCCACATGGCATGCCAATTATGAGAAGATTAGCGTGTAAATATTTTACTCCTCTTAAGGGAAGGTCACTGTGAGCAACAATAGAACCTAGAATTCTCTGAACTCAATGAATTTCCCAGCATAGATCCTATATCATTCTCAGTCATATCAATCCCTTTATTTGGTCACTGAGAATCACTTTTCTCTACTTAGAGCCAGGCATTTAAATATCTTCAGCTTCCAGGCTCTCCTCTGGGTACCTGGGCTACACTTTGTCAATTGTTTTGCACCTTATCTGCCCTACTGGATTATAAACTCCTAGAGGGCAGGGACAGCATGGGACTAACCTTTAAATATCCTAGAGCACTCGATACAGTGCCTAGCACAAAATAAATACCCACAAGTGTTTGTTGAATGAAACTAAGTCTTTAGAAAGTGGGAAATTTTTCTTTATTTTCTTTGCCATGTCAGTTTACTGCCTACTGTTTTTTTTCTCACTTTATCCTGTTATCTGAATTTTTTATTTCTACAAACCTGAACAGAGTTTATTTTACACCTACTGATTTCAATTTTTTTTCTTTTTGAACAAAACTTGCTTACTTCTTCTTTATTGGAACTGCACATTGTAATTCCTCATCCGGAGTGCACTTCTTTCTTAATTTCCTTTCCATTAATTTTTGATGTTTCCCCTCTTCAAGCTTTACTGCAACTCAGCATTCCTTCTTTACTTATGTACACCATTCTCATTGTATTTTTCTGCCCCTGATAATTTCACTTTTTAGGGCTTCTGGTGTCTTTTTCTGAGCATAGTGTAGTCCTTTCCATTAAATTATAAACCCTTTGAGGGTAAGCACGCTTATGCGTACCTGTTTTGCACAACTCCCAATGTAATTGTCAGGCCCTCAGCCCATTTTACAGAAATTGGCTATTCATTTTAATTATTACTTAAGTGTGTGTGTGTGTGTGTGTGTGTATAAAACAAATTTTCTGATTAAGTCATGGTACATGTGTCTCATTAAATTATTATAGTGGTCACCACCACGTGGTGACCCTGTGCTTCTGTGAACAGAACATCAGAGTGTCCTTTTCTGTAACATTTTAAAGACAAGAAATTAAAACTTAAGGTGGAATAACCAGGGAAGGCAGTAGGAGGAACTCTTAGAATTGACCTAATAGTAATCATAGAAACCAAAAAAAAAATTCAGTCAGACTATTCTATTCTGCATTTCCTAACTCCTTCTTAAGTTACTGTGTTTTAAATTTTTAAAAAATATTTTCTTAGATCCTGAGATATGTGATTTGATTTCAATCCTGAGCTGTCTGTAGCATCACTAGGCTGCTGGGGACATCTATAATCAAAGGTTTGGATTCCCTTCCAAATTCAGTTCTAATGTTTACACCTCTGGTGTCCGTATAATGAGATTTAACAGGCCTTATCACCTACTTACTTGAATTATTGTAATATTTACATTTTTTCTCCAGTAGCAAACTAAATAGGTAAGAAATAATATCTTCTCTTTTATTTTAAACCTCCTTTGAGTAAGTTTGTTGAAGCTATTCTGACCACGAGTAAAAATCTTATATTAAAAACATTTAAGGAAATAACTATGAAAAGCTAGATTTATTTCTTCTATAATTGAATAAAAATGTATATACCATAAGCAATAATTGAAACTCTAAAATCTTTTTTAGTCCCCTGTGAAAACAGTCTGTTCCTCTGGGGGATCATAAGTTTAAATGTAAAGAAATAACAAACACCATTCGTGTATGTAACTTGTGTTGTTCCACGCTTTGAAAGGGCCTGCATCAGCAAGGCTGAACAACACGACGCAACCTGTAATGTGTTCCATATGCAGTATTTTGAAACCTTTTGTTTGGTTTCTAACTAGAGAGAAAGAGGGAGGAAAAGAAAGAGTTCATTTTATTCTCTTGGGATTTGTTTTATAAGGTGCATCAGATTGAGTTTAGCCGACAGGGATGTATTTCTCCTTGTCTAGCTCATGTTTGTTTATTCTCTCCTTATAAAAACCAGGCACTAGCAATTTATTTTATGAACGCGGACCGAAGGGAGATAAACAGACCTTGCGGGAGAGGAAGGTCAAGTTCAAAGTTTTTCTTTCCTTTGGATTCAGGAATAAGCAAATGGAAAGACCAGCCAAACAACCAGCAGCAGGCATCTGATGGTTAAGCCCTTCCCCCCAGGACTTTTTATGTACATAAGCAGAAGTCACAGGAGCAGCTGCGGCGCATTAGTTCCAATAGTTTAACAGGCTGCCTTGTAGCGCTGACAAAAGCCTCGCTCGCCGTGGCTTCCCTCCATGTTCCTCTGCCCTGCGAGTTCGGCGGTGATCTTCGGCAGGGGATCGGCAGAGGAGGGGTGACGTTCAAGAGGCTTCCGCCGCCGTGGAGTGCGCTCGCCTCCTCTACTCCCAGCCCAGTCTCCGCCGAGAGACTGAGGCAGGCGACCGAATGAACTAGCAGCGGCACGATCCGACCTGCTTCCCCGGACATCTCCCCGAGAGTCCGAGGAAGGCAATCACTGGAAAGAGGCCAGGGAACCACGTTGCCCTGGATCGTTGCCAACTGTACAAAGTTGACCGGGAAAATGGCTCAGCAGACGGCAAGCCCGGACACTTTAACAGTCCCTGAAGTGGATAATCCGCATTGTCCAAACCCCTGGCTGAACGAGGATCTTGTGAAATCCTTGCGGGAAAACCTGTTGCAGCACGAGAAGTCCAAGACGGCAAGGAAATCGGTTTCTCCCAAGCTCTCACCGGTGATTTCGCCGAGAAATTCCCCCAGGCTCCTGCGCAGGATGCTTCTCAGTAGCAACATCCCCAAACAGCGGCGGTTCACAGTGGCACATACGTGGTAAGGTTTGCACGGATTATCAGACATGGTGGCCAGGTGCCTCTGGGTGATTTCTGCGCCTCCCGCTTTTCACTTTAGGGGTAGGGAGGGGAGCGTCTTCGTCTTCACTCCTGACCCGTGATTTATCAGAAGTAATCTACCTTAATAAATCCCACAGATGTCCAAGTCAGGGCAGGAATCCTTGAGATTGATAACAGGAGCCTTTGAGGTGGGTGGTTCTCAAAGTTCAATTCCTATTGCAAGTTCCTACAAGAAAACTGAATTCCAGATGTCAAATAAGAATGCAGGTTTTTTTTTTTTTTTTTTTTTTCCCTATACGATGTGGTGGTGTTTCTTTGAATTCCTAAGCTAGTTGTCCTGCCAGGTCCTGCAACAGCCTAGGAAAGAAGGGACCAGAAAGGAGAGGAGGAAAATCATAGTTTGTTCTCTTTTCTGCATGATCCCCAATTAAATAGAGATGTGTATGGAGTGTGTGTGTGGGTGTGTGTATGTGTGTAATGGTGTGTCCAAGTAAAACCCCTCCTAACTACTGACTTTAATATGTTTGTAATCTCAACGCGCCTTTTCAGTGGGTTTAGGAATGCCGTGCAGAAAGTTGCAGGCTGGTACTCGGTAATGCTGCCATGTGCTTTGAATTTGAATTCTTCGACTATTTTGTCAATATTTTTATTTTCTTTACGAATGTTTTTATCTTCTGTATAGTAGGTGAATTTGTTTTAGGTATATGGTACCACGTAGGTTTCTAGACGATTCTTGATATTTTCATGCTCTTGTAAAAACAAATACTAAAATAAATCATTGTGTGAGCTTATTATGGTGTTTCTGCCTGAAAAGAGGCAATTTTAGGCTATGATCAGAGAAAGAGGGGTCTGTGATACACAGTTGGTTAATTTTAGGCAGTAGTAGGTTCTATGCACTACTTCCACATTTTGGCAAAATGAAAATTATGGTGAAGAGAACAGACATAACAGAAAAAAATAACGAGCACGTTAGTTGAGAAACTGAATGATTTTTATACAGCTTTTCTGTAGAACACGAAAGAGTATGCCAGGAATGGAAAAAACAAACAAAACAGAACCCAAACAAGCAAACAAACAAACAAAAATCCCCCAAAAAACAGAATCAAGACTTCCAGGAAAGTAGCAGCAAGAAATAGAATCAAAATCTAAACTTAAAGCCACATGGCCCTACCCAGGAATGCATTCATGTCATAGATGAAAATAGGCAACAAAGGAAATAAAAGACAGGACCCACCCAAAGAAATGTCTGATCTCAGAATTGTCATTTTAAATAGCTAGATCTCTGATCGGGGAAGTGTTCTTATTTTCCCCAAGATTTTAACTAAGTGGCATTTCTAAATTTAGTTCTTATTTTCCCCAAGATTTTAACTAAGTGGCATTTCTAAGTTTAGTTAGATATAATGCTCGTAAGGGGGGTAAGACAAACATTGATTTTTTTCAGTCTTAAATGATGGAAAAGGATGACTTCTCTCTGAGGAAGATACTATTGAAAGAATTTGTCAGAGATAAGTAGTGAATGAAAGGCATAGATGAACACTAGGAGATGCTCTGAGGAGAGGGATGGCTTGAGACGGAGCATCAGATGCCAGAGCAGGAAAGCTGGCTGGAGTTCAGACAGGGTCAGGGCCAGAATTCTGGTATGCAGTGTCCCTTTTGGTTGAGATGCCTTTTTAATTATAGTTCCTTAATTGTACCTGTTGCTAAATGAGTAAGCCTCCACTCAGACACTTGATTTCTGAGTGAAGCACCCTCGAGTTCAGCTGAGGGTTATCGGAACTATTTGGACATGTTGAGATGTAAGGAAGGCAGGAAATCTCATGAAAACAGGCTTTCTTCTGAAATTTCTGGCACTTCCTTTTCTGATGCTGTTTGGAGAAACTCCAAGGTCACAATTTCTGCTGATCTTTCATTGTGGTGTATCAGGTCTCCAGCAGATGAGGGAGGCATCAAAAGAGCAATGGACATGAAAAAGAAAAATCATGATACCAAGTCTCAGTAACGAAGGGGAGACAATATCCCTCATGGATAAAAAAGCATCCAGCAAGGGAGTTGGAAAGAGTGCCTCATATTTTCCTATTGGTTCAACAAGCCACAAGACGTTCATAATATCCACAGGCATCTTTCGACAAATATTGTTCCATCTGTGCTTTCATTACTTGGACTAAGCATGATCCAGAATTTTAAAAATTTATTCCAAATTGTGCTGCATATATATATATATATAATATATATATAGCTATCTAAACTGCTGCTACTACCGCAACCATAGTCAAATCCTTCCCTCCTCCTAAATTAAACGATCAGCCATTTAAATACACACCATGTGTGTTCCTGCCTCAGAATATTGGTTCCTATACTTGATATTCCTTTCCATTCGATATGTATATATTTAATACCTACTGAGTCCAAAGTGTTTAGCTTGTACCTACTGATCACAAAGTTGAACGAGAGCTGTTCCTTGGTTTCAAATTATTTACACTACAGTAGAAAAAATCATATTGGAAGGCATCTGATTAAGTTCAGGTAAACATTTTGCTCTACGACATACTCTCCAAATCTTAGTGGGTTGACACAGTAAATGTTTATTTCTTCTGCGTCTTGTGGGGAGCTAGCCTGCCCTGGGGTAATTCAGGGATGCCAGGTTCTACTATCTTGCGGTTCTTCTATTGGTAACACATGGTTTCCAAGTTTGCCAGGCTCAGCTGAATCCGAAGATGGCAGAAGATGGCATTTGTGAGTTTTTATGAGGCAGGTCTAGAAGTGCACACATTACTTATCCCAGAATTTCCCAGATAGAACTCAGTCCTGTGGCCACATATAACCGCAAAGAAGGCTGGGAAACCTATCTCAGCCACGTTGCCGGGAATAAGGTAAAACATCTGGTGAACAGCCCACCCATGTCAGTCACAATGCAGTAACAGCTACTGGTTCACCCTCTATACCATAGTTAAATTCATAGAGTAATATCTATGATGACTGGTCCTTTAACATCTCTGCCTACCTCCTGGATGAGGATTACACAGAGCAATTCTATTTTTTTGACAAGTCTAGTGACTGGGAAGTCCTTGCTTACATACAGTTGCAATCTCCTTCCTTGTAATTGTCATCCTTGGTTCCTGGATCTGCTTTCTTTTTTTTTTTATTTGTCTGCATTGGGTCTTTGTTGCTGCACGTGTGCTTCCTCCAGTTGCGGCGAGCGGGGGCTTCTCTTGTTGCGGAACACGAGCTCTAGGTGCACGGGCTTCAGTAGTTGTGGCGTGTGGGCTTCAGTAGTTGTGGCACGTGGGCTTCAGTAGTTGTGGCGCATGGGCTTAGTTGCTCTGCGGCATCTTCCTGGACCAGGGCTCGAACCCTAGTCCCCTGCATTGGCAGGTGGTTTCTTAACCACTGCACTACCAGGGAAGTCCCCCTGGATCTGCTTTGAAAACCCCACAGCTTGAATCTCTCCCGTCTTCCATAACTTAGCCCTTAAGGCAAGAGGCTTGGAATAACCCATCAGAGAGCCAGGACCCTGCTCTATTCATCTTGGCACATCCATTAATCAGTAATGTCAGTGTTACCATGCTTTTAAAAAATTATTCTCTTAACTAAACACCCTAGGTTATTTCACGTTTATATGCTGTAGTTATCAGGTTGATCCTGGTTGTTCTTAACCAGACTTCACTTGGATTTTCACAACCCATTTAAAGAGTATTTTACTGAATTGATAAAATACTCCAGGTGCCGTGGGACTCTTGGACAGAGAGCATCTGAGAAGAAGTCCGATTACTTACGTTTAAATTTTGACTTCCCGTTTACTATTGTGATTTTTGAACAAGTTGCTTAACATAGGCTTGTTTCTCTGTTACCCAATTTCCTGGGAATAGTAATCGTATCCACTTGGTGTTGTGGTTTTATTAAGTACGATTATGTGTAAATTAAAGTGTTTTGCACAGGGACAGACACTTAATGAGGGTCATTATATAAGCTAATATTTTCTTTATTATGTGTCCATTAATCCAGTCTCGCTCAGCCTGAATCTCTCGGCTCATGTCTACATTTTTAAATGGTTACCCTGTCAGTTGTTTGTGGATGGGACAATGTTTTTAGTAATAATTATATCCCTAGCTAATGTTCATTGAACACTGGTGTTCGATCTGGTGCTGTGTGTTAGATTAGGACCCTCTTGTATTCATGCTTCTCATCACTTTGTTTTACCATGTTTACTTAATGTCTAGTACTTTGTAGTCTAGTGATTATAGACCAGACTCTGTTTTCATCAGAGTAGGGAATTCCCTCTGATGTCAACATGAACGTAGGGAATTCCCTCTGATGTCAACATGAACGTCAGCGGAATTTCTGGTGAAGAAAACTTTCAGTGTTAAGTTTATTTCCGGAAAATCAGTCAGGCAAATCTTTATATTTTTCAGTTTTTTTTCCTTACTTTACGCTGGGTTCTGTGTACCAAATGAAGGAACGTGTTCTAGAGTGTGTAAGTGATACTAGGCAATAGGATTTCTTTGGGCAAGATACTATCCAGGTAATACCATGTGTCTTATCTTTAAAATTTCTGTGTATGTGTGTGTGTTTTTAATTACAACATATCCAAAGGTAGAAGAAGCAGTTAGTAACGTCCTTAAACAACAAAATAATTTCTTTAGGTGGATTTTTGAAAGGCATTTTTCAGGAGACTTTTAGAAAATCTTAAAGATTTTCAGGGAGCTAGATAAATGTTTTGGGCTATAATTTTTGTTTATTATAAATTTCTCTTTACTTGGCATTGGGTATAAAATTGCTCATGTTTAAAAGTAAACATTTGCTTTCTTGAGCCATAATTTCTGCAGCAACTACAGTTGCTCTCATGGTTGTTGTTTAAGAGAGAAATACATTATAAATTTTCTTCAAGTTACAGAAGGATCCAGAAACCCTTTATCACCTATAAAGAAGAAATCCAGCCATTTAGAGAGTTTATAGGTCACACACAAACACACCGCCACACACACCCAAGTAGATTTTCAAAGCTATTATTTAGGTGTTCTATTTGAGACGCTTTCTTCTTTGTTCCAACTCTCCTACATTTGCCTGACTTAATTTTAAGGTTATCTCCTCCCTTATGGTGAGGATACCCAGAGAAGGGCATTGCTGGTGCTCTCCTAGGAGCTGGGAACCCAGAGGTGGGCTGTGGTTATAGTGTGATACAAGGAGGTGGGGAAGTTTCCGGGGGAAATTTTCTGGGACGCACAACAGGAAGTAATGCCAGCAGGTTAGGTGGAGCCAGTTGGCTGAGTCTTTAGCTGTGTCTCTGGTGTAATTGGCTGTGCGGCTTCTGCAGGAATCTTGGGGCACTGCAAGTTAAGGGTGTCTGTAACTTTTGAAAAGCATACTTAGCCTTTCCTAAAATCAGAAGACCCCAGGAAGATATTCATCTTAAAAACTTGTCAGTTGCCTTTATGATATTTAAGAAATTACAAAATAAAAATGTGACAAATAGTTACTGAGGAAAATGAAGAAAACAATGAAATAACATGGCAATTTATGACTCATGTACTTTCTGTGACCTTTGACATTTATCTTAAAGAGAAAAGAGATTAAGTGTATCTGTACCAGCCAAAGTCAATTCTGTCAATACTAGTGGTGAAACTACTTCCAGGCAAAAGCACAGTCTTTTTTATAAACTTGGTAGAAATGCTGAATGAGAAGAAAGTAAAAAATTGAATCTCAGAGTTCATTAAAATAATTTTTAAATCATAGCTTTAATTTTAGAAGTTATTCTTTATACAAATTTCTTTATAAATAACAAGCTCCTGTGAGGTTAGGTAATTAATTGAGCTTCAGAGCTTCAGCACTTTTTTTTTTTCCTTAGACAGGAAGCTACCAAAATTGTTCTTCAAGTAGCAGTTTCAGGAAGAAGCTTTATTGTCACCAGTGTGACAAAGTTATGTCATTGTTTTTTAATGGTTTTGCTTTTGGAAAACCATGATTTTTTAATCATGTTTTTAAACTGTGAGGAGTTTAGCATAGGGGAAGCCATGTATTTCCAGCTCTGTGGCCACTTCATATTTGACCTTAGTTACTCAACCTTTTTGAATTGTAGACTTTTTATTCATAAGTCATATGGCTATAGAGGCATTTGATATTTACAAGTAAGAAACTGACTAAATTTACAAAGTGATAACAAACCACAGTACATTTAAGATAAGTAATTAAAAAGAAGTTCCAACTTGCTGTTGTGAGCTAGTGAGGTGTATGCCTCATGGGTAAAAACAGGGGACAGAGTGCTTTAATAATTCTGTGGTTCATAAAAAGGCTGCAGGACCTTCAGAATGAAAGCATTGGTGGTATTCACTCTAGGACACCATCTGGAAGCCATGATTTAGGGTAGGAAACGTGGAAATCTGTAGATAATAATAAAAATTCAAATTAAAATTTTTTTTTACTGTATCTTCAATTTTATACCATCTTAACACACCAATCTCTTCTACTATATATAAAAAACAGGAAAAAATCATTCATGTTCAATTTTAAGGACATAAATGCTGTCCAGCTATTTCAAATGAAGTACTTATTTTCAAAATGAGATCTTGAGTTGATATGAGACCAAATTGTTTAATTTCATTTTAGACTAAAAACTTTAGGTTCATAATAACATAACTTTATAATCTTAGACTTATTATAACATAGGCAATAATGATTTAGCTCCTGCTGTGTGTCAGATACTTTATGTACATTAACCTTTCAAAACAAACACGGTTGAATTTAAGTATTATTAGCTGTATTTTACACATACACATGCCAAGGCCAGAGAAATTGGTACATACCCAAGATCATTCAGCTATGCAGCCATGAAGTGAGTTGACTTAAAACTTAAACTCAGGTTTGCCTAACTTTCCACCGTGTATTCTTTCAGCATTACCTTCCTTTGGGCTGAGAATCACATTCACATTTATTTCCCTACCCAGCTTGTATATCAAAGCTGCAACAGTGAATATTCAGTGACTTCCACAGAATGGTGGTTAGTTAACAGAAGGGTAGGAACAGACCCTTTCTTAGTGTGGAATCTCAGTTTATTTGTTTAACACCTGTGGCTTGTATGAATGTAGACTTTTTTTTTGACAAAAATATGTGTATGTGGAGGAGAAATCTATGTCCTTGATGAAGGAAGGTTTTAAGGTCAACAGAAAACATTCTGTTTTAGAGTAGTTTTAGACTAAGACTGGCATCGAGACAAAACCAATCAGAGGATAATTTTATTTTCAGTGATTCAGAGAGAAAGGCATGAAAGGCTTGAGCTCTGAAGAAAAGATTAAGTCAGAAATCTATTAAGGTTCGGTTCCAGAAGAGCCAGCTGGAAATGATGGTCTGCAGGCTCAAGTCACTAAGCAACAGAGCAGCAAACTGCTTGGTAACCAGAGCTGGCTTGACTCACAAGCTGACGGCGAATGACCGGGTGGCCAGACAGGAGGACCACAGCCCATCTGACCTCAAAACACTCTCCTTCTACCCATCCTCCAGCTTTCCTGCCCAGTCCCCCCATTTTGGGATGGTCTCTTTGACTTAACAAGATACCTGCTTTCAGAATGGAAATATCTCTGGGACCATAAGTACATGCTATCTGTCTTCTTTAAAAGGGCATTTCTGAGATTGCTTTCTTTGGGCCAGTATATCATAAATAAAATGTAAAGTTTAATGAGAGGAAAGAAAGTGAAAACACTGGGATTAATGGCTCGACTTTGGGTTTTCAGGAGCAAATGTGTACAGGGCCAAATTGCCTACTTCATTTGGTGAGATCTGTCCTTGAACTCTGAGAGCACAGTGTTGCCATTTATTTAACACTTTCTGTCTTATGCTGTCTTCTTTTTCATGAGTGTGTTTTGACCGCGCAGCTGGACTGTAAGTTCCTAAAAAATAGGACCCCTCACATACATCAATCTTTGTATCCATTGTGAGGGGCCAAGTGCCACCTGTATGATATATATTTAGTGAATACTTGTTGTTTAATTGAGAAACACACCCTCAATTGCTGTGGCTCTTATGCTGAACACCTGGGGAGATCTATAGCCTTCCAGCCTAGAAGTCCTGGTGATGTCCTGTTTGATTGCCATAGTCAAAGAAGTTTCAAACGCAATGATTAACCGTTTGTTTGGACTTTGTCACCACGGCTCTGTGTGTGTGTGTGTGTGTTCTGGGTTTACACACACCTAGATGGGTATGATTTGACTTTAGTATACATGAATGAATCCGTATATGACAGTGTCACTAATTTGTCAAGTATATGCATTTTTATAATTTTTAGTTTATACTTTGAAAATAATTTATGCCTGTTGTATTTCTGAAGAAATATGAAAATATATTATTCTTGGTAAATTACTGAATAACTAGCTTGTTAAACTCTTATGACTAATTCTTATCTCTTAGAATTCATAGTGGTTCAATTATACACAAGACTTACGCTAATAAAAGAAATGCCAAGATTTTGAGGAGAAATTTGAAACAACCAAAATCCCCAAAACACCCTGCAGGGTTTTTTTGTTTGTTTTTTTAGTATGAAATTTGGAGAAATTTGAACTGACAGAAACAAAGTACCACTTCTCCAAAGTACATCTTCAGAATAAGTAAAATTGAATAACAGAAAAAAATTTTCAAGAGATTTAGCAGGTTATTTTAATGTAAATATTTTGTCCATAGGTCATACCCACTTTTACCTTGCAGTAATTTCAAACCAACCGATTTCTTTTCCATTAGTCTTATGAGATAGCCCTCTGATCAAATTAGCTATCATTAAAATAAAGTGGCTTCCTCTGTATATTATTATTAGGAGGGTACATGGTTTTTTTTTATTTTCTTATATAGCTGATTTCACATTTATACTTATAAATGGTGAGTGTGTATTGTTGACCTTTTGAAGAAAGCAACTTTCTGCCTAATAAGGTTATTGATTATCATTTCTACTGGTTACCTTCTTTAGGTTTATAGTATTTGTTTTACTTTGCAGGGTGATTTTTTTTATGACTTTCTACTGAGTGTGTGCCAAATAGAACAGTGTATGATTTATGGGTAGTAATAACTAAAACTTATATGAATTGGAGGCGGATGACCCACAAGGCGGAATGCTATACGGCTTGCCTCTGAATAGAACCAGGCTTCTTTGATAAAGCCCTCTTACAATAGCAATAGCAGTGTCATTAATGGTGTGCTTATTCCTGTATCACCTTCCCAGTTTAAAGTACATCTGTGGGTCATTTGTACAGTGTTCTATTTAATTTCTTTTTATTTGATGTATATTTTTATTTAAAGGCCTATATGTTTAAAAATGAAGCTTTATATCCTTACTGTAAGTTGGAAACCAGTGTCATTTATCATACATGGAAGATAATTGAACAAAAATACAATGAATAAAAGCTAAATAGATTCAAGTTTAACTGGATACTACGACCTGCTAGAGGGTCTGAGTCTGAGGTCTGCTCTCTCTTCGTTTAAAGTGGCAGTTAGTAAGTCATGTAGAGATGTGAAAGACCAATTAAGTCCTCCTCCTTCAGGTAGTAAGAATGACTGAAAGGATTTGGGAAGGAAATAACTTTCTCATTATTTAATTCAACATTTTAATTTCAGTAAATGACATCCCTTATGACTAAAACCATCTTAGTGCATCAGATTCTCTAATGTGTCAACCCGGTGGTCCTAAACCACTGATACTTCCACTGTTGGAAGAAGTTTTTGTAGGGGTTCTTTGGGTCTGAATCCCTTAGTTGGAGGTAAACGCACTGAACTTGGATTGGGTAATTCCAGTTACCCAATTGAAAGTCAGGTGTTGGTACCCCATTTTTATCACCCTATAATTATTAATTTCCTACCTGGTAGCTGCAGAGATGCAAAGAAGCATAGAACTGCTCTGTGGAAAACTGCTATACCTGCTAATGGCAGTTTCTAAGTTCTGCTTCCAAAGGGCACAATCATGGGCTTTTTAAAACGGTGAGGATCTCTGTGCAAATAGGTGAAAGGTGAGGTAAGCTAGGAGCCCAATTTTTCTACACCTCTGTAATCTCATGGAGGATTTACTTCCAGACTAGAACACCCACATGGGACCGGCTACCTAACTTGCAGGGTTCAGTGTGAAATGAAAATGCAGAAACTCTCGTTCAAAAGAGTATTAAGAATTTCATGAAGGCAACAGCAGAGCATTCAATCCCACACAGGGCACTTCTGAGAGTGAGGCCTGGTACCACTGCCCAGGTCACATCTAGGAAGCCAGCTCTTCACCCACAGCAGATCTGAGATGGGGGCCAGTTAAGAGCTGGATTTGGTCTCCTGGTCATAGTTTGCCAGTCCCTGGTCTACAGGATAAAATTCATACTCCTCAACTTGGTGTTTAAGTCTCTGTCATCAGCTGCAAACTCACCTCCACAATCTTCTCTGGTATTATTTCCTATAGATTCTTCACAGTCAATCATCCTGGAGCTGAATCCAGAGCAGAGGTTCTCAACCTCGATGGGCCAAGGCAATGCTTTGTCATGGGGGCTGTCCTGTGCACCGTAGGCTGTAAGAGCATCCCTGGCCACTACACACTAGATGTCAGTCATACCCATCCTATAGTAAAAGTCCAGAATGTCTCCAAACATGGCCAGATGTCCACTGGGGGCAAAATTGTCCCTGGTTGAGAACCACTGATCTAGAGGATAAGCTTTCACTTTATTCACTAGTGTATTCCTAACACCTAGCATAGTCTTGTGATACAGAAAGAGGTCCCAAAATGTACTGTCTGGTCCAAATCTGCTACTCACTTACTGTGAGATCCCAGGGGTATCATTTAAACTCCACAGGTCGCAATTAAGTGCATCCGTAAAATGGAACTATTACTAATTCATTCCTTACTTCGTGGAAGTATTTAAAAATTCAAATGATATACTTAATGAAAAGACTTTTTGAAAAGAATAAAGTACTATTCAAATATCATGTAAAAAGAGTCATGGAGGAACGCTGAGGGTGATCTGAACCCATTGATATCTAGAGGCTTAATTCACCTCCTACTGTGTGGACTTTATGAAACTTGCTGTATGTGATGCTATCGGGGCATTGTTGTCTTTGCTCTCAAGGATTGTGATCAGGTGGGGATAAAACATGATTACTCAAATAACCATAAAAGTAGTTGCCATAACTAAGTACAAAGAGTGGTGGAGTTTATAGGAAAGTGGAGATCGTTTCTAATGGTGGGAATCATGTGAGACTTGAGCTGGAGTGTGAGATAGAGCAGTCGCAAAGAAGGCCCATATGGAGCTTTTTCTTAGCTTATGTTATTTACTATTCATGGCAACTTAATTAGGTTTATGTTTAATTGTCACATTTTACAAAGAGAAAAATGGGGCCTAGAAAATAATTTGATATGAACATGAAGCATAGAGAATTTCAGTAGGAAGAGAACTGGAGTGAAGTATGGAAGGACAGGAAGTGGTAGGAGGTAAGTTCTTTTCAGTAAAGGAACAACATGAACCAATATGGGGATTGCATGGGATTTAGGTGAGATTGGGTACAGCATGGCGTATCTTTATGGAAAGCGACTGTAAAGGAAAGCTGGAATCAGGTTTCAAAGGTCAGCTAACATTCTCTCTCTCTCTCTCTCTCTCTCTCTCTCTCTCTCACACACACACACACACACACACACACACACAAACACACGCCACAGATTTATATGCTTAAGTGAAACACAATCAATTTTATCTTTCTTAACAGCTTTACTCCAAATAAAAGGAAGTGACATTTTGAGTTATTACCCCGTGCTAAGCTTGCTAAACCACAAGTATATGCACTCAATGGTTGGAATGTGAGATTTAGTTCAATTAGACCAATGTATACCATCTTCCCGCTAGCTATGCCTTCTACTCCTTCCAAGATAATCCTTAAGAAATAGCGGAAAACATGGTTGTATTTCCATTCAAATGAGATGTGTTCATTCCACTGGTGGCACTTGTGTTCTGATGCGTAGAGCAGAGATATTATTTATTTGAGGACTGTATCTGCCTTTTCATTAAATTGCACGAGAATATAATGCTTAAAACACATCTAGCAGTTCTGATGGACTGTACACAGAAAACCATTTCACTCTTACAGTATTGATACTCTATTTCAAGACTGGCTTACCAGGGTAAGAATCAAGAGCTAAATACCCTGTTATCCTTTCGTCTATTCAAACAATAATTTCTGAGTGTCTACTCTATCTGTCATTCTTCTGAGGATATAACACTGAGCAAAAAAGACAAAGTCCTGCCTCCATGGAGCATATATTCTAACAGAGAAGAAGACAATGTATAAATAAATATTCCAGTAGGTCAGAGAATAACAAGTACAATAAAGAAGAAGAAAGCAGGGTAAGGGGATAGAGTTTTATATACTTTTTGGGGGAGGACTCTCTGTAAGGTGACTTTTGAATAGAGGTCTGAAGAAGGTGACTGATTACCTCGGGGAAGACCATTTCAGGCAGAAGAAGTAACAAGTGCAAAGGTCTGAGGGATGATGTGATTTGTGTGTTTGAGCGAGGGGGCGTTGTAGAAAATGAGGTCCAAGACATAGAAAGGAGTCAGGTCATGTAGTGTTTTGAGGCTATAGTAGGATTGGGGATTTTTCTTGGTGATGACCATGATGTTTTGAAGGGAGAAGTGTTAGCAGTGGGAGTGTCTGCCTCAGGGAGAAATACAGGCTGTCTTAAGTTTTGAAAAAATCATTCAGGCTCCTGTGTAGAAAATACAGATGTGGGGCAGAGGAGGAAACAGGGAGACCAATTTAGACTGTTGCAGTAATCCAGGTGAGATATAATGGTGGTTCAGAGGAGAGTAGTAAAAGGGAAGGTAGTTAAGAAATGGTCACGATTCTCTCTGGAAGCAGCAGAGGAAAGCGAGAAAGATACCTATTTCTCCTTTAGAGGAGGTGGTACAAAAACATGGAGGGGAAGTAGCCACCACATCAGAAAGCTGAAATAAGCCAGCATCCTCAATGGGTGGCCATTAGTGTCACAGCAAGAATGTGCAAGTTCACAATGGAGAGTTTGGAGGGGGACTGGGGGAGGGCTGGGGACTTAAATCAGACTAGGGGATTTACAGAGCCAGCTGGGGATGAGAGTCTGGTGATGAACAATGACCTGGCAGTCTTGGGCTTCTTGTGGTGATGACTGTGTGTCAAAGACAAGGATCTCATTTGAGGCCATGCAGTTAGACAAGTACAACTCTCGGACTAGCATGGCCAGTCTCTTGGGTCTACTTGTTTTCATTCATTCCAGACACCCTAATTCAGCTGCAGTGCATTGATAGAAATGGAGGAGAGAGGCAATGAGAACCAGCTGGCCAGGTCTGCCAACATTTCTGTCTGGTAAAGCCATGTTCTTCCAATCTCTTTACCATACATTCATGCTCCAGGGATGAGAAGTGTGACAGAAGATGCAGAAAGGCGACTGGGAAATCGCTAGTTTCCAGATGTATGGCCCTAGGGCAGATTTTCTAACATGAAATTACCATGTTTTTTCCCCAGCATTGGATACAAAATCTTGTTCTTAAGCCTGATGTTAAAAATAGATATTGAAGAACTGAAAAAAATATTTCTGAAAAAATATATGTTGTACTTGCCACAATGGTTCATACATATAGTTGTTACAATGCTACTGCTTTTATTAAATAAATAGGTTTTATGTGTAGGCGTAAATTATTTTTTAAAGAGAGCAAGACTGTGCCGCATTTTAACATTTGTTCAGGGATGTTTTCATGATCATACTTGTAAACAAAACAAATATGAAAATGGGTAGAACATAGCTTTCTGTTTGGAGTTTGGATTGTTGGTTTGTATTACCTGCCTGCAAATGGATGTTAGGTGAACCTGGCTGTTACTAGGAAATACGATCTTCTGTGTCTTAGGAGGTTGACCTGCAAAGCAACCTGTGCAAACCTTTTTTTTTTTTGCCCTAAGGGAAAGGGCGAGCCCTGGCACCTTTTCACCTGTAAGGATTATGTTGCTTTTGCTGTGATGGATTGGTTGGCTTCTCTTCCAGAAATGCTCCCGGTATGTGTTTTAGGTTCTGACAGAGCCACGGCTTTGCTGTTCAGCACGTCACCCCCATGAAGACGTGGGTAGGCTTTTGTGCATTAGCTCTTGCAGCCTGGGAAGCATATTTCAACACACGACCCAGAATCGGCTAGAATATGCTTGTCACTCCCAGCTGACTCTGATGACGCTCTTGCCAATGTAGATTTACATCAACATGATTCTTTACTGGGAGAAGCTTGTTTGGAATATATAGGGTGGCCCATTTAAAAGAGGCGTAGCATCAGTTTGAAGAGAACTGTATCTAAAGGGAAGTGCCGTAAGAAATACACTCAGTTAAATGCTCCACAGAGCTCAGAATTGTAATCAGTATGACTCAAGATTTTCCCTTCAGAAATTGCATGTTACTCCAAGTTTTAGAGAGTGCCTTATCCTGCAAAGAGAACCCTTCTATTCTAGACTTTCCTTCTCAGCATGCCGAATTTCTAGCCTCTTCTTTCCCTATCTATGTAATTATAACCTCGAAATGCATCTCTTACCTATGAGATGCAGTATGATGTGACAGCATTGCTTTTTTACCTGCCCACAATTCAGTTTGTCAATTCAATGGGTAAATAGATTTTACCCTTAGCGTGAAACCCTTTGGCATATGTCTATCTTGTTTTCTGATGCATCTTCAATATCCTAATGAACGTTTGGGATAGGCGTGTTACTCAGATACGTGGTTCTATAGACAGGAAACCAGACACTCAAAAATAAAACCTGTTACCATAGCTATTCAGAAAAAAACACAAAACTGTCTTTGCTGTACAAAAGAAAAATTCAGTATCAGTGGCACATGACTTGTGATTACTATTATTATGACCCTACACTGCTCACCCTTCATTTTCGTTATCCTAGTCTATTCTAAGTCATTACAGTAATGGATACAACTGAATGGGTTTGCAATTTTACCCTTTTCTCAGGACAACCAGCAGGATTTTCAATGACACATGCTTTGATCTGTCTGCTTTTAAATCTCTTAAGCACGGCAGCTCTCGACAGCTTCCTCTCAGAAGATTTTACAATCCTAATAGACCTCATCATGAGTTCCATATTCATGCTTGTTTAGATGCATGAAGTCAGGCTTTATACCAGGGGCCACCTAGAAAGTTAAGGTCGTCCGTTTCTTGTTGTAGCCGTGGGGTTACTGTCATGCCTACTAATAATGAAGATCGACCTTGTAAAGTGATCAAGAGTTGTGGGCTGCAATATAGGAATATTAGAAAATGTTCTGCCATGTTGTTTCTTCTGCTGCATTTCGGCTAGAGTTAATACTATGGTCACAATTAACTGCAAAGTATTCTATGATGTCTGTATATAGTGCAGAGGGAAAGAAAAAATGTAGAAATAAGAGTCTTCCCCTGTGAACTAACATATGAAATCTACACTTAATGCAACAGAGCCAAGATGCAACACTTTAAAGAGATGAGTTGACAGGCCAATGAGATTGGTGGGAATTTGAATAGGCATAGAAGAGAATCACGAAAGAAAAAACTTGGCAGTGCTTTTTCAAACATTGTGCTTGAGAGAGGAACTGTTGGTTAATAGACTGACATTAAACATTCCAATTATGTTAATAATCTTACTAATAGCCTTTTTATCTATCTTATCTATCTGTCTATCTATCTATCTAGTCTATCATCTATTTATCTCTATCTTTTGTTCTGGTTCCCCTTTCACCAAGCAGTCTTCTGATTACAGTCTTCAGTGTTCTATAGGACTTTCTACTGAGAGGGAGGGTATTGGGTCACATAGTTGAAGCATTATAATCAGAGCAATGATATAGTGCTTAATGAGAAGTTCATTGGCATTTGGATTCCGTTCCGCAGTTCCATGAGCTTGTGTGATATGGGTTTGCTTCTGAGAGAAGAGGTCTCTCTCATGTGCTGAGAGATTCCAGTTTCTGAGTCTACAAAACTCAGTGCCAGATTCTAATCTTAATAGTTTCTCCAAGGTATTGCCAATCCCCAGAGCCTTTTTTTTTTTTTTTTTTTGCGGTACGCGTGTCTCTCACTGTTGTGGCTTCTGCAGTTGTGGAGCACAGGCTCCGGATGCGCAGGCTCAGCGGCCATGGCTCACGGGTCCAGCCGCTCCGCGGCATGTGGGATCTTCCCAGACCGGGGCACGAACCCGTGTCCCCTGCATCGGCAGGCGGACTCTCGACCACTGCGCCACCAGGGAAGCCCCCCAGAGCCTTTTGAGAGAAATATCTGGCAACCTTCTCAGGTGAAACTCTTCTCCACTGCCATGCCCTGAACATTTTCACTAAAAACCATGGCAGAACTAAATACACATTAAAGCTGTAATCACATTGAAAATGAGGAAAAGGTGCATTGTTTCACTTCCTTAATCTCATTCCTCAATGGCAGCTGTTTAGTGAGACAATCATGACTTATGCTTTGAAATTCATTTTCTGATACATCTAACAATTAGCACAGGATTTGTTGGTTATATTTTTGTTTTTACGATGATACAATATCTTAAAGAACTTGGTCAGCTGCTCTAGAAAACACGTTTAGTACTCAGATGCAGTGTTTGGAATTTTCTGGACCCTTTTCTTTCCCCTCTCAGATCCAGTGGCCTAGCGGGTTCCCTGAAATATTATAGTTTTCACTCCAGAAAGTTTTATCTTCTAAGGAGTTTCACATTTTAATAGGTGTTTTTGAAGACAGAAAAGCCCCTGTGACCCACATACATGGATCTCAGGTTGTGGAATCACAGATTTGTGGGACAGAGTTCAGATCAACCACATTAACAGTTGTAGCACTAACAGGAGAGATTATTTCTCACAAGCACTGGACACCAAAGTTATGTCTTTTTCAACAATATTTACGACGTCATGGTGACATGTTGACTGTAAAGATGGACAGAAAAGGATGAGAGGAAGTGGTGTAAAAGTGAGGGGAAGTGTTGAAACAAATTGAAACATTTGTTCTCAGATAAATGTCCTCTAGAGAAGGGCATCTGAATTAGTTTCCTAGGGCTGCCATTACAAATTACCACAAACCTGGTGGCTTAAAACAACTAAAATGTATTCACTCACAGCTCCCAAGACCAGAAGTCCAAAATCAATGTATTGGCAGGGCTACACTCTGTACAGAGGCTCTAGGGGAGAATCCGTACCATTCCTCATTTGGCTTCTAGGGGTTACCGACTTCCTTGGTTTGTGGCTACATCACTCCAATCTTTCCCACTGTCTTTATGTGCCTTCTCTGTGTCAATCTTCCCTTCTGTGTGCCTCTTATAAGGATGCTTGGCATTGGACTTAGAGCTCTCCTGGATAATCTAGGATAATGTCCTCATCTCACAATCCTTAATTTAATACATCTAGAACCATTCACAGGTTCTGGAGTTTAGGATGTGGACCTATCTTTTTTTTGGGGGGGGCACCATTCAGCCCATTACAGTGTCTAATGGTATGCCTTGTTCTGGGAGTCCCTGGGAAAGCCATGTACATAGTATGAGGTCTGGGCCACACCCATATGGACAGTACTTTCTACTCCAACAGCTCTTAAGGATTCCAGGTTGACTAGCTAAGGCAACAAGTTTTCTTAGGGCAAGAAGCCAAGAACACTTGGATTCCTTTAAGTGAACAATTGTCATCCAGTCCTGCTGTCTTGATGTTTCTTCTCAAAGGCTCAGGAAAGGGATGAGAGAAAGAGAAATGGGGAAATGTTATTTATTTTGCATATAGAGCTCTTTTGAAAGAAGAAGAAAGGAAAACTGTAGGCAAAATGAGTTCAGAAAGGAGAACGAGGAGTGTTTTTCCAATGTTTTATGAATGTTTGGTCCTGATCTCAGTGACTAAAATTAGCATTTTAAAACCATAAATGTAATACATGTTTATGGTAAAAATCCCTACAAAAGGTAATGGTGTGTGGGTCCCCATATGCCCTCTCAGCCCTCTCAGCTTTCCATTTGCTTTCACCAGAGTAAATACTATTAACATTGACTGGTGTAACCTCCCAGAAATACTTTAATTATATTTAAGTAAATTTAATAAAGATATTGATAACACTAAGTAATTTCTATGTATTAAGCACAGTGCTAGGTATTTTCAGGGATTACTTCATTTAATTCTCACTACAAACCTAAAAGATACATTTCTATCAAGTGATACATTTCTATCAAAAGATATGTTTCTATCAAGTGAAATCATTGGTCCAAAGACATTTTAAATATTAAAAGGTATTGGCAAATTTACTTCTAAAATTG
This sequence comes from Globicephala melas, assembly GCF_963455315.2. NCBI lineage: Eukaryota > Metazoa > Chordata > Mammalia > Artiodactyla > Delphinidae > Globicephala > Globicephala melas. The sequence goes on along the minus strand of NC_083316.1, from coordinate 46,419,567 downwards.
TTTCATCATTTTACACACCTATAAACAGTATGCCAGCGGACTTCATTATCACTCTCACTGAATATGATCCACTTTATTTTTTGTCACTGTTATGCATAAAATATAATACATTTATTATTTACTATTCTGTTTTATGAGTGAGTTTAGCATCTTTTCATTATTTACTATTTTTTAGTCCACTGCCTGTTAATATATTTCATCATTGAAAAAAATTGGGATAATAACCATTTTGTTCATTGATTTGTAATAACTGAATATGTTTAGGAAATTAACTCAAACTGGTTTCTTTTTTTAACATCTTTATTGGAGTATAATTGCTTTACAATGGTGTGTTAGTTTCTGCTTTATAACAAAGTGAATCAGTTATACATATACATATGTTCCCATATCTCTTCCCTCTTGCGTCTCCCTCCCTCCCACCCTCCCTATCCCACCCCTCCAGGCGGTCACAAAGCACCCAGCTGATCTCCGTGTGGTACGCGGCTGCTTCCCACTAGCTATCTACCTTACGTTTGGTAGTGTATGTATGTCCATGCCTCTCTCTTGCTTTGTCACAGCTCATCCTTCCCCCTCCCCATATCCTCAAGTCCGTTCTCCAGTAGGTCTGTGTCTTTATTCCTGTCTTACCCCTAGGTTCTTCATGACATATTTTTTTCTTAAATTCCATATATATGTGTTAGCATACGGTATTTGTCTTTCTCTTTCTGACTTACTTCACTCTGTATGACAGTCTCTAGGTTTATCCACCTCATTACAAATAGCTCAATTTCATTTCTTTTTATGGTGAGTAATATTCCATTGTATATATGTGCCACATCTTCTTTATGCATTCATCCGATGATGGGCACTTAGGTTGTTTCCATCTCCGGCCTATTGTAAATAGAGCTGCAATGAACATTTTGGTACATGACTCTTTTTGAATTATGGTTTTCTCAGGGTATATGCCCAGTAGTGGGATTGCTGGGTCATATGGTAGTTCTATTTGTAGTTTTTTAAGGAACCTCCATACTGTTCTCCATAGTGGCTGTACCAATTCACATTCCCACCAGCAGTGCAGGAGTGTTCCCTTTTCTCCACACCCTCTCCAGCATTTATTTTTTCTAGATTTTTTCATGATGGCCATTCTGACTGGTGTGAGATGATATCTCATTGTAGTTTTGATTTGCATTTCCCTAATGATTAATGATGTTGAGCATTCTTTCATGTGTTTGTTGGCAGTCTGTATATCTTCTTTGGAGAAATGTCTGTTTAGGTCTTCTGCCCATTTTTGGATTGGGTTTTTTGTTTTTTTGTTATTGAGCTGCATGAGCTGCTTGCAAATTTTGGAAATTAATCCTTTGTCAGTTGCTTCATTAGCAAATATTTTCTCCCATTCTGAGGGTTGTCTTTTGGTCTTGTTTATGGTTTCCTTTGCTGTGCAAAAGCTTTGAAGTTTCATTAGGTCCCATTTGTTTATTTTTGTTTTTATTTCCATTTCTCTAGGAGGTGGGTCAAAAAGGATCTTGCTGTGATTTATGTCATAGAGTGTTCTGCCTATGTTTTCCTCTAAGAGTTTGATAGTTTCTGGCCTTACATTTAGGATTTGAGCTATTTTTGTGTATGGTGTTAGGGAGTGATCTAATCTCATACTTTTACTCAAACTGTTTTGAATATTTTTCTCAGTCTATTTTTTTTTCCTTTTGCTTTATAGTTTCTAAAAGTCATGTATAAATATTCTAATTTCTTATTGTGGTAAAAAACACATAACATAAAATTTATCATTTTAGCCATTTTTAAGTGTACAGTTCAGTAGTGTTACACATATTCACATTGCTGTGGAACAGATCTCCAGAACCATTTTGTCTTGCAAAACTGAAGCTCTATACCCATTAAACAATACCCTTTCCTCCTCCTCCCAACCCCTGGGAGCCACCATTCTACTTCCTATGAATTTCACTACATTAGGTATCTCATATAAGTGGAATAATACATTACTTGTCTTTTTGTCACTGGCTTATCCCACTTAGCATAATGTCTTCAAAGTTCACTTATGATGTAGCATGTGACAAGATTGCCTTTTTAAGACTGAATAATATTTCACTGTATGTAGATACCACATTTTGCTTATCTGTCTGACTGGCAGTGGATATTTGGGTTGCTTCCATCTGTTGGATATTGTAAATAGTGCAGCTATGAAAGACCCTGATTCAGTTCTTTTGGATATATATGCAGAAGTGGGATTGCTAGGTCATGTGGTAGTTCTATTCTTAATTTTTTTTTTTTTTTTTTTTTTTTTTGCAGTGTGCAGGCCTCTCACTGTTGTGGCCTCTCCCGTTGCGGAGCACAGGCTCCGGACGCACAGGCTCAGCGGCCATGGCTCACGGGCCCAGCCGCTCCGCGGCATGTGGGATTTTCCCGGACCGGGGCACGAACCCGTGTCCCCTGCATTGGCAGGCGGACTCCCAACCACTACACCACCAGGGAAGCCCTATTCTTAATTTTTGGAAGACTCTCCACACTGTTTTCCATAGCACCTGTACCATTTCACAGTCCTACCAACAGTGCACAAGAGTTTCAGTTTATCCACATTCTCATCAATACTTACTTTCTGTTCTGTTTTTTTTCTAATGTCACCATCCTAATGGGTGTGAAATTATATCTCATTATGGTTTTATTGCATTTCTCTTATGATTAGTGATATTGAGCATCTTTTCATATGCTTGTTGAATTATTTTTCATCTTTGAAGAAAAGGCTATTCAAGTCATTTGGCCAATTTTTAATCAGGTTACTTGATTTTTTGCCTCTAAGATTTTTTTTTAATACAGCAAGGTTTAGCAAACTCTCCTCCATGTGTTGCTTTTTTTTTTTTTTTTTTTTGTTGTACGCGGGCCTCTCACCATTGTGGCCTCTCCCGTTGCGGAGCACAGGCTCCAGATGCGCAGGCTCAGCGGCCATGGCTCACGGGCCCAGCCGCTCCGCGGCATGTGGGATCTTCCCAGACCGGGGCACGAACCCGTGTCCCTTGCATTGGCAGGCGGACTCTCAACCACTGCGCCACCAGGGAAGCCCCATGTGCTGCTTTTATAACATGTTTAAGGAGTGTGCCACTCCATTTTAAAATCATCATATTGTTTTTCACCTTACTTTTATCCTAGTTCTTTTAAGGTTTCTCTTTTTGTATTTAATTTTTGATACATCCTCATTTGTTTTGATGTGAGGAATAAGGAAAGGGTCCAGCTATTTTGGACCGCTTCCCCAACCCCAACTTATAAAATAATCACTGATCACATATTAACTTGTAAGATTTGGACATTTTAAGTAGGATTTCTTATCAAGTGCCACTTTGCCACACC